>NW_024539536.1:0-696867 GCF_016647785.1 Suillus fuscotomentosus
TCCCTTTCATTTCATGATGCGCCAATTGCAGGACATCCATCCCAGATTGTGTTCGCATATACATGTCCATGGTGGATGAGAAACACCACAATCCCTGATCAACCATGGCAGTGGGATGAAATAATGGCTTCCTGCATCTCTCACTACCAGTATTGGGCGGTAAGATGTTAGCTGAATTACCTTGATTGATGACTTATCTGTTTCAGCTTAATGTTGAGGATGATGCTTTGGTTCTTCCAGAGAAGTTGAAAAACACTTTGACTCCACCACTTATGGGACTGAGGTTCATTAAAGAATGGATGGAAGCATTGATTGAGGAGCAAGATCAGGGCATCAAAGCCAAGATGGGAGAGGTGAAGATGTACACTGACATGTTAGAGAAATTGAGGAAAGGCAAAGGAGTGTAGTCCCATTCAGTCTTCATTGTATACAAGATGTAACATATTCTATGCATTCAAAAATCTCACATCTGAGTCCCAGAAGCCCAGGTCCCAAGTCCCGAATTTCAGAGGTCGGGGTTCGGAGACCCAGAGCTTGGCAACTGTGTTGGGTGTCAGGGTATCCAGAGCATTGGAGATAGCATGTGTCAGTATTTTGCATTTCATGATTCATGTTGGGTGATTATGGAATCGGGCATGAGGGACTCAGTATTGAGAACAGTGTCGAGTCCCAGGTCATGAGCTCTGAGTCCCAAGTGCCGAACCCCAGGTCCCAAGTCCTGAATTTCGGAGGTCGGGGTTCAGCAACCCGGAGCTCGGCAACTGTGTTGGGTGTCAGGGTATTTGGAGCATTGGAGATAGCATTTGTCAGTATTTTCCGTTTCATGGTTCATGTTTCGTGGTCATGGAATTGGGTGTCAGGGACTTGGTATTCAGAACAGTGTTGAGTCCCAGGTCATGAGCTCCGAGTCCTGAGTCCCGAGTCCTGAACCCCAGACCCAACAGTTGCCGAGCTCCAGGTCGCCAAACCCCGACCTCCAAAATTTGGGACTCGGGACCCAGGGTTCGGCACTCGGGACTCGGAGCTCATGACCTGGGACTCGACACTGTTCTGAATACCGAGTCCCTGATGCCTGATTCCATAACCATGAAACATGAACCATGAAATGGAAAATACTGACAAATGCTATCTCCAATGCTCCGAATACCCTGACACCCAACACAGTTGCTGAGCTCCAGGTTGCTGAACCCCGACCTCCGAAATTCAGGGCTTGGGACCTGGGCTTCTGGGACTCAGTATTCAGAACAGTGTCGAGTCCGGAGTCCACAATGTCGGGGTTCAGGGTTTTGTCAAATGTGTATGGCAATAACAAATGTTAATTCAAGCATATTTATACATCTTCCCCCAGTCTCAAATATCACGTGCTGAGGTCCGGGTGTCGGGACTCAGTAACCTGGCACTCGGGACTCCCATATGTCAAGTCCTGAGTTCCAATTATTGAATACCAAGGCTCGCATCCAAATTATTCAGTCCCACATATCACTTTGCAAATGCTCAAAATTGAGTATTGAGGTCCGGATAACTATTGCTACATGGTATTCATTTGTTGGAATGTATATAGGTCACAATGCTTGCTCTTTGTTTGATCTTTCACATGCTGTATGCACCATCCACACTAGCCCATCCACATGATGGAACACCAGCGTAAATGTGAACAGCATCCCTCATATACCATGCCCAAGCAATCTGATCCCCTTCCACATCATAAACTCCATGTCTCACAATCCTTCCATAAAATGCAATCATACAGCCGGAATTATACTTGAACTCCAGCTGAAGGCTTGGCATTGTCATCCAAGCATTAGAATAGTTCCCCATGGTGGTGAGAATGTCGAAGCATTCAGCAATGGACATGTGGTCTCGATGATGGGGGGTTTCCCAATTGGAAATGATGGAGAGGGTGTTAAACACAGATGCCCAGTACTGCAGGGCCTCTGGCATCTGTGGCAGATCCTTGCTTACTGCTATATTTCCAAGGTTTGACAAGGTTCTCAACCCTACCCAGTACTGCTCAGGATGCATGACTCTGAGTGCCGCGGATACGATGGCTGCTGGCCTTGCAATGGCTTTGAGGATATTCTCACAGGAAGGTCCCTTCAATCACTGCGGAAACAAGTAAATGATCCTACCTTATTCCAAGATGTGTAGCTCGTATAATCAGATCTAAACCCACCTAAACAGTAATTCCAACTCAAAGCCGATGTGGTACAAGTTGTAAAAGATCCTGAGAAGGCAACAAATGTAAACGGACCCTTTCCAGACTTTTGCACTCTCAAACTTCCTGACCCATACCTACACCCCGCAAATACTTGCTATTCTATGACTATTCAGCTCTGGAAATGCAAGATTTCGACATCAGTTTACAGTAGATGTACAGGAAGGTAAATTTTCAAAAATTTGTCCAAGTCCTCCTTACCTAGTAACTTGTACTTACTGTATACACAAATAGAAGCAAGCGAAAGTAAGTACTTGTGCATGTTTCACAAGGAACAATAGCAACAAACTTCAATGCACACACATGTTAATGGTAGTGATAAATTTGTAGAGAGAATTTTAGGTATTACTCTAATATATATACTATGATCAGCTAATTGTATATATCTGGTCTATGTATCACTAAGAACAGACTTGTTTATAGTCCAAGCTACTGCTGACAAACCATGTCTATTTCAGACATTATTGGTTATTTGGTGTTCCCTATGTTAGTTCTTGTTTATCTATATTTATACTTGTACTACTACTATGATGCACTGATTCCAACAAAATACCTTTTTAATAACTTCATAGTTATTTTAAAGTATGGTATGAGAAATCATAAGATCTTCTTTTGGATATAGAGTGAGTCCATCAATCAAAGATATTTTAGATATCATATTTTATCAAGCATTATTGGAACTAGAGTGAAAATACTATCACTAACATCGACTATTCAAAACAATATGTACTATTTAGCAGAGGCTATTGAATGTATTATAAATAAATAGATTAAGAAACAGATATTATTAGACTTAAAGAATTAAAAGTTGTTCTTACAGTATTCAAGAAATTATTACCTTGTTTAATAAATTAGATCTCACTACAGCTTGTTACATATATATATTCTATTCTATTGTAGCCTTAAAATACCTAAAAAATCAAAAGCTATTCTAGAATAGGATATGATTGGCTGAGAAAAATATTATGTGTTAAGCTAGAACTAAGATAATGGGTCTAGACTCCTAATATGTCTCAATAGATTATTGTAGTGACAATCCTGAGAGCTTTATACCAGAAATTTACCTCTAAGTTTTTCTGTACTATTCCCAAAACTCTCACTTTCCTCAAGTTGCTCCTATAAGTCTTTGAGAGCTGCATCTCACTTCTGAGTCTATGACCTTGAATATTACAAGGTGTTTGGTGCAATTGCTACACTAGCATACAAGGTAAAGATATTTAGAAAGAGAAGTGATTCTAGTAGATAGGGTAAGACAGATGAGTGGAGGAACATATAGGTCATTGTAGTGATAGTCAATTAGAGTGATATTAACAACAAAAATTTCAGCATAGTAAGCTACTACCTTAGAAATTCATCTGGTGTAAAGCTAGTAACAGAAGAATAAGTCTTCTAAGTATATAATGTTGCTAAACAGAATAGGAGAACAATGACTATGGCATATATGCTTGTATATTCACTCACAGTCTGACATATAGATACATCAATCTGGCTTAATATCACTAGTAGGAAGCCAATGGAAAGAGTTAATAAATGATATGGGATGATGAGAAAGAGCATAGTTATGAATAAGAGAAATACTTTATAAACAAAAAGTAATAATGAGTAGCACTGTTGTGTGCCAGCAGAAAACTGAGAAACACCTCTTATTTTTTAGTATCCTTTCTATGAAAGCTGAACAGGATCCTCAAATATTGAAGCTGTTTGGGGTTTTTGAGTTTTTGAGTCTATATTCTTTCTGTTGCCAAAATTAAGGTTTTGGTCATTAATGTAGGTTCTGGCCTATTTGATTGTCCTTCAGTGTGTAGCAATCAATGAAATAATAGGTAGCATATAGTGCAGTGTCTTCTTATAAGATGCTGATATTCCAAATCTCATAGCACAATTACATATAGTCAGTAAATATTCAGAAAATAAGGTTGAATGTGAACAGTATATGTGATGTACAAACAAAAGCAAGCCAGCAGCCTGTGTTATGAACAATAAGTGTTCTTCTGTAGATATGCAACTTATTGCCAAAAAAAACTTTTAAAAAGCTAAGAAAATCTAATTTAATGAGAATGTTACTGATAAAACTAACATCACTAATATAACTGGTGGATGTATCACTCACCCACTCCTAATTAGCCTTGCTAATATCAAAATGGTGATATACAACTAAACTTCTATCCTTTTAATTTCTTTTAAATAAGCTTCTGTGTTCTGGGCCTATTGTTCCAAGGCAGTGTAAATTGGGCAGACTCAGTTAGATAATTTGGTAATATATCTCATTCCTCTAGACTTAATATGTCTGTAAGATATGTGTTTCTAGATTTCAACAAAATGTCCTTACTTTCTTCTGATTGTATATGTGACTCCAGTATATGGTCTACCTATATAACTATAATGCGAAGTAGGTTGATATAAGCTTGGTGATTACTAGGTTTTTAGTGGTTGTGGAGAGTAATTGGTATCTATTAAGAGTGAGAAGCAAAACTTTCTTCCTTAACTTCTTCAATTTCCTGTGAAAGTCTTCATAGTTGCTGTGAATTTCTTGGTATATATAGCAGGAGCCTAAATACAGCAACTCTGCAATAGGATATTGTATCATCTATTTGTCTTAGTACATATGATCTTTCCTAAGTTCTTTATTCTACTTTGTATAGACTAAGATATTGAGGTTTTATCTTTCAGTTCAGTTCTTTTTTTTATTCAGATATTATATATAAGTACCAGATCTCCTTATTAATATGTTTCTCATCTTAATCACCTTAAATATCTACTCTCAAATTGTTTTTTTAACTTAGACCAGGCATTCTTAGATGTTTCTGCTATATGTTTTAAATCGTCTGGATATCTTTCCAGCTAATATATCCTTAATGCTTCAACTAAAGTCATTCTACTTACAAATACATCAACCATGAATGTGGCTTCTGCTAAGTCAAATAGCAATATTGGGCAAACTTTATGAACTAGATTGAAAGCAGAGAATTCTGTTATATGGTTGGTGGTTACACAATCTGCAAATAAGGTTTGTGGAATCTTCTGAGGCCATTGTGTAATGTTATTATTATATACTTTCACTAGCACTTCTTATATAATATGGAATGACTTCTTTTAACTACTCTGTTAGCCTGGGAGTTATAGGATGAAATAGTGACATATGAGATATTTACTCTCTTTATAAGAGCTAAAATGCTTCTTGTACTTCCAGTCCATTGTCTGTGGTTACCTACCTAATAGCTTGATATCTATAATAAAGGTCTTTCCAAAAGAACTTACTAAGGGCTTTAGTAGTGGATGCTTTGAGAGTGCATTCTTTTATATAGTATGACAAAATGTCTCTTGCTAGCACAATATACTTAAATTCTTAAGCTAGAGGCATTGCATAATATCAATATATACTTTCACAAAGATTGTAGATGGTATAGATACTATAAAAGGAATATGTATTTTCATGCTAATTCATATCTGGCAGGGGTTATATGATTGCATATAGTGCCATACATTTGAAAATAAATAGGGCCAGAAGATCACAGCCAAATTGTCTCCCATGTGCTAGCTTCTCCTCTATACGTAAGTTTTTCATATGGCTGATTCAAAATAGTTGTACACTTTCATTTATTTTGTTTATCTCGCCAAAGGCCATGTGGTCTGCACTTAGCTCGCTTAACCTTGATTTGGCAACTCACATGTGTGATTGTGTGAAAAGGACTTCCAAATTGAGATTTCAAGATGCAAAAATTCTATGGAGTCCAAAATGCGATATAGTGGATAGTAATCTTCACGCCTACTGCACCATGGGAACACAATGGACAAACAACAGACTTTTTCTACTATGGGGAAAAGGCATTGAGCATAACAAAGCAATAATAGAAATTTGGTTACTTTAGTTACACAAATCATCACACAACTTGGCTGCTGCTTTTGAATAGAATTCTCAAGTTAAATTGCCTTCCCCTACAGCCAAGTGTAATAAAGTGTAATACACTTTTTGTGGGTGTCATTTCTTATCAACAATGAATAGAAGTGACTTATCAATGAGTGTAGGCAATTTTTACACTTGCTAAACAACAGCTGGAATATTATAATATAACAAAGATGGATCAAAATTTTCCTATTCTGTGAGTTGTTGACTATAAAATTGCTACATGCAAGATGCATGATGCTGATGTCTGCACATTTAGACAACAACCACAGATTACACCAGAACATGACCGCCAGTTGCAACATGAACAAGATAGAATTAACAGACTTCAAATGATGTCTCCCACCAGATACAATCACTTTTGGGCCACCCATGATAATCAGGACAGACCTCTGCCTGCTGTATCACAGCCAATTTTTGTGCCAGCTAATGAGCCCCAAGCAGGCCCTGTTCTACAACCTTTTGCATAACAATCCCCTGCACACTTCCCATATCAACCACTACCAGTTGAGCGATATCCTGGCTTGTCAAGAAATGTGATTGCGCACATGGAGTGTGCTCATCATCATATTTTTCCTGTTAATTATAATGCTCGCTTAAATGAGCAAATAATGTCATTGGATGAGCCAGAAGATTCAGACTTTGTGCCGGATGCATTATCATCGGAGGAGCCAGACAACTCAGATTCCACGTCAGATGCATTATCATCTGGGGAGTTGTAATATTCAGACTCAGTGACCTTTGCATCAGCAATGGCACATTCTTCAGCATTCATTTTAGCTGATGGATTATCACTTCAGTATATAGAAAGACATAAGTAAATCATGACTTACCATACATGCACCGCTTTTGACGTGCAATATATGCTTTGCCTGTGCATCCTCGGCGAATTCTTTTCATTTCCCTGCAGTAATTGCAGTGTGGACATATTTTTCAAATCATGCTCATCACAGCGGTATGCCTTCATGGTGGTCCTAACACTGTAAATAATTGTTAGTGAGTATCCCATAACATCTAAGACATGACCTAGTCCTGGTTCTTAATCACTGCTAGGTGTCCATTAAGTAAAACATTTATGGTATAGTAGTGAAATTACCTATACTTGCAAGTGCCAATAGTGACCAGCCACCTTGGGCCCAACCTCACTTCTGCCCAGTTTCTAATGACACTTCTAGTTATGATGAATGATTGGAGTTAAAGCCTCACAAAAGTCTCCTTGTAAACCTCACTAAATTGCTTATCACCAAAGAATGCAACCATGATGTCTTCTCTCACCATATCCACATTGGCAATGTTTAGATATCCCTTCTCCTTTGGAGCCATTTGGATGAGTTAAAGGGGCATAAGATTCATTTTCTCTTACATAGCATTGATTTTCTTACTGATTGTGCTAGAGATTCCTTGCTTTTTGAACTAGCTGGTGATATAATATGTGCCATTTATCCTTCAGAATGCTATATCACAATTGGAGGTCCTTTGCTTTTTGAATGGCTGACATCATGGCTTGAAGTGATTCTAACTTGTTCTTTTCAAAGTGATGGTTTGAAACATTGAACATCTGTGGGCTAAGACTAGAGATCTTCTTAATGGTATGTGTGTCCTTAAAGATAAAGTCTTTGCCAGATAGGAGGCTGCAGATAATGCCAGTCTAAATCTTCTTGTTCATCATGTCTGTTGTAAAACAGCACAGATATTAGTATCACTGAAAGTTAACTAGTACAGATTGACTTATGAGTATATAAATATTGTTGTTGTTGCTGATGTTGGTATTGGTATTGGCATCTAAGAGTAGCTGATACAGTACTAGTATGAATGATGAGAGCTAATTATTGGACTTTCTATTGCGCATCATCCTCTCTCAATACTAGTCCTGTAATGTTCTTTCTTATTTCTTTACTACTTTACTATATTGCTTATCTGGATAGATAATTCCTATTGGAATATAATATAATTCACATATTGGACATAGTGAGGGAATCTATAATAGCTGAATTTTCTAGTGGTTTCCTGCCATGATTTTGGTGTTTAATACTTCCTGCTAAGTGCTCTTCTCTAACTTTATAATGGAATCTTTAACATTTCTAGTAGTGACTTGCTCTTATAAATCTGACACTGGCTAAGCAGTACATTCCATCATAAGATTGAGATAATAACTGTAAAGAAGAAAGTGATGCAAGATCAAAACAGAATTTGTAGAGAGACATAATTTCATACTATCACTACACTGTATCATTATTATTTATTTTCTACTTTATTATACTAGTTTGTATTTCTAGAGAATGTTATAGTTGGTAATTAAGAAGAAAGCTAAAACCTTGAGTGACTTGAAACTTTTTATGAGATATAACTAACAAAACAACTATAATTCAATTGTGACTAACAGAAGACTTATTTGTACTCAAAATAAATGTAGAAATGAGGTCTTGAAATTGCATTAATTATACAGATTATAATTATCTAGTAGTTTGATAATTTTTTGTATAATTAATCTCTCTTTAGAGAAATGCTAGAGTTACCAATATAATCCTGAGATAGAAATGAGTGTTTATTAATGTACGTAATTATATATGTGCTAGTGTGATGTCACTTCTTTCTCTCAACAAAGCAATATGTTTGTATTTGAAGTTTGTATATTACATAACTTTTGAACTCACAAGCCTATAACTAAGAGCCTTCTATATGGATTGATAATAAGCTATATCAGAATATCTCAAGCTATTTTTAAAGTACAAAAGTCAAGAAAAAATTACTGAGCTGTATCACAATAAAATTATATGTTATATTAGCTGATTGATTTCATATATAATAATTTGCAAGCAGTAGGGTGCTTGAATCTAAGACCTTAAGTAGTTACCAGTGCAGCATAATTAGCACTAAATCATAAAATCTTCAATAAATTTTAATAACAATAGTAATATATGTCAACACAATATCATATACAATTATAGGCATTTCACTCTATCTAATTCACTGATTGACACTATCTGGTAACTAATATTCAAATACAAAGTTGTATTAATCTTTATCTAACTTAAATGTAAAATATTATCTATTAAAATAGTAGTTCATTCAAAAAGCTATAATATTTCAGATGTACATAGGTTAGAAACTCATTAAACTAAAACATAAATGCATACTAATGTGTAAATAAATATGCACAAATCTAGAGTACAGATTCACTATGTAGTGACTAGATATTGGCAAAATACACTTTAAGATAAAACTTGGTACTAGCATACACCTAAAGTAATCAAGTAATGTGTATCCAAAGATAATCAGTAAAAACAAGTTAATCATACAAAGATATAGTAAATAACTACTAAGATGATTTCACTAACACTGATAGCATCCAAAGGGAAGGAAATATTATTTAGTATATGCTATGTAACAATTTATTATACTATATGAATATCCAGAACTCATAGACAAAAACTCTAGCAAGGTAAGCAAGGTCATACTATATGTATGTAATAAGGCTATAAGCACTGTGTGAACCATAAGGATACATATAATAGGACTTGCTACTATTTAGTTAAATTCAAAAAGCAATGATAATAGACTGGTAAAGATAGGTGGATATAGATAAAGCATGGATGAACATGCAAATAACTAGATCAAATTGTACAAATATATTCTAATTTGGTATGTCTTCAAAGTGTTCTAAAAGTGTATCCTAGAAGTATCCTCAAAGTCATTGAAGTCTTAGAAGTCTTAGAAGTCTTAAATTCTGGGGTTGGCTTGTCCAGCATGAGGTAGATGTCAAGTTGGGTGATAAATGGGTGTGGGCATGGTTTATGAGAGACAGCATGTATAATTATTTCTAAATACCACATGGACAGCAGCACTCAATGTATGCTGAGGAGAATTATGTGAAGTACAGCAAGGTAGAAGACATTTGAAGTGGTATGTAAAATTCATAATTCCCATTGATTGGCCTACCACCTTTAGTATTGATTATATTTATCTTGTTACTTTTGCAGTGCAGACACATACTTATCTATCTGACATAGTATCATGGGCTGCTGTGCATTATCAAACTTCTCGGCTGGCCACCACATATATCAGTCCTATCTATCTGACTTTCTTCTGCTAGTATGACAGGCTGATGTACATTATCACCATTGGTGGCTTATTACCCACATATATCTGTTCAATCTACCTAACTTCATCCTGCTAGCATCATATGCTGCTATGCATGGTTGGCCACATCTGATGTTTGATGTGATCTGTTGACCAGATCTTAATTACACTGATCTAGCATGACTGGCTATATTTGACTTCATATGTTGTTTGGCTGCATCTGAGTTATACTGACCGAGCATGGCCAGCCACATTTGATGCTTGATATATCTCTTGGTCAACATCTGAATAACACTGACCGAGCATAACTAGAGGGTTGCACATTTTGCATGTGATTCATCATTGCCATGTATAGGAGTCCAGAGGTGATCATTGAATGCTGGATATGCCAAAGTGTGACTATCCAGACCTGTATCTGAACTGAAATGTAATTGACTGTGATAAATTTCAGCACCCATGAGCCAAGATGGCATTCACAGTGTCTTATAGACATGTTGGGCCAAGTCATTATCTATAATAATTGTGACTTTCAGCATCTAAGGGCTGACACATTATTTATGACATCTTATGAACATTTTGGGCCAAGTCATCACCCATGATAATCATTACATGGGATCCATCATTATTATGCTATAGGCCCACCACTATAGACTATGGGCCCACCCATATGTTACCATTACAATTGCCCATAGGCTCATGTGGGTTCTCTTGTGTGATAACTTCAAGTGTTGTCGACCTCACTTTCTGATGTTGTAACAAGCCAATAATCTACTAGTTCTGGAACACCAGAGATACCATGCATCAATTTCAGCATCTCAGTCTAATTCAGTATGATGGCATTCTGCTTGCCAAGAATCCAATGGTCCTTGACAATATACTCCTCTTCATTCAAACTGGCCAGAGAGCAGATAGTTTCATGACCAACGAGGCTCCAACTCATGAAGAGAATTCTCTTGATGATATATACATTATTCCCTCCATAGATCTTGCCACAAGGTTTAGGTGAGTGCACAGAATGAGAAAATTGGGAAGGATAGGGCATGATGGTGCATATGCTTTCTGTCAAGTCCTGGGACATTTGGAATGTGAGGCTAAGAAGGGGGGCACTGGATACCATGGTAGGTTGCATGTGAAAGAGAAAGGAGGGATTCTTCATATGCAAATGGTTGAGTAGTTGTATCATTTGAGCTCACTTTAAGGGAGTCCTCACTTGAGTGTTCCTCAGAGGTAGAGGCATCAGAGACTACAGACTCGAGGTGATCATCAGATGACAAGCTCTCACAAATAAACAGTTCAATGATGGATTCAGAGGTGGAAGCAGCAGGGTCTGGTGAACTGCTATGTTATATGGGAATATTCTTGATTGGACAATAGACTTGGATGTCTGTAGAAAGAGGTAGCAAAACATGCTTCATAAAAGAGACTGTTGAATTGTACCCAACACATTCTAGACTGCTGAAATTGATAGCAGCGATAATATGAGAAAATAAATCCAGTTGCTGATAGATATCAAAGTGAGTAGATACAGCACTACCAGAGCGATTGTATATGAGGACTCTGAGATGGTGATATACATTAGTGACTGATAAGATTAGCACAAAGCACCTCCAGGGCTGTTTGCTCATCATGAGATAGGCATGGGTGTCTGCAGCCTTCCCAAGCCACATTGCAGGCTTATAAGGACTATGTGTCAGCTCATCAGATACCCTGATGTTTCTCCATCTTGCTATGATGTCATCAGAGAGGATAAGATCAGATTTACGCTTTATGTTGCTGCTAGGCAATGCCTTGTGAGCACTGGCTGCACTCTAAGTGTGAGTTGCATAGCACTTGCATTCAAGCAGGGGCTATGATGCTAATAAGCAGCCAGCAAGAGTGTTTATAAAGGATATGCCAATTGCTTTGTAAGTCATACTCCCTGCAGCCTCTGGGTTCAGACTCACTGGAGTGCCACTAGCACTCCTAGTATTCAAGTCCGACTCGTCTTCAGGAGGGTTAACTGAAAGATCTCAGTTTCAAGTGCAGGTTGCAGTGTTGTACAGTGGCACTAGGGAATCTGGTGATAAGCCCTAGTATTGTGATCTATTGTGACCTGAGACACTCATTGAAATAAATTATTTTTCTAAGGGGAATTTTGAGGTCAGATACATCAGGGAGAGAAATTTTAAAAGGCTGGAAGATGTGAGACAGCAAGTGTCCTGGCAGTTGTGATGCCTCTAGTGGATCCTCATGTGTAACCAAACAATTGAGTTCATCAGAGGTGATTTTTTTTCATGTCATGAATATCACTGACATCGGGGATAGACAATAGGGAAGAAAGATTAATTTCATTGTCAACCATCCTGAAAAAGAAAGCTATTTTTTGGGTGTTTACACTAATTATGACAAGGGTAGAATCACTGGAGACAACTTGAATGTGTATCATGCACCGCATAGCGCCCAACAAAGCTTAGTATTTCAGGCAAACTAATAATAAAACAACTTCTAGCCAATAGTGATTAACACTGAAAATAGCATAAAGTGAAAAAATGATACAGCTATCTGCAAAAGCTAGTAAGGAAAGTGAAAGGAATGTGTTTTTATCCTAGTATTTATCAAGCCAGAATTCTGAAGAATGTTCCATGCAATTGTACATGCACTTAGACTGCAATCCTCAAGTACAAAGACTACAACCTCCATAAACAAGGAGTTAACACAAGGGTATGAAATATGTTGAAAGCCATTGAAGTGAGGATTAAGGCAGAACTAATACATTGGAAACTTATTCTGGACTCTAATCTGATCTCATCTGGTCTCTCAGTAGCCTCTAAAAGCAGCTCACTTCACTCCCATCTTAACAATAGAGAGATATAATGTGGTTCTGAATCCAGATTGTGATCATAATCATCAAGATTGGAATAATCTTCAAGTGAATTATGAACCCTGTCTACTGGAGGATCTGGTTCATTGGCATCAACTTCAAATCCAAGATAAGCAGGTGCCTCCATAGTGAGACCAGTTGCTAGCCAAGTGGCGGCTCCTTGTTGACTGAGGAAATTGGTGACTAAATGATCAGCACAATTTTGAGCCTCCAGCAGGTGCAACTCCTGTGGCTTTCTAGCTGGAGCTGTAGACCATGGCATCTGCATTATAATAAAAATATGATTCAGCCTGAATGAATGTTAGTAGAATTTGACACCTGCCCTTTTTTAACCGGACCTCATAAATGTCCATGGCTGTTGGATCCTCCAGTCTGTTTACCTGAGCAAGTGCCTCATCTGCTTCCCAAAGACTGACCATGTCAGGGTGAGCTGTCTCATTAAGATTTTGGAATGAAAGTCTGCTCTCTGCTGCACCCCTGGCAGCCTCTTTGAACTTTCTGCAAAGAAACTTGGCTGCAGGGTAAGTGAGCTGGGAATGAATTATATGAGAGTATTTCCATGATTCTGATGGCCATGTACATGCCACAAACCTATTCCAGGAATGATATCTATGCCAATGGAGATGGAAAGACACATGCTGGATGCAATCATCAGTGCCAGGTGTTTTTTCTTCTAATAGGGCCTTCTAGTTCATCTCCAGCAGATACCGCCACCATTGCCTTGGTTTTGCTCTGGGTCACCTTGTGTGTATGAGGTCTTGTGGCAGGTGCTTGAGTAAGTATGCCATGAGTTTAAACAAGGATCAACAGACTCACTTTCTGTTATGATTATATTTCTATACTCAAAGGATCCACACTTTGTAGCTCAGGCCTATAACACCATCTTAAATATCAAGAACACATCAGGATTTACGTAGAGTGATGAGTTTGGAGCTGGAATAGTTAGAAAGAATGACAATGTCTGGGATCGGTATATCAAGATACGAGTACTCTGCTGCTGCACTTTTTATGCCCTACTAATGACATGATTACTCTCACTGGTGCACTACAGCTAGATTGTTCAAATCCAAGGGATTTGAACACTTCTCTGCCATTGAGCAGATGATCCTAAGATTTCGAAAGGAATGCACACATATCGCATCCCAAATGTCCCTACATCCAGCTCATCAGCGCCAGTGCCCATCAGTGATCAACCTAAGGCCGCTCCTCCTGCTGGTACTCTTACTTTTGGTCAGCTTACCTTTGTGATACTTGGCTGCTGTCTGTAAATGCTCAGGTGCAGAAGGATGGGTCTGATATGATGAAGGAGCTTACTAACTACATCAAGACATTCCTCACAATGTCTCCTCAAGGTGCTGCTTCATCCTCATCATCTTAGGATGGGGCCCTTGGTTGTGCTATTGTCTTATTGTCAGAATATTTGTACCTTATGCTTGATGACATGCTTGCGAGATAGGGCACAGGCAGTGATTTTTTCCAACTTTTCAGAGACAATATGAGTTGTGTGGTTGGAGAAAAAACCCCTTTGTAAACTAAAGTCTAGTAACGTGTAGTATTATATGGGACCTGGCAATGGAAGTCCTCACTGTCCATGCTCTTTAAGATAATTCACCTACATCATCCAATTCATCTAACGCAACGTCCTGAGTGATTTCAAGAAGGTTACTGTCAGATTGAAGGTCAAAAATATCAGAGTGATACTTCCAAATGAAGTTGTATAGGGCGCATAGTGCTACAGGGATCTGGACTTGAATGTCCATGCTAACTCAGGGACATGTTGCAGGATGCCCCATTGACACATCAGAACACCGAAAATATGTTCAATCATGTTGTGAAGCGCTGAATGATGGTGATTGAATAGCTCCTCTGTGTTCTGTGGCCTATGTAGCAATCTAGTTTAGCCCAATGCCGGCTTGAACTAACAAATGAAAACTAACTTGACATTAGCCTGTCACCACTCTTTCAGATGATAATGGACACCTCAATATGGGACAAGGAGAGCATCTGAGGTCCCAAAGCCAGCATCTGCAAGAAAATATTGGCTTTTAGGGATTTTTAGGTCGTTAATGTGAGCATCTGTCCACAGAGTGGCATCAGCCATTGATCCATCCCATCTGCAAAGTGAATATAGGAAGTTGAAGTTGAAGTCACAGATGAAGAGGCAGTTTTGTGACAAAAAACCCTTGCAGGTTGTGTACATGGAAGTATTCTTCCAATGGTACAAAAGCCTAAATGTGGGACCATCTACCATGCCAAAAGTACCAAAATTAAGGATCATTGAGTATTTTGTTGGAAATGGGGTCTCATGAGTTGACCCAAGCTTCAACAGTAAGAATGGATGTATGGGACATGGACAGTTGGATATAAAAATAAGAGCTGGTAGGTGTCATATCCCGTATTTCGGACCTACATCCGATAATATTCCCATGCCTCATCCAGACCTTTGGATGTGCTATCCATGTCTCCAGTACCCATTCGGATCCCTGCACCTCTGCACATCCACATCCGCATGTCCACGTCCGGATCCCTTATCCTTCGCAGCTAGCCTGCATCATTCATCCTTGTCCCATCGCCCTAATGCCACATCCTATATATCCATGCATCTCATCCGGACCATATCCGATCTGGTCCGATCCGATGTATAGATCCATTTCCTATCTGATATACGATAAGCTTCATAATTCATTTCCTGTGCATATAACGTTAACACAGCCTATCCAGTATTCCTTGTTACCGGTACCTCGGTTATATCTATTACCGGTATGCTTACTGATCCGTTAACCTATGTTCATTTCTGACTCGCGTTTGTCAACCTTTGCATATGCTTCATACATAGCCTCGGACTCTGCTTATTGATCCTTCCGTTATTTCTCTTAGTATATAAACTCGTGTATATGTCTTGTAGTACCTCAGTCTGAATATCATATTAGTCCTTGCACTAGTCTTCACTCTAAGTCCTCATATCAGTTCTAGTCTTCCAACTTAGTTGATATCCATCTCAGGCCTAGGGAGTTTCTCCCTAGGCCAGAGCTCCGCTCCTCCGCTCCTCCACTCCTCCACTCATCCAAAGTTCCGGAAGTTCATCCGGAACTTTCCCACGGTCCTCCGGACCTATTCTGCTTCGGACTTTGTCCTTGCAGCCTTTCCTCTGTTTACTTCTACTCAGGACAAGTCCCAAGTAGCCATTATACATATCCGTATCAGGACGAAACCTCATTGTAATTTCCGGAAGTTCCTCCGGAACTTTCCCGCACTCATCCGGAAGTTACTTGCACCCGTCCAGAAAGTCCTTCCGAAGTTTCCTGCGCCTTTGGATGTCCTTTGGACGTCTTTGGACGTCTTCGGACTTTCCTCGGACACCAATCTGAAATTAAGGGCACATACTCGGGTAAGGGGCGCAGCGCACGAGCTGAAGCCAAGCCCCTCAGAATCAGTCCTACCCTTTGTGCATGGTCTTAACAGTAGGCATTCAGAATTTGCGTTAATATTGCTATGAAAATAACAGCCTAGCAACATTAATGTTGGTCAAGCAGTTGCTGGGCCTTGAGGTCGATGTCTTCATCCATGTAGTACAGTTGGCTAGTAGTAGATGATCTAAGTTATCTAATTGATGGGAATCCCAGTATTATGTGATCAAGTTGAATGTGCATTTTTCAAATTGAATTTATTTGTTCGCTGTCTAGATACAACCTTAGATCAGAATGGCTTGACCTCAAATGAGGATTAACAGACTTACTCTCTGTAAACAGTGAAAAACACCTTGGATCAGAATGCCTCAAGTTTGAAGGCAGGTCAACAGACTCACTTCCTGTGAAAGGTGGCCAACAACTTGGATCAGCATGGCTCGACCTTCTGCAGTTGCAAATGTGCAAGCCATGGCTGAAGAATTAGCCATCATAGAATCCAGTGTTGCTGCTTGCATGGCACCCATGATAGAGGACTACATTCATAAGATGACATTGATCACTCAGATGAATACTGAGCTGAGACTTACAAGTTCAACAGCCAGCGCAACTCCAAGCTTATGCAGCCTTTTGTCCCTATTGCCATCTCAAAAATGTTAGAGATGATTGCAAGTTGGTGGTGAATTGAAGAGAAGTGAAATGATAGCAATGACGAAATTATTGGACTTGTCTTTTACCTTGATCATTAATTGTGGAATGATTGGATCCTCATACATGTGATGTTGTAGCTGTGTTGAATGTGATATTATTGCTGCTCTTTGAGCATCAAGACTTCATTGTTTCTCAATTTTTTAACCAATGTGTTGTTATAGGTGTTTAAATGATGCAGCATGATATTACCTTGCGAAGCAAGGTCATTTTCATCGGCACATAATCTGCCAGTCACATGACATCAACATCATCCTGTGCATGAACCCAAAGCTATCATTTACTCATTTCCGTAGTGAAAGCTAGATAATACACTGCGTTGATAAACACAATAAATGATGGCACAAACAAATATGTTATGCTCAGTACAAATACAAAGGCTGATGAGACAAGATGAACAAGCGCCCTCATGATACAATTACAAAGACCATGACCCAAAACTTACGCATCAATACTTAATCTTTTGAATCACTTGCAACTGCTACCTCTTGTTTCCTATGAGCCGGTTCTTCATTGTCCACATCACTCAAGGGATGTTTGATGTCATAATGCTTGCGCTACATTTGAGAATGTTGATCCTCACTGCCTTCACCAAAAATGTATCATATCCTTGCACATGCCACTGGAAAACCAAAAAATGGACTTTGACCAAGGCTCCATCCAATGGTTGGTTTGCATCCAAAGGTGAGATAGCTTGGTCATCTTCAAAGACAGGCAGAGGGACAGCGCAATGTGTGTATTTGACGAGCTTGAACTGGTCTTCCAGATCTGTCGGAATAACCCAGTTCTCAGTGGTACTGTCCATCTTGGGAGCATCAGGAGCTCGCTTTCCATGAGGTGAATAAGGAATGCAAATGGGCTAGATGAAAATTTATTTGAGATCTTCACTAGATGTAAATCACATACCCTCTGTTCAAATAAATTGGCAATGACACACAACATCTCACCTGTAACATCTCAAATCACCATGTTTCTATGATCACCAGTAGTTCCCGCTACTTTCTGCATAGTTTCAAGATTGGTGATAGCGGCATCAAACTCTTGTCTCAGAACTTTGTCTGTGATATTTGGCTTTTTCAAGTCCTCCTTTCTTGAGATAGTTGCTAGTGGTACCACACTTAAGATTCCAAGGTGATACCCGTCCGACAATAAAGCCAGTGAAAGGTGTTTGATCCTTGTGGTCCACAATAATCAGGCCATTTGCAGAGTGTTGCCACGAGATATCTTTGCACAAAGTAGTAGATGCATAACTCTCATCATGGGAGGTGAACGCATCGTGATAAACTTGAGCATTGAATGGCATAGTGTTTCATGTGCAAGAAAAAGGGGTATGCAATTGAAGCATAACCAACTGAGTTTAAATTTTCGAGTCACTGCACATTCCTTTGTAGGAGTCTGACACAGCAGCATGTATAGGTAGTAGGCCCATACAACTATGATGTCATGTTAGATAGAAGGTTTATGATCAGTTGAAAGATTGCTGCCAATGAGGCTGGTGTTGCAATGGGGGAAAGGGACTAACTTGGTACATAGCAGCTCACAACATGCACATCACATGATAGTCTAATCACGTTGGCGAGATGATTCAATGATTGACGACTTTTAAAAACAGCTATGAAATCAAGACATTATGAAGTGTAAGACTGTCCATTATGTTGGAGAGCTTCACTTACCATACACAGTTGCATGCAATACCAATATCATAAGATCAATATTGGAAGAGTTGATGATAACAGACCTTGTTGCAATGAGTCAAACATGTCAAGCAATGCAAAATATTGCTCAAGATGTTATTCAAAGACACTTCATCTGTACCAATGTTTCAGAGCAAGATTATCATTATATCCTGAATGCAATTGAATCTGACGATAATCTCACTCGCAAGTAAGCCTTCTCTCCACCTGCCATGTCTAAGCCGATCCAGCATTTTCTCCAGACCATCATACATTCCACACCTTCAATAACTCTCTGTCAATCTGCCAACTCTAGTTCACAAATCCATTCTAGTGCCTCTGCACACGACAATAAGAAACATCACGGCATCTTTGCCACTTCCACCAGCACTCCATACTGCCATCTGCATGCACATGAACACAATGGTCGAAAAAGGGGCAGATGACAAGGACAATGAAGACAAACATAACCTTGGCATCCCAATATGCTAATCCAATGTGAGACAAGAGATGCGGAGTTCCACCTGCTATGGCCTTTCAAAGTATTGTTCTCCCAATCTTCAGAGTCAGCAGAGTTGAAGATACAACATTTTGTGAATAAGAACCCCCACATCGAGGGGGCCACCCATTTCCACATCGCCGAGGCAGAAAAACACACCTTACCGAGTGATGAGTGGGTGATCGAGCAGGAGTTAGACAAGAAGAAGGTTGGGCACATCAAAGAGGTCAGTGGGAGTACGAGTGATAATGGGATCTTGTTTTGCTTGCACACTTGGCTGCAACCCCTCATGATAACTATTACCACTTGGCTCCGCCCCCCTAATCAACAGGTGAAGACAACCAACCATTGTTCGCAATATTATGCCACTGTAGTACGTAGTATATGTTTTTGATGCTAGCAACTAGTTCTAACTGATTTAATGCAACACTAACAGGCACTCTTCCTGCAGAAAGACAATGCTGGACTTCAACATGTGTAGCATCTATTCAAGTGTACCCTGGAAAGTGTTTGTGACTCAACAGTCTGGCACCGGGAGGGTGAATATTCTATAAGTAATGGCGACCCTCTCAAGTAAGTACCATCAATCTGTCAGTGACTTCAGCAATTCACAGAGTTTTTTTCAGCGCCTTAATCCAAAACCTCAGAGGGTACACTCTTCCGGACACAGTGATTGCTTGGGGCGCTTGTGTTGATGGCTTGGAGACAGTCACCAAGCAAACAGGATTCAGGAGATATCGCAAGTGGTATGAGAACTCCCTGAAGCGCAGCATCAACAAGGTCGATGATGCCAAGTACGTCCTGTCTGGAAGCTCCAACAAGCGAGGGAGATACTATTAATACTGGTTACATCATGTTTGATCATGATTCACTTAAGTTTCGTTTGTTTTCATCATGATTTGTACTAGTAGTATCATCATATGTTTCCATACTATACGCTATTGTACAATGTACAGCTTTGTTCTTAGTTTGTCAGGCTTACTACATGGAATGAATTGTCCTGCTCCAAATTGTGACTTTGGTTGAATGGTATCAAAGGTGTTACTGGAACTAGTAGTGGCAGTACCGAGTTCAACTTCCAACAGCTGTGTTTTTTTTAGTGTGAAATTGCCGACAAGAACTTCCACTCATCTGATAATTATTGTCTGTATTGATTGATATTATGAGATCCAGATTGTCTGTTCTCCTTGCTGATATGAGAATCTGATGTTGCTTACCACTGTTTCATCTAATATTCCTGAAACCAATACTAGTCTGGGGGGGCATATGGTCTGTGCTACTGAGGATAGGGAAATATGACCTCGTGTACATCTAATCCCTCTGATTAAGCTGTAATCAGTACTATCTGAGGGACAGATATATTGTACTGTCTGCAATAATGTATTTTGGCCTCAATGGTAATATGATCGATCAGTCTGCGGGTACTTATATTCTGCCAGGTAAATTGTCTGTCTTGCTTATGCCATTTGATGTGTCTACTATTACTGCTGGTTGGGTGAACAAATGACACTGCTCTGCCTGTCCATCTAGGAATTTAACTGTGTTGGCACCTGATTGTACTAATTAGGCTGTTAGTATTGACATTCTAATGAACAAACAGCCTGTACTATCTGATGGTGTAGAGCCAGCACTCAAGGATTATATGATAGGTCTATTGGTATTGGTGTTCTGATGGAATATATGTGTGTTTTGCCTGAATGATCTGCCTGGTCTGATGTCAGACATATAGTATGTCATACTCTGAGATAGGCAGCTTATTATTGCTGTCAGACCATGCAAGTCAATCAGGGAAAATGCAGGTTTCCTGATGTGGCAGGGAGCTGCTGGATATGGGTAGACTCGAGGGTGGTCTAGATCTTGACAGGGTTGTCCTGAACATCCTCAAAATGCAGCCTTTGGTCTACAGAGCAGTGGAGAAATAGTTCACCTGTAGCCCTTCTGAAGGCGCAAAATACAATGGAAGACACCCCAAGTCAGATATGTAATGAATAGACCTCAATATAAGTGAAAAGTGTGGAAAGGGGTGTACTATGAGCCTAAAATTGACTGATCTCCAACTGATCCAGACACTCTACAACAACTCTGATGCGCTCCAGAGGGTTTTCAGGGTCAATATCTTCAGTGGATCTTGAGCTATAGCGATTTTGAAATGGTTACAATACAGGGCTCATAATCTATTAAGATAGGAGTGAAGTGGGCCACTTCTAGAGGCTACTGAGAGACCAGAATGGATCAGACTAGAGTCCAGAGTAAGTTGCCAAAGAGGCAGGAAGCACTGGACAAATGTAAACAGACAAGCCACAATCAAAGGATAAGTAATAACTTGACCTAGGGACATCCTAGGGAGGTCAGGAAATCATGTAAATAGTAAGTAAAGTGCCAGCAATAATACCATGAGTATGAAGACACAATAAAACACATAGAAGACATAGAAGTGCACCCTGTAGAGGTGAATAATCATATAACTAACATGTACTCAGCTGAAGTTGGAGTGGCTGTGGTACTGGCCATGGATATAGGCATTGTTGTAGCTGCTGAGGGATCAACTGAGAGAGCCGTGAGGTCAGACCTTAGTACAATGAGACTCTGGAGCATTTCAGCAATAGAGTTGCTGTTGTGCGCTGTTTTACTAGGATGTGATTGACAATAAAAATCACCAGTTCTCACTATCCTCCACAGTCAACAGTTCAGACAAATATTAATAGTTGATAATGTGGTCGTTTGTGGGAGGAGGTGTAGAAGTTGGGTTTGTCAAAAATAAGCAAATTCCAAATAACTTTGAAAGGGATGAGATTAAGGTAAATCTCAGAAATAGTAACTGTTAACTGGCTTGATGCAGTGCTTAGGTACTTGAAGGTTGTTTGATCCATTAATTGGCTTGATGCAGTACTTAGGACACAGATAATAAGGATTGATGGGTGATGGTGTAGCTGAATTGATAATAGGCTTGATGCAGTGCCATGATGCTACAAGAAGATGGTTGCAAAGATATGCAAGGATAAGATGATAATAATGGATTGTGACAATATTTAATGAATCAGAGTATTATCTCGTAAACACTCCCTATTCTTAAGTTAAAATCAGAGGAGATCAAACTAAGCCTCTAATACAATCGAATCAACCGAAATATGTAGCTTTGAAACTAACTTCTCTGCTGCTCAGGTACTGCACAATGAGTATGACACAGGTCAGAACAGAGTACACCCTCTTGGTGTAGTCTTAAAGCAGCCAAGCTCTTAATATTGTTGAGTAAAGTGCTAGTCTTATTTGTCTTTCTTCCTAGTTGTTAAGAAATACATAGATTCTCCCCACAGAAAAGATATCCTATGTCGTAAAGAGAATGACGAAACTACAACTAGACGACTGATAACCATGTACCAGCTAGTGTAATTTAAGGATTGGCTCAAGGTATGCCTCAGAAGATCAGTATATTGTGGGAAATGATGATAAATGAATGGAGGGAATAAACTAATATTCACTTAGATATTCACTCAAATATAGGGTGAGAAACTTAAGAAGATATTCAAATCTTCCTTTCTTCTCAAAAGGGAATCTTTTAAGAAGAGGGCATCTATTATTCAGAGGGGAAACAGAATCCCTTATATACTACTCTAAATGTGGCTGTGTAACTATCTAAATAAGGAAATATGACTCATAGTGAGTCCATTGTCAAGATGTTCCATGATGACTTGTTCACATCTCACATATTCTCATCTATAAACTTTCTCCACTCAAATATCTGAGTAATACAGTCTTTGAGATTCACATAGAAGCTTAGTTATTTGGTCAGAAATTTCAGATAAATTTTGACTACAAAGGACAAAGTTCTAAGCTACAAGAGCACAATGGAGCTATTTGGGCGAAAGCACATAGTGCTTCCCGGTCCTGATCTGCATGTCTGTAAGAGACGAGTGAGCTGCGAATCCCATATAAGTAGGAGTCCAGCGACGCATAGAGCGAAACTCGAATTCCCAAGGTAGTAGGAGTGGATGAACTGGGTGCTTACATTTCGGATGGTACCTTCAGCAGACACGTGGCATTGCATATCATAGATACTCGTCGTGGAGAGCAGGTGTGGCTTGGAGGTAGGGCATGAGGATTTGCACATGCTTGTGAAGGTACAATTGGAAGGCGTCACTGGCCCATTGTCCCATTGTCTTGACGACGTTGAAAGGGATGTTGTGGAGAAGGTATTCCAAGGTGGCACCAATTCTGATTCCATGACCCTGTAAAGGGATGAGGCTTGCATCTGTTGCGGCTTGTGCAAGACATGCAATGAATTTTGACTTCGTAAGAACTCGGTGACCTTTCCCTTGCTTGTAGGAGAAAAGGGCTATGTTGTTGGGAGGATCATTGACGCGATAATGATTTTCTAGGGCTGCTTCAGGGTCAGAGACGCTGTGCGCATGAAACATCTTCTCCTGTGGGAGAAGACTTCGTGCGAGGAAGGTGGAAAGCGGTTGTTTGTAAGCTGTTCTGGTCAGTTTCACGGCAAACGTCTGAGCAGGTGATGTGCATGGACAGGTTGAATCCGTTGATGCTGGATACCGTGAATTTCCCCGCTTGTGCCATGGTGTAGAAGGTGACTGTGAGACAGGCGCATACTGCAGCAATAAGAGGGTTATTAGCGTCAAGTTTTCCTAGTAGTGCTTTGACGAAGTCTACTGTGTAGGGCTGTCATTTCTTCTTCTTGGAAGTGGCAGGGGTGAGGTTGGTTGCCACTTTGAGGAGGGTGACGATCTGGTCATCGTTGATGGTCCAGGGTTGACTGTGCAGGATGTGCCATGCGCGGATGCCATGCATGTAGTTAGATATTGTTTTCCCGGAATATAGACCCGCCATAGTGGTGATGAACGATGCAATAAGGTTGGAGGACGCTGGGGACCGAAGTGCTTCTTCAATTGACTTTGTGTCACAGAATATGTGGAAGGCGAGGATTCCACTGCCGTACAGTTCCTGAGTGCTGCGGGCCCAGGCGTGTATCATGATGTCTTGTATGCACTGGACTTCATGGTTGGGGTGGGATAACAGCGAGTTTGTGCTTGTTGGAGACCAGAGCTGCAGGCTGTCTCTGGCTGCACAGTGTGGCCATAGTGGGGATGGGCGAAGAGCTGGGTTAGCAGGATAGGCTATGGGGTGAGTGGATCCTTAGTATTTGTTTGAGAAAGTGTGGGTGGGTGCAGCATTTACTATGCTTGGGACACTTCAAAGAGAGCCTCTCCCTCACATCTGAGGACATTGTTGAGGTCGTGTGAGTGATGGTTGGTGCTGTAGCTAGGCTGAGTGGGTGCGAGAGTCTTGTGGCGCGACGTTTCAGTGAAGCATTGAGCAGGGAGAGCGGGAGCATCGAAGTCGGTGAGGAACTCTTGGATTTCTGCCGGGATGAATACTGGGGGGAGTAGGAGGTTGGTTGGTGGATACTTATCTCTTGAGGGGTTGTCTGTGGGGTTATGTGTGCTGGGAACATAGCGGGTGAGGAAGGTGCACTTGGTTGCGGCTGAGAGTTCATGGATGCGCTTGAAAACCTCATTGGTGGCCCGGTTCCGGCTGTGGCCCTTCCACCACCCTTCAACAACACCCCTGTTGTCCCCGTAAACTTTGAGGCATGAGTTTTCCGGGCAGTTAGCAGTGAGCGCGCGAGTGAGGAGTTCCATTCCGACTGCTTCAGCCCAGCCAATGTTGTGCTTGTCTTGGTTCCACCCTGGTAAAAGGCGCCAAGCTTGCCACCAACCATTGATCCAGATCGCAATGCCAATGTCCGAGCTAGTGTCTGAGTAAGCTGTGGGGTCGATGACATCAATGGGTCCTGGGATGGTGCAGGAGACATCAGGTTGAGCAAGGTTCCCTTTCCACCAGCGGAGGTTGTCTGCAGTGTCTTTCAGGGGGGTGCGAGGCATGTGAGGATGGTTATTGCAGATGGATAGCATGGCTTCGAGGGAAACCAGGTATGCTCTCCTGGCAGGGAGAATGAAAGATGTGTGAAGGAGTTTGCCGTGGAATTGCTGCGTTTCAAGCAGGGTGTGTACGGGTTGTTTCTCCCATATGTGAATGGCCTCCAGGTATTTTTCTTTCTTCTGTTCTAGGATGGAGACCCACAGGGTCCCCAAATCCCACAGAAAGACGATGAATGGGGTGCACATGGAGAAGAGTATATCCTTGGCGAGTTCCCAAGGAATACCCAGCATGAGGGAGAGTCTGTTGATGTCATTGAAGCAGTAAGTGAAATGCGCATCCTCTGGGGAGTGGGGGGAAGCTGATGATAGATCAATGATGGGAAAGGTGAAGTCTTCGTCAAATTCTTTGACTCAGTCATTGGGCATCGAGGATCCTTGATACCAACGATGTCCTCCTTCCACGAGGCAGCCACTGTTCTTGGCGATGATGGGAGCTCTTGCTGCGCGTAGTTGGTTGTATACTTTGAGGTGCTTACATAGGATTCAGATGAAGAAGTGGTCGTCGACCCATTTGGATACTGGACCAATGCCTTGCGAGCGCATGATGTCTGTGCCTGCATCAGCCATTTCTCCATATAATCCTGCAGTCGATGAGCAGCTGAAACAGAAGCTTGTGTCGATAGCGAAGCTGTTGGTGTCTGTGCGGATGACCAGTCCAGGCCACTGGGACGGGTGTAATGGTACAGTACGATAGGCTTTGGCCATGTCATGGACGGCCACTTGGGATCCTGGTGGGAGATGCCAAATGAGGGTGCAAATGGTGGCGGTGGTTCCTCACATGCACGGATAGAGATTGGAGTCAATGGAAGAGTTGATGGATGAGATGGGGGGGAAGGGGATGAGGGAAAGGACAAGTTTTGGACAATGCAGAACCTCCCTGGTTTACCCGGTTTGGGTATGATGGACAGAGGAGCTGTTTGGAAAGGACCAATGAGGGCTTCTGTTTTGGTTTTGGACAGCAGGCCCAGATATCTGCCGGTGGCATACTCATGTTCAATGATTGTGTTAAAAGTGTCATGATGTTCAAGAATTGAGGGATTATTAGTTGGTGTGTAAGTAGAGGTGATTGGACGGATACTTCCGGTAAAGCCCGTGCGTAAATTATTTGTAATATGTTTGTATCTATGTATAAGATTAGAGATAGTAAGAAAATGATGCCAGGCTTCTGGGTGATACAGGGTGAGCGCCCTAGAGTGTCTCACTGAGAGAACATCCTTGAGCGCCATGCTCTTTGCTTCCACAGCCTGAGCACTTGTGAACATGGGAGCGGGAGGTATTGATGCAACCATTTGGTCTTTGCCAATCATAGCATAGCTCTCGACCTTCGGGGTTGACCAAATGACCCGCTGAGTTTTGACTACAGTGGGTTTTGGTGTGTCCATCCCACAAGAGCTCAGCTGCGCACTTGTGGATGTTGTAATGGAAGTGGCCCAGGCAAAGGGCACAGGCAGAGGAACCGGTTCTGCCTGCGCCGGCTGGAAAAGACTGGTTGGCATTGGTCTGTTTCTCTTGTTGATTTCCAGAAGGTCGCTGGTAGGGGTGGAAATGCTCCTCAGACTGGGCGCCTCCTGCCAGTTCTTGTTTCCCGCGAGAGGGAACATTCTCTTGTAGTCGATCTTTCAGCTGTGATGATGAGAAAGTGACTGAGTTCTGGAGCTGGGTGGTGGCAGTGGGGGGAGGTAGCATTAGTGTGGTAGCATGGATGCAGCAGACAGTTGGGTTGAGTTGGAAGAAGTGGATGGTAGCAAGAAGGGGAAGCGGATGGTGGGGAGCATGGGTGCAGCAGCATTGTAAGTTGGTTGGTAGCATGGGTTGGTGGTGAATGGGAAGTGGGAGGTAGCGAGGTTTATTTTGGAAGAGTGGGGAGCAAATGGGAAGTGGGAGAAGGTAGCGGGTAACGTGCAGTGGAGCAGGCACAGGTTGGGTTAGGATAGCGTTGGGTGTGTGTGGTGCAAGGAGGTAGTGGGCATGTACGAGAGGTGGAATGAGATGAAGTATGAATTAGAGTCGATAACTGTGTGTATGATGGTGGAAGAATGCATACCATTTTCATTCCCTTGTCTCGCTCTTCTTCCCAGATGTCATCTGAAAGGCTGTTGTAGAGAGTGTTATTGAAAAGGCCAATGTTGAATCTCTGATTCAGGGTGAGACAATCATGCCAGTCTCTTCAGTCCATGCTTGCATAGTGGAGGAGAATTTTCTCTCCCCGCAGGCATAGCCTGTGCTCATGGTTAGTGATGAGCATGAAGAATAGTGCTAGTGTCATCTGGTGCTTGTCAGGCCAACTGGCTTTCTCAATGTGGACGAGAAAGCTGGTTTTGGCCATGTCGAACTGCCTCCAGGAGAGATCATGATCCTGTAAGGCTTTGTTAGAGGCTTTGAAGGAAGAAAATGACTTCAGGGTGACAATGCCATCAATCTTTTCGAGACCTAGAGTGTCATCTGTGGAGGATTTGTTCCAGTCTCGAGCCTCACAACAGCTGTCTGGGCTGAAGTACCAGAGTTTGACGAATTCCATGTTCTTGACTTTCTGAAGCACAAATTGAGAAGGACGCAGGATAATGACGTCTGAAACAGGTAGGTCAGCGTTGAAATCGTTGATCTTCAGTTTCTTTTTCTTGGTTTTGCGGTGCTCTTCGGCTTCTGTGATTTCTCTTTCTTCTCACTCGTGGTCTGCAGCCTCTTGGAGCACGTGCACATCTTCGTCAATCTGCTGTTGCCAGAGGACGACACGTTCCTGGTATTCTTGAGTCCAGCCATCGACAAGCTGGGTGAGGGCTGCTTCTGCTGTTAACCCAGAGGCTATGAGGGCAGCAGTGCATGCTGCAAAGGCGGGTGACTCAAAATTCGGTTGAACTTCGAGCACTGGGTCAGAGTTTATATAAGGTATTATGATTTCTACCATAGTTGAGATGTGGTATCCGATATATTCAGTTGGAAGGATGAAGGAATTGCGGGTGATTGGTTTACTAGTAGGTGTTTGTGTAAAAGAAAAGCAAAGGAGAATGGAGAGAACATCGAGAACGACTATTAGGGAATGACAGTTGCGGTACGAGAAAAAGAGTTCGTGCCACTTCTGTTGTTCTCACAAAGACTAAACTCTGTTCCTTTGCTTGTGCCTCATTATGTAACAGAGCCACAAAAAGTTGTGAGAAATGTGTGGTAAAAATGTAAGAGATCATGAGAAATGCTGAATAATCTGTTGTGGTATGTTTGTAACCAATCTTTGAACCAGATAAGTATTAATATGAACTGTTAAATTGTAATGATCCAGATAGCTTTGAATAGACGGCCTTATTTGCTTACCCATTGGTCTGATACTTGCAAGTTAAAATTAGGCCCATTACCCCAGGTATATATCCAGCATCTAGACAGGGCACAGATGTCACTACATTTTGTATCTAAGTA
The DNA here is from genome assembly GCF_016647785.1 of Suillus fuscotomentosus. NCBI lineage: Eukaryota > Fungi > Basidiomycota > Agaricomycetes > Boletales > Suillaceae > Suillus > Suillus fuscotomentosus. The sequence continues at coordinate 28,706 of NW_024539536.1, forward strand.
CTTTCCCATCTTATCAGATCCCCATCAGCTGTTAAGAACATGCTCAAGGGTCATATCCAAAGGGCTTGGCTTCAGCTCATGGGCTGTGCCCTTACCTGAGTATGTGCCCCTAACTTCCAAGGGCTAACGGACAATGTCTGAAGTCTGGAGTCCAATTGTGGGGATTCCAGTAAACATTCGGGAATGAGTGATAAGACTAATCTGGATGAAGTCCGAACTAGAAAGGAAACAATGGAGGACTACCAGAGGTAGAGGCAGAGGTCATAAGTCGATAGGAGTCAATCCTAAGACTGTCGGAGGACAACAAGAGGAGAAACTCAAGTTAGACAGAGGAGGGAATGAGCAGAGTCTTAGATAATTTGAACTGAGGAAGTACAGAGAATTTACAGGGTTTATATATACTACGGAGGACATAACAGAGAATCAGTCAGTGCAGTGCAAGGCTATGTGAGGCTATGGATGGAGCATGTGCAAAGCCTAACACTAGTATATCGGAACTCAATAAAATGAAGACAGAAATGAAGAAGGTACAGAAATTGAGTACAGTCAGTTATAGGTATAACTAGATGACTAGCAACAGGGGCTAACTGAGAAGGGACGTACAAAAGAGAAAAGACATAAAAGATAGAAGCTGGCCAGATCTGGAAGTCCAGAAATGATTGCATGATAGGTCCGGGTCTGAAACGCAGGACATGACATCAGCTTATCTTCCTACCACCAGCAAAAACAATAATCAGGTGAGTCTATTCATTGTGTTGCACTCATGTCCATACCCACATATCACAAGTTGCCTCGCGACAGGTTTCTCTGGGGGCATCCCCACTATCACACATACCTACACCCCTCCTAATAATGTGTCTGTCATTGTACATGCAGAAACCTTCCAGAAAATTGTTAATACTGAGTTTTCCAAAGACCAATTCATCAGTTCATTCTTGGCTAAAGCACTCAAATCAATTATTGGACTGTTCCAAACAGCGCTGCTGTCCATTATCCCCAAGCCTGGCAAACCAGGCAAATTCCAGCTTATAGAGACAATGCTGAATAATTCACCTGAGGAATTCAACAAAGACTGCTCATTCCTGATCAAAGACCTCTTAACTCTATCACCCCGATCCAAGGAAGATGCCCCAATTTACCTGTTGCATGGATGACATCAACCATTACTCCTGACCTCTGGGAATCATATAGGAAATCTCGAAGGACAAACCATTCAGAATCAACCTTGATTTCACGGGTCTCCTCTGGAACGTTCCTGATCTCTCAATCTCTCTGTCCCCAGAGAAAATGGCTAAGTACCTGGAGGCCATTGACACATGGCAAAAACATTGCACACACACACACTACACGAAACCCAGAAGCTATACAAGAAGCTGCTACATGCGGCACTTATTATCCCAGCAGAGGGAGCTTACCTCACCAATTTGAAGCAGCTTATGGGAATTTTACAGAATTGCTCTTTTCTACCTTGCACCTCCCTGCGCAACACCACCAAAGACTTGGACTGGTGGAAAAGTCCCTCAGATCCCAACACCTCGCATGCACAATCCCAGGCTGCTGTATTGCATCTGACTTCCCTGCTTATTTAGACACTAGCTCTGGTCACAGGATCAGAATCTACATCAATAGGAGGTGGAGAGCTTGGGAGCTGCTCCCAGGTTGAAAAAGAGATTACCGAGACATTGGGTGGGCTGAGAGTGTTGGATTCGAGCTCCTCATCCGCACAGTCCTCAGCTCATGCCCCTCCAGCATTTATTTCAAGGTTTTCGGAGACAATCATAGGGTTGTTGAAGGGATCCCCAAAGGACACTCAAGGCAAGCGATTACCGCTATCTCAGTCCAAGATTAGTAAGATTTGCGCTGTCATGGTACACACTTATGCTGAAAGCACATAGGAGATGTATGGATCAAGACTGCTTGTATACCACATATTCTGTGATAGCAAGCTGATCCCAGAGACACGCCCACAAGTCATATTGTCATATGTCTATTTATTACTGAAATGGCTGGCCATTACTCTGAAAGAACAGTATCTAACTACGTCCATGGTATCTGGGCATGGCACACCCTGCACAGTGTTGCCTGGATGCTTGATGAAGACACAGAGATTGACACACTGCTCAAAGCCACTATATCCCTCACCCCAGCTTTGTCAAAGAAGCTGAAGCATGAACCCTACACCATCCCTCTAATTACCATCCATCAGAAACTCAACCCCAATAATCCTCTCGACACAGCCGTGTACCACCTATCTGACAACAATCTTCTTCACATGTGTCTGAGTTGGTGAATTCACCATCCCTTGCCTAGATGCCTTTGACCCAAAGATTCATGTCAAATCCTCAGACATGTGGAACACTCAGGACCGTTAAGGTCTTGAGATGACAAACTTCCACATCCCACACACCAAGGTAGTGATAGATAGAGAGGTCATATTCTGGGTGCGCCAATCCGGACTTGCAGACCCAGAAGAGGCCATGCGCAATCATATTCGGGTCAACAGCTCTCCTCCAGACACAGCACTCTTCATATATCATCACAAAGCCTCCCATAGACTGCTCATGAAGACAAACTTCCTCAAAAGACTATCAAGTGCAACAATCAATAACATGCTACTCACTGGAGTGCCCTGGGTAGATTTAAGATGCACAATGATAGAACACCTGATGAGTGACTTGACTCATATGCACTTGTCTTACATCCAAACCTGATAAGAGTTATTAAATAGAAAAATCAGTAGATAGATAACACATACTAATCCAAGCTCATCATGACTCCAATGTATAACTCTTCAACATCGTTGGGGTCGGAAAAGAATGGGTTTTGATCTGGTCCTTAGACGGCCTTCCATCCTCACCATTAGAAATGTCCTTGAGTTCACCAGCAACTGTTGAGTATGATTTCCATGATGAAGTACACACATGCTCATTCTCATCCTGTGCGAGAAAGTTGGCAAGTAGAGATGATGGAAGTTGGATGGGTGCTGTCTTTGAGGTTCACTCTAGTGTCATGTTCTGGTAAGAATTCATGAAGGTTTAAACTTGACTGATCTGAGCTACAACATGATGTGTACAATTTTAAGGATGAAAAATTGGGGGAGAGATTATGAGTGAAGGCACACAGCGCCTCCTGGCTCCCAAGGGACTTTGTCCTAGGGACAAAAGGGTGAGCTGCTATCCCGCATCGCCCATATCCCAGAGTCCAGTGCTTCCTGCCTCTTTGGCAACTTACTCTGAACTCTAGGTACTGTACAACTTCACTATATTATAATCACTAGTTGTAGCAGGGTCACTGGCTAGTACAAGGTGATCCAAAGAAAGATGTGTTGACATGTAATACAATGTTTGCCCTAGATAGTGATGAGGTGAGCAGTACAATAGCTGATCCTGTGGTAACAAAAACACAGTTGTGGCATGAAAATTTATTTTGCTGCATGTCTGATGTGTCTCCGACTCAGATCATTACAAGTCCATAATATGTCAACTAATATAAAGGTCCAGTCTTAATAGTAAGTAATCAATATGATTAGTGTAATTCATCTGACTACCTCTCTATAATCTTGTACTCAAGCTTGTGCTGGTCTCAATGCTTTTGTTGGAAGCTTCAGAATGCTCCAAAAGCTTTCAATAAAATCATTGCTTTTGTCAGTACTTATTATTGGGATTGATACATTCTCTAATAGACTGTTTTTTTGTCAATGTAGGATCTATTTAGATAAGATAGTCTATAAGGATGATGGTCCTGTACATAAGACCCCTATTATACAAATGAGCAATAGCTTAATAATTATAAACATCTTAATATTCATATTATGACTAAATAAGCTATCAAACTAGAAGCACAAGTCCAGCTGCTTCATGTGTTCATGATGCTCTGGGTGCTTGGCCACAGAGATAGCAGATTGGTTATCAACATCTGCAGGGTCTGAGTAGTATCCAAAGCTGGACATTTTCCATGACATGCTTTGTGATTTCCCAAGCACGGTCATTGAAAAGTGGTTGTCCTGTCATTGCATCCCCTCTCTTATTGGTATTGGTGCCAGACTCCCTAGACACAATAAAACAAAGTCTAAAGAGTGGTGGAAGCTCCCTTCAACATAGCCAGACTCTGATGTCAAAGATGAGACTGAGGATGCTGACTAGGCCAAGCTGTACCCATTTTTGCAATACTGCCAGGGTGCAATTGATGGGACATACATTAATATTTTTGTTCCCAATGATACTCTGACTGCTCGCTACCAACGGGGCAGGAGAATTTCAGGTGGAGGTACGTGACGCCGGACACGTGACAGCACCCACTCAAGTTTTGACAAAAGCTGAGCATTGTATGTCGTCCCAATGTCCTTCAGTACTGCTTCCATGGCAGCCTTGTCCTCCGCGACTGGTATGAAAAATACTGCACTGAGTGCTCGTGCAAACGGCCCTCTGAGCCCATGGTGGCGAGCAATCAGGAATTGATTGTAGCAATGAAAATTGTCATATAGAACATGTGAACGAATGATAGAGTTGTTCCTTGCTGCAATATTCACGTAGGGCTCCATGACCCCTACAAGTGCAGCTTCTGCAGCTGTATCTCGCAAGGAGCCCTCGATAGTCTGTTCAGGGCTGGTCTCCAAATCACCATCAACTCATCCTCATTCAGGACAAGAGTGCTGAATGACGCAAGTGATTTTGCCTGCTTTGCTTTCTGTAGGCGAGCAGGAAGCAGGAAAGATGGCACGAGCACTTTAGAAACTGTCATCACAACTCGTTTTGGTGACACGACAACACCATCGAGGGCAGGAGGATGTTCAAGGGCCACAATTCCGTGAGCCACCTCCTGTCCATCAGGTGCCAGGAGTGCAATTGCAGTCCCACTAGGGGTGGTGGCCACAACAGGCTGAGCAATGTCCATCCCCACGAGCTGTAAATGCACCTGGGAGACAGCATAGACATCGAGCACAGCATAGTTGATGTACTCCTGGGGGAGCACAGCATCAGCCCACCAAGGGCTAACATGGACTTGGGGGTCCTTTGGTAGGTGCCTGCCGAGAAGTATTCCGACGAGTTCGGCAAGCCCCACAGTCCTCTTCACAGTAGCACCACGCTCCTTAGCCATTGCTCCCAGCTCCACGTGTCCTGCAAACAGTTCATCCAATGCTGTGCCATGATGCATCCAGTCATTCTGCAGCCGCTTGAAGTCAGCTCCGACTGAAACACCAACTTTCTTGAACAGCGGCAAACGCAAAAACACAAGGAGGGAGTGTGGGAGCTTGATGACACCATTTTCGAGAAATGGAGCAGTCTGGATGTGCGTGCATGCAAACATGTAAGGAACCAGAAACATCACAGGAAAAATCGCCACTGACCTTGATTAGATAGACTGTATTTTGATATGCCACTTGAATCAAGGCAACTGGACTGTGGATTCTGGTCTCCAAATTGGCCGGCCATTCCATGTCGAATGCAACCGTAAGGTGCTGTCTGGACAGCGAACCCTGGTTCGAAAATCTGAGCTCAAACCAGCACGTGATGATGGCACGTGATATATTTTATCGATAAGAGATATCGATAGCGATCTGACACGTACAATAGGAATATATAACATACGTATGTTTGAACTGCGCAAAATCATTGCACCCACATGGACCTCGAAGCCCAAACAGCAATACATCAATGACGCCAAATTACGATGGTCATCATCACCATCGCAGTCGCTCAAATTTCCTACCTTTATAACCTCTTATTTTTATCACGCACAGAAAAGGTCCCATATCACACCTCAATTCTCACAGGAAAAGCCTGGGTGTACGAACTCATCAGCAGTCACCCAGACCGAATCAAGCTAAATCTCGGCATCGACTTTCAAACCTTTGAGGAGCTCTTACAAGTTCTGCGGCAACATGGATATGCTCAGTCGTGCAACGGCATCACTATCGAAGAGCAGCTAGGTATTTTCCTGTATACGTGTGTTACAGGACTGTCGTCTCGCCATGTTGGTGAGCGATTTCAGTGTTCTCCAGACACGATTACCAGGTAAGTATGTCAATAATTCAAGATGAACCGTGCGCTGATGATTTTCACAGATATTTCAAACGCATGCTCACTTTCTTCTCGTCCCCTCCCTTCTACACTACAAATGTCCGGCTCCCAACTGAAAACACTCCCATTTCTGCGGCAATCCACGATGACCCACGCTTCAGATTCTTCGATCAATGCATTGGTGCCATCGATGGCACCCACATTCGGGTCTTTGCACTGCTCGAACATCACACTGTCCTGCGCAACCAAAAGGGATTTTTATCCCAAAATTGTCTATTCATATGCGACTTCGACTTCTACTTCACATACTCGCTCACAGGCTGGGATGGCTCGGCTGCCGATGCTATGGTGCGCGTCACTTAGCCACCACTACCTTTGAACAGTGGCCAAATCGGTCTGAGGAAAAATTTCAACCCTAACCCTACGCGTGCAACTCCAACGGATGCTTCGATATTAGTTTGAAACATGTAGCGCTACAGTAGACAACGACAATTTATCGTGCAGATGTTGTTTTTACCAGTCTCTGATGCCCAAGAACCACAGGAAGGTAGCAGCCGCTCACGCTAGGGCCGCACGATGGTCAGCTCCAACAGCTCCAACTGCCGAGCACAGTAACTCCACTCTTCAAGCCACCCCCGCACAAACCTATTCCGAGTTGCAGGAACAAACATCAGAGCCGTCCAAACTCTGTGGCAGGGAAGTTAACCTGATAGAGCTGGACTCCGAGTATGAGTGTGGTTATACTGGGGGTGTCAGTTGTTATTGGTCAGATACAGGTGATGAATATGAAACAGACTTGAATGCTGATAGCGAAAGGTCGGAGTGCGATAGCCTCTGCGAGCTGGAGGGCAGCGAGCTTGAGGAAAACTTGAGGGAGCTCCAAGAAGAGGTCATAGCCCTGGGCACATCAGTGGACAGTTTGTTCGACAAGATATCCAAGCCGAAGACAGGCGCAGTTTGGAAGAAGGCAGAACGGAACAGATCACTTGGATACAATGGGCTCTCGGGTCGTACTCAGCGGCGGAGGGATAAGGCAGCACGAGACCAAGCTGAACAACAAAAGAAAATGAAGACATCGTATGTATGAGTGTTAATGGCCTGGAAAATGAATCTAATGCACTGGCACACCTGATCAGAACCAATCCACAGGTTGCATTCATGCGACAGTGGTGTGCAACCAAAGACGACACTGTGCCCGAGATTGAACCACCGAGTGCGGATGAAACACTTTCAAATGCTGCCGCAGCAGCGCAGCCTCCGTTAGCATGTGATGCAGCGACCGCTTTCACTGGCTACCTTTCAGACGAACCCAAGGATGTCATTGACTCCAGCTCGGACGATGATGACAATGACGACGACAGCAAAGGACCTGGAGGTGATGGACATGGCATAAGCAACAAATTGCCTGTTGTGCGGCCACTTAAGCGCTGCAAGCTTGATGTTCCTGCTCGTGCCCAGAAGAGAATCGATAAAGAAAGGCGTGGAGATGATAGGCGTGTGCATTGGAAGCCATTGAGAAGCTGTTGAAGTCGAAGAAAACCAAGTTTATTGGTGGTTTGGGTGGCCTGCAAGCGAAACGAACACGTACCATCCAAAGCCATCTTGCCCTCATTATCAAGAGAGGTCGCTCTTCAATTGATGCATCAGAACGTGCCGCTGAAACTCATGGTTTCGCACCTATCTGGGGTGGCCGTCAACTGCGCAGCTGGACCCATGCCTGGGTATCAAAGCGGGAGCTCCCTCAGTCATTGGCTGGCCGCCATGCGAAAGTATATTCATTGCTTGGAGACCCCGTTGTCGCTGCCGAACTTCGTGCCTATGTTCGTTCAAACAAATGGGTAGTCAATCCCGAGAAACTTGCGCAGTTTTCAAAGGACAAACTTATACCTTCTGAAGCAGAGAAATATCTCCATGCTCTTGTTGATGACGAGATGCCCCGTGGTTTGAAAAAGTACTTGGAGCTTGAATTATTTCCCCGCATTCACCTCAAAGTTGGACGTGGAATTTCCCTTGCTACTGCTCGTCGATGGTTGCAGTGGGAAGGTTTTCGGTACATGTCACACCGCAAAGGCCTTTACTTTGATGGCCACGACTGGCCTGATGTGGTCCAGTACCGACAGGAACATTTTTTGCCAATGATGAAGGAATACGAGAGACGTCTTGTCCGCTACATTGTTGGAGATGTTGAATCAGAGTTCAATGATGCAGAGTGCAATTTTGTGGAGCGGCGCCTTGTTCTTTGTGCACATGACGAGATGACAGCACAGTCAAATGATGCGGTTGATCAATATTGGGTCTTTGAAGACCAGTTCAAGTTGCAAAAGAAAGGGGTGGGACGTGGCCTCCATCGCAGTGACGTGATTTGCTCAACAGTTGGACACATGGTGGATGCAGGTGAATCATTGGAGTATGGAAAGAATCATGAGGGATATTGGAATGGCGAGATGTTTGTGAAACAGGTGGGTCTTTCGTGTCGAGTTCTTGGCAAAGCTTTCCCGCTGATATTCATCCAGCTCAGTGACAAAATTATACCCACATTCGAACGTATCCATGGTCCTGGATATCAAGCATTGTTCCTCATCGATAACTCGCAGGGCCACTCTGCATATGCTGAAGATGCCTTGCTCGTTTCTCGCATGAATGTGAATCCAGGTGGCAAACAGGCTCATATGCGACCTGGATGGTTCATGCACAATGGCATGAGGATCGAACAGGACATGGTATTTCCTCCCGATCACCCGCAATTTCCAAATGAAGCCAAAGGTATCAAGCAGGTCTTGAGTGAACGTGGTCTCTGGCAGCGGCAGTCTCGTGGAAAGTGTGGCACAAAGTGTAATATTGATGCAACAGCTTGTTGCAACAAACGTATACTCGAGCTCCAGCCCGATTTTCAGCAACAAAAGTCATACATTCAGGAAATCATCGAAAACGCTGGTCATCTCTGCATCTTCCTCCCAAAGTTCCACTGTGAACTCAATTTCATCGAATATTTCTGGGGGAAGGTCAAAAAATATCTCCGAGACAACTGCGACGGCACTTTTGAGACCCTGAAGAAGAACATGCCCTTAGCAATGCAGTCTGTGCAGCTCAGTACCATTCGACTGTGGGAACATCGCATGCACCGCTGGATGGAGGCATATCGGACGGGTCTGAGCACAAAGGATGCCCAGTTTCAGGTTAAGCAATTCAGCTCTACAAAGTACAAGTCTCACAGACGTATTCCGGAGACATTGGCTCGCATTTTTGATTGATGGGGAGTCATAGTACTTTAGGTGGCCAAATCATCCCTTTTGTTTTTAAAAAACTCGCTCAGATTTGATTCAATCAATAATTCCTCTTGTAGCTTTACTCTACTCATCGAAAGGATCATTTTTACAAGAGGAAATAAAAATCTGATTTTTTTTCGAGGGGGTGAGAACGTTGTTCAAAAGTAGTGGTGGCTAAGTGACGCGCACCATAGTCTATGGAACGATGCACGGTCTCATGATTTGCGCATGCCTGCGCACAAATATCTTCTCGCTGACGCAGGTTTTGGTACATGTGATGCGCTTCTCGTACCTTATCGAGGTGTACGCTATCATTTGAAGGAATGGCATCAAGCAAACCTTATGTGAGTTCATTCGTTTTAGTATTTTTATTTCTATTGAATTATTTTCTACCAGGCCACAAGATCCCAAAGAATTGTTCAATCTTCAACATGCAGCACTTCGCAATGTCGTCGAACAGATCTTCGGTGTGTTGAAGCGCTAGTGGCGCATTTTGATGATCCCACCGGAATATAGCATGCACGTTCAGGCCCTCATCCCCGCAGCGCTGTGCGCTATTCACAACTTCGTATGCAGGTACAACCCTGATCTGTTTGATGTCGCCCTCGAACATGAGCATGATCTTGCGGAGGATGACGCTGTAGGACATGGGGCGCTCTCTGAAGGACCAGCAGATCCTGCTGAGAGGAGACGAGCGGATGCTCGTCGGGAGGCAATTGCAGTGGCAATGTGGGCCGACTATATTGAGGAATGTGAGCGAAGGGGGCTCCCATTGCCTTAGTAGTACTTTGAGGAATGTGAGCGAAGGGGGCTCCCATTGCCTTAGTAGTACTATACTAGTAGGGATCATACAATCTATGTACAATAAAACTTTAAATTGAAGCAGACATGGAAAATCTGATTATATTTATTATATTTGTTGACATATTGTCTGTGGGAATATGGTTGTGAATATTTGATATTTTGGATGACACACAAAACACCACCAAAATTTGAAGTCGTGCACCCATCTTTATGTCAGTTTAAATATTAAATATTGTCTTCACATTTTGTACAACATATAAACCTCTTTTAAATATCGTTCACCCCGATGTGACTCGCTTCTCCTCCAACCACTCAAGCCTTGTTGCCTCATCCAACGAGTAGAAAATGATGGCCTGGTTCTCGTGTTCGGCTAGGAAGTTGGCAATGGAGAGGCGCTCTTTGCTGGTAAGGTTTGTGTACTTGTTGAGCAGGGCGATGGCGCTCCCAACGTGCGTTCCAGGCTGCACTAGCTGTGGCATTGGGAGCGGTGGAGGAGCTAGTGTGAAATTCTTCTGCATCTCATGCACTACTTCTACAAGATTCTTCATCGTCTCAGTACCCTCCTGTTGTGCCATTAACGTGGCAGATGGTGGCCGACTTCGTTTCTGGGAGCTGGTGGCTGAGCCAGGAGCAAGTGCGCTGTACTTACGTTTGCTACGGCTGATGCTCGTCCATGCTGAGTCTGTGGTGGAACCCTCAGTAGAGGGTGTGAGATAGGTGGATGGAACAGGTGGCGCGATGGAATCTGGATTAATTGATGATGGTGGCCCTGCTGGTGGAGGCGCTGCACTTGGTGCTGCGCTCTCTGTTGCTGGGGGAACTGAAGTTGAGACAGCAGTTGTGGTGGGCCGGAAAACATGTGCGCCCTTCGACTGGTTTGGCATTAACTGCTCCATGATCTCAAAATGATCAAAGCCCTTTGACATAAAGGGCTTTACATGAGGATGTGACTGAAGATAATGTCATTAGAGAGCATGCAATCTATTGCAGTACTTACCTTGGTAAAACGCGCCCAGACATCATCCTTTCGATCACTCCTCTGCCTTTGACCACACTGCAGGCGCCTTATGGGATGTTCCAGATGCTGCTGCTGCTTCAATGGTACCTCGAGAGCGTAGGGAGTGTGAAGATCCGCTGCTGGATCTATCAGACATTTCGATGATGATAATACAATGACCAAGGTATGTATCTACGTTAGTCAGCTGTTGACAGGCGGCTGGCAACATGTGCCATCATCACATGCTGGTTTGAGCTCAGATTTTCGAACCAGGGTTCGCTGTCCAGACAGCACCTAACCATGTATTGATCATGTCCCTTCGTCATCGTGAAGAGCATGGACCGAATCTCAGAGTACTCGTTTACCACAGTATGAAGTGCAGTGAATAGGGGAGCACTGCCCACCCTACCGAGCCGTTTGATAATCTGCTCGCTCGATACATGTCAGAGACAGGGCAGATACTGTATAATAAAACTAGGCACCTTAAAGCTATGGTCAATTGCGAGCACTCTCGCCGGGAGCATGGCAATACACTGTTTCATCTCCGTGGATCGCTGTTCGATAATCATGTCATAAAGCGACGGAGGTACCCTGCACTTGGTACAAATCCAGCATAGCCATTTCAGTCACTGAATGAGCCAAATGCTTGCTTGTGGACCCAAAACTGTTTCGGATAACTTTTGTAGCGGTCGTGCACGAGCTCCAGGTATTGAAGGTGAAGATTGTTGAAGTGTTCGTAGTGGAATGACTGCAACATCTGCATGAATGGCACTGGTCCTATCCTTGCCCTGATTGAGGAGTGCAAAACCGAAACGAGGCTATTTGAGAGCCCACTGCGGTAAGTCAATCGGAAGGGGAATTGCATGGCCACTGGTGTAGGAAGAACATTGAGAATTGTGGAGCTCCAGCTTTGATATGTCTTGCGGCATCCAGGGTGGACACAGTTATAGCGGTACCCAATGATGTAGACATTCCGAGCTACATCAACCACACGTCGAGGCTTTCCGATCCATCCAAGCCGCTGAAGAAAAACTGGCTTTCCTTGGTTCGTCAGCTTGTTGTTTGCTTTGCATTGAGGGCAGGGAATGCGGTCACCCAGCAAACAGTGTGGGAGCCAAACAAAGAAGGCTGGTCGATGGAATATCGAGGGCTCGACAGCAATGTTAGGTTGTGTCAGCAACGTCAGAAAGGGTGAAGCATCCCTGACTCAGAGTTGCTGCTGCTCATAGCACTTGGGCATGGCTGGTGTTTGGGTACTCTGCTTGATTTCTTTTTTCAACATTGTCTCTACAACTTTACAGGACTCGCTAAGCCAAAGTGGCATTGTTGACCTCGATGGAGATCTGCCTACAGACCCAGACATCGAGGCCCCCTGTCCATGCTCCATGTCTTCATCCTCCCCTCCGTCATCAGAAACAAGGCGAAACTCATCTTCCAGGGATGCTTCCTCATCCTGATCACTTTCAGTGTCATCATGAGGGGCAGGTGCTTCGAGATCAGAGCCATATAGGTTCTCAGGAACTGAAGTTCAAATAATGTGTGAGCATGGGCACCACAGAAGCAGCTAAGGCAAAGACGCACCATCAATAAGACCCGTCGCACTCTGCGGCTCAACCATTGGTGATGGTGGCAGTGCAGGTGCATTTGCATCATGCCTCCATGGCTGCCGCTGAGTCATCCCACTGCTCATAGCTGCTGACTCTGCAGGTGGATCAGCTTCGCGTATAGTAGCAGCCGGTCCAGATTCAGAGAAGTCCCATGGCTGGTGGGTAATGCTAGCAGCAAGCTCGGATTGCTGTTCTTGGGCATAGTACTGAGGGGCGAAATGTGCAGTGTTCGCACGACAGTTGAGGCAGTAGGTGCCTCCAACACTTTGGGAGGCAGATATTAGCATGATAGTAGAGCACCGGAGACAATGGCTAGTAGATACTAGATACTCACCTGGGTTGGCACCCTGCACGGCCGTTCGAAATGCAAGGGTTGTCTGCTTCAAAGGCACCTCGCTGCAGAACAAGGCGCAATTGGAAGTGCGGGAGGGATGGTGCAAACACTTACAGGAGGATCGAGGTCTTCGAACACCTCCGAGTCCAAATCCACATCAATTGCAAGGGCTCTGTGTGGTGTCAGAGTGGATTCTGAGAAGCAGGGTGGCATGCATGAGAGGTCATCATTAATTAGTTGAGGGATTTTATGACTCATCTTTGACACAACATTGAACCTCGCCATTGTGCGGTGTTTGCGTGGCGCTATGCAAGGTGTTTGGTGCTGATTTTCTTCATTAGTCAAGATGCTCGAGAAACGATACAAGAAGATTCTCACCTGGAGTAGTACTCTCCGCATCGTCATGTCCGCTATGCCATTTTCGAGGGCTGTCCATCATTGCGTGGCCTGCCAACATGTCCTGCACCTGGTTGATTCTTGCTTCCTCTCGGTCTTCCACGCCCTCGTTTGATGGGTGGTGCTGTCGGCTTCATGCGAATACAATCCGCGTGATGTCCTGGGAAAGAAGTATGATGAGACACTCGTAAGAGGAACTGGATGTTGAAGGCAAATTGCGCTGAGTGGTCCGTCCCGGCCTGCGTGAGGTTAGGTTTCAAACTCCGGTTAGGACCTAATGGCCCACACCTATAGTTTGACTGCCAACATAACACTAAAATAAGAATATTCTCTACAAGCCTATCCAGGAATCAGTTCCTACAGCATGCCTGATGTCAGAATAATATCCCTATGTTTATGGAAGATCAAAGGTCCTGGTCAATACTTGCCAGTAGGTCATCATTAGGAGTAGGGGACTGCACCAAATATTGAACATCCCTGAGAGCATGAATTGCAATGATAAAATGACGAAGGGCTGCCAATAGCAGGGCATCAGAAAGATTGATGGATTAGCGAGTGGCCAGTGCATCCAGAATGGTGCGCAAACACTGTTTAGTCGTCAGTATTTAGCACAGGCATTAAAATATGCCTTGAGATCATTGGAATCAACTGTAATGCTGTCAAGCTGATCAAGTGTGATAGAGAAAGACATTGGGTATATAAGGTGATCTTCAAGCACGCCTCACATGTGTTTATTATAGTGTAAGTAATTTAGAATAGGGAGAAGAGCCATAAGTAGGCAAGCTTTTGATGCAGGTTTTGTGCAAATACATGGCAGTAAGTCTGTATTTCTTATGTTTGCTATAATTCATTATCATCAAGATTTTTTAGACATTATATAGCTCGACTCTGCAATAACCATTAGCATACATATTTATTCATACATATATTCTGTACTACCATTATACATAGAATATGGTGGCTATCTCAGTGCAGATACATCTTCAATAATGATTTTAGCTTACTATTGCACTATGACAATCAAACTTGTGCTAGCCTTTTCTAGTCATCACTAACCTAGTCCACATGTACATATATGACATTGGCAATATTTAGATACCCCTCCTTTGAAGCTGTTTGGATTAGTTGAAGGGGCATAAGATTCATTTTCTCCTACAGAGCATTGATCTTCTTACTAAGCAAGGAATATGTGTGTTATCATGCTACTTGTATTGTAGATCTCAGAATCCTTGTAGGCACATACTACCTTGCTAATATTGGATTTGCATCATATAATGTTCTATATTACGGAATAAACTATTATTTGTTTTGTCAATATGATTAGAATGCTGTAGCTAATTAATATTAATACTACTGGTGAGAAACAATATTATTTCTTCCTATATTAAGTATTTACTATCTGATATGATAGTAGAGTTGCTATATAATATAGGATATCAGCTTGAATGTACCTATCAGAGGCAGAGCTTGCTTGATGACACTATTTCATCACATTGTTCAGCTCTTCTGAAAGATGAATCACTTCAAAGCATGTTGCTTTACTGCACCTCTAAGTTATTTGATGAGTTTGAATTGACTCTTGCAGTATTAAAGTGACATGCATAATAATAAGCATAGGATTTGTGCCACTAGCACAGATCCCAAGCATTAAGTACAATAGCAGACTCAAGAAGGTAGATTTTTCTTCAACAGACCTTACAAGATCTTTTCAACTTCCTATATAATATCCTTAGACCCACTATGTCTGGACACCTGGGAATGGTTTAGCATTATACATTCTTATACTTCCAATCAGATGGGCCCTCTCTAGAACCTTATGATCTATGGACTGTAAAAATAATAAACTGGGCTTTTTAATTGTAATTCATGTACTAAACTAACTGCATCAAACTTGTCTATGGACAGTTATATTATAATCAGCAAGATTAAAAAAGAGATGTAGAACCTGGCCAAAGGCTTCATATTGGAGGGGGGGCGGTGAATGAAGGACTTGACATGGTATTCATCATGATCCATGTTGGAAACATAATATTTTCCAGATACTGGACATCATTGTCAATTGGACATCCTTGAGTATGATGATGAGCCAGAATTAATAGGAGATTTAATTTAATTTTAAAAGGATCATCAAATTTGCTTATTCAATGATTACATAGGGCACTGAAACATCTGTCGTAGCTCAGCCTGTATTCTTCTGAAAAGGTAAAGGGAAGAAGTGTCATGGGTTCTCCAAAGAAGATGATGAGGACTTAGATGTATGGTTTGTCAATACATTCTTAACATCTATGGAAATTTGAAGAAGAGAGAGAGCAAATAATAGATCAGTGCTGCATCATAGTACTGATAGATACTTCTGATTAAGAAATATCCTACACATCAGACTCAACTTCTAGTACAGATATCAACCACCCAGAACCACCCGCATGGTGATTCTTTCTCAATAGCCTACTATCACCAGTGCTGGCTGCTTGATAACCTTGAGTAAATAATATGATCCATGCCTAACTGGGCCTCGTATACTTGATAACATATCTGTATGAGTCGCAGGCAAACTTCACCATAGAGCTGTTATCAGAAAGCAAAGGGGAGATGCACTTCCATTGACAGAGATACTTGCAGCTTAAGCATTGGAGGGGTAGTGCATTGCCCCATGGTCACTGGTTCTCGTTTGAGAAGGTATAGGTCAATACAATGATGGAAGTCTTGTCGTCAATGTGCATTGCCCCCTTGTTGTAGGTTGGTTGAAATTGAGCATTCTGTTATCCCTTAAGAACCACTCCAAGGCCACTTAGGGTATGTAATGCTACTTGCTATGCCCATGACTCTGATCATCCAGGTTCCCACTAGTCAGTACCTGCAATTCTGGGCAACTCTTATTCTCCTTAATTCACATGATAAGGTAAATCAAAAATAAGGAGAATCAGGAGATCCAATCTCTTAAAATAAGGCACTTATAAACATGACTACTAGATGGGCTAGTTAAGCTGGGGCTATGTGGTTTCTTCAACTGTTGGCTGTTCAAAAGTGGTCAGTTTAGAACTGGCAAGTGCTAATGCAATGAACTGAGTGATACCTCAGGTCTGTAGTATGTGACGGTACATGCACACTTGCCTGTATAATAGGTGATACTGCACCCATCACTGGATCAACATTATTAACAAGACACTAAATATGGTTTTAGTAATCAATGTCACTAGAACCTCAAGTTAATATCAAATTTGATGTTACAATATTGACATGTTCTAGGACCATATTGGTTGATTGGTGTGAAGTCAGCCATCTTAAGACCAGTGTGCAAAATAGATGTAGTTGGAATAATAGGACAATCATAATTTTCTGGCTCTATATATTAATGCAAACATAGATCAGCCAGTACACTGTTAGCAACAACATGTGCAATATTCTATGCAAGTTATTCACATCACAAGAAAGTGATGGTTGCACCACAAGAAGTTTGCAAATCTGTGTATTCTCTTCAATCAATTGGAAACACATGAGGAGCTCAGCATATATGTTCTAGACATTGTTCTGAGTCACCAGGGGTGCACCAAGTTCGACTATGAATATAGAGGCTTGATCGGAAAATTCATGAGGGACCAAAAAAAAGACTGGGTGGTCAGGAACAGCATATGTCTGTCACACTTTGTTGAGTGAAGATTGGTTGACTTTTACCTAGTAGTGAGATCATTTTATATATCAATCAATTTGGAACATCAACAAGATCCATAACAGACAATACTAACAAGCTGAAGCCAAGCCCCTTGGAAGCATACTTCAGATTATATCACCAAGATAGATACAAAAACTTATGAGATGCTTTCATTACTGTCTTGTGCTATAACATTTGCCTGATGACCTTCCAATACAAGGTGCTGTCACTGGTGCTAAGACACTGCTCCATGAATGCCTCTTTCAATTCAATTGCCAACAGTAGATTCACACACAACAAGCTGCACATTATGTCCTTAGTCTTAGTGATGCTATCTTAAGAATATGTTCAACTTGTGCTGGATTGACAATTCTGCCAAGGTCTCTTTCTGTTGGTCCTATTCTTGAGAGATGGAGAGTATTTGCAAAAATCATGCTGATGATCACATTACTAACTCAATGAATCATTATTGGATGTTGCAACTCATTGATCAGTCTGTGACGGCCAAAGAATGAGAGTGAAGCAGTGTGTGAAGCATGTGGCCTGAGGCATTTGTAGCATGTGGCATGATACAGGAAAGTGTGAATCATGTAATGAAAGAAGACCATAGAGGTGGGGAAAGAACAAATTTGTTAGTATTGCATGAAATGCTGATTTCTGAAAAACACTGACCAAGTAATCCCTTTGGTTGTCCTTGGTGTGTTTGAGCACATTGTTGATTTCTGTGCTATTGGATTACACTTAAAGCAGAATTCATGAATCTGGAGGTTCTTCCAAAAGATGGCTAACATTCTGGTGTGGTCCACTGGCCAGTTAGCCTCCTCTATAGCTGTAATGGATCTTAGGACAAGCTTGGCAAAATCCTTGAAGGCCAGATCTTCATTGTCGATAGCAGATGAAGCATTGTGAGCAGAAGCTGCTATAATACAAGCTGTGGAGCTATCTGTGAGCATTAATAAAACTATGGTGTTGTCCTTGATAATGGCTTTCTTGGTGTGGGCTTCATCCAACCCATTGTTATGCCTGTAGCTTGAGAATGTACTTGTGCTTATGTTTCCTCCTCTCTTCCTTCTGAGCGGATTCCTCCTCCTCTAACATCTCTTGTTGTAGCCTATCTTCCTATTCCTCCTGGAGAAGACACTGATGCTCAAGTTGTTCCCTGTAAACTTTGAGTTGCTCTCACCAGAGAGCCTTCTTGATGTTGTTAGCCACTTCCCATATATTCTAAAGAATCTGCAGCCTGAGCTTCTGAAATGTTTTCATTAATAATTTGGTTCCACATGGCTGCAAAAGGTAAAGCATAATCTGGGCAAATATTTAAATAAGAGAAAGCAATGAAATGAGAGTGGAATTAAGCAGTAGAGCACTTATGAGTAGTATATAGTGATATGAAGTAAGAAAAATAAAAGTCCAAAAAGCTGTGTTGTCCAATTGATGATGGAAAAATTTGTTAGTTATTCCCAATAAACTGTACAGCAGATTTCTCATCTAATCAATTTATATATTTTTGAATATACTGGTGAAGGAGAGATCATGACAACTGTGCCTACTTGGAGATTCAGGTTCCATTAGTCAATATCTGAACTTATTGTCTATCGTGTGCAGTAAGTGAGTCTAAAGATAAAAGAATGAATATTAATAGTGAGACTTGCACATTATGTTGAGATATACAACATAACAAGCCTGTGATGTGATCAGAGACCTGGAATAACACCCATATACATCCATTATAATAGCTTAAAAGCTTAGAAAGATTCATGAAGGATTGATGGAATGATAGGCAAAATGACATATGTGTGGAGAGTGACAATAGACATCTTTTATACAGTCACATTTATATATGATTCAGGCTGAAAATATCATTACAAATAACTTTCATTTTTCATTATCGCCGATGTTTCAGATTTCTTTAGCTTATATCTCAGTCAAATGATAACTGATGGACAAGAAAAGACTACCAATACACTCCCCTAGACTCGGACTACAACCTTTGGTAAGGAAGTTAAGCATAATAACAACTTTCATTTTTCATTATCATTTGCCTATATTGACTACCAACCACCAACCACCAACCACCAACTACCAACTACTGAGTACCGAGTACCAAGCACTGACAAATACAATTCCCAAGTTATTTGAACCCTACACCAATGGATAATACATACAAATATAGAATTCATGTCCATTTGAAGTACCGGGTTTCAGCACTCAGCACTTGGTAATTTGTGCAATGAGTAGATGGGCATGTGGCATACATGTTTTTGGGCTTCGGGTTTCAGGATTTGGCCCTCAGCACTCAATGATCTGTGTAATGTAAATGAACAATGAACATGTTGCACACCTGGTTTTGAGTTTTGAGTTTCAGCACTTGAAACTCGGTGATCAGTGCAACAAGTGAAAAATGGAAATGTTGCATACTTTTATACAGCCACACAAGCATCTCAGTCCATTTCCAAACGACTGAAATGTATGTGCTTGTTATTTCACCTATTACATTCCAAAGGCTAACATATCTAGTATCTACTTTGTCTAGGTACATACTCAAATATAGAGTCCATTTCCAAACAACTAAGATTATCTACTTTGTCTAGCTCTGTCCCTCCGGTCCCCTGCTTGTTCTCGCTATAAAGCTGCCTTGTCCAACTACTTGAAGGTCAACAACCTTACACCCACTGCAGCACTCTTCAGCTGGCATCATCGTCATAAGATTCAGGCCCTCACTTAAAGTGAGTGTAAAGTGCTTGCATTTTGCCAGTGAGAAGTTAGGTCTAGGATCACTCAAGACACATGGTCTTTGAATTGGTGAGATACTTGAATACCTGATATGAGGAGTACTGTTTCATAATGTCAAAACCATAGGCCAGTGGAGCAGTGACATGTTCATTTTGTATTTATGAAAGCACAGATTGGTAATGGCTTCTTTCCTACAGGAATAACCAGTCCTGGAGCCATTTATGTGCTATGTGCTATTCACACTATCTGTTAAGACCATGCATAAAGGGTAGGACTGATTCTGAGGGGCTTGGCTTCAGCTTGTGCGCTGCACCCCTTACCCCTCCCCAATAAACTTATTTGGCACTTTGTTGTTGTTATAGCTAAAAGAGTGTGGTGGTAAGAATACATCTGTATAACATTGCTTGCATCTCAGCTAATAATGACATCACAAGCTTTTTGTCTATTATCATCTGGCTACAATCCATCTAGTCCTCAAGAACTTGCAAAAGCAGGTGGTAGAGTACAATCTATAGACACTGATTTGGTGTTGGAGGCAGTTTGTATCTATATGGTGAATACTTGCTTTCAGCATCATCCTAGATGAGAATACATGATTGACAAATGTTGTCAACAAATTTCTTGAAGACCCTATTGATAATAAAGACAACAAAGATGCATCCACTGTACCTATCTTGTTTGATCACACCATATATTTCATTTACAATATTATAGTGAACAGTGATTCAACCTTTCTTCGACTACCAGTATAACACAGCTTCAATATAGAGTTTTTGATTCACATCTATCACAAGACATATATGAACAACATCTACTCCTCATTTGCATAGAGTGCAACCCACTCAGCAGGCACGTCCCTAACCTGGAACAACTCAACAATTGCAAATGAAAGACTCACAATGTTGATGACATCAGGAAGTCAGATTGTTTCCAGCTGCAAAGCCCAGAGAACATTATTGATTTTAATCTTATTATCATAGCATTGATGAAAAGGATTAAGCCAGATTTCCTCATCACAATATTTAGCAATGCCTACAAGAGTAAGCATCTAAGAGGGCCAATATGATATGCACTTATTGGACATTGTTAAAGTCAGCAGACAGTCTGGTGTAGTAGGAGATCTCATGTAAAACTGAAAGTCACTACAAAGAGTACCTTGAATATAGATCTAGAGAGCAAGTGATCAAACTCATTTGCATTATTGTTTGTAGGCTGGCCATTAAACAGATCCTGATTTTGACTGGGACTTTTTGAGTCTGGGAGTTTTAGTTTGAACTGGTAATAAGTTGGTTACATGAACAATGAAAATGGCTCAATAGGCAACACCTCCTTCATCTCTGCGTTAGTGAAGCATTTATATTTCCTTCGTGTTATAATACCCTTAGTAGATGTTTCAAGTAATAGTAATTAAATGCTAGCCTAGACAGGAATAAATATGTATCTATGAGTAATATTCTTTTCCAATGGTCCAAAGATATCCTCATAACTATAATCAGCCACTACTTGAAGAGAAGGAGTAAAGGTAGCATATTCTGCCCATTGCCTTTTTCTTGTCTGTATACCAGTAATAGAAGCTTTGGCTGATCAGTGAGGTAGCCAATGTTGATGTAGAGAGATGATATTTGACTAGTGTAAGGCTAAAGAAAAGTTCATAATTAAGTCAAATTATCATCATGGCACTCAAGGGCTAATGAAAGTGGATATCCTCATAATAGCTCAAGCCATAAGTCATAGCCCAGGGCTTGCTGCTCTCACTCATCTTCCAGGTAGACCAGTCAGTAGCATTGGAGCCTCTAATTGTGTCTTCATACTCATGTATCATTCCTTGCATTTTGCTTCCTATTTACATAACTTTCTAATCTCCCTAGGAATTATCTGTTGCCAATATCCCAGAGTCCAGTGCTCTCTGCCTCTTTGAACCTCCATTATGCTATCATCTGGCCCTCACTTCGTGCATCATGACCATGAGGTCTTAAGATAACAGCTGGCTCCTTCATGCTCTTCATGGTCTATTGGACTTTTTATATCTTCTGCAATATTCATTCACTATATCTCACTTACATATATCAGTCCTGTCATCAGTATGGGTATACTTCCATTAGTATCCCTTTATTTGGGCCCACCTCAGGTGATCTCTCTTATTGGGCAAATTATCAACTTTAAGTGACCCTATATATTGGAAAAAGTTACTGTAGTATGTGCAAGAAAGCCTTCACTACTGTTCCAGTGCATTATATACTTGATGCTGTATATCCCTGTCATTGTAGAAACAGATGCCTCTAGAAATACATATTGTAGAGATGAATGATCATATAACTAACAGATATTATATTACATAAGTTATTGCTGTAGGTTTAGATCTACAATCTTATAGATTAATCTCAGTCAGTTGGTCAGTTATGACAAGTAATAAATGATGATAGAGAGTTTTTGGAAGAAACTGATAGAACTTGATGGTGGATATATTTCCCAAATGTCTGTATAGCTCTTGCTAGTCTCAAAATAATAATTTTTTTGACTCTCTTATCTGCCTCAATGAAGGATGTTTTAAGAAAACTGTCCTAGTTCAGGAAAATGAATCTTCTTTTTCTTCTTATTAGCTCCTAAGGGAGTCTGGATGTTTATTAGAATAGTTTGGTAGACTTATTGATTTCTATAGTACTATAGATTCTTACAACCATAGGCTCATCTGTGGATCTTAGTTATTTCCACAATAACCACCCTCAGTTATAACTTTACTATAAAAACTTTCACTTACCAGTGTATATAGTTCACTTATTGCTATCTTGAATTCCAACCACAATATCAATTAAAAGGACTGACTGTTCTACAGGATATGTGTTCCAACCAATCGAAGCCAGTATTAGATCCTATGGTTAATCAGCAACAGGTATCTCAGTGAGGATTAATAAAACTGACCTTTGCTTTTATTCTTCTTTATTAAGAGGATATCCCTCACAAGACATGAAGCTATTTCCTACACTGTATTAGTCCACATATAGATCTCATGTTCAGCTGGAGGAGGACCAAGGGACATTGGCTGGTTAAACTTTGAGTTAGATTTTTCAATAGTGATCCGAAACCACTTGGTGGTCAGAGGCTGCATTTTGGACTAATCTGCAGGATCAAGGTTATCCTCTAAGTTGATGAGGAATTGTCAAAAAATTGATGTTCAATATGGAGGGAGGAATATGCAGGCAAGTAAGATGCTGGGGTCCCATACTGAAATATGATTGATTCAGGGGTTTATCTGTCTATGAGATGTCTAGTTTAAATTACAGACTAGAGATCACTATAGAATTAAGCATCCATGCTCATTGATGAAATGGTTAGGCCATGTTATGCTCTAACATTATATATGATTTGAACTTCTGCAGCTACTTTCAGATTTAGAAATATCCAGTGACTCATTATCAGACTTAACTATTTTCATGGCTGCATCTGGTTGAGCTTTGATGGATAACACACGGAATACTGTGAGTTGAATCATCTCATAGGATAAACAGCCTGAGGGTGATAATGGTCTGACTCCATAAAGTTATATATAGCTGGGAAGGATTTGTTGTATGACTCAACCTCTATCTTGTTGAGACAAGATAGTGCAGTGGCGAGAAAAGTAGAAATGATATTTTGGTTATATGACAGAGATACACTTATGCTCAATATTGTGATTAATGTGTTAACTGAGAGTAACCTAAAGTCTAGCACACCTATGCTATAGTTGAATACCAGCCCCAATTATTTCAATCTCAGGCAATTACACAATACCATAGACAGTCTAGCAATAAATGCCCTTGGAGGATTTAACCAGTAATAATGCATGTCAATAAATAGCAATTCCAGACTTGGGAGGGTGTATGAAAGTGAATATAAAGCTGTATCATCCAGATCACACATAGAAAAGCACCCTAGGTTCACATATGTAACAGAGACCATATATAGAGTTTTAAAAAGTGGGATGGAAGTAGGATGCTATTTTGTAGCAGGTAGGTGTCCACAACAACTAAGAAGTGGCAGAGGTCAATAACAGACAATTTATACTAGTTAGAGACATTGAATTCTTGTACAAGAGAAGAGATGAAATTTGTCAACTTGACTCCCCTGAGGTGAATGAAGGTATGATGGTAAGCTGCTAGCAAGGGATGAGAAATATGTGTAATAGACTCATTGTAGCATTAAAGCTACTATTGCCAAAACCTCTGGAGAGAAATGACCTCTCAATGATTATTCTAAGTGAGGGCATGAAACAAACATAGATAATGGTATATAATAGCATGTCAAGTGAGTTACTCATCATGACACTTGAGGACTTCAAAAATAGTAAAGATGTGATAACTTTCATTGCATTTGGGTAAAGAAGTGAAACCATAAGATCCCAAATAGACTGAAGCAGATACACAGATTTTTCAAATTCTTCTGTGTTGTTCGCTACATTGACATAAATAAGTTTTTGAAGGGGAGGTGATGCTACAAGGAGAGCAGAGATAGCAGACTTTAAACTTATGCCATAGTATGGAAGTTATCAAGGGCAAAGATCTCTGATATAAAGAGTTTTGATTGAGGAACCTTGATATCCATATATAAACATTGACATATAGGGCAGTTAGGAGATGTGAGATCTGAACCATAAATTTCCTTCCTATCCAATGATGACCTAGTTTGGATAGATGACACATGTGATTAGATGCAAATGATGCTGCATTGATATTATATTTGCAACACTAGAACAGCTGGTTCAATTAACTAGGTTCATCATTGATTTTGGTCAAATATAAAAACACCATATGATGTAATTTATTGTAGAGTGTTCAGAACTATTGAATAAGATAAATTAAACACACTGTCCTTCTTCCATTGGAATGTCAATGTATCTAAGTCAAGTAGCAGATAAACATAAAATATTGATGTTCAACAATGACAAGTGTAGATACTGACAATGAAAAAGGGTCTACAATCTGTCTCAAAAGTTGATCCTCAATGTTCTCAATGTGATAAAGTCATCAAAGTCCATGAAGTCATAATAGTTCTTACTATGTTCTCAATGTCATACCAAGTCTCAATGTCTCCCAAGTTGCGAAGTCGTCAAAATCATCACATTGTCTCAAAACTAGTCACAGAAATCAGAAAAGTAATAATCAAATTGCCATTGATGGAATATTGGTTAGTTTTAACATCTTCTCATAACCTATTTGTTTCAACATTAATGTCTCACTAGATTATTAGTCTGTAATTCAAACTTGTCCTACCTAGCTTGCTATTTGATGGGAGGTGACATATAATAGATTCAATAATGGCCATGGAATTGTTGACTGTTCATACAATCTACAGTACTATAGAAATCAATAAGTCTACCAAACTATTCTAATAAACATCCAGACTCCCTTAGGAGCTAATAGGAAGAAAAAGGAGGTTCATTTTCCTAAACTAAGGCAGTTTTGGCTATATATCCCTATCATTGTAGAAACAGATGCCTCCAATTATGCTATCACCAGAATACTAATCACTGTAGGCATTTTCCCATTTGCCTCAACCAAACATCCAAAAAACATTAATTGAGAAGATAGAATTTCCCCCTCATTATGCCTGTCAAAATATTGAAAACAGTTATTCATATATCAATGATTTTCTGTATGTGGGACATGATGCAAAAATAGGTCATGTTCCTTCAAGGATAATGCTGTATTTTCCATCCATTGTCTTTTAAATAGCAGCTTTTCAAAAAGTCCAAAATGCAAAAATTAGAGCAGGATAAAATAAGGGCTAGAGAGAAGAAAGAGGATCAGAGAAGGGTGAAGAAGAGAGAAAGTAAGACTTATGAAGAGGCAAAAATAAGAGGGAGAGGGAAAGGATAGAAGCCCTAGAAAGGGAGAGTGTCAGAGAAGATAAAGGCAGTCAGAAAGAGACAGGCACTCACTGGGCAGTCACCACTAGAAACCACTAGAGAGCTACACTAAGAACTAGCTTGAAGGGAAAAAGACTTGTGGTTGAACATATTGGTGTTATCCTAATGCAGCTTCTTCACAACTTCGCTGCACTTCTTGTGCGACACAAAATCACAAGCATCGAGGTCATGGCTTGTCTGTCAGATATCTCACTCTGCTTAGGTTCCCTAGTTGACAACAACCACTTTCGGGTGGGAAATGTCATTACTGTGAGATGTGTCATGCTTCAGCATAGTTGGTTTGCCATCATCATCCAATGGGCTCATATTGGAGCCGCTGGACAATAACATTTTTTCCACACAACCCTGACCATTTCAACCAAAGGCCTTCTGATTCCACCCTTCCGCAAAGAACCGTCATGCCTTCTACGGCATCCTCTTCGGATTGCCATATTGTGATGGGAGATGAAATCGGTAAGAGTGCAGTAGAAGATGAGGACAATGTCAGGGAACCAGAGGAAGAGGAAGATATTGAAGAAGACGAGGATGAGGATGCCTGAGAGAACATGGATTTTCAGAAGACTTTGCCAGGATTGCTGGGCCATGATCTGAACAGCAGCCCTGTCAAAGTCCTTGTTTCAGATGGGTTCTTCTCTGCAGACTCAGAGAATACAGGCCCAGGGCAGTGCCTTAATACGGTGTCCATTCTAGGTTGTGTTTTTCTCCAAACTTTGTTTAGAATCTAATACAATGATTAATCTTACTACTAGTTTATTGTCTGAAAATCAAGCTTTCATTCACCCTCCTAATGACACCAATATGGGTTTTACCACATTTTTGCTTATATAAGCAATGTCAAACAAGACCATTTCATGGACTCAGAGAATTTTTGCATTTTTGTTGATTCGGGTTATGACTTGGACTGTGGGGATTTTTTCATGAAAACTAAAGTTGTAGTCCTCATTAAGGAGAGCCTATCCATAGTCTCATGACATCATCAGGATAAGATCCTAGTGAAATATAAGCAAAATACTTGAAAAACATAAAAAAAGACTTGATGAGATTTTTGCCTTTTGCATGTTTGGGTTTGTCATAAGAGTAATAATGGTTCATGTTAGCTTAGAAATAAGTCACCATAAGGCATAATGATATTTTCGCATTTTTGCTTATTTGGGTCAGGATTGCAATGGTAAGGATTACATACAGCCTTCATCAGTATCTATTTTTGGAGATTTGCATAAAGTGTTTTATGATTGTCATAATTGTTATAATGGCCATAATGTGTCATATCCTGCATTCCAGACCCGGACCTATCACACAAATCATTTCTGGAAATCCAGATCTGGCTGACTTCGATCTTCTGTATCTGTTCCCTTCTCAGTTAGCCCCTGTCTCTGGACATTTGGTTATATCCATAACCGGCTGTACTCAATTTCTGTCCCTCTTTCATTTCCTTCTTCATTTAATTGACTTCTGATAGACTAGTGTTAGGTGTTCCATAGCCTCACATAGCCTCGCACTGCACTGACTGATTCTCTGTTAAGTCCTCAGTAGTATATAAACCCTGTAAATTCTCTGTAGTTCCTTAGTGTGAATATTATTTTAGACTCTGCTTATTCCCCTCTGTTTGACTTGAGTTTCTCCTCTTGTTGTCCTCCATTAGCCTTAGGATTGACTCCTATAGACTTGTCACCTCTGCCTCTATCTCTGGTAGTCCTCCACTGTTTCTTTTCTAGTTCAGACATCGTCTGGATTAGTCTTATCACTCATTCCCAAATGTCTGCCAGAATTCCTGTGCATCAGACATCATCCAACAGCCTTCAGAAGTTAGGGGCACAGCGCACAAGCTGAAGCCAAGCCCTTCAGATCAGACCCTTGAGCATGTTCTTAACATAATGGCTACAATAAGCTATTATGGCATAGACCTTTTTTTCTGATGTGCCACAAGTCTACCTAATAGTGTGAGTCTCGATGGGGATGTATTTCTTTTGCATGTCATGTAAATGAACTTCCTAACTAATCTATTTGACTCTCAGCTATAGTTAACTAACTTTGAAGGTGCTCTTTTTTTGAATAAATCTTTGAATAAATAAGAACAGGAGTATACTAAGATCAGATTATTTGCTATTTTAATTACTAAAGGCATTAGTGTGACACTAACACCTTTAATTTGATATACCTTACACTAGGCCTCTTTCACTAATTTTGTGGTAACTAATAAAATCAGAAAATGATGCCTGTATGACAATTAGATACCAAAAAATAGAGTGGGTGGTTATGAGAATCTTTTTACGATATTAGTGGTTCTCAAAGTCAAACCTTGAAAAGAATTCATAGCAAATTCGGATGCTGCAGATACAGCAGGTTTTGAACTCCGACCTGCCCCACTGGTGTGCTCAATGTTGTTGCTACTGGTGTTGACGCTGCCAAAGCTTTAATCTGATTCTTAATTACTATCAGTAGAAACACCCAGGATTATGTCATGATCCAATCAAAGAGGTCAAACTAATACATCCACTGGTATGGACACCTCAAAAAAGTATACTATCCATTGGGGGTCCATAGCGCTTGAGTTGATGAGGAGGGAGGGGAGTTGGGGGAGTTGGGGGAAGAGGTAGCAGTAGGTGCAGGAGAGAGAGTAGAGGGAGTAGAGGGAGTAGAGGGAGGAGAAAGAGGAGAGTCGAATCCAGTAGGAGGGTATAATCTGGCTATTATGTCGTTGGCTGATGGGAGTGGCTTGGGGGAGTTGGGTTGTGGGGTGGGAGGTTGAGATTGAGAGGAGGATGGGCATGTAAAGGTGATAGTGGTCTGGCGAAGTGAGTGACTAGTTTCTGGCAGGCAGGAGGTTCTTGCAGGAGCTTGATTGCGGGTGGGGGAGTTAGATTTGTGAGGATGCAGGGGGGAGATCTCATGGGTCCAGGCCGCCTTAGTGGGGTAGTAGGGCATGTGATTTTCTGGGTACTTCTCGTCAAGAAGTTCACACCTGCGAATAAACTCAGGGCACTTCCTATTCCAACTGGTATGATCTTCAGTATAACAATTGACACAGCAAGTGGTGCGATAGGTGTTGTATTGGATGGTGAAGTGTGGGCCTGCACATATACCACATGTGTCGGTCGGTTCAGAACAGTTGCAGGTGATATGTCCATATCATTGGCACTTAGCACACCAAGTGGGTTCTCTTTTGTCCTTTTGGACAACAATGCGCTCGTTCTCGATAGAGATTCCTTCTCATAGGATGTTGTTGGCTGTGTGTGCATCTGCCACTTGGAGGAGGGCAAACACTTTGCATTGTTCTGAGGACGGGTGGGCAGGTGGTTTAATCCAATAAATGGAGGCTAGGAATTCATCAGGCAGTAAGTTTTCAGCTTTGACATGGCAGAGGAATGTGTTGTCTTTGATCTGCAGGCAGATTGGTAAGTATTCTAATACTAAGGCGAACATTCAAGAGCAGAACAATACTGTGGACTCAAATTGTCCTTTGAGTAGTGTGCTCCCAGTTGGGCTTCTAAGCCAGGTCGCTAGTTCTTCTGTGTTTAGTTCTACCACTATGCCTCCATTGCGAAGTGCTGTGACTGCTCTGATGTATGTAGGTGGGGTGTTGTTATCATGGATGTTTCCAATGGCTTCCTTGAGTCTGGAGGCAATGTCCTTATTGGAGGTTCCTGGTGGGAAGAGTGTTGTTCCTGGTTTGGAGTTGAGTAATATCTGACAGGCCTGAATAGCTGCTCGGCCCACTGTTCGGTTGACTTTAGGAGGTAATTGGGCAGTGGCTATGGAGCTGTATGATGGTTTGGTAGAGGTTTGGGAGGGAGGCGGTGCATTGGCCATCTGAATTGAGAGGTGGTTGACGTGTTCTTGGGTGGTGTCCAATGAGGGAGTGAGAACCTTGATGGCATTCTGGCAGTCACCGACGGTGGTGTAGCGTCCGCTATTTCCTTGAGGCACTCAGCAGCTATAGATACTCCCCCTTCTTGTTTTGTTCTTTCATTTTGTGTGAGCCTATGGAGCCTCTCCACTTTGTCCAAGGTTGTGGTCAGAGTTTCCTCTGCTTGCCGAGCTGTCTTAGATAGGGCTTCCGAGGCTGCATGTACACTAGCGACTTGAGGGGCTAAAGCTGCTATAGTGTGGTCGATGATATGGGTGAAGAGAGATTCGGTTGGAGTCACTGAGATTTATATAGAGAGGAAGGTGGCAAGGTTCTTAGCTGCAGCCTTGGCTATTTTACAGACAACATGTTTCCTAAGAATGAACACTACTGCCCTGACTGCTGCAGTTACTGGAACTGGGGTGGTGGTGGACATTTGGGTGATATGAAACAGTATAAATGACAGGTGGGTCAACATGAATGGTTGGCCCTCAAGGCAGAGGAGTTTGGAGATCAGGAATTTTTCTGCGCTGGTAGTATCCATAATGTTGTTAGGTAGGGCCATGATGTCCTCAGTCGAAGTTGGGTTGTGTGTAGTTTTCCTGGTGTTTGGAGTGTTGGTTGGAGTTGGAGTTGGAGTTGGAGGGTGTATTTTGGGGGAGCAATAGAAGGATACTGTCATATCCTGCGTTCCAGACCCGGACCTATCACACACATCACTTCCGGATTTGCAGATCCGGCCTACTTCTATCTATCATCTGGATCTGACCTGCATCTAACTTCCGTGCCTTATCCCTTTGTACGTTCCTTCTCCAGTTAGACTATACACATTTTCCGTACCTCATTTCATTTCTGCCTTTATTTTCCTATGTTCTCATTTCTGTCTTCATTTACTATTTTCCGATAGACTAGTGTTAGACTTTTCTATATGCTCCGTCCACAGCCTCACATAGCTTCAGACTGCGCTGACTGATTCTCCATTAAGTCCTCAGTAGTATATAAACCCTGCAGAATCCTTGTACTTCCTCAGTTCAAATATTATCTTAGACTCTGCTCATTCCCTCCTCCGTCCGACTTGAGTTCTCCTCTCATCGTCCTCTGCTAGTCTTAGGATTGACTCCTATAGACTTGTCATCTCTGCCTCTACCTCTGGTAGTCCTCCGCTGTTTCCTTTCTAGTTCAGACATCGTCTGGATTAGTCTTATCACTCATTCCCGAACGTCCGCTGGAATTCCCGTGCATTGGACATCATCCGACAACCTTCAGACATTGTTCGACAGCCCTTGGAAGTTAGGGGCACATACTTGGGTAAGGGGCACAGTGCATGAGCTGAAGCCAAGCCCTTTGGATTTGACCCTTGAGCATGTTCTTAACAGATACTACAAATTCAAAGGTCACATCTAATATTTTTATCTCAGTTCATCTCATCCCATACCTACTAATGAGTAATCATGTTAGCGTTGGAATAACACAATGAATACAACTAGCTTCTCTAATTTAATTTTAAATTCAGAGGACTCACCAAAGGAAATCAGTGATGGGCTGGATAGTCTAGTGGTTAAGACAATTCTATCAGACCTTAGATGGCCTAGGTTTAAATCATAGTCCTGCTATTACTCATCTGTAAACTTAATGCTAATTTGCTACTCATCAGTAAATTTGGTATTCAAGAACATCAGTTTAATGTTTTTATTTTATTTTTAGTTCTCCATAAAGCAAAGAAAGTCATATGAAGACCGAAAAACCAATCATTGCTTGATGAACTAGGCAGGGGGCAAAGAAGAAGGCATGACTGCCTTCTTTAGGACAACTATTGGTACACCTCAATTCTCCAGATAATAATGGGCCTTATCACTTGTTTAGCATGTAAGTGCTGGAGCTCTAACCTTAAAAATAGAAGGATGTCACCAAACAGAAATAGGTTTCCAACTTCAAAAAAATTCTTTTCTTGGGCTGGTACATATGTTAGAGGAATCTTCAAATATTCAATATAAGCTTATTCTATCTCATTTCATGCCTGCTCCAACTATGTTACCTAGACCCTCAGACATACAGATAATCATTTCAGAGTTGAAATAATATAGTAAAATGCTCCAGATGTCATCTAGATCACCTATACAACATCATGAAAGATGTGAGATTGTGTAAGCAGATACAAAATACAAACATAGACTAAGGAAATGTGGCTTTTGGTGAGGATGAATTGGCTTTTATCTCTAATTCCCTGATATGCATGTTAATCATTCACTATAGAAGTAGGTATGCTTATGATTGTCTAGCACTTTATGGTCTCCTAAAGTAAGCTTGGATAGGGTCTGATACCTTTAAAGACATTATTTGTAAGCATAAGCCATATGTGCCTAGTGAACAGGACTATCAATTATCTAATAAAGAGTTCAGTAGTAGACAACCTGATAGACCATGTACACGATCTCATTATCAACCTAGGAGAGCTGTTTTGAGTCTGGTCTATGTTAGTATATAACTAAGATGCTTCTGAATACAATGTGCATCTGCTAGGATCTTTCCTATTGTATCTCAGCCTGCAGTGTGCCATATCTATGATGTACATGTATTGTTCTTCCTGAGTTAACTCTTAGTGATTTAGATTATATACACCTGTGAATCAATCTGGAATCTAATTGGAGGGATCATAGAAGTCTGTTGTGTCAATAGATATAATGTAGTCTATGGCAACTATAGAGTCACATTGATAGAATATGTGGAATAAGCTAGGGATAATGTGATATCCATAATTCACCCAATCCATTCAAGCAGTTGAGAGCTGGATTCTATCAGCCTGGAATGTCATATTTTGAAAATCACTTTTGGCCAGCTTTAATATTATATAGTGTGGGACCTATGCTAGCTAGCTAAGGCACTGAAGATGGTCTTAGTTTTGACCAGCTCTTTTTATGGGTAGCAAGGAAAATAATTAGCTTTTGCTTAGCTGCTTGTCTAACTTTTCAATAATCACATAGCTTAGTAATATTATCTGCTCTCAAATAAAATAAGTTCTTCAGCAAGAAGTTCTTAGAGGGGTAATTTAGATTAGCATATGAAGGAAGCTTGGTGTAGCCTTTCTTATTAATAATAAGTTCAGGTGATTTGCACTTTATATTATTATCCTTATCAAACTCCTTAGGGTCTAATAATTGTTTAATTATTAGTTCTGTGCTTTCTCACAGATTCTTACTTCTGTTTCCTAATGCTCTACAATGAGTTTGTGCAAGTATAACTAGAAAGCTGAGATAGAGCCAGGTGTTTGATAACATAGTAAGAGTAAATATATGAACTCTCTATTAAATGCTTCAAGCTTTGGCCTGCAAGCCAATAAGTATTTGAAAGTAATGAGAAGAATTAACTCACCTTTTGACATTGATTTTCTCATCTTAAGAAGTAGTGTCTTTGTTAGATGTCATTTTTTGTCAAGTTAAGAATATCTATAATAGTAAAAATATATCATAATAATATGTTTATATCTTTTCATTATATCTCTCAATTAACATAGTTTTCAGACTTTCATTTTATAAAATTCATAAGCCTTAGAATTAATAACCCATAAAGGTTAATTATGAGTTACTTGTTTTTTTTACAGTATTATATATATTTGCTGACCTACAGAATAATCATACTCTGCACTCTGACAACCAATGACACTTTATAAGGCTCCCAAAATGTAGGAACAATCAAAGTCCAATATATTACCACCTAAAGCAGAACCATAAGTGTGTACTGCAAGTGTTTGAAAGTATTAACTAATTGAAAAAAAAGTTACTTAACACTAATTCCTGACATTCAGCATAGGGAAAATTCCCTAAAGATGTCACAAGCTCAAGTTTGGAAAAGGACAAAGACTCACTTGTGAATCAGATTATTATCAGATTCAATAACATTTAAAATATACTGATAATCTTCTTCTGAAATGTTCAAGAATACCTACTACAGAAATCAGCCTGAGAAAGATAAGAAACACATAGCTTCTTGTACCTTAACTTTAGGCTCATTACCACTGTTTTAAATTCTGCTAATAATTAGTTAGTAAAAACCTACAAATATTAATAAATGAATTACATCACACCAGGGTGACATGAAGTAAAGGTAAATGTGTCAATACAGTACTGCTTCTTTATCTTTCAGGTTAATCATATTTTTCACATGTAATAATGCTGTAACCTTATAGCTTTGATTAGAGACCCATAATATAAAATGTTGAAATAGACAGGAATAAACAACTGATGTTCCTGAACCTTTTTGAAAACCTTTTTCTCTCTGAAATGAGTCTAACTTCACTTTATATCCTGTATTGAGACTATTTGCTGGTTTATTCCCATGCAACACAAGAGCCATGTAATAGTCCATATATGCTAAATGACATTTTAAATTTGAGCTAGATGAATCAGCCTTCACCTCAACCACATCCTATTAGATCCAGAGTTTAGTATTTCTTTTCCCTTTTTCTATACTTCTAGTGCAAAATGAGTTGATCATTGGTGAGTTAGATGAGCTTGGGTGCATGGTTGCATACTTACTTCCTCACACAATCAGCTACTATTAGGAAAATCAGTAAGGGGATGTCTTTCAAAATATCACCCTTTCTAACTCTGAAGACCCTGTGAGGGATTTTTGGCATCCCACCATTGTCCTTAGCACTGTCATACCACACTAAGAACTTTACCGGTATTTTATACTTTCTTTTTATCCAGATGAAGTCGCTGTTGTCAAAGGTGTGGTAGAAAATAGTAGATTTTTTGCAAGGCATGATGGTAGTGGGCATATTGGATGTTGATTGTTCATTTACTTATTTATCATAAAATCAAATATTAAATGTCTCCTCCCTTCATTTAAACTTCTCGTGCCATTATGCCAGGAGGCTGATCTATTATGATTCATGATGAGACCTCTAATTTGGTTCCTACACTTGTGTTCCAGCCTGACTTTGCCTCAAGGAATCGTGGTTAAACTCTCAACCTATTTTTGCCACCGAGGTAACAACTCTTATGAACAAAGTATTAAAATGAAAGTAAAGTGGGCTCAGCAAGCAAATCATTTGTAAAACCCTATTAAATTTAGTGATGAAATGTTTTGATTAGTTGTCACCTCTCTATAAAAGATTACACTATTAATGATAGTACCAACTATTTGTGGTTCTGAGGGATTTTTGACTTTGAGATTCTGAGGACATTTTTTGTTTATTATTACCTCTCTATGAGTATCAAACCATTGATAATGGTACTAACTATTTTTGGTGCTGGGGAACTTCTTGTTGGTTGTCACTTCTTTATAAGGGTTGAATCATTAACTATAGTACCCACTATTTGTCAGGTCTGGGTTTTTTTTTCCTAACTCTGAAGGCTTTGTTAGTTGGTTATCACCTCTCCATAAGAGTTAAACAATTGATAATAGTACTAACTATTTTTTATTCTGAGGGATTTTTTTGTTAGTTGTCACCTTTCTATGGAGGTTAAACCATTAATAATAATACTAACTATTTGTCAGTTCTAAGGGTTTTTTCTTTCTGATTCTAGGAGTTTAATTGGTTGGTTGTTATCTCTCCACAAGAATAAAATCATTGATAATAGTACCAACTGTTTTTTGTTCCTAGTGATTTATTGATTGTCATCTTTTAAATGTTCTTCTATATATTATTTAATGTATATTGATATAAGTAACATAATATAGATGTAAGCAATATACTATAAGTAATATAACAAAATGTTAAAGCTTTGTGGCTTTCTTAGTGGATTGACTGCCTAGTTTTAGGGGATTGATGAACATTACTTTTGGCCTTCTTAGATGTCTTTCTAGAATCGCTAGACTTCATTTTTTTCCTTTCACTTTTACCACTACTTTCTCCTTATTCTTATTCTTATTCTCTTCCATCAACATCTTTTTATTCTTCTGTTCTTCTACTACAGACTTCTTTTCCTCCTTCCACAGTTTTACTAGAAGCCTGTTAGCTTTCTATAACTTCTTTGTGGCCTTTTCAAGCTTCTGATTCTCCTCCTTCAATTTTTATTTCTCATATTTCTCTTCTAAAGCTTCTGCAACTTATCTGTCTTCTTACTACTACCTCTTCACCTGCATCATCAATAGCATCATTTTTAGCTTTAGATTTATCTCTACAAGTAGTCTTATTAAGGATAGTACATTCTTGCTGAATGTTCTTGAACTTTAGTAGATACATAAGCCCACCTCTAACCTTCTTAACTATTTTTATGACCAGGTCAAGCATCTTAATATTTAAGATAGAGGCTCTAATATAAATAGAAGTTTCAAAAGTGACCATATTTATCTCATACTTAATAGTTCATTTACACTCTCTAAGTAGCAATTCAAGACCTAGTGTAACTTGTATTATAGATAGTAAGCCAGTGATCTTGGCAAAGGTGGCTGTTGCTAAGAACCTCTATATCTCACTATCTATGCAATGCACATCATTTAGAAGATAAGACCCTTCCTAGGACTAAGTTGCCCAAGCAGGTTATTTCTTTTGCTAGTTAAAACTGAATTCCTGGACTCAATTAGTATAAAGTATGACTTGTTAATTGATAACATATCTTTTCTAGGTCTCTAATATCCTTTACTAAAAGCAGATATTCATCATTGCTGCTAAGGGACTTTAAGAACATATTTTAATTTTTCATGAACACTGTTGCAAAAGTGCTTTGCTAAGTACTAGAAGGCTAGCCAGCCATTGTGGTCCTATGAACTATTTGGCATTGTCTGAATATAAATAATGGCAAATATGATTTTGTGAAACTTTTTTCACAATACATTTGGGTGGTTCCAGTCCTTGTCTATAATTTTTCTATTACTGTCTTTTATCAAGTTGGACACTTAAGGCAAATGTTCTAGAAGTGTTAATGAGAAAGTATTTGCTAAGAGAATGAGAATCTGATTTATCTCACAAATAGTTAATTTGGTAGATGTTTGTTTTGTAATAATTCAACTTAATTTGGTGTGCTTACACTATGTTCTAAGGAAATAGTAACAACAGATTATGACATCACTCTAGCAATCAGGTTGATGTGTTAATTAGGGTCACATGATTGTATTTGTGAAATACATGTTAAAGTTATTAATGGCTGACTCTTGGCTACATTACACATACTCTTAACCTTGGTCTCCTATCTTACTCAAATTACTAAACTCGTTATATCACATATCTTTCAAGGGCATACTTGCTCTCCATCAAAGCAGCTTTATAGCTGCATCTCAAGGGACACACTGAGGTATTATGAAAGCAGTCTGGGATCATTTCATTGCCAAAAACAAATCACAGGAAAAATTAGTTGAGTTACTAAAGGCATTGAAAAAGGTGTGGTCAAATTTTGGTATATTTAATAACTAATTTTACAGTAATACAAAGACTATCAGATATTACTACTACCAATTTTTAATTGATGAAGATAACTTATGGGCAGAAGAAGAGCTATTGAAGACTCGCG
Source organism: Suillus fuscotomentosus (assembly GCF_016647785.1). Classification (NCBI taxonomy): domain Eukaryota; kingdom Fungi; phylum Basidiomycota; class Agaricomycetes; order Boletales; family Suillaceae; genus Suillus; species Suillus fuscotomentosus. The sequence goes on from NW_024539536.1 coordinate 65,712, forward strand.
CTTACTAGGAATTCCTCGTTGAAGAGCGATAATTGCAATGCTCTATCCCCAGCACGGAAGGATAGACCAGAGAATGAGACATCCAACCTATCCCCTAAGGAGAGGAAGGTAGGCACCTATCCTAAGCATGTAGCCTTCTATAAGAAGGAAGTTAGTGACTGGGATATTGCTTAAAAGCTATTTAAGCAGAAGATTGATGAGTATGACAAGGAGGAGTAAGCAAAGTTAGAGGTAAAGAATAAGTCATGCTAGAGATTGGGTCAAAAATCTGATTCTTATATAATGGAAGGAGGCTGAGAATATAAGGAAAAAGTGGAACAAGGAAGATGCTCCTCCAAAATTGCAGACAATGTGAGTGTTTAAAATGACTAGTCAGGTTCTCCTATTAACTACCTTGGCAGGTATCAAAAGAGGAATCTTAAAAAAAATCTTAAAAACAAATGGGTTGTACAATGTAATGTTAGATTATGATCATTTCTAGCTGCTGTTATATCTTGCAAGCATCTAGTGAAAAGTATAATAGGGAGACTATCCAAACTCATGTCTTAGACATCCTAGAACTTAAAAAATGGCCTAGCAATATCCAGATAGCCAGTCATGCTATGAATTTGGAACCTAATATTCAGCTTTATGTTTGCTGCACTTACTGTCACACTTTGTATTCTCAGGGGGATCATAATCTATATCCCACTCATTGCAGTCACCATGAAACAATAGGGAGTGAGCCTTATAGTACACTTCTTAGTATGTTTCTCATGCAAATATCTCAGGTCACTAGAATTCCTGAAGCTCTAAACACCTTTGGTTACCAAATCATGAAATCTTGGCTTGATTATTTGCTAGTGCACCCTGACATTGAAAGGGCTATTACAAAAACAATCTTACAAAGACAGCAGCCAATCTTTCCCCATATATGAAATTGTTAGGTTCCTAGACCTATTAAAGATATTTTGGATGCTGAAGTGTTTTGTGTAATCAAAGGCCCTGATGGCCAACCTTGGCTTGATGCACCTTTAAGTGAAGTGCACCTTATATTTAGTTTGTTCGTTGATTGGTTTAACCTATTTGGAAACAAAACTGTGGACAAGAGTGTATCAGTCAGTGCTATATATATATAGTGTGCATGAACCTCCCTGTCCATTTATGATACCAGATAAAAATTGTCTACTTGGTGGGTATCATTCTCAGTCTACAAGAACCCAGTATCTATCATGTTAATCATTATCTTTGCCCACTCATAAACTCTTACTCTTTTGACATCCCAGGATATATATTTTGCAAACAGTGGATTACCTCTATGGAAGACTGGTTCAGGCTGTCATTATTCCCCTCATTTATGATCTTCCAGCACTTTGCAAAATTGCTGGATTTGTGCACTTGGCAGTATCAAGGACACATGTTTTCACTGCTGGCTTTCAAAAGAGTAGCTTTTCAATTTTGATATCAGCTCATTCAAGTGGCGCACCTGGAAATATCATGCACAATGAGCCTTTGAGTCAGGCCATAGTGTTAAAATTAAGCATAATACTCACTGACTAGCAATGAGATGGTTTTGTAAGTTTGTTTGTGGTCTACGGCCTACACACATTATGTCTGTAGTGCTAATAATCATATGTGCATCTCAGGACTAAAACAGATTTACTTTTTTGCCCCTTTAGCAGAGGAGGTGTTCTGACTGTATATATTATATATTATAGTTTTAATGAATGTATTACACCACTTGTGTGAGCTTCTGAAGTGTCTTAAATTAGTAGATATGTTAAATTCATACATACATACCTCTCAAAATACATAAACCAGTTCACATTTTTCAGGTATTTGACATATTGTCCAGCAGATATGCTCCCTATAATGCATTGGTATATATATATATATATATAACATGTTAGAAGCTCAGGACATCAGGACTCTTTGCTATGTCAATATATTTGTACCTTCTCCTGGTAGTATGGCCCATGAGAAATTTTTTCCTACAGCTCCAGTCCTCCAGGATGGTAGGTGACTTATTCCTATGCAAATATATGCTTGCTATCATTATTTTGACATATTTATACCTGATCATGGCCATGGGAGGGCTTCACATATGTACCATAAGGAATATATGAACAAATTGTATAGTCTATCCAATGATAATGTAGTGAAAAACTTCAAAAATGCGAAAATATGGTACAGTGTATGCAGGAGGAGACTTTGGATTGTAGACAAGGATTCTGATATTGTTCTGGTATATCTATATGATAAATATATCTTATATGTACATATTAAAAGCCCACCTACCATCCTGGAGAGCTGGAGTTGCAGGAATTTTTTTCTCAGGGGATGAACCACTAGGAGGATGTAAATATATATAACCCCAGGGACTGATCCTACTAACCTATGCTCCTGATATATTGTGTATGATACTGAAGAGATATTAGAAACCATATTTTGAAGCTCATATACTTAAACACTAAAAAATGTGAAACACTCCTTTCATAATGTGTACTTGAGAAAGACAAGCTTACAATACTACAAGGAATAGTTCTTGTGTCTTGAGTTTCTAACATGTAGTACATGCATACAAAGTCATTGTAGGGAGCATATCTTCTGGACAATATGTCAAATACCTGAAAAATGTGAACTAGTGTGGAAAAGAAATTCAAGAAAGCAGTTTGGATGGCAGCCATTGGAGCCTCGTGCATGGCCGAGGGCATTTCTACTAATAAAGTGCGATCTTTCTGAATATAAGTCAATCTATACAGAAGTATGGTCGCAATTAGATACAGTGTGACCCAACTTGAAGTATTGCTAGCACCAACACACCTTGTATTCACACCTGAATGAACACTCTATGAATCATTCTAGCTTTGTGTATTTCCCAGGTGCAACAGCAGAGAACTCCTGATAAGTGATGATAAAAATGATGAATTAGTATCACTAAGCCCATCAATTTGAGAGATAACATACCTCACACTCTGCAGTATGATATGAGATGAACTGTAGGACCTTCTTGCATATATATCGACCTTCAAAAGTTCAAGAAAAGTTAGTGTCGACATATGCATAGGCTAAAACATTATGATCACTACCTGATGGCGAGATCTTAGGGTTGGCCGAATTGAAATGATGTAGTAAAATATATGTTCGCTTTGGCACTCTTGCAGTAGCAAGGATCGAAATTGGGCTGTTATGTTCTGCTTTGTCCATGGGTGGAGGTGCAGAAATAGTTTGTCGAGTGCCTTCGACCATTAAATAGTCTGCAGGTTCATCTGAAATGGATCTGAGTTTGGTTTTTGCCTTGATGGTCTTCTCCCTGCTACTGAGCATGGACCTACTCCTTGTTTGTCTGGTGATATCGGGAAGGAGATAACTGGTACAGAATGGATTTCTGACTATCGTCGTACTAGTAGTAGTCGACATGCTGATGATCAGAAGAGTCTGAATCACCACTCAACTTCAAGAAAACAAAAGGTGGCTAAAATGATGATCCACTGGGATACCTTGCTTACTAGAGTGGCTCTTTGGCACATGCTTAGCTAAGGATCAGGCCTCAGGTTTGGTGTCTACGATTTTGATCTGATCTACGTGACAGGGGCAAAATATTTAAGATAAAAACAAATAAATCATTAAACCATGCCAGACGACAAATATACAGCATGGCAGTCACCTTTATTAAAGACATAGTAAATGAGAGTGTGAGCAGAAACGTTCTGTTGTCATGCATGGTATGTGATTTATACCATGTCAGATATATATAGAGAGTGATAAGGAAGATATGAGAGACTGTCTAGCCCTCTGTCACTGAGTTACTTCTCCATTTTTCCTTTGATTCATTGTCTTGTATTTTATTTCTCACTTTTCAGACTTATTTTTAACTTGTATTTGTATCAAGCATGTGACCTTCTGTTTATTTCTCATTGTTTATTGTTATTTGGCTTCTTTCAGCCACCAAGTTTTGTATCTCTATTTATTTCTGACTGTTTATTTTTATTTGGCTTCTTTCAGCCACCAGATTTTATTTGTCATCACATCATGTGACTGGGAAATATTCTGGTTTGTAATATTATTTAAGCTGACTCAACATGTTCACTCATGGTTTGTCATGGTTTGTAATTTCTTTGTAAGATTACACTGTATTTGTAATGTGCTTAGTAATAAGCTGATTCATCACCTGGTTTGTAAGCCACATTCTTATCAATCCATCTGATTAATCATGCTTAGTAAGGGGGTTCCCAAAAGGTATAAAAGGACCCCATTTTCACCCATGAAATACAATCCTCCCACTTGACTCTTATCTCAAACCGTGTGAGACCACTAAGACTTAAAGTGCAGGCCAATATAAGTGCCTTGAGGTAATCTAAGATATCATTATCTACTCTAAGTTGTATACTACCTTACAGGGGTTGACTATATAACCATTGAACAGCTCTCATTCTAAGCTTTACGTGTATTCATAAGACTCTCTCTTTCAACAGAAAGTGAGACACATATCTAAGGACAACAAAGTTGAAACAGACTTTCATAGGTTGAAACACGACCTACTAGGCTGAAACAAACCTAACAAATTTATCCAGAACACAGAACGTTCCACAACACTTCGTATAAGACTATATAAGAAGAGGACAACAAACTAAATCCTCCCAAGAACTCACCACGTTACTTCCCACGAAGTAGAAAAGTCGGAGACCGTGGACTTAAAGACTGGCAAGAAGTCTTCACTGTGTATAATTGTGTTGTCATTATACACAACTTTCATATAAGACCCTTAAGTAACAAGACATCACATGTCAGGCAATGCATGATCAAAACTGCTACAGCTGCACCTGGCGCTCTTGAGGATGTTTCACTCCAAGTCAGTCACCTCATCGCATGACCAAGGGATAAGAGTAGTCATGTCTGCAGTGCTAGTAGCCGCTGATCTATAGTGCAGGTATATAATTATATTACCTGTATTTGAATAAATTAGCATTAGACTCAAACTTGAAGGCATTGCGAGCAAGATGAATCTGATAGTACTAGTACACACTGAGTCTGATGCTGCTGCCGCTGCCGACACTAATCATTACTATACCACATGCTGCTGTGTCTCCTGTGAGGTAGGCGACTCGAAAGTAAAAGATATGAGCATGAGCAAGGTTATTTATCTAATGAAGGATTTGAGGGAAGGGGCTCAGAATTGGTAACATCCTTAGGTATGAGGGTCTTGAATGCAGTGGAGTTAGGGCTAGGACTCTTGTAGGATGTAGCTTCATTGATCAAAATAATAACTACAAGGTCAACTTCTAGATGAGCCAGTACCTCACTCTATATCTTTGAAAAGATATAATCTTTGTGTTTAGTTAATGTACACTGCCCAAGCCCCAATATCAGCACACTCTCCATGGATCCTTCCACAGCTGTAATAGTTATGGTCACCAGGAGTCACAGATTTATGCTTGATCTGCAGTTTATGATTCATGTAAATTTGAGGACAGACAATGTCACTATTGTAAGGAATACTGGTGATGGCTATAGTAAGACAATCTTTGAGGTAGTCAAATGACTCTTTGTAGAAATTACTAGTCATGTTGATTATAAGTACAAGTTCATTGTAGTTATAAGTAAACCTATTTGACCAATTTTTTTGCTCCCACACTAAGAAATTTCTATGATATGATATTTCATAAGCAACTTAGCACCACATGATTGAGTTAGAAAGAGCCTACCTAACAGCTTTTTTCTGAAGCCAGCTCAGTGATATACTTCAAAATTTCCCTCACACCTTCAATCTGATTAGAATATAATGGTTAATCTACTTGCAGTGCAACATACTGTGGGTAAGGGGTTCACCATTAAAGGACTCCTACATCTGGTCATCATTATTTGAATCTATCAAAGTAGGAAGGATAACTTCAACTGGTTTTCTCTTGTACCCTTTTTGATGTTAGTAAGGCCTTTTTAAGCATCAACTCCTTTGGAATGATGCTTCATTTACACATAGACTTATATGTGATAAGTCACAGTAACACTAGTCTTTGATTTATCAAACTTTTGCCTTGCTGACTAGTGATGCAAGTATTAAATTTGTCTTGACTGAGGGAATGTTTTCTACTGCAAAGAAATACTATTTTTAGAGTGGAGATGAGGTCACTAAGTTGTCAAGTTATCATAATTAGATCTTAAAAGGACAATGCAGTAAATAAAAATAAATAATTGACTTGCTTCTGGACCTCCTATATTAGACCTATCAATGCTTTGTTACTAGCATTTTCTCTGTAAGCTTGTTCTCAAATATGTTGAAGCCAATAATCAATAATAGGTGATATGATAAAAAACCTGGTTTCCCTCATAATATACTAATTTAATCATAAAATAAAATGTCAAAGTTTGTCTTCTAAGTGAGTCCGAGGAACGAGGACAAACATAGAATGTCGTCTATGTGACAGATGTCCTTTTTGGGACATCGCTTCTTTGCTTCGTACTACCACTTGCAAACTCTCAGTACTCCACGACACCAAGTCGTAACACTCGTTCTTTCGCATTTCCTTTATACAACGGACTAGAATCCTTTCAACTCTAATATGCCTCGTCTTCCGAGCGACCCGAATTTGAGTTTTTGTCCTAATTATGCAGATGACGCCTTCATTAACACGAGGCTTCAACTAACCAATGAGAATATCACTGAAGCTCAGGCTATTGTAATACTCAGGAACATATGGCAAGCGGAGAACGATGCCACAAAGCTTCAATGGCAAGAACAGCTAAACGAAGACAGAGACAGGTGAGAACACTTAGAGAGACTCAAGAACGAGGAGCAAGAAAGGCAGGAGCAAGAGACCCATGACAAGGAGGAAGCAGCGCGGAAAGAAGATAGGAAAAAGAACAAGCATAAATACACTGCGGTTCCAAATCTTGACGTCCCTCTGAAGGCCACAATCCTTCCATCTTCCTATGCTTTATGCAAACTCGACAAGGGCGAGTACATTGAGCTATGGTACTTTACCAACGACGGTCTTGACGATGCGAAACTCAAGAGTTCTGTCGATGAAGACGCCATGATCATGGCCACTGTTACAAGTAACATCGGCTACATGGCCCCCCTATCATTTTTCCCCTTTGTCCTTGCCCTCGTATGCCTCCAGCTCGTACTTCTCTACCGACTATCCGTTGACCGGATCCTCGGGACCATTCCCGTCCCTCATCCCCCTCCTATCGCACCAACGTGCGCACGTGCCTTCAGGCTATGACTCGTTCTGACGCGTGCCACCAATGTGGCTTTCCTTATCTTGTCTTATCTTTCCTCTGACTCATGCGTGCTGCACATTGTATCTTTTACCGTTGGCTCATTCCAACGTTTCTCGGTCTCATTCCGCATTCAACCTCACATCACTAATCAGGCTCTGCTATCAGTGTACCTATACCCTTTCCGTCTCCCCTTTGCCCTTACCTACAGTATGGTAGCCTTGCCCTTAACCCTTTCCACTTAGTATAAGTAGTCGGTCACTCTGTACTAGATTCCCTAACTTGAATCTACTCAATCTTCCCTCGAACATACTTCCCTCTGAAGCCCCCTCAGCTTCAGTCTCTAGTATCTTTTCTTAGGTGCTCGTCGCGCCTAAGTCTACCTCGATCGACTACTCATCGTTCGGACAAGACTGTCCTTACTTTGAGAACGTCAGTGACTTTAAAGACATCTGTCTTAGAAGTCACGTGACACGCGCGTCTCTGATATCTGCCGACTTGTCGTTGCCAGTCTCAGTCGCTACACCGGACCCTTCCGGTTACGTCACGAACATTAGTGGACGACGCCCCTCTTAGGGCTCCGCATAACAGATCTATTTGAGTGCGTAACAAAAGATTCAAGTTACTTTTTTTGTGCCCTGCCATCCGCATGGCCATTAACCGACAGACACCATGACTACCTGGATCCCGAAGTACCCTTGGGAACGCGATCCCAACACTCCAGACTCCGAAGAAGAAGAATCGGAAGAAGACCACACGTCCTCTGACGAGTTTCCCGACGAACAACCGTATGGCAACCTCAACTCGAACCCTGGAACAAGAATGTCCGGAGGCCCCACCCAACAACTGACAGTGGTCGTATCCAGACCTGAACTAAAGGCTGGAGTACCACAGAACTATGATGGAAGCATCGATGATTCCGAGCGCTGGATGTACTCAGTGGAGACATACTTCCTCATCAACCCGACGATCTACAGCACCGACCAAACCAAGGTCGCTGTTGCACTCCAGTATATGAACGATGGAGATGCCCGCGTCTGGGCCGACACCTTCTACCAAACGGCTTTCGACAAACCTACTGTCAACTTCGGTAGCTGGAAGGACTTCAAGAAGGCTTTCATCGAATCCTTCCACCCGATCGACCGGATGACCGAGGCTCTAACCAAGCTTCACGGTTTGTGTCAAACCGGCGACGTGATGCCCTACATTGCGACGTTCAAAACCCTGTCATCCACTGCTAGTCTCAAGCAGGACGTCGCCCTCATCCACTTCTTCGAACGAGGGTTGAAACCAGGACTTCGAACCGCCATCTACGGGAAGGAGGTCGTCCCCACCACTATCGACAAATGGTACACTGCTGCGACACAGTTGGAAGCCAACTACAAGCGATCAAGAGCAGTTGTGTCCAACAACAGATCGGTACGCCCTTCCGGCCACCGGCACGTCCCCAAGCCTCAGGTCCGCCAATGCGATCCTGATGCTATGGACGTCGATCGTTCCCTCACGCCTGAGGAACGACAGAAGTGCTTCGATAAAGGCCTTTGCTTCAAATGCAAGGAGAAGGGCCATCGAGCAAACGACTCCCGGTTCCACCCGAAGGTGCGCCGAGGAGACAAGAACGACGAAGAAGACAAAGGCAAGAAGCCAAGCAAGTCTGGCGTCCGCCAGCTTGATGAGTCTTCTGACAGGGAAGACATGGAAGTCAACCTTGTCAAAAGAAAGGATTTTTAAAGAGAGGGCTTGTCGAACGGTCAATTCCCTCTATCTGTGCATTGTATACTAAAGCTGTTGGTAAATCCAACGAGTTTCGTGTCCCGGTGACACTTTTCTCTTCTTGCAGTGCCAAAACTGTTCAGTCGACCGCCATCATCGACTCAGGGGCAGGTGGGACTTTCATTAGCTATGACTTCGTCAAGCGAAATGGGATCCGGACCCTCCTACTCAAGAAACCCTTCCGGATCACCACAGTAGACGGGAGCCCATCCTCGGCAGGACAGGTAACCCACTACTGCATGCTATTCATTCGTCTCGATCGGAGACTTATGTATGGAAAGTTCAACATAACGAAACTTTCCAAGCATGATGATCTACTTTTTGGAAAACCTTGGCTTAGCGCCATGATGCCCAATATCGACTGGAAGGCCAACATGATCTCCCTGCCTGCAACCAATAGCTCAAAGGAGGTGGAGAGGGAACTCAACGCCTCCCGGCGAGAAAGCAAGGCCAAGCCATATCTCTTTTGTGGAGAAAAGGCTGTCCTAGAAGAACTCGACGACAAGGATTTTTTGCCCCTCAAGCGACTCCCCGAAGGCACGCAACATTGCCTCGAAGAAATCAAGAAACGCAGAAAGTGTAACAAGAAGAAGACGACACCAATCATCGTGCCCTTCGAACACACCGACTTCAACACTATGGACGATGTCTGGGTCGGACAGACCCATCTCGTGCATAAAGTTGAGGAAATCTCCACTTATCCCCTCACTGATGATGAAGTTCTAGTGGAATATGCTTCGGACGGAACATCCGTCTGGATCATCGAGAACATCTCTTTCGACACCCCGCTCACCAAGGACGGGACCTCGAAGAAAGAAATCTGGAAGGCTCTCCACAGATGAGCAAAACCTCTCCGGAACCTCTGGATCCTCGCTTCTCAGCAGGACTACACGAAGACCTCCAATAAAGCTCAAGAATTTGCTATGGAGGACGCACAGGAGAAGAAGAAGAAATCATTCGAAGAACTGGTACCTTCCTATCTTCATGATTTTGCTGATATCTTCGGAAAGGACGGTCTAAACAAACTCCCTCCCTCTCGGCCGGGGGTAGACCACAAGATCGAGACGAAGGAGGGCTTCATTCCGAAGTCTTCTCGAGCCTACCCGCTCTCACCAAAGGAAACCGACGCTGTCAAAGCATTTTTGGATGAACACCTCGCCAAAGATTTCATCCAACCCTCGAAGTCTCCTCAAGCTGCTGGATTCTTCTTTGTCGGCAAGAAGGACGGATCTCTCCGCCCCTGCCAGGACTATCGATACATCAACGAATGGACGATCAAGAACGTGTACCCACTCCCTTTGATACCACCCTTGCTTGCGAAGCTCAACAAGGCGCAATGGTTCACAAAAGTCGATGTACGCTCAGGATACAACAATATCCTCATTCATCCCGACGATAGGTGGAAAGCCGCGTTCTCCACCTCATACGGGCTCTTTGAGCCCAAGGTAATGTTTTTTGGATTGTGCAATTCGCCCGCTACCTTCCAAGCTTACATGAACCAGACGTTTTCAGAAGAACTGAACGAAGGATGGTTAATCGTCTATATGGACGACATCCTGATCTTTTCAGATAACCTGGACGAACACCGGCAGAGGACCCGCCGAGTGTTAGAGAAACTCCGCAAAGAGTCTCTCTTCCTCAAACCCGAGAAATGTACTTTCGACACTCAAGAAGTCGAGTACCTCGGTATGATCATTCGACCCGGACAGGTCGCTATGGACACTGCCAAGCTGAAAGGCATCAGCGAATGGCAACAACCCTCTTCAGTCAAGGACGTGCGGTCCTTCCTCGGATTCTGCAACTTCTACCGTCATTTCATTCCCCACTATTCCGACATCGCACGCCCTCTCCTAGACCTAACCAAGAAGGAGATCCCCTTCTCTTGGTCTGATTCCACTGAAGCTTCATTCCAGCATCTGAAGAAGCTTTTCACCACCGAACCGGTTCTGCGGAACCCCGACTCTTCGCGACAGTTTGCACTTGCAACTGACGCTTCACTCTTCGCGACGGGAGCAGTCTTGCTCCAGACCGATAGCAATGGGGATTACCACCCCTGCGGCTATCTCTCCCAATCCCTCAACGCGGCCGAACGGAATTACGAGATCTATGACCGGGAACTCCTTGCCATCATTCGAGCCCTTCAGGCTTGGAGGCACTTCCTCGAAGGAAACCCTCACCCGGTCATTGTCTTCACGGATCACAAGAACCTGATCTATTTCCGCTCCGCACAACGACTCACCCGACGACAGGCCCGGTGGCACCTCACACTCACCAACTTTGATCTGGAACTTCACCACGTTCCTGGAACAAAGCTCGCTGCACCAGATGCCTTATCCTGCCGTCCGGACCACGCTATAGCTGGTCAGGATAACGAAGATCGTATCCTCCTCCCCGACACCCTGTTCACCCGTCTAATTGACGCTGAACTCGCAGACGAGTTCCAACGACTCTCTGACGACCCCTCCGACCAGACTGTGAAAACAGCCTTGGACGCTCTCTCCGGGGTGTGCGCACCCCCATGAAGTCTGCACTTTCCGATTGGAGGTTCACCGATGGTGTTCTCTTCTATAAGGATCGTGCCTATTTTCCCCCCGACCTCCGGCATCGCGTGTTGTCTCTGCATCACGATCACCCAACCGCCGGGCACCCCGGGTGTTCGGGTACCGAATGGAACATCAAGAAATCCTACTGGTAGCCCGGAATGGGCTCCTTCATTAGGAAATATGTCGATGGCTGCACCATGTGCCAGCAGATGAAGGTTAACACCCACCCCACGACACCTCCCCTCACCCCGATACCCTCCTCAGCCCTCCAGCCCTTCGCTCAGGTTTCGGTTGATTTGATCACCGACCTCCCCGAGAGCACCGGCTACGATTCTGTCATGGTCGTGGTAGACCATGGGCTTACGAAGGGGGTAATTCTCTGCCCTTGCAGAAAAACCATCACAGCGGCAGGAGTAGCCGAACTTTTCTTCAAGAAAGTGTTCATGCGCTTCGGACTCTATGACAAGATCATCTCGGACCGAGGCCCCAAATTCGCCTCGAAGCTAGCAAGAGAGCTAGGACAACTCCTCGACTACCAAGTCGCACTTTCCACTGCCTACCACCCTCAGACAGATGGCCAGACCGAACGGCTCAACCAAGAGCTTGAAACCTACCTCCGGATCTACTGCCGGACGACTCCCTCCGAATGGGCAAAGCACTTGCCTATGGCCGAATTCGTTCACAACTCACAATGACACTCCGCCAGAAATGCCTCTCCCTTCTACCTCATGATGGGCTACGAACCACGAGGCATCCCCCATCTCTTCCCCGACTCTACCCTACCAACCACCGAAGACAGAGTCAAGTCACTCGCCAAGATCCGTGAAGAAGCCCTCACATGCCACAGCCTCGCGCAGCAACACATGGCTGATCGTTCCTATGGCCAGCGTTACAAGCCATGGAACGTTGGTGATAAGGTATGGCTATCCGCCACGAACCTAATCACCGGATTCCCTTCTAGGAAACTCGCCCTGAAACGATATGGACCCTTCCCAATCCAGAAGGTCCTCTCCCCCATCATGTTCCAGCTAAAGCTGCCTGCCAGCTGGCGTATCCACCCCACGTTCCATGCCTCGGAACTTTCCTCCTATCAGGAGACAGACGTGCATGGACTGAATTTCACCGAACCTCCTCCTGATCTTATCGATGGGGAGGAACACTACGAAGTGGAAGCTATCCTCCAACACAAGGGTACCGGATCGCGTTGTCGGTACCTCGTGTCTTGGGTTGGCTATCCTGCCTCCGAACGAACGTGGCTCCCCGAAACAGAATTGAAGTCCGCAGCGGAGCTCCTGAAGGCGTATAAGAAGCGACTCAAGATCGCTTCAATCGCCATCTCATGTTGACCAACAAACGCCACTGCAACTTCTCCTACCGCCCTCACTACACTAGGGCTGACCCCACCGAAGAACCCATCCACACTGACACCAAAACCTTCCATCGCCAATGAATCCGCAATCGCCACCGCCCCACGAAACCCAAACCCATCGACAAACAGAGACCCATTACCCAATACCCCACCTATGCCACCACCCAAGGAAAGACGCTTCGATATGCTGGCTTCAGCGTCGTCTGTTTCCTCGCACCGATCCGCTACCTCTCATGCGTCTGCCTCCGACCGCGACCTGACGAGCCAGCCAACGCTTGGCCATGATAGGCCCTCCCCCCCGGGATATACTGTCTTCCGACGACCATCCCTTCGCTCAGTTGTCCAAGATAGGCAACGAGCCTACTGGGAAGCAGTCATCTGCGACCCCCAGTATGCACTTCGACTCGACAACTATCTCAACCGCACCAACGACGACATTACCATGAACCTTGTCCAGGCCTTCAGGGCCACCGATGCCCTCACCGGCGACATCGCCAGGATTGACTTGGCTAGGGAAACTTCCCTATCCACCGTCTCGACCAGATATAACCAAGGCAAGATCAAGCGAGCCTTGCTAAATCTGTTTGAGCTCAGGAACTTCCATGCCGCTGTCATGGCCGTCGAGGAGGAGCGGGCATTTAATCCCCCTCCCGACCCGCTTGCAGTCATCGAGCGTGCTGTCTATGACAGAGCTCCGACCCCCTTCCTTCCCCAACTACCCCGCTCCGAATCACCAGAGCAAATCCCCAATGTCACCCAGTTGACCAACCCCGAGATCGACCGTCTCTACGAGGAATACGAACGCGAGCGCTATGCTCCACATAACCCCTCCCCTATCCTTGATGTCGACACCATCTCTATCACCATCCCAGAGTTGGATGAATGCCCTCCCGAACCACCTGTTCTCAACCCCGACGATTGGGTACCCACTGAGGTGGTCCCACACCTCTCTATTGGTTCTCTGGAACCTCTCCCCACTCCGCAACGCCGAAATCACCATGCTCGTGCACGATCCATTCTGTCCCTAGGACTACCCCTCTCCCATGCGCATCGACCGCGCACCCAGAACTTCACTAGGCACTATCCTTGCGAGGAAGCCCAGGAAGACGCCATCAACGACGCACGTCATGATGCCACTGAGACCACCCAGGTCTACCGCAGCAACATTGTCTGCCGCCAGTGCCGTGTCTTTGGACACAAACAGAAACACTGCGCGCAATACTTCTGCTGCATTTGTGGGCAATTTGCCCCAAAACATCTCACTCCCTTCTGCCCTCAACTCGATGGCAGAAAGATCCTACAGGGACATGCGCCAGCTCGAAGCCGCCTATGACCAGGACGCTGCTCGCCTCAAGCAAGAACGCGAAGAGAATGCAATCGAAGCCGCCTCCTGGCTCGAAGACCTCGACTTCGACCCCGAGTGGTATAACAACCAGGACGACTACGTTCCCTTGGACGACGATTAAGAGTTCGTGGAACTCTACCTTGAAATGGGGGTAATGTTACAAGTAACATCGGCTACATGGCCCCCCTATCATTTTTCCCCTTCGTCCTTGCCCTCGTATGCCTCCAGCTTGTACTTCTCTACCGACTATCCGTTGACCAGATCCTTGGGACCGTTCCCGTCCCTCATCCCCCTCCTATCACACCAACGTGTGCACGTGCCTTCGGGCTATGACTCGTTCTGACTCGTGCCACCAATGTGGCTTTCCTTATCTTGTCTTATCTTTCCTCTGACTCATGCGTGCTGCACATTGTATCTTTTACCGTTGGCTCATTCCAACGTTTCTCGGTCTCATTCCGCATTCGACCTCACATCACTAATCAGGCTCTGCTATCAGTGTACCTATACCCTTTCCGTCTCCCCTTTGCCCTTACCTACAGTACGGTAGCCTTGCCCTTAACCCTTTCCACTTAGTATAAGTAGTCAGTCACTCTGTACTAGATTCCCTAACTTGAATCTACTCAATCTTCCCTCGAACATACTTCCCTCTGAAGCCCCCTCAGCTTCAGTCTCTAGTATCTTTTCTTAGGTGCTCGTCACGCCTAAGTCTACCTCGATCGACTACTCATCGTTCGGACAAGACTGTCCTTACTTTGAGAACGTCAGTGACTTTAAAGACATCTGTCTTAGAAGTCACGTGACACGCGCGTCTCTGATATCTGCCGACTTGTTGCCGCCAGTCTCAGTCGCTACACCAGACCCTT
Organism: Suillus fuscotomentosus; assembly: GCF_016647785.1. Lineage (NCBI taxonomy): Eukaryota > Fungi > Basidiomycota > Agaricomycetes > Boletales > Suillaceae > Suillus > Suillus fuscotomentosus. Next base: position 80,805 of record NW_024539536.1, read on the forward strand.
CCAGTTACGTCACGAACGTTAGCGGACGACGCCCCTCTTAGGGCTCCGCATAACAGATCTATTTGAGTGCGTAACAGCCATGTTAGCAGGAGGAGACACAGCTTGGGTATCAGCCGCCTCCACACGGAATGCAAGAGCAGTCGTCGACGACCAGAATCTCAAGTTTGAAGATTTCTGTCAGGCCTGCCCTCGCATCATTGAGGCCATGCAGGAAGCCGCGTGGCCCGTAGACCGCATTCAAATGATGGCCATCTTTTGGCGCAATTTGCAGGTTCACGATGAAGGTACAACAATTCAGATGGTGAGTCTGAACAATGTTGGGTCTTGCAGAACCTAGCTGCTATTCGACCCTAAAGGGTTTCTGGACTAGGCTTAAGGCTCAGAGGAGAGGAAATATCATAGAAACTTGGTCAGCCCTCAGACCCATACTGGTAACTGGTGAAAAGATTGCTTGCTTATGTAAGCTACAAAAGTGCCAACATAAGGTAAGGTAAAAACAGTCTCTACAAGCCCAGCCAGAAATGAATCCCTACAACGATTTCCGCTCGATGCACGACCCCTTAGCGCAGAAAGCATTGCTCGTATATCAGGCAGAGCAGAGGAAACGTTGGCACATCGCAGTCAAATCGGCTTGAGGTGCTTACGACCTTTCACGGATCAATGAGGTACTACTCAAGCACACTAGATCAGACGTCTACCTCAAAGAGCATATGAAGTTAGACAATAAGCAGGACTACAAGGTTAGTTCCCTGTTGGAAAATGTAAACGATCACACACTAACAATTTATCTTTCATATGATCTCGTCAATTAAAATATAACAATATCAAACCTTGCCACCCGCTACATGCCACACACTACATGCCACATGCCACACACTACACGCTTCATATCACACGCTACATCTTTACATGCTTCACGCTACACTACGAAAACTCCTGCCACACATCATCCTACATCTCATGGCCTCAATCAATGCGCCCACCGTCACCATTAGATTGACCATTGGATCAATGTTCTTGCAGCAGGAGCACCATCTAATCACCATAACAAAGGCAGAGACAGGGATCGCAGAATGAGAGAACAGCGCCAGCATTCATTATCCCCGAGTCACGAACAAGAGTATCGTCGCCAGCCACCATCACCAGATTCTCACAAGCGTTCACGGCAGGATTTTCAAAGCAGCGCAAACAGAGGTCCCCTCTCCGCTTGCGCCGTCTGCTTGGGGAGACACCCACACAAGATTATCGAGTGCAAAGCAACCAAGACTTGGGACAATGTATCGGACACCCTCAGCATTTGAGTCGGAAAAATCCTTACCATGCAAGACAGTCGCGCAATCTGCAGCGACTGGCAACGAGTTGCAGGATGCAACGAGACTTCTCATGATCGTCGACATTTCTGTTCCGGATGCGCATCCTCCTCTCACGGAGCTCAGAACTGCTCTCGAGCGCAGAAAGCTTAAAGCGCTTACTCCCTATGACGCTGATGCTTGGGAGGCTCGCCTTACGCGAGCCGGCCTTATTGATAGATACCCTCATATCCCTGAAGGACTACGTCGAGGTTTTCGTCTTGATCTTCCCATTATTAAAATCACACAGTCTCCGCCAAACAAAGATTCCATTCTTGTCTATAAAAACGAATTCCAATCCATTATCAAATCCAAAATCCAAAAGAGAGATACATCGGCCCATGTACAGCAGCTGAAATTGAGAGTTTCGTCGGCCCTTTCCAATCGTCGCCATTTTCGATCATTCCGAAACCAGGTCGACCAGGCCGTTTCCGTATCATTCAAGATTATTCTTTTCCCCATGCGCCTTCTATTGAATTTCCTAATCCATCCATTAATTCATATATTGATACAGATCAGTTTCCCAGTACCTGGGGAACGTTCTATACAGTCGCGCTCGTTATCAGCCGGCTACCTCCCGGATCACAGATTGTGACAAGGGACGTCGCCGAAGCATATCGTACGATCCCGCTGCACCATTCACAGTGGCCAGCAGCCGTCGTTCGTATCGACGATGATCAGTTCTGTATTGATACTTGCACGTCGTTCGGAATCTCACCATCTGCAGGAGCTTACGGGTGCGTCGCAGACGCCGGACTTGACATTTTCAGATCTCAAGGTATCAGTCCTGCGTCACGTTGGGTCAATGATCATTTATTCTTTCGTATATGAAAAGAGTTTATTGAAGAATACAATCAGCAACGACGACAAGAAGAGGACAACAAACTAAATCCTCCCAAGAACTCACCACATTACCTCCCACGAAGTAGAAAAGTTGGAGACCGTGGACTTAAGGACTGGCAAGAAGTCTTCACCGTGTATAATTGTGTTGTCATTATACACAACTTTCATATAAGACCCTTAAGTAACAAGACAGCGCGCACCTGCGCTTTCTCGCGCCTCGCTTCAGCGCGTACCTCTAGATCTTCGCTGCACTCGCTTCCCCTTTAGGGTCGAACGCACTTGTCTCCTCAGGTAATGCAGACTAGGCAATGCGCGACCTTACAACATTTTTTTTAGATACAGTTAGGAGCATCATTTGTTCCTCTCTGTATTGTTGTTTCTACACCGGTTAGAGCTCTTACAGAGGATATTAACTGGTGGTCAGCCGTCCTACAGAGTGACTTCGTCGGACGAGAGATTCCAAGACCGCTCAAACTGTACGACCCACAAGGTTTCTCAGACGCCAGTTCTGGCTTTGGAATTGGGATCGTCATTGGAGAAAAGTGGAGAGCGTGGGTATTGTGTTCAGGTTGGACGACTCTTGATGGACAGAAAGAGATTGGGTGGGCCGAAGCCGTCGGTTTCGAGCTTCTCATTCGATACATTATCGCCCTGGATAGACCAGAACAGCATTTCTGCGTCTACAGCGACAATCAAGGAGTCATCGAAGGCTGGAAAAACAGACATAGTCGCAACACGGCCGTTAATCAAGTCTTTAGATGCACCTTCGAATTCTTATCCAACTTACGAACTTCACACTCTTTCCATCCCACATACATCACCAGCAAATCGAACCCAGCCGATAGCCCGTCTAGAGGAATATACGGCAACACAAGCCTACTCTTACCTCCCATCCCTATTCCCAGTCCCCTCCACCGTTTCATCCATGATCCATTCGACGTCGCCCCAAAGGATCTGCGACACTCCTGAATCGTTGTTATCTTCCACTTGTTTGCTGTCCAACATCCCAACCAGTTCGTTGCTAGGACCAGAAGTTGTTCCTAGCCTCAACAGAGAGCGGGAACGGCAGAGTCAAAGAGAATGTTCTCGTTTCGAGACACCGTTAGTAAACTCAATTTCCCCATTGAAACCTCCCCCATACAAGGTAGGATTGACGCCGATGATATCATCACTGAGACCACACTGCTTGGCCCGCGACCGACTCAGGTTATGGCAGCCAGTAGAAAGTCGATCCTTCCGGAGTGCAGATGAGAATATCCTCACCATCACGGACGAAGATCTAGAAAGGGTGTTAGCAGTAATGAATTCCTCGTGGTCTCAAGGTACCAGAGAATCATATGGAGCCAGATTGTTAGTTTTCCATGTGTTCTGCGACATGCGGAGCATCCCAGAGCACAAATGTTGTCCTGCAGACACTCGCACACTACTTACCTTCATAGCGAGTTGCACTGGAGCATACGCTGGCAAGACTCTAGCCAACTACATTTTCGGCATCCGAGCTTGGCACGTCCTTCACGGACAAGCGTGGAGGATAGAGCATGGAGAGCTGAAGTCAGCATTAGACGGCGCGATGAACCAAGCGCCCACAGAATCCAAACACCCCAAAAGGGAGCCGTTCACAGTCACGTACATTCTACAGATTCGAACGCACCTGAACCTTGGAAAACCTTTGGACACGGCCGTTTTCGCGTGTTTAACAAGCTCATTTTATTCGCTCACGAGGCTGGGAGAACTAACGGTCAAATCAATCAAGACCTTTGATCCAGGTCAACACGTGAAACGGGGAGACGCACAATTAGATTGTGAAGACCATCAAGGCTTGAAAGCCTCTAAGATACACGTACCGCGCACGAAAACCTCCATAAACGGCGAGGATATCTATTGGGCCGAGCAATCAGATGCGTCGGATCCAAAAGCAGCACTCACCAACCATTTTACAATCAACAATCCTTCACCTAACCAGCATCTTTTCGCATGGAGACATCCCAACGGCATACGTCCTCTGACTCGAGGAGCGTTCTTGAAGAGAGTTGGGATGATTGCCAAGCAGGGAGGATGTCCCGAGCTCAAGGGTCACAGTATCAGAATCGGAGGAACTCTCGAATACTTGCTGCGCGGAGTTCCGTTCGACATTGTCAAGTCTATGGGCAGGTGGTCAAGCGAAGCATTTACCATTTATCTACGCGACCATGCCATCATAATGGCACCATACCTCCAAGATACACCAATCATTGAGCCTTTCACCCGCTACACGATGCCACAGCTGCGCTGATTGAAGGTATGTTTTGCCCCGCTCCTTATAATAAGGAGTTCAAGCTGTGCCTAACACGTCGCTGGGCTCCTTATGTGTTTTGGATCATGGCTCATCTCAACCTCTTAGGTTCGGAGCAGTGTTTCTGGCTGAAAGCCCCTGCGGGCTTTGCCCAAATACTTACATGCAACTAGCACTCCTGTCAAAACGTAGATCAGATTGAGTCAGTGTCGTGAACAATCAGATATTTCTTCTTAGACCAGAAAAGAGCAAAGAACGCATAGATTGTCTTCTAAGTGAGTCCAAGGAACGAGGATGAACATAGAATGTCGTCTATGTGACAGATGTCCTTTTTGGGACATCGCTTCTTTGCTTCGTACTACCACTTGCAAACTCTCAGTACTCCATGACGCCAAGTCGTAACACTCGTTCATTCGCACCCGCCTGCCAACTCCCTTAGCAGCATATGTCTCGCATCTAAAAACCACAGATAACAGAAAAGAATCGACATACAAATTTAATGATCAAAATGCAACACATAATTAGAATTGCTCGACGCATCACTCCCGAACATGAAGAAGTCTTCTCGATCTTGAGTGTGAGCTGCTGAGGCCCACCCGCCCTCACGGCTCATCTCGACCTCTTAGGTTCAGAGCGGTGTTTCTGGCTGAAAGCCCCTGCGGGCTTTGCCCAAATACTTACATGCAACTAGCACTCCTGTTGAAACGTAGATCAGATTGAGTCAGCGTCGTGAACAATCAGATATTTCTTCTTAGACCAGAAAAGAGCGAAGAACGCATAGACATTGCATACTTGTATTATATATCAAACTAGAGCCAAACTTAGGAAGCCAATAAGGGTTATTGAAATAGACAATTTTTAAACCTTCAAGCTTTATTATCACCCACCAATTATAATATGGCACAGAGTGAGTCTTTTATTGTTGTCCCTCAGCAGATAAGGCTTCCTCAACTAAGAAGAAGATTAGTAAAAGGCAAAGAGAGCTCACTTATCTTGAAAGCCATATATAAGAAAGTTGTCTTTCAGGCTTATCAGAAAAACCATCCCACACTAACTTAGATACAAATAGCAATAATACAACTAAGTCAGATAAACTATCACAAGTTAGAGATAGTTATACATAAATCCAATATTGTTCATAACATATGGAAAATTATTGAAAGATTTCAGATATATCCTGTGAGCAATATATGAAAAGGTATACTGGCAAGATACCAAGGTCAACAAATATTTGTTTGTTATCATGGAATATGATGAGAGCTTTATCAAGGAGAGATAGTGTCTCTAAACTACGGTATGGATACTGTACCAAGTCAAGTAAATACAGAAGACCACAGACTGCTCGTGAAAGACATAAAAAGAAGATATATTACCAGGAAGTCGAGCATCAATAATGACACCAAGGAGAAAACAGCATATTTGGGCATGCTCAGCACCACTAACACAAGAAAGGCTAGTGATGCTCTTCATAGAATGTCTGGTATGACAGCTTAGAATACGGAAACCTATATATCATGTTACAGTGCGGTAGCAATATTACGCACATTATATAGCTATCTCTTGCCAGGCAAATCAAACCACAGAAGATGGAAAGCGCAAATGCTTAACAGCCTAGACACAATTGCCTATCATCAATTTTTTAGGTTGTGATGGTACAATATCATTGCATTGTCATAGCCTGCAATATTAATATATATATAACAACTAGTGCTAGTGCTACTTTTCATGATAAAGGCATGAATAGCCACCATATCCTATCAGTATGATATATTATTTACTCTCATTAGTATGCAGCCATGTTATATCCCTGGTGTTAACTTACAGTAGCATCACCCCTATTTGCATCTGGTATATTATTGTCCTCACCCAACTTTCTACTCACTTATATTATGATCATTATTATCAGTATCTTCCTTAGCTTTTCTCTTTTCTTTGCATGCTGGCATGGTTGTTACATTGAAGGTTAGTTCTGATCTTTGTCATCTTATTGATTGTTGTACTTTTCATCAATTACATACTCTCCCTATTCTAAACTGCCTCATGGTGTTATGCACTGCGATCTTTCAGTATGTTGAATATTAACCAATTCCATGTCATCTAGTGTCATATTAAGATATTCTCAAAGATAGTGGACTCATTTGTGGCCTTCCCAGACAGCTGCATTGCATAGTTAGTTTTATTATGTAAACTATGTAAGCTTCTTGTATGCTACAATGCTGTATTCATTTTGCCAACTTGAATGCTTTTAAATTGGTTTCTTAAGTCTCTACATACACAATTATTCATGTCAACGTGACCCCAAAGATTCAAATTCAAGATTTGAAGTTAACAAATTTACATTTATTTTTTATTACTTAGCATTCAGAATATTATTATATGTTTCTCTAAACATTATTTCCTTGGTTTATTAGATGTCAAAGAACTAACATGGAAATATCATATAAGATAGTACTATCAAAGTCTAGTCCAGTCAGATTCATAGTACTATATCTGTAAATTTTAACCTTAGGCAACTAACTCATTCACTTTGATACTAGAGTTTTAAATAATACAAATAGGATCAGTTCATAGATATTTGCATGATCTACCTGTAATAGACAGAATGATAAGTTATAGTTGAGAAACATTTGGTTGCTATAGAATAATAAGTAATTATCATTTTGAATTTCCACTTTGGGCCAAGATAGCAGATCATGTCTTAGACATTGGTAGACATAAGTATGGACCCTAGCATAATATTAGCATATATGAGTTATCATTAGTAGCATCATACATTTATTTTTATAGGATCTTCCAGTAAAAAGAAGCATGCTGCTCATATACAGTAGCAATTTTTAGTGCTATAAAAGACTGCACATACTAAAGTAGCTTGTCTATTGCCTCTTTTGCCATTAAGTTTGCTTTTGCCCTAAATATCTTTCATATATCTAAGTGATGGGTCTCAGTAGTGAAATAGTTCATATTAGACTTCAGGTATTTTACAAAGTTGAATATTGTGACCTCATCTCATTGCAAAACCGAATATTGCTGGTGATTTTTAGAGAGAAAGTACTTATAACAAATAGTGAAATATGAAGACATACTATCAGGAACAGTATTAAAGGGATGATCCAATAGGAGAACAACTTTCTCATACTTAGGCAAAGCTTCAAGTTTATCTAAGGAGTATGTAAAGTTCTGACAGACAATAATATAGACCAATGCTCTATTACACTTAATATGCAGGAAGTCAGACTGAGAGTTTTTGATGTAGTGGACATCTAACTCCAGAAAAGTTGTTAAATATATTATTAGTTTGTCATATGTGTCAACTTATTATTGGAGGCAATGCAGTTATTAAGTCAAACTTCATTTATCTGTACATAGCACTTATAAGTATATCTTTTCCAACTAGGCTGTCTGCCTCATGTTCTTATTTGTTATCTGTTATCTCTAACTCATAGATATGTACTAGCTCATTTACCTATCTTGATCTGGTCTGTGTGCCATCATTTGTTCCTATATAAGTACTATAGACAGCACTTATATTCCTTACTTTAATCTACTAAATTGTACCTGGAAACTTGTCCTCCAGTAAGATCTCTAATATTACTATCCAGAACCACTATTCTAAGAGAGCCACCACTGCTGCCTTAGCCTGAATAATTTGAACTCTCATTCAATAGAAGATCTCTGTCTGTCTTACTAGCCAATTGCTAGCAGACTTGTCCATTCAGACATAGATAGCTTGACTAATTCCAGTGTAACACCTAAGACATACTCAATAATAGACATATGAAGTAAAAAATACATCAGCAAAGTCAAACAGACATGAATAGGACATGATACAGTGGGCCATAGATGGAAATAGGCCTCAGAAGTGAATAGACCACCTTCAGATGACTCAGATAGATGCACAGAAGTTTTGGAACAGTCAAAGAGTGTTGAGGAGTACTGATGTGAGACATATGTGGAAATAACAAGATATGAGCTTAGCACTAGGACCATTGCTATAGCAGCATAACATGGCACTAATGAGCCTTAATAGAAAAAAAGCATTTTTAGAAAGCCTATCTGATACTCTAAGTTGTGAGTATGGTGTGATTGGTGTTAGCATTAATGTCAAGAGCTGTTTAAGATTAAGAGGTATATTCTCAAAAGATAGTAAATACTGCAAGCTCATCATACCAAACAATCAGCTATAAGCTTACTATGTCCAACAACCAACAAGCAAAGTACAGCCACAGTTTTTCAATTTTAATTTTTGGAGATAAGCCTGACATTCTTGAGTGTTACAAGAACTGCATTTTTGGAGAGTATTGTTTCCACGAGCGTGAGTAGACCTACAAACATATATCAAAAAACCAGTTCATAGCACATTGTACAAACAAATGATATATGCCACTAGATAATCAGGATCCCTTGGTGATGAAGTGTGAACTTGCTGGCATGGCTCAGAAGGTTACTGTCTGAGAAACAGATCAGAATAGTCCAGCACCCTGCTATGACTCGGGTGGTGAAATAGAGCAAGGTATAGGACATGAAACCAAACATACTCCCTACATGTAGAGAGATACGCCTCTCTATACCTTTGTAGATAATGACAATTATTCTACCCTCTCACTTCCCCAAGGTAATCAGCCATGTGATGATGTCCAAACCATTATTTCAATCTATGTGAATAATTTCACTTATACCATCCTTGATTGCCAAGCAGAAAAATACTCCTTTGAAGTCCAGGGAAGGCATGAGGAGAAACTCATTCCTTAGTAGGTGCTTTACCACTCTGTTTGTCCTGTAAATGTTAGTCAGTTTCTCATCCAGGGTCCACAACTAGGGCTAGATACTTATCTGAGTTGCATATCAAGTTGTTTTAGAGCATACCTCTTCAACAGAGCCAAGATCTTCAGAACTACATGTGTCCCAATGACTATAAAAAACCTGTTAATTGCCTTTATTGTCTCTGGAGACTGTAGCCTTGTATCTCTGGTGACCCTAGGGAATGCCTGTTGCACTTCCCATACTCTCAAGTATAAACCAAGGGATGATGAATAGTTTCCCTCCCTTAGCCCTGCATAATGCTTGAAACCAACTCATACTTTGACAATCTCCTTCTGTCTGAGCATCATTAGTCTCAATGGCAGCTTCATGAAAACTTAATGTGCCTTGAGCACATCAACTTCATTGCTATGTATTTAGAATTTTGTGTTGAAAGTGATCAATATACTCTTTGGTTAACCAGACTGCTGACCAATGATCACAGGGTTCTGGACATTCATTTCCTTGCCATAAGATTGGATCAACAAGTTTAGCCAAATTGTTGCCATCCATAGAGACAAGAAAGGCAAACTATAATGAGGGTTCCTTATCAACAACATAATGGCATGCAGGGCATGCATTAAGCATATGCCAATTAGGTATATTCCACCCTAAGGCTGAATCCACTCAAGCATCAACATAACACTGAATTTCCATGCATACATCATATGTGACCCTGAATTGCTCAGTAAGGTGACAATGATAATGTACCTGTGAATTGTGAAGATGGGAGTGAAGTGGGCCCATGGTGCAAAGCTTGAAGATAAGCTTCACAAAAGCATTGGCATGTATGCCAAGTTCACACCTGATGCACTCTGGGTAACTAGTGAGTAACTCGATAACCCAGTCTTGCCCGGATAGAGCTAAAGTATGGTAGAGTTCCAGATCTTGAGGATATATGGACTATAGTATACTATGGATGGCAGTCACAACAATGCTGATTACTAGTACCATACATTTCAGTAGTTATTCTCCCTCATACCCCTACCTCTGGACCAGCACAACCAACCATGTCAGCCCCTGCTGTCACCCCTGCAGCTACTCCTCCAGCCACTTTCCCAGCCCCAGTCAAGCTTAAAAAGAAGGATGTTAAGATGATCATGATGTCAATAACTCTTTTTCACAGTTCTATATTGTTACGCACTCAAATAGATCTGTTATGCGGAACCCTAAGAGGGGCGTCGTCCGCTAACGTTCGTGACGTAACCGGAAGGGTCCGGTGTAGCGACTGAGACTGGCAACGACAAGTCGGCAGATATCAGAGATGCGCGTGTCACGTGACTTCTAAGACAGATGTCTTTAAAGTCACTGACGTTCTCAAAGTAAGGACAGTCTTGTCCAAACGATGAGTAGTCGATCGAGGTAGACTTAGGCGCGATGAGCACCTAAGAAAAGATACTAGAGACTGAAGCTGAGGGGGCTTCAGAGGGAAGTATGTTCGAGGGAAGATTGAGTAGATTCAAGTTAGGGAATCTAGTACAGAGTGACCGACTACTTATACTAAGTGGAAAGGGTTAAGGGCAAGGCTACCGTACTGTAGGTAAGGGCAAAGGGGAAACGGAAAGGGTATAGGTATGCTGATAGCAGAGCCTGATTAGTGATGTAAGGTCGAATGCGGAATGAGACCGAGAAACGTTGGAACGAGCCAACGGTAAATGATACAATGCGCAGCACGCATGAGTCAGAGGAAAGATAAGACAAGATAAGGAAAGCCACATTGGTGGCACGAGTCAGAACGAGTCATAGCCCGAAGGCACGTGCGCACGTTGGTGCGATAGGAGGGATGAGGGACGGGAACGGTCCCGAGGATCCGGTCAACGGATAGTCGGTAGAGAAGTACGAGCCGGAGGCATACGAGGGCGAGGACGAAGGGGAAAAATGATAGGGGGGACCATGTAGCCGATGTTACTTGTAACATATATGAAAAATTTGAGACACCAAAGATTCACGAAGAGATGGTAATGTCGATGTCGCATACACGGAGGCTCTTCAAGACAGATACATCACACAACATTCTCAACACCCTTAATCTACCTCTCCCACCTGTGGAGATGGCCAATGTGGTGAAAGGCCACCTCTCCAGACTGAACTTCCTGCACAAGGCTGAAATTGTAAGTGTCTCATCTTACAATAATTGAGCAACTTATAGTTATGCCAACAGGTTGATGGCATCAAAGTAACACATTTTCTGGAGGCTAACTACCTCATTGATATGATCATTGATGTTGTGTGGCTACAAGGGCTTTATGTTGACATCAACCGCAAGCGACTCGACTGTGTATCCAGCCTTGCAGGAGCTGCTGTTCACAATGCCCTCAAGGCATATCACAAGGGCATATACAAGAATGTCAACGCATCCACTGAACAATTCTACGACATTTACAGTTCGATCATAGTGTTGATCAATAGGATCAGGCTTGATGATGTGTCAAGGGAGAGGTACAAATCTTTGTGCAGATCAATCATCAAGCATGGAGAGGCAGATCTTGGGCTCTAGATCATGTGGATTTATCTGCCTCATGCATGGTATCTCTGACTCAATAGATAAGCAGATTAGAACCCAGCTTCAAGCTGAGCTTAGATCGATAGAGTAGCCCTATATAAGGTCAACAATTAAAGTAGATGTTCCTTACTTTAATCTTACTGGGTTTTACCTCGAACTCCTTGTCTTGCTAAAAGCTACTTGCTCGACATCCGATCTGCACCTTCAGAAGGACTTGAGATCCCTTCTGCCTGTAACTGCTATCATTGCTCGCCTCCATTAGCATATGCAACTCTTGCTTGTCTGTAAGAGCCAACCTTGGACTCTCAGCACAATGCATCACTGTCGTGATCATCACTGTTAGATTCATCTCAGTTCGCACGCGACTCATCATCATAACATCCCTCGCACCAGTGCTGAACCTACCAGGGAATTTGTTCTCCCTGGTACTGAGTGTGAGGATGCTTCACGGTCAAACATGCTTGGCAAGGAGCTTGTGGAGAGGATTCAATCAGATATCACCAAGACATCTTTTCCATCATGGCTGGTTCCCCCTCCCAGGAATTTTGGGAGTGCGTCTCATGGAAAATTAAAGGCAGATCAATGGCGATCAGTCTGCACCGTGAGCCTTATCATTACTCTTGTTCGCACTTGGGGTTCTGCATCTGCTTTGGAACAGCAAAGGAGGCTACTGTCTAATTTTACGGACTTGGTGATAGTGGTGGATATTGCAGCAAAGCGGTCAACATCATCCTGCCATGTTGATATTTATCTGACCCATATGACCCGCTATCTTGTTTCTCTGCTAGAGCTATTCCCTGAGCACAAGCTACAGACAAACCATCACCTTTCCTTGCATCTCGAAGAATGTTTGGCCTGCTTTGGACCTGTCCGAGGGTGGTGGTCATTTCCATTTGAATGTTACAATGGAATAATGCGGGACATCAACACCAACAACAAACCAGGTATGTGGATGATCAATTTTCCTTTGTTTTGCTTGACCTAAAGTGTCATATAGGGGAGATGGAGATGACTTTTCTGAGATACTTCTGTCTGGCAACAATTTTGTGCACATTTGCAAAATCATTACATTTGCCTGATACACCACAGTATAATGCCATGATGGTCTCATTTAGAGACTTTTTGAATCAAAGATTCACGGCATCCTTATGGATAACCTTACCCATGGCCATACATCTTCTGGCCGACTCCAGCTTTCTAAACTGGAAACACTTGAAGACCACATCTATCAGGCCCTCCTTCGTCGGGTGAACTTGGATATCACAGATATCTCTTCTCGCTTTACAGCTTGGGACGATGAATCATCCCTTCACCCACTTCTGAACTTCAAAGCGCAAGCTATACATCACATAAATGTGCAAGGACTCACTTATTCATCATTCAGGAACCACTCTGGCAATTCTTTTGTCCTTTTTCAGGTCCCAACTGTGCCTGACCAGTCATCCACTCGCACTGCCAGGCAGGTGCAGGAAGTCTTTATGCATGAGAGGGTGACTGCAGACGGCTCTTCCATGCAGGAATCCTTTTTTGTTGTGAAGGAATATCGCTCATTGTCCCCAGCTCACTCCCATTTGGATCCTTTTGAGGCAATTGAGCATCTAGACGCAAAGCTATACTACAATTACTTTACTGATGATGCTCATGTCTTACAACTCTCCAATATTGTCTCGCATTTCAGCTCTTTTATCTACATTCCCAATGGGATTGAAGAACACTGCATTGTTGTCAGGTCGCTGGATCGGCTTTGTGGCTTTATTTTGAAGTGGATTATTGCCCAATGCTAATGGGTGTATTGGCAGACATGATGTAGGTTGGTGATTGCTTTGGTCATGACTTATTAGGCTATCTGCAATTCAACATATTTTTAATCTCACCAACACCTGCCGCTGCCTGCAGTGTCATATACTACCCATGGTGCCGCTACTATCATCCCCCAGCAGCTGGATCTGGGGGCCATATTGTACATTCACTCTAACAATTTAATGAGGAGTAGGACGGGAAATTGTTAGTTTACATATCTTGAGTAATGCGAATCTCACCTTGGCCTAGGCTTCGGAGGTCGACCAGTCAACTTGCACCCTCCCAATGATAATTAGTAAGCTGACAAGGTTGGTTTTGGCAACCTCTGCAGCTTCCACCAATGGCCTCGATGTGCGATTGAATGAGGTTGAGCGTCATTATACAAGTACTCGTTCTGGCCTCTTGAAGGCGCATTGATCCTGCGTGGCATGCTACAAATGGCCTGTTCCTGGCTGGCATGTCGTGTAATGAGGAAAGTTCGGTGGCTTTGACTTTCCTTCGTTAAAAGTGATGCTCTTTCCCATCCAGCAGTGCAACCAATGCATCTGCACCTCATAGGCTTACATTCAGATCTTCTGCTCATGATTCAGACGTGTTTCATTAACCTTCCACAAGATTCTCGCCATCGATCGCATTCTTAGGTATCGGGGAGCTATGGATCCAGTGCCCAATGCAGCAGATCTGCAACTGAGGAAGAATATGCAAGTGTCATATCCCGTATTCCAGACCTACATCCGATAATATTCCCATGCCTCATCCGGACCTTCGGATGCCTTATCCATGTCTCCAGTCCTCTACCCATCCGGATCCCTGCACCTCTGCACATCCACATCCACACATCCAGATCCAGATCCCTTTACCTCTGTACATCAGACCTCTGTACCTCCACAGCTAGCCTGCTTCATTCATCCTTTGTCCTATCACCCTAATGTCATATCCCATATATCCACGCATCTCGTCCAGACCATATCCGATCTGGTCCAGTCTGATCTGATATATGATAAGCTACTTAATTCATTTCCTGTGCATATAATGTTAACACAGCCTATCCGGTATTTCCTTGTTCCCGGTATCTCGGTTATACTTACTACTGGTATGCTTACTGATCCATTATCCTATGCTTCATTTCCGACTCGAGTTTGACAACTTTGCTTATGCTTCGTACATAGCCTTGGACCTTTGCTTATTGATCTTTCCGATAGTCACTTAGTATATAAACTCTTGTATATGTCCTGTAGTTCCTCAGTCTGAATATCATATTAATCCTCGCACTAGTCTTCACTCTAAGTCCTCATATCAGTTCTAGTCTTCCAACTTAGTTGTTATCCATCTCAGGCCTAGGGAGTTTCTCCCTAGGCCGGAGCTCTGCTTATCCGATACTCTGCTCATCCGCTCATCTGATCCTCCATAGTTTCCGAAAGTTCATCCAGATCTTTCCCGTGGTCCTCCGGACCTATTCTGCTTTGGACTTTGTCCTTGCAGCCTTTCCTCTGTTTACTTCTACTCAGGACAAGTCCCCAGTAGCCATTATACATATCCGTATCAGGATGAAACCTCATCGTAATTTCCGGAAGTTCCTCCAGAACTTTCCTGCACTCATCCGGAAGTTACTTGCACCCGTCCGGAAAGTCCTTCCGAAGTTTCCTGCACCTTCGGACGTCTTCGGACTTTCTTTGGACACCAATCTGAAATTAAGGGCACATACTCGGGTAAGGGGCACAGCACATGAGCTGAAGCCAAGCCCCTCAGAATCAGTCCTACCCTTTGTGCATGGTCTTAACAGCAAGGCTGCTGGTTTCGATGGAAGGAAATACCAATATCTTTGAAAATGGATCCTCCAAATATTCAAAAGCAGATGCCAGTCGCTCTGCATCTAGGTCGAAATTTCGCGCAATAGAATTCCGTGAGTATGCATATGAGATCTTGGACAATTGTATTAAACGTGTCATATTTTCAGTTCATTAGAAGATGATTTTTAAATAGTAAATATGCCTTCATCTACTCAAAGACTCACAAATTTCGGTTCATATTGACATCATCCAGCACGTCACTGGTTTGGTATGGGCTTCGCATCCCTTATGCCCAATGTTATGAGTTGGTAAATCTTTGGGCCTCTACGGTACCTGCCATTCCATCACGATAGCTGATAAAAGGGCTTTCAGTCCCTTCATCTCTTTTGGGTATGTCACAATGTCAGTAACAGCCATAGGCGCCATTTGACAGCTGATCTAGTGCCTGAGAACACTTGCATGCAAATTGTTCAAAATTATACACTCTCATCCCAACACCAGCGCCTCCTGCAACGTCACTGGTTCCTAGAAAAAGAAGTGCAGCCAAGCAAAACCTGCAACCAGGAAGCAAATCCTTCCAGAACAACCTGAGAGGATATTCTGCAACATAGAGGTTATGAAATGTGCGGGAACTTTGGCAGAAGCGGTGTGCGAGCAGGAGAGCGGTGAGTTGCGACAGGTAAGTCAAAACATATTGCAGCAGTTTCTTGGCTGATTATGTTTGGCAGCCACTAAGAGGCAACGGCTCCGACTTTGGGGTCAGCATATGATGGTTCATATGGCATCGGCAGTCAAGACATCTTGAACATTCTAGATATCGGGCTCCCTTCCTTCCAGCTATTCCCCAACCAGCTATTTCCCCAACTAGCAATCATATGGCCCTGATGACCCGAATGTCGTGCCTTGGAAAGGTGTAGAGAAAAATGATGCTCAGTGGATCGCTGCTCAGGTCCAAAGTACTTCTGTGCGAGCATCTTGCAATTTTCCAATACATCTGGATGTCTGACATCTATCTCAGCATCATAAAACCTTCGGCATTTGCTGGCTTTGGTATGGTTATGCAACCCAGTGTCCCTACCTCTGCATCGTTCAACTCTCTATGGTCGCTTCATTTGCTAATCATGATCATAAGAAGCTTCTGCAACAAGCTTTGCTCGACTAATTTTTCTTTCAGTGAATGCCAGCAGCTCCGGTGTGACCAACCAATGGGAAGCGGATACTTATGCGACATGACTTAATAGTGCGTTCTCCAATATCATTCTTAGTATCTTTTCTGGCCTTACATATCCGTGATTACCTAGTATTGCTGGACTCAACTGTATAATGCAGTACCAGTAGGGTCAGCCCAACCTTACAGCTGAGCCAGGAGCTTCCATCATCCCCCCTACTACCGTCAAAGAGTTGCCTATACTGAGCAGCCCAGGGCAGGCACCCATTCCCCAACAGACTGCTGACGAGTCCCCCAATGATGGTTACTTTACATTCGCAGCCCTGCCACTCTATTCTGATATGTACTAACGTGCGATCCAATAGCCCTGCCTAGCTACCAGGTTGTATCTTTGGTGTTATGTACCCACAGGTTCTTACAGATCGTGTCAACCTCATGGTCAAAATAACTTCAATAATTTATATTTGATAAACCAAATCATTGATAGACTTATAATGCATTTGTTTGTTCCTTGTGTCTACAAAGAAAACTGACAAGCAATTGGGAGCCTCCGGTGCATATGATCACATTGAATATTGTTGGCAAATACAATTTTGCACGTTGTCATGCATGGTATGTGATTTATACCATGTCAGATATATATAGAGAGTGATAAGGAAGATATGAGAGACTGTCTAGCCCTCTGTCACTGAGTTACTTCTCCATTTTTCCTTTGATTCATTGTCTTGTATTTTATTTCTCACTTTTCAGACTTATTTTTAACTTGTATTTGTATCAAGCATGTGACCTTCTGTTTATTTCTCATTGTTTATTGTTATTTGGCTTCTTTCAGCCACCAAGTTTTGTATCTCTATTTATTTCTGACTGTTTATTTTTATTTGGCTTCTTTCAGCCACCAGATTTTATTTGTCATCACATCATGTGACTGGGAAATATTCTGGTTTGTAATATTATTTAAGCTGACTCAACATGTTCACTCATGGTTTGTCATGGTTTGTAATTTCTTTGTAAGATTACACTGTATTTGTAATGTGCTTAGTAATAAGCTGATTCATCACCTGGTTTGTAAGCCACATTCTTATCAATCCATCTGATTAATCATGCTTAGTAAGGGGGTTCCCAAAAGGTATAAAAGGACCCCATTTTCACCCATGAAATACAATCCTCCCACTTGACTCTTATCTCAAACCGTGTGAGACCACTAAGACTTAAAGTGCAGGCCAATATAAGTGCCTTGAGGTAATCTAAGATATCATTATCTACTCTAAGTTGTATACTACCTTACAGGGGTTGACTATATAACTTTCGTTATTGTTATTCTACTCTAGGTTATATACTACCTTACAGGGGTTGACTATATAACCATTGAACAGCTCTCATTCTAAGCTTTACGTGTATTCATAAGACTCTCTCTTTCAACAGAAAGTGAGACACATATCTAAGGACAACAAAGTTGAAACAGACTTTCATAGGTTGAAACACGACCTACTAGGCTGAAACAAACCTAATGTCATATCCCGTATTCCGGACCTACATCCGATAATATTCCCACGCCTCATCCGGACCTTCGGATATCCTATCCATGTCTGCAGTCCTCTATCCATCCGGATCCCTGCACCTCCGCACATCCACATCCAGATCCCTTTACCTTCGCAGCTAGCCTGCATTGTTCACCCTTGTCCCATCGCCCTAATATTATATCTTGCATATCCACGCATCTCATCCGGACCACATCCGATCCGATCCTATCCGACATATAGATACATTTCCTATCCGATATACGATAAGCTTCTTGATTCATTTCCTGTTCTTATAACGTTATACACAGCCTATTCGGTATTTCCTCTATTCCGCTGTTTTGGTTATATCTATTACTGGTATGCTTACTGATCCATTAACCTATGTTCATTTCCGACTCGCATTTGTTAACCTTTGCATATGCTTCATACATAGCCTCAGACTCTGCTTATTGATCCTTCCGTTATTTCTCTTAGTATATAAACTCGTGTATATGTCTTGTAGTACCTCAGTCTGAATATCATATTAGTCCTTGCACTAGTCTTCACTCTAAGTCCTCATATCAGTTCTAGTCTTCCAACTTAGTTGATATCCATCTCAGGCCTAGGGAGTTTCTCCCTAGGCCAGAGCTCCGCTCCTCCGCTCCTATTCTGCTTCGGACTTTGTCCTTGCAGCCTTTCCTCTGTTTACTTCTACTCAGGACAAGTCCCCAGTAGCCATTATACATATCCGTATCAGGATGAAACCTCATTGTAATTTCCGGAAGTTCCTCCGGAACTTTCCCGCACTCATCTGGAAGTTACTTGCACCCGTCCGGAAAGTCCTTCCGAAGTTTCCCGCGCCTTCGGATGTCCTTCGGACGTCTTCGGACTTTCCTCGGACACCAATCTGAAATTAAGGGCACATACTCGGGTAAGAGGCGCAGCGCATGAGCTGAAGCCAAGCCCCTCAGAATCAGTCCTACCCTTTGTGCATGGTCTTAACACCTAACAAATTTATCCAGAACACAGAACGTTCCACAACACTTCGTATAAGACTATATAAGAAGAGGACAACAAACTAAATCCTCCCAAGAACTCACCACGTTACTTCCCACGAAGTAGAAAAGTCGGAGACCGTGGACTTAAGGACTGGCAAGAAGTCTTCACTGTGTATAATTGTGTTGTCATTATACACAACTTTCATATAAGACCCTTAAGTAACAAGACAACGTGAAGCTGAAAGAAACTTGCCCATCAATCTTTGACCTTGAATTTGCAGGATCTGGATGTAGGGCTTTTCAACAATGTGAATGATTGTACTAATAGCATAATAGAATCAATGTGTAATGAAATAAATATTTGGGAGCTACTGGTAATTGCAGTCAGCTAATCCAAAGAAAATATTTGGAAGTCCACCAGTAATTGTGGTCAGCTACTAGTAATTACATACAGCTAATTTGAAGAAGTCGAGTTGTGGAACTATTGGAATTACCTGACAGCACCCAGCTAATGGTAGCTAACTGTAATTACCGACCAGCTGACAGTAATTACTGCTCAGCTGGTTGAATATATAGGTGAATTATTGGTAATTACCAGGACTAGTCACTAATCAAAAGAACCTGCGCATAGCTAGCCTGTAAATTGTATAACAATCATTCAAAGGAAGAAGCATAAAAGAAAAGTATAAAGGACACAAAGAATGCCACCTACCAACTATGCAAGGGGAAAGAATGAAAAGCACAAAAAGATGCCACCACCAATTCAGCACTATAGAGGTTTAATTGGGAATATATTGGTTTTAAGTTTATTTTTTCATACATGGGATAATAAGTCTAGTCTCATCCACAGTAATTTATTTTTTCTTGATCTGCACATATACAGAACAGGCAAACAATATCAGTCCAAAATTTATTTGCCAGAGTTTTCCTTTAACATTGTGCTTTCTCTGTGGGAAATGGAAATGCACTCTTAAAAATACACTTGAACTGCGGGAAAAATTGCACAATAGTTTTCCTTTGTCCTGAATCCTTTGTTCTGGAATATGCATGAAACAGTCAGCCTTTTCCCAAGTGGAATATCTCAGTAAAAGGTGTCATTGTCCAGCGGTATTCCACACTGGTTTGTCTTATATATTGTATATATTTTCTAATTGGTACAAAGGAAGGAAGAAGAAATATATCTCATTAATTTTTACATGCTTTTCTCCAGTACAAGAGGCAAACTTTCTCAGACCAATTCAGCACAGGAGTGGAGCTGGATCATTCAACCTCTTCTATTTATTTTACAGTAGGTAGTAGTCATGTGAAATTTTAACTAATACATATACATTTACAGCCTATTCCACCATGCTAAATCACCTAATGTCTGTGGTGTCAGGTCACGAACTGTCTGCTGTTAGGTTCCAAACTTGTGCAGAGCCATCACCAGCACTAGCCAGTTGGCAGTGATTGGCATCCCATGCCAACGACTCGATCGCACCAGAGTGGGCAATGGTACTGCTGCAGAATTCGAAAAGTGCCTGATGCAACAATGAGCGCAAGCAACATCACTGAGACCAAAAGTACATACATCATTGAGTCTTTCATACAACTGGATGTTGCCATCCGATGACCTAAACGCGAACATAGTTTCTCCACGATCATCGACATCCATCCAGGTAATGGCACTGATATATCCAGCAGCGGGCACATTGATTTCTTGCATCATTTCGCCAGACATGAGGCTCTACAGAGCAATGCGTGCGTCATTCCCTATTAATGAGTCAGCACAAGAAAGGCCATTACATGATTCATTACCTCCAGTAAGAAGCAACGCCCCTTGCGTGCTCACAGCCAATGCATTTACCTCCTTGGTATGGCGTGTTATTGTAAATTTGTTTGAAAACTTTGGGAGCATCGATGAGAATAAGACCCCACGAAGGAAAAATACATACGTTCATAGTTGATGGTGCATAAAAATGGGAGTGATCTGATGTGTTGATGTGTTTAAGAATGAACATGTCTGTTACATATCACAAGTCATAAGGCTCCAAGTGGTTGAATCATTCAATTGTTTCGACGAGGAGACACTCATTCATTTGGACTAAGATTAAATATACGTGATCAACAACAACAATAAGGAATGGAGCTACCGATGACAATGGACAACACAATACAAAGTATCAACCTTGGTCATCTAACAATAAACTTACTACAATAGGAGATAATATTCATAGTGAGTGGTTAAAGCTACAAAAACGATGAGAACTAGCGTAAGCCATGTGAACGGGGCAACATACTAGATACTGTAGATAGCCCACTTGACTGCCTGCTCCAGGTTGATATCAAAGATGATATTGGGACTCTTTCCACCAAGCTCATGCGCTTGAAGGCGGCACGCTCATGATTGATCTGAGAGTGAAATGATATTGCAGTTTGGGGGAAAAGGTGGCATCTACAAGTAAGATGAGGTGCAACACTGGTACTAGTGCACAACATTGTATGAATGAGATCAATGCTCAAGTGTATGAAGAAGACACTTACTTGATTATGCCACCCTCAACAGTGTCAACAAACTCTCCATTTATGTAGAGGCCCAGAGGGATCAGTGGCCTTGACTGAAACCAAATGAAGCCGAGCCAAATCATCAAAATGGGCATGAGTCATCATGGGAAAATGATAGATCATGGCGAGAGTGGCCAGGGATCAAGGAAAGCATTGAGAAAACAGGAGGCAGAGAAATAAGAGGGCACGAGAAAATATAAACATATTGAGACTGTCCAGCCCCTCAAAACAGGAGCCACCAAATGGACCGCAAGCAGGCCAGTAACGATCATGAGAGGGACACAAAAATCCTCATACCTGTACCCTAGACGGTCCAGGAATACGTAACATGTGTAAGTTTAAATGCACAGGGTAGCAATCATCAAACATAGTGAATGCTCACAACAATAGTAATTTTACGATCACAATGCATAGTGTTTAGAGCAATTTGTATAGTACTGTAGTGAGTTGCAACATGGTGGTGAGAAAAAGAGAATCCATTGGCATTGCGGAGGCTTAAATAGTGAATGGAACTCAGCCTGGGTTTTGCTGAAACTCAGTCATTTCATTATGCGGCAGAGTGGCGCCACGTGTCTGATTTCCTACCTCACTACCACTGATCGGCTGGAACCGGGTTGTTTCATTTTCACAACACTAAATAGTATAATGTCCATATTTTGTGTGTAGATTACAGTAGATACATCCAAGTTACAGTGCACTGAGTGGACTCCTTGTGGGATACTCAACTCAGACAGTGCCCCACTAGGTGGAGCACTGAGTGGGGCACTGATATGACTCATGCACATTTTCAGGATGTTTGTCAAAATTCAAATTCAGACATATCTGTAGACAATTCAACAATCTTTTCCTCCTTTGTGTACCAAACATAACCATACTATGTTCCATTATCAAATTTTGAACAGAGTTTAAATATATCAAATATTTGTTTGTGTAGTATATCTACCATTCATATATGAATCTTGCAGATAACACATACCTGTCATTTTCATTGTTGTATCATACATCGAACAATAAGGCAGATCCATGCCAACAAATTCAGCAATTGTGTCCATACATATTCCCCATTTGAGTACAAATCTGGCACTAAATCTAATTACGGACCTTTTTAGGCTTTGACCATGAATCTTGAGAAGTGACATCCCATTTTAAAAATTTATAATTTGTTCCTCAATTTGAATGGGATCTGTCACAGGGACTCATTTGGCTGTGTCTCAGATGTCAAAACTACTTCCTTCTGAAGCCTCTCAGCTTCAGTCTCTAGTATGACTTCTTAGGTGCTCTTTGCATCTAAGTCTACCTTGATTGATACTCATCATTTGGATGAGACTATTCTTATTTTGAGCTTAGTGACTTCACTTCTAAAACATCTGTCTGTGAAGCTTATCATATGATATATGTATCTATGATCACTTCTGACTAAATGTTGCCAATCTCACTCACTCTACTGGACCCTCAGTCATGTCATAAACATTAGCAGATGAAGCCTCTTTTAAGGCTCTGCATAACAGATCTATTTGAGTGCATAACATCAATTACTCATACATATAATTCTGAAAATAATAAAGAGCCATCTATGGTCACTCCAGCAGCTTCCCCTGGTTCACCCTTTCTTATCACAGTATCCACTTCCTCTTTCATCATACTTCCAGCTTCTCATAGATTGTTATACATTTGGATCCTGATAGAAGAGAGTAAAGCCTCTATGGAAGACATTGCTGTCTCTCTGAGTTGCAGGTGTATACCATGCATATAGGCCATTCTATCATAGGTGAGGGAGTACTGCATGACCTGATCCCTGCAGAATCAGCCATCTCAAAGAATCTGGAAGAAATAGAACTGAACATTGACATATTTGAAGTCTTTGCTAACCTCATGATAGAAGAATATTCTAACATTACAATCTGTAATAATTGACAATGCAATTCCACCAGTCCTAACTATAACCTTGAGATTTTTCTAGCAATCTATGAAGAAGCTTCACTTTGTTTAGATTAGGAGGAATAGTTAGCTGTCATGTGGAAAGAGTTGGGAATTATAAAGGAGATGTCTGTCTACAAGATCACAACTCTCCCTACCAGAAGAAGGGCAATTTGGAATTGGTGGGTGCTTGACTTCAAGGAGGACAATAAGAATGGGCCTACTTATAAGGCCTGACTTATTTCTCAGGGCTTCTCTCAAATCCATGAGATTGATTATGGTGCAACCTTTGTGCCTGTCCTCAAGATCATGTTGTGATGTCTAATTGCTACAATTATAGTAGCTCAAAAACATGTCTCAATATTTGTAACTTTTCATGTAATTGCTTTATTATGAGCCAGGGTGTGGGAATATGACTGAGCTATAGGGATATGTCAGAATGCTATACTTCTCAGCCTCATTTATGTTTCCTATAGTGTGGGAAGCTGATGTTATCATGTGCAGATATGGCTAATATTTTAATTTGGTAGACTTGTTGATACACTTTTTTGGCTTTCAGTTTGATCAATACAATCTCTATGATTATAATACTTTGTGTGCCCTTCTTTTGCTGTGATCACTTCTGTCACTCTTCTAGACATGATTATCTATTAATTTTGAATATTTCTTTTTAGTACTCCTTCCTCACTCTGCTGTTATCAACATTGCGACACAGACCTTGATCAGCTCATACAGCAAATCCCTTCATTACAACCCCCATGACCCAAAAGCACACAAGCCGTCCAATTGAGATGAAATTGCCTCATTCATAGCATTTGCATT
This sequence comes from Suillus fuscotomentosus, assembly GCF_016647785.1. Taxonomy (NCBI): domain Eukaryota; kingdom Fungi; phylum Basidiomycota; class Agaricomycetes; order Boletales; family Suillaceae; genus Suillus; species Suillus fuscotomentosus. The sequence goes on from NW_024539536.1 coordinate 105,107, forward strand.
AAGGAATGTTCCTCTGCAAAGTGAAAGGAGCTGTACTGGAATGTTCAAACCAAGGGAGGCGTGTCCCAGCTAATGCAACTGTTGATCGACATGAAGGTTTGGTGGTCCTCAACTTATATTATGCTCAACCATGTGGAGATGAATAAGGAACACATTGACACATTTGTATATGAGATGGGTCGTCAAGAGCATGATTTAGCTAGATGCATGAAGATTGACTTTTTGCAGCTGTCAAACATTGAATGGACACACATTGGGCAGTTTGCCGATGTAGAGACTAATATCTCTGTGGGCTTGCAGGGATCTAAATTCCCATTGTCCAAATCACTTCCTAATATAGTGTGACTCATATCTCACCCAGCGCACTTGAGCGCTCCATCAGCTGCTCGTGCGCATGAGCGCTTCAGTCACACATTGGCACGCTCATCCTCAGTTCTGTCACCCATCCTCCATCTATCTATTCCATGTCCATTCGGTTCGTCGGTGCATATTCCCATTCTATTTCCATTTATTCTGACATATCTCCGGTGCTTATGGCCATATCTCATATGTTTTCCATCATGGACCCTTACATTACATATTATTCCATATCCACTTCGCTTCTCAATTTGCTTTAGCGCTTGACAGCGCTTAACATTACTTAGTATATACTCGCGCTTAAACTGTATAATGACTATCTTTCCGCCCGCACATTGTTGGACTCTAAGTCTAAGTTCTTCTCTATATCTATCAATCAACTCTAAGTATCTAAGTACAATACAAGCGCCCGCTGCCGTACATTACTAGAGAAACTCTCTCAAATTAGTTTTCTGACTCATTAAGAGTTGCTGCGCTCCACCACCCGCACATGTGCACCGCTTCCGCTTAGCGTGCGCTTCCATTATAAGTCGCATGTTGTTGCTTATCGTTGCCTGCCATCGTTCATTGGCGCTTCACATCGCTTTCACTCGCTAGTGCTTCGCTCATCATCGTGCGCCTTACCAGGCTTGACCAAGCGCCTGGTCCAGTGTTTCCCTCCACATATACACTTAGAGGAACCTTCTCAGTAGTAATCCCCTTGGGTCGACATGTATCTCGCTCATTGAGGACTACTTGAGTATATCTCATACCACCCTATTATCCACACTACCAATTCCTCTTCTACACCGATCTTCTCTTGGTACATTATTTTCTATTTATTTGAAGCTTGCTACTTATCTTGGTTTTTTAGTATGCTGATGTGGTCCAACAAGCTTTCTCATCTGAATGAGGTTCAACCTTACACCTTGCAATTCCGGCACTCAAAACTCTTCACAAGGCTTGGTCATCATGCACAGAAAGGTCGAGATATGCGAAGTTTGCTCCCGTGGTCAAAGATGCAGCTGCAAAAGTAGATGAGTATTATGAGAAGATGACACACTCCACTGTGTATGTATTGTCAATGTGTACATTGTTTATTTTTTTATGAATGACTGTGAGTCTGACATTTGCACTTCAGTACTCAACCCCACAGGGAAAATGTCATATTTCACGAAGCATTGGCCAGAGGATCTGCACAATGATGTGCTTTCTACTGTGGAGACAGTGGTGAGTCATCTTTTTTATTTTATTAACATGTACTACAACTAGTTCAAAGCCCATTATCTTCAGCTGAACCAAGTGACATCATCAATGTCGCAGCACACAACTAAGCCCAGCAAAACTGGCAGTCTCAAGAAGTTAATTCGCAAAGTCCTCAGTGACTCCGAGGATGATTCATCGGCCAACCCAGTGCCTACTTCAATTGGTGACCCGACAAGACCATGGCAGGCTAAATTTTTGGCCTACCTTGAGACAGTTGAAGCAGCTCCACCATCAGGCATATCTACCATTCAATGGTGGGGTGTACATATTTTTTTCACTACTCAAAAATTTGACGCTAACGATAATCTTACTTAAGATAAATGTGCAGAGGTACCCCGTTTGGGCTTCACTTGCACAGAATTATCTGGCCATTATGTCATTGTCAGTCTCCAGTGAGAGGGTGTTCTTGCAAGGTGGCATCACCATCACCAAATGATGCAACTGGCTTAAGGTCGACATCATAAAAGCACTCTGGTGTTTTAAATGTGCACTACAACACGATCTCCTGTTCCAGGAGCCTGCGCCATTGTCTCTCGTTGAGTTGGAGCACCTGGACAACAATGATGAAGAAGTGGAAGTAGAAGAGACTGGTGATGACGAAGAAGTTTGGGACATTCTGCTTTTGGGTGATGATGCTGAGGACATGTCAGACACTGAGACAGACATTTACTAGATATATTGTAATTATGCTGCTTAATGCCACAGTGGTCTTGAGCTGTCTGTTGGCTGCAAAAAGCCGCGGCCTGGTTGGGCTTAAGCCCTGGCTTTGGGCTGGCTTGGGCTCACAGCCTAGGCTCAGGAATTTTGTGAGCCTAAGCCGGGCTGGAACATCACTAGTTGACAAACAGCAGTATTACACACTACACTCAAGTTTGACAGTGTGATCTATAGTAAGGAATCTACACACTTGGGCAACAGCCAGATTTTCTTCTACCCTCGTGGAGATCAGTTGTTAACCCCTGTTGCTGCCAGTATCAAATGCATTTATAGTATGCTGACAGGAGAGTTATTGTTTGCTGTACAGCGACATATCCTGCTAGATCACCATACTGTCAATCCCTTCTCAATGTACCCTGATTTTCCAGTGAAATTTGTCGCAAATTTCCAAAAGTGGTTGCAATAAGGTATTCTTGAAATGAATTTGCAAGGAATCTTGCTATTTTTTAATATATTGCAATAATATGGCAACCAAATTACAATGTGCTGTACCATTGCAAGGCCCATTGCAATCTGTTACAATGCCATTTTAACTACATTTCTATGGCAATTTTAAGTATGACTCTATTATTTAAACCTATTTCAAAGGCCATTTTGCCTTTGAACCTTGAAATGCCTTACTGTTACAAGTAACATCGGCTACATGGCCCCCCTATCATTTTTCCCCTTCGTCCTCGCTCTCGTATGCCTCCGGCTCGTACTTCTCTACCGACTATCCGTTGACCGGATCCTCGGGACCGTTCCCGTCCCTCATCCCCCTCCTATCGCACCAACGTGCGCACATGCCTTCGGGCTATGACTCGTTCTGACTCGTGCCACCAATGTGGCTTTCCTTATCTTGTCTTATCTTTCCTCTGACTCATGCGTGCCGCGCATTGTATCATTTACCGTTGGCTCGTTCCAACATTTCTCGGTCTCATTCTGCATTCGACCTCACATCACTAATCAGGCTCTGCTACCAGCGTACCTATACCCTTTCCGTTTCCCCTTTGCCCTTACCTACAGTACGGTAGCCTTGCCCTTAACCCTTTCCACTTAGTATAAGTAGTCGGTCACTCTGTACTAGATTCCCTAACTTGAATCTACTCAATCTTCCCTCGAACATACTTCCCTCTGAAGCCCCCTCAGCTTCAGTCTCTAGTATCTTTTCTTAGGTGCTCATCGCGCCTAAGTCTACCTCGATCGACTACTCATCGTTTGGACAAGACTGTCCTTACTTTGAGAACGTCAGTGACTTTAAAGACATCTGTCTTAGAAGTCACGTGACACGCGCATCTCTGATATCTGCCGACTTGTCGTTGCCAGTCTCAGTCGCTACACCGGACCCTTCCAGTTACGTCATGAACGTTAGCGGATGACGCCCCTCTTAGGGTTCCGCATAACAGATCTATTTGAGTGCGTAACACTTACAAGGCATTGAAATCTAAATTAGGAATTTCTGACATTGTACTCAATGAACTTTGAAACCCACCTTGAAAATGACAAGGTGTCATGGGGGGTCATTAGCCACTTTGCACAATGGAAGGTTTCTGACTGTCATGCTGTGATCCTATCCTTATTTTGCAACTGAAACTACCTAGCCAACACTACTATCAATATCTATAACTCTCCTGACTCAACTTGCATTGTTATAGCTTTCAATATGAAAATATTTATTTAATCTCTTGCATTTTTGCAGGCAGGTGAGCAGGCAATGGGCGGGCAGTAATTGGGCAATATATTTAATCTGAAGACAAAACTTGAAGTTTTGTCATCACATTTTGTTGCTGCTGTGAACTTGATATTTTCGGCCAGGTCTAATTGTTTGATACAACTTAACATATCGACCATGGACCAAACTTCAAGTAATTGTCCCAAGTTGAACATCATAATAAAACTTGAAATTCAAGCACATGCTCAAAATCTGACAATATTTCTTATTTTCAGTGATGTATGGTTGGTGCAAAAATAGCTGCCAAAGCTGTATATTTTGGATGTTGAACAAACCACTGACAAAATTTGAAGTTGTGTGCCCATATATATGTTAGTTTAAATTTCAAAAATGTTCTTTGCATTATGGATAACATTAAAACTTATCTCAAATGTTTCTAACCCTGCTGTGCCTGTTATTTCTTAAGGAATGAAAAAATAGAGGCGATACCAGGGTTCGAACCTGGGTTTCGGGAAGATTTGTATGTCAAAATCCCGAGTGATAACCACTACACTATATCGCCTTGGTAATCTGCTGGTTTAGCTGTGTTTGGACGGGTTGGTTGCCCCAGACACGTCGGGTACCGACTGCGGTTAGGATTAAACTTTACACCCTCTCCGTTCTACAATGAATAGCGACGAATCGTTTTCAGCGTTGGTTAATACTGCCAATCCAGCAACGTCCGGATACAGGCAGCGAGACTCCAACAACCCATACATCCATTCAGATTCTACTACTAATAATATCACACCGTCTGGTTATCCTCCACAACCAAATCTTATGGATCCCTTCTTTGACGATGATGACGACGACGCTTCTCATTCTAACTTTACTATGTACTCTGCTCAAAGACCAATGCAGTCCCAGGAGAGCGGTCTTCCTCTCGCTCGATCAGCTGCACCCCCAGCTGGCATAGGGACATCTTCTACCTCTCTTGCAACAACACCTAACGGACAACCACAAGGCTGGGCATTTGACGACGACTCTCTATCCCCCGCGTTCTCACCTGCCCCTTCCTTCCCGGCAGAGCCCTCGATACCCATGCGCCCGCTCAAGCGACGCAGAAAGTGGAAATGGCCCTGGCAGAGGGACAAGGAACTCACTGCCGAGCGTGTAATCACCCTCAATAACGCACTTATGAATGTCGACTATTGCTCAAACTTTGTTTCAACGAGCAAGTACAACATGGTCTCATTTCTTCCCAAGTTTCTTACTGGTCTGTCCCGTCTGGTATCCCGTACACCACGAAACACCAACTGATGCATCATTCTCGTAGAACAATTCTCGAAATACGCCAATTTATTCTTTTTGTTCACAGCATGCATTCAACAGATTCCAGGTGTATCCCCCACGAACCAGTATACTACCATCGCGCCCTTGGCCGTGGTCCTCCTCGCTTCCGCATTCAAAGAAGTTCAGGAAGACCTTGTACGTTATTCCTCCAATCATTGACCCGTTCTCACCTCACCTCAGAAACGACACCAATCTGACTCCGAGCTCAACGCACGACTTGGTAAGGCCCTCTCCGGAAACACTTTCGCCGCACGGAAATGGAAAGACCTACGTGTAGGCGACATCGTGCGTGTGGAGTCAGATCAATTTATGCCGGCCGACCTGGTACTCATATCCTCGAGTGAGCCCGAGGGATTATGTTACATAGAGACTTCTAATCTTGACGGGTGCGTTCCTCCTTATATTTTCCTTCTTTCCCTAACATACGCTCTCCAGCGAGACCAACCTCAAAATCAAACAAGCTTCCCCACAAACCTACTCGCTCACCTCCCCATCCCTCGCAGGCGCTTTGCATGGTACATTACGGTCAGAACAGCCAAATAACTCATTGTACACATATGAGGGAACATTGGAACTGTTGAGCGATATGAATGTACCGAAGACTGTATCGTTGGGCCCTGATCAGATATTGTTGAGGGGCGCACAGTTGAGGAATACACCGTGGGTATATGGGATCGTAGTGTTCACAGGTCATGAGACGAAGCTCATGCGAAATGCAACGTAAGCGGTTCAACCTTGTTCGAGCTTTAGTCCGCAGAAATTTTATGTGATGTTCTGCAATACTAAACTCGGGTACAGCGCGGCGCCAATCAAACGTACGGCAGTCGAGCGCCAGGTCAACACTCATATCATCTTCCTCTTCGTCTTCCTCCTTGCCCTTTCACTCGGGAGTACGATTGGCGCCAGCATCAACACAGTGTGTTTTTTCTCTCTACTTCATCAGAGATCGGGGCTGACAGACCTTTTGTAGTGGTTCTTGTCCGGCCAGCAATGGTATTTAGCAGAGCCAAGCACATTCACCGGGAAAGGTGAGTACAACTTACCGAGAAGCTTACCCTGATCGCCGACTGATCGCGTTTGATCAGCAAAAGCATTCATCGAAGGTCAAGCATATTTATTTTTTCTACCTACTCTCCCTTACTCATTCAATCTCTCCAGACATTCTCACCTTTATCATCCTCTACAACAACCTCATTCCCATTTCACTCATCGTTACCATGGAAGTCGTCAAATTCCAACAGGCCCAGCTCATCAACGCCGATCTGGACATGTACTACGCGCCCTCCGACACGCCTGCGCTCTGCCGCACAAGCTCGCTGGTTGAAGAGCTCGGACAGATCGAATTTGTGTTTAGCGATAAAACGGGAACGCTAACGAGGAACGAGATGGAGTTTAAGAAATGCTCAGTTGCAGGGATTCCGTATGCGGACGTGGCGGAGGAGGGTGGGGAGGAGGGGGAGGGTACAAGAACGTTTGAGGAGTTGCGGGGGCTATTGCACGGGGACGCAGGGAAGCCAGTCGGTACGGAGGCGATTGAGAACAGAGAGCGGGATGTGGCTAGAGAATTTATGGTGTTATTGGCGGTGTGCCATACGGTGATACCGGAGGTGAGAGATGGGAAGATGCATTATCAGGCCAGTAGTCCGGATGAGGCGGCGTTAGTGGCAGGGGCGGAGATGATGGGGTATCAGTTCCATGTAGGTCGCTCATTCCTTGTTGAATACTGTTTTACACATTTCTTCTAACCCCTTCTCTACACCCCTGCATCCCTTTAATCACACTGCTTACTCACCCTTCCGCAGACTCGCAAACCCCGTTCTGTCTTTCTTTCAATCAACAACGCTCCTGCCGAGTACGAGATTCTCAACGTATGCGAGTTCAACTCGACGCGCAAACGTATGTCGACGATTGTGCGCGCGCCCAGCGGTTCAATCAAGCTTTTCTGCAAGGGTGCAGACACCGTCATCCTCGAGCGTCTTGCCAAGGCGCAACAGTACACTGAGAAAACGCTTATTCATCTTGAAGTTTGTTGCTTTCCCCTTCAGTATTACCAATGTTCATTGTGCTCACCTAATCAAATCACAGGACTACGCGACTGAAGGCCTACGCACTCTTTGCATCGCATACCGCGACGTCCCAGAGGCCGAATACCGGCAGTGGGCCTCCATATACGAGCAAGCAGCTGCAACGATCAACGGCCGCGCAGATGCCCTCGACAGTGCGGCGGAGTTGATCGAGAAGGATATGTTTTTGCTCGGAGCAACAGCTATCGAGGATAAGCTCCAGGACGGCGTACCAGATACGATACATACGTTACAAATGGCCGGGATCAAGGTGCGTTTGTCACAGACATTTCATCATGATATCTATGTCTACAATGCTGATGTGGTACGTAGATCTGGGTGCTTACGGGTGACAGACAAGAGACAGCGATCAATATCGGCATGTCTTGTCGGTTGATCTCAGAGTCTATGAACTTGGTAGGTTGGGCATGCGGCGAAGATATTCTAGTGCTAATATTCTACCTCTACAGGTCATTGTGAACGAAGACAACTCGCGTGACACTGCGGATTTTATCCAGAAGCGACTTTCAGCGATCAAAAATCAGCGGAGTACGGGGGAGCTCGAAGATCTGGCTTTGGTCATAGGTCAGCGCGCGCACGAAATCAATTCATACCCTCTGACGCCCTTCCTTTGTAGACGGCAAAAGCCTAGGTTTCGCACTTGAGAAAGAGCTTTCCAAGTCGTTTTTGGAGCTCGCGCTCATGTGTCGCGCAGTCATCTGTTGCAGAGTATCTCCGCTTCAAAAAGCTCTTGTCGTCAAACTTGTCAAGAAGAACCAGAAGAGCATTCTCTTGGCAATCGGTGACGGAGCAAATGACGTGAGCATGATCCAGGCAGCGCATGTGGGCGTGGGGATCTCTGGAGTCGAGGTATGTGATCATTAGCGTGCGACATTGCATTTGTATTCAAAGCGATCTGTATAGGGTCTACAAGCTGCGCGGTCTGCGGATGTGGCAATTTCACAGTTTAGATTTCTCAAGAAGTTATTGCTGGTTCATGGCGCGTGGAGTTATCAGAGACTGTCGAAACTCATCCTTTGTACGTATATATTTGTTTATCTCCGTTTTACGCATGTTCATCACTAAGGACCAGACTCGTTTTACAAGAACATTACGCTTTACATGACGCAGTTTTGGGTACGCATCCGCCCGCTCACTCGCAAATGTCCAGCTAATATCACCTTGTAGTATTCCTTCTTCAATAACTTCTCGGGGCAGATTGCCTACGAATCATGGACGATATCATTTTATAACGTCATCTTTACCGTTCTTCCCCCTCTCGTCATCGGCGTGTTTGATCAGTTCGTATCTGCCCGAATTCTAGACCGATACCCACAACTATATGCACTCGGGCAGAAGAACGTCTTCTTTACCAAGACAGCATTCTGGCTCTGGGTAGGCAATGCGCTCTATCACAGTCTCGTGAGTCTCATTCCAAAGCGACAAAGAATTCAGTGATAGTGATGATGATGATGGCGTTTCTAGATTTTATTCACATTCACTGTGATTTTGTTTTGGGGAGATTTGAAGCAAGCGACGGGTTTGGACTCTGGGCATTGGTTTTGGGGTGCCATGCTTTACCTGGCTGTTCTCCTCACTGTCCTTGGCAAAGCCGCTTTGGTTTCTGAGTGCGTGTCCCTATTCTTGTCTTACCCTCGTATACTGATGCGTACTCTAGTTTGTGGACAAAATACACTGTTGCTGGTGAGCGCAAATATTCCTCTATGAACAATCATCCAACCGACATCTTTTCCTCAGCGATTCCTGGGTCGTTCGTTTTCACTATGCTCTTCCTTCCTTTATATGCCGTTGTTGCTCCTGCCATTGGATTCTCTACCGAATACTATGGACTTGTGCCTCGTCTATGGACTGATGCTGTGTTTTATTTTGTCCTCATCCTTGTTCCTGTTGTCTGCCTGAGCCGCGACTTTATTTGGAAATAGTACGTCCACCCCCGCTTGAGCGGGGTAACTATCTGACGCCTTTCATATAGCTACCGACGAACATATATTCCTCTTCCATATCATATCGCTCAAGAGCTCCAAAAGTACAACATTCCCGACTACCGTCCGCGTCAAGAACAGTGCGTGTCACTTCAAATAGCATATGCTGGTTGATGCTAACCCCTTATCATGTCAGATTCCAAAAAGCGATCAAAAAAGTCCGCGCCGTCCAGCGCATGCGCCGGAACCGCGGATTTGCATTCAGTCAGACAGAGAACGGTCGTCAAGATCAGGCAAAACTCATTCGTGCTTACGATACATCCAAGTCGAGCACACGACCATCGGGGTATTAGACACGAGAGAAGGCGTCATTTGCTCCATCTGACATTTATGAAATTGTATTGTATAACTGGGACTAATTCATACACCGCCATTGTAGAATCATTCTTCAATGGATTTATTGTTGTGTTGCCGTTTTCATTCGATGGTGATGGGACGACGTCGAAGTACTACCGTATTTTCGATTTGCTGCCGATCCATGTGAGTGATGGACAACCGCGCGTCTTTGTCCTCTGGTGAATTCCAGCTGGGAGTCAAATACATAGAAAGCTCGTGATTGACACCGGGAGACAGCAACGAAGCGTGGAAGTACTGTGTGATAAGCTTGGTACACTACAGGTGCGTAACAGCAATCAGGAAGTCGGCACAGGAAGTAAGGACCTGTAATGACAGTTTGAAATCCGCCAGCTGGACATTATTCATCTTGCACCAATATATAGCCTATAGCCTCCAATTCAATGCTAGATGACATCGTGCTCGTGGTTTGCAAGGTTAAGAGATGCATGTACTTGCAACGTAGTAAGATTATGTTAGCTCCAATGTACATCAAGAAACACCTTGATCAATTGTATGCACATGGACGCTTGTAAATAATAAGAACTAGGAGAAGGGGGAAGTCTAGACGCCGTCTGAATGACTAGTTCAATCATTGATTAGTCGAGTACACCTCTATTATGACGTCCAAAGCCAGTTTGTGCATAGTGTTGCGATACGGAGACGTACAAGGACACCAGTAGCGCTAAATATAAAACTACCTAACAAGAGAATGTACATGCGACATGTCATGAATCTAATGTAAGGGTAATTCAGTGGTCGCGGGACTTCCTAACAAGACATGAGCGATGTCATTGACAGGGGAGGGAAATATTTACCTATATTCTCCCTCCGCGGCGACACTGAGCTCTTCAATTTCGCCTTGTGCGGAAGAGAGAGCTTCAGCTGCTGCTGCAAAGTAAAGCAGCTGCAAACCAAGGGTAAGCTTCACGGCCTTCTTATCATAAGACACATACCTGAGCTTTCACAAGTTCATTGAGATTCTTCAGAGGTTCCGGCTACAAACATTAAGGCAAAGTGTTTAAAAGCGAATACTTGTGACATACATTCTCAAGAACTGTCTTCATGAGGGTAATGGCAACCTCAGTCTTCTGAACGAGGTCATCCTCTGCGTTCTCGACATCAAGCCTTGCCTGCTCTTGCTTAGCAGGACTCGTAGTTTTGAGACTGTATGAGAAAAGTGTAAGCACTTGAAGGACCAAAGCTTAGTGAAAGCAATGACGTCTGCTTAGCGGCATCCAACTCAAGTCTGCTGACGCGAACGGCTTGGCGTGCTTTCATTGCGACATTGATAGACGTTGAAAGCGTCGTCTGCCACGGGCGGAGGTATTGGGCCTGAATCGATTCGTCTTGCTCGACGCGAGCTGATGCAATGTTGTCGAAAACATCTGCGTACACGGTTAGTGCTTTACCGAGTTTATCTTCATCACCAGCAGGGGTGCGTTGCATGGCGGCGGCGGCGTTAGTCGCAGCGCGACAGAGAGCATGAGGGAGAGTCTTATGTTGGGAAACTTGCGGGGCAACAGGTGAGGGCGTAGGAAGATTGGTGCCCTTCAGGTTTGTAGCAGCGAAGTTTGTAATACCATGGCCAATGGTGGTCGAGAGTTCAGTAATAGACTCCTGAATTTGGGTCGGGTAGTCATACGACTCAGTCTCATAGGCCTTGGTTACTCTGATTGAGGTGAGATATCAGGGCTGAGCTGATACACAAACGAAGTGCACGAACTTGAGAAGTGCTAGGTGTGCCTGACGCAACGCGTCTACGCGAGCCTCCAAATCCTTGTACTCTGGAATAGATATTGGGATTCAGTATCCAAATTATAAAAGAGCTAGCCTACCTTGCGGCAACTCCGTGATTTCGTCTGGGGCAACTTGACCTAAACGCTCCCTGGTTGCCTGAACACTGGAGTTGAAGCCCTTTGCAAACTTGTTTGCGGACTGCCCCAGGTTTAGGCCGGAAAGACTCGATTGAAATTTGTTCCAGCCGTCCATAGTTGACTTGAAAATGATGATAATGATACAAGAACTAGGGAGATGAAGGGTTCGAACGTTCAAGATGTGGAACCTCTGAGTCTCTGACACAGCTAGAGCTGCCCAGCGGTGCCAATTACTTTCACATATGGTAATAGGTTCAAGGGGTCCTAGTCAGACGCGTAACACGAATGCGCAAGCTTGTCTACAAGCTTTAAGATTATCCTCCACAATGTCACAACAATCGGCCTTCAGTTCTCCTGGATTCGACTTTTCTAACTCTGTTAGGTGAGCAAGACATTATATTGTTTATATAGCTGTTGTCTGAGTAGTCGTATAGAAATAATTTCCTCCAGGAGAAGGGCATGCCCCTTCCAAAGGCTACCAGCACCGGTACCACAATCGTAGGCTGTCTCTTCAAAGATGGCATTATCCTTGGTGCCGACACGCGTGCCACAGAAGGCGAAATAATTGCAGACAAGAACTGTGAAAAGGTCCGCTCTTGGAGATCAATACCATTCTGCTTAATCTAATATGCATCCCTAGATCCACTACATAACAGAATCGATCCGGTGCTGTGGTGCAGGTACTGCTGCAGACACCGAGTTTACTACCGCGTCGATATCATCAAATATGGAGCTCCATGCTCTGTCCACTGGGAGAAAGCCAAGAGTGGTCACTGTGATGACTATGTTGAAGCAATACCTTTTCCAGTGAGCCCAACTGTGTTCAGTATTCAATATCTTATTATTTATGCGATGTGTAGATACCAGGGCCATGTCGGAGCTGCTCTTGTCCTTGGAGGAGTTGATTCGACTGGGCCACATCTTTTCACCATCCATCCACATGGGTCTACAGACAAGTTGCCTTACGTGACCATGGGCTCCGGAAGCTTGGCAGCTATGGCTGTTTTTGAAAGCAGCTGGAAGCCAAACATGGAGGTACGTTTCACCGCTCTTATATGTGGCCGATGTTCAATCCTAGTCTCATCTAGCGCAACGAAGCTTTGGCCCTAGTGTCTGCCGCTGTGTCAGCTGGTATTTTCAACGACCTTGGCTCAGGGTCCAACGTTGATGCATGTATCATTACTGCCACGCAAACGGAGATGCTTCGCAATTTTGTCAAGCCCAACGAGCGGGTAGAGAAGGAACGCCATTACACATTCAGAAGAGGGACCACGGCATGGAAGAGCGAAAATATAAGAGATTTGATTGTTAACGAAGACATCACACTTGTAGGCGCCACCGGTGATGCAATGGACACTAGCTAGACGAGATCGGCAAATGATACTTGGATTCCTTTGCACACTGATACTGTCGGTGGTTTTCATGTAATTCTTCAATATTTCTGCTTATCAACTCGAAGACAAGCGCAACGCGAAAAGGTGAATGTTTGCGTTGCTCTCAGACTTTGTTCGCGAGTGCACGATGATTTGACATATAGCATTGTATTAATAACAATCTTGAGTCTGTCAGTTCTTCTATAGACGGGTAGTTCTCCATACTGTAGTTTCCTCTGATGGGCCGAGAGAGCTGATCGAGATTAACCGGTGAAGTTTTACTATTTTAGTACTAGTTAATGGACCGAGCTTACCATTTGTAGGTGTGTGTCCCTGTGAACATGGAGAGTCAAGTCAGTCAGCATCAAGCCTCATTGCAACTACCATCACTACCCGGGTCGACGACATGCCTGTCGTCCAGTTTGCGCCCTTTGCATCACTTGTTCAGCCAGGTTTTTGGCATGAGCTCACTCGCATGAAGATAGATGTCCTTCGTCTCTCAGAAGATGCTATTACCGTGAATGGATCATATTCCGTCGGTCGATCAATCAGAGATCGCGAAACAGGGCACGATATCGCTCTTGGATGTAACCTCACAGTAGGGGAAGACGCTTACCAGAAGGCACCTCAGTATGTCGCGATCGGACGCGCGTTGAAACTGATGTGCTGACTCTATCCTAGGTTGTCACCCATGTCCGTCCATACCACTGGCATCTTCAAGAACTTCAATACTATCGAGGACTTTAAGGCTGCAGATAAGGCTGCACTCATTAATGACGTCGTTTCCAAGGTGCGATCATGACTTGACGCGCCCGATAGCAAATGGTAATACTTGTCTCAATAAGATCTGGGACAGCATCATAACAACCAAAGACACGTCTCTCCTCACGCAGTTCTTACTAATAACATTCGCTGATCTAAAGAAGTATCAGTACTTCTACTGGTTCGCCTTCCCCGCGTTCGTGTCCAAACCAGCTTGGCAGATTTCAGAAAATGGCTGGAAGCAAGCGGATGAAGAGATCCAGGGTGTATGTCCTTCTTCGAGGAGCATTTCGCGTTCTTACAAGCACTTTCAGTTGGAATCTATTTATGACTCACTCCTCAAGACAACTCGATCATTCTTTCTCGTGAAGGAGATTGGCGGCATAACCGAAGTAGGGTCGATAGAACAATATGAAGAGTTCTTTGCTGGTGTTGCTCCCGAGAACGTAATTGGTGCATTCCGTCTCACGAGCCAAGGCTGACTCCCTTTGCACAGCGAGTAATCGGCTTTTTAGATCCATCTGCTCTTCCTGAAAACCCAGGTTGGCCTCTTCGGAACCTCCTCACCTTCCTTCGTGCGGTGTATCCATCGCAAACATCTTCTGTCCGAGTTCTTTGCTGGAGAGATAGCGAAAGACCCACTGCTGGAAAACCATGGAGGAGCCGGTTTGGAGTGGTCTCCATCGGAGAAGGAGATCCAACCACGAAACCTAGTGCTATAGGATGGGAGCGCCATCCGACAACCAACAAGCTCAGTGCTCGAGTCGCTGATCTGGCACCCATGATGGATCCGAAGAGGTATGTGTTGTCCAGCGATTCATGGTAAACACTGCTGATGGGCTTTTAGGCTCGCTGACCAAGCTGTGGACCTGAACTTGAAGCTGATGCGCTGGCGCATTCTACCTTCGCTAGACCTCGATAAAGTAGCATCGACAAGATGCCTACTTCTCGGTGCAGGGACACTTGGCTGCTACGTTGCACGTACCCTCATGGTTTGTACCGATAGATTCAAACCCACAGTCATGACTGATTTCCATCACTAGGGATGGGGTGTCCGTACGATTACTTTTGTTGATTCCGCGCGTGTATCATTTTCGAATCCCGTCCGCCAACCGTTGTTTGAATTCGAGGATTGTCTCAACGGCGGTAAACCCAAGGCTGCTTGCGCCGCCCAGCGCTTGACGAAAATCTTCCCCGGTATTGTAAGTCCCGTATCGCTCGTCTTTAACGATCTCTGATGACTTGTAAATTAGAATGCAACAGGCCATGATATATCTATACCCATGCCAGGCCACCCTATACCTCCGGCGTCCATTGAACAAGCGAAGAAAGACGTCAGGCATCTAGAGACGCTGTTCGACGAACACGATGTTGTATTCCTCTTAATGGATTCTAGAGAAAGCCGCTGGCTGCCCACTGTTTTGGGCGCCGCCAAGGGCAAGGTACGGCACAAGACCCTATGCATATTGCTCGTACTGAACCCTCGCGCAGATAGTCCTTAACGCTGCTCTTGGGTTTGACACGTATCTTGTTATGCGTCATGGCGCTCGAGCGTCTTCGACGACGGGCGATCGACTGGGTTGCTATTACTGCAACGATATTGTCGCTCCTGCTGATGTATTGCCTTTCAACTCTCCATACCGACACTCACTCACATATCTTTCCATACAGTCCTTGACGGATCGTACTTTGGATCAAATGTGTACCGTGACAAGACCCGGCCTTGCCTCGATCGCAGCTTCTACGGCGGTCGAACTCCTTGTCTCTTTGCTACAACATCCCGATGGGTAGGTCTTATTGTACGCCAAGACACTGTTCCTGATGTCATTCGCAGGCTTCATGCACCCCCGCCCCCTCCTCAAGCCAATGGCGCTGCTGCAGACCCTAGCACGTCGGACAGTGTTCTGGGTCTTGTCCCGCATCAATTGCGTGGGTTCTTGGCACAGTTCAGAAACCTCCCGATCATAGGTGCAGCATACGACAAGTGCACGGGTTGCAGTGAGACAGTGAGCGCCATCACTCATTCTCCGCATCTCTATACTCACCCATGGCTCAGGTTCTCAAAGCCTACGAGGAACAAGGTTTCGATATGCTCTTGAAGGCATTTAACGAGCCCGGATTCCTTGAAAAGTTGACTGGACTGGACAAGCTCTACAGCGAAGGTGATGCAATAGCGGAGAGTGTGGACTGGGACGAGGAGGATGAGGAGGACGATTAGATTCTAATGTTCCATGTAACAAACTAGTTTTTTGTAATTCTACGACTACTCAACTATTCCTGTACTTTTCTTGTATTATTTTTGCAACATTGCAATGTGGCACTATAACTTGCTCTGTAAAGGCGTTCCATTGCTATGGGGCTGGCCCAGATACCACAACGTCGCATCCTTCAACTCACTCAACCACTCCGTGACAATCTTTTCGCTAAAGACGTGCTGATCGTAGAAGACAAAATATTGCAGCTGCTGGCGCGCAGTTGACGCACCAAGATACAGCTTGGCAGGCGTTGAGTGTTGATGGACACGCCAGTACTCAACATAAAGTCGCGGTGTTTTGGCGTCCTCGAAAGCAGCAGCCTGCGGTGACCATGGCGCATAACCGGCCCGATGGGCGTGAGGCGTGCTGTGCAGCGGTGACAGGTAGTGCTCGGGAGGCAGAGGATATTCTGTGGGCAACATATGATCCATCTAGAATCGTAACGTTTAGTTCATTTGAATATATACAAAGAGAGTCACTGACATTGCCGAGAGTGGCTCCCACATGTGTGTATATCGGGTTCAAAGACTGAACGGATACACTTTTATCGCCGTCCTCTGGCTGAACACTGTCTCTCGTCTGCACCCGCTTCGAAGCGATGTCCCTCCCGGAAGGAGTCGAATAGCCTCTCATAGTGGAATTACTACATATGTCAACCAACCGTGGGTGCCCGAGCAGCTTCTGGGCTTGCGCCTTCACATTAGCACATCGGAGAAGAAACCGGTTGAAAGACATGAGATCCGGGAAGTCCGGTGCCCCATCAACAAGTTCCAACCTGTGAGGGTCTCCCCTAGACATGTTACCAAGAGGCATGAAGGGAAGCACATACTGGACGATGCCGGCGCCGAAGCCAACATCACCCGAGCCGCCCGTCTCAAACCAGTCCTTATCTTGATACGGGCGTAAGTTCACCGGCCCGCGGATATACATGGGCTGGCGCTTCCTGTACTCCCATTCTTCTTCCGAGATCTGGCCCCTGAGGTACCGTCGACATAAAACGCGTGCCATGGCAACTTGGCAGAGGGTATAATACGCAGAGTTCATGGTAATACCATAGCGGCGGCAATTGGTGAGAATGGTTGACGACACTGCTCTCGAAAACACTGAAACATGGTCGCGTTTTTTAGCGGAAGTATGAGGTGTGGATTCCCTGAAGTCTCCGGGGAGAGTGTGACCGCCCTGCTTCAATGCTTTAGCTCTCCTGTAAGGCACTACAAACTGAACACTAAAGACCTTGAATCGAGACATCCGTACCAAGTCAATTGCATAACCCAAAGCCCGCCTCCACCGTCTTTTGACAAGTGAAAGATCTCTAGAACCCAGATTGCTCTCTAAAGCCTTAAAATTATGCACTCTCTCGCCTAGAGGAATGTACGGTGGTTCAATCCGAGATGACAGTGTGTCAAAAAATGACCTAAGCACCGTGCTCGTGCTCGCTACATCTGTAATGCAGTGGGCGAGCATAACCACGACATGGAAATGGTCACTTTTATCTGTTCGGCGCAAAATATAGGCACGAGTAAGTAACTGAGATGAAAGGCGCCGAGGTCCATCCATAATGTCGTTTACGAAACATTCAGCATGGTGAAAGGAATTGACCTCCGTGAATGTGACATCATCAGGTCGAAGATTCATGACTGTTTCTTCACGGATAATGAAGCGGGGGCCAAACTCGTGTTCTTCCACTTCAGCCGCGACGAGGGGAAAGCGCTTTTTGACAGACACCCAAGAACGCAAGATATTCGATTGGGAATGAACGTCTTGATCGCTGGCTTGTGCGGTACGAAGGTGTATGTGCATCACGGTATCTGAGGTGTTTCTGGAGGCAGTCCAGTGTAAGACATTTTCTGAACTTCCAAGGGGGCGAAAGAAAATGCGCCGGCCTGGAGTAGAATCTAGCGACGTCCATGACTCGGAGGTCATAATGTTGAAGTTGATAGTGAGTCTAGAGGGAAGTGCAAGAGGAACTCAGAAGTAAGTGACAACGGACTAGTACTTATACCCTCTCCTCAAGCACGTATCAAAACCCTGGCAACGACTTCATAAGAATGTCACTCACTTTGACTGTTTTACGGAAAATTCGGACCCTAGCCTGAGAAGGTAATGCATGTACATACAGAAACTGTGAAACACCTTGACAACTTGCGAAGCGAAAGTCCAGCATGACCTAGAGTGCGTCCTGCTAGGTCATTGATGAGGAGCGTTTGGTCTACGAGGCTGTTAATATTTACATTTAGTAGTGGTAGTAGTAGCACCTTCAAGTTGCTCAGTAGTGAATTACTAAATAGACACAAACATAGCGCGGGGGAATGATCATTGAAATAATTTGGCCATGGCGACATTGCCGAGTCACGACAAACTCTCGAGGTCATACGCGATAGTTAAGCGTGAGCCCCCATGTATAGACCCTGGGTCTATGCCAGACACAGGGTCTACAAATAAGGACATTGATTTTTAAACTCGCGAGGCGGTTGGCACTGCAGTGACAGACCGTGTCAGTACTAGGTCGTGCTTGCCCACACCATTGACAGGATCGTACGATGGTAAGAATGTGGTAGTGAATCAGATCACGCGCAACAGGGCGAGCCTAGCTCAGTGTCAGGGTATAGATAACAGCACGAATGCTACACAGTGCGGACAGGAGAGCATAAAGTTATAAAGAACGGGGAGTTGTAGTGTGCAATTTGTGTAGCATTGGAAAGATGAAGATACTTGCAAATTAATAGGGACACTCACCACATGTCGTTGTGCATGTTATTTCACGGAAGCCATGATCAAGTTTCCAGTTTCTCTTGCAATATATCAACCGACATTGTACAATACTTTGAACGGCCACGACGGTCGCCTCTTCCATCCTAATTGGAATCATCACTTTGACTCACAAGCACACACATCACCCTGCTTAGAACATTCACAATTTTCCCCTGTGCCAGCGCAAGAGCACTGCACCGAGTAGCAGTTAGTGTTATTACAAGACCAGCGTCAGAATTATTATGACTGTACCTTCTTTGAATGTGCGCTGTTGACGCATTTCTGGCAGTTACATTGGTTCTTTGGGCAAGCACAGCCAGTCCCTGAGGGGCCACAAGCTCTGTAAGAAAGTTTAAGTGTGAGATAGCGACAAGAAAATCAGTACTCACGGGCATTCGCTGGCGCATGTACATCCACTGCAGGTCGCCATTATGGTTATTGTCAAAGGTGGTCGGAAAGTGCTGTCCAATATTATATATCCCTATGTCGATAGGGGCAACATTGGCATATAGGGGTCAACAGGTCACGCGCTTAGTAATACGAGCCAAGTGTATCGTTGAAAGCTTCAAGCTCAAGCGCTCATGCACATGATCAATGGTAGGGACGAAGTTCAAAGCTGCAATTGTAGGGTCCTTCGAAGTTGTGGAAAAACGGTCAGCTCATCGTGCGAGATGTTGTAGACATTCTAACGGCAGGCTTGATATATATACTGGGTATGTGCCCATCTCCGAGTCAGAAACGAACATATCGAATGTCGGCGAGAAATGTACAATACATTGTCTACTTACAGAATTGCTTTACAAAGAACCAGCATACTCATCCTCACGCATCATATACTATCCGCCCACCAACCCACGGGTATGGATAATTGTGCTGATAAAAGTTTCTAATCGTCCGCCGCCCAGCAAGGCGCGGGATCGTAGCGTACGATGCTCCAAGCTGCATAACCCATGTGTCAACCGACAGCAAGATGATGGACGGCCAAGACTTACAACAACATGGTGCTTCCCATCAAAGAAATCTACTGAGTACCCTGGGAAGTGTTCCGTGGGTGAAAATCCATCGTGGGTATCGAACGGCGTCGAAGTCCATTCCCAGACACCACCATTGCTTCCACGACCGCCGTTTGCCTCGAGACCAGTAGTCGCTCTTGTAACCAATTGTGTGAAATATGATAATTGGGAATGCATAGTGACTTACGGAACGGGGTGCCAGTTTCTGATGCCTACATTCGCGCCGCCCTCGAATCCAACCTCATATGTGTCGAGGAAGAGCCTTAGCTCCGGTTCGGTGGGTAGTCGCCCGCCTTTACTCTTCGCATATTCACTGAGCATATCGTAACTCGTAAGCACTGGCCAGTGCTTCGCGACACCTAGTGGCACAGGACCGTAGAGAGTGCGGACCTGGCAATTTTAATCAGTCCCAGCCATCCATAGCTGATTGAATAACGAACTTGAATTTCTTCCTCTCCTTCCACCCAACTGGGTGGCAGACCGATTTCCTTCCTGTTCAGCCACCAAGCATAGAACTCTTCATTGCTGATTGGCCTCCACTCGGCATGGAATTTCCCCACCTGCACCTGTCGGGAAGGGCTTTCATTGTCCCAGCCAAACTCGTGTCCCTCAACCTGGTCGCACACGCCTTCATCGAAATCATTACCCTCGCAATCGTCGTGCCCAAATGTGATGGTAACAGGACCAAGAGTGACAGTCGATGAAGAAGGGGCTGTACGTGAGGCATCCCATTGTGCAGACAGAGCTTCCCATGGCGGGGTGACGAATCCTGGCGGGGGGAGCGTCCCTGTTCCAGCACGCTGGATGAGCATGTAGAGGAGTGTCTATGCCATACCAAACGCTTTTAGGACTCTATCTATACACATAAGAGACACATTATGCTGACCTCGATGTGCCACCCCTCATGTTCAAGGGTCATCGCAAGCATGCGGCCAATATTCCTGTTGATTTTGCGCTTTCCAGATGCCAAATCGTCATATAACGCCAGAAGGCGCCCACGCACACGGTCGCGGAAGCCAAGGATCGTTCCAAGGGCAGGCCAATCCTCGTCCGTTGTGGGAACTTCAGAGTGTCTCTTTAATACAAAATTGACATCAGGGAAAAACAAACGAGGAAAGTAAATACATACATGACAGTGTTCCGGATCATCGACATGAGGGTCAATACCCCGCTAATGTAAAAGGAGTCAGGAACGATGCTTTGAACTAAAAAAAAATGGTTGGAACCTCAAAGATCTGCGCGAAATAAGGCTCAGAATTCGACTGGTTGAGAGCACGGGCCATAAGCATGTCGAGGAATCTGTTTCGACACTCAGACGCAACCGAGAAAGCACCTCGAAGTAACACTCACGTAGGTATGTGCCCGATGTAAAACAAGCATTTGTGTCGCAATTCGATAGGTTTCTCGTGTAACATTACGCTTGGGATCATGCCAAGTGTAACAAGATCCCAGGCAGCCCATACGTCCTTCCATTCCTGCAACGTTATACATCAACCACCAAACAAGAGCCACGAAAAAGATCGACATACTTGTTTCGTGGGAACACCCCACGGGCTCGTAAGATCAAGAGGCGGGAAGGATATAGACGGGCGCTCGAGGACGTATAAGGTGCTTCCTCCACATGGAGAAGATTGTCCAAAGATCGAACGGAGGCCAATGGAGGCGAAAATATTCAAGGCTTGTGCTGCGCTTGTCTACGATGAAGAGAATGAGCCCCACGGAACGGAGAAAATATAAGCGAAGTTGAAGACGAAAATGTCATCTACTTCCGCTATCAAGGTACGAGAGAAAGCAAACAGAATTTTTCAGAAGACTATAACTTACAAGTTTGCCAGTTTTCGTGCAAACTTTCACCCACTCATCAAATTCAACGCCCTCGCACGTTTCAGTGAAATAACAGCTTTCTACGATGAGTCAGTATTATTGTCTCGCAAAGTTAGATTTGTGCGTTACCATCAACATTGTGCTTCTCCCAGTATTTTCCCTCAAGATCAACACCACAAGGTAATGATTTGATGGCTTCTTGAATCCATCCACTGGTGAATGCATCAGAATGGTTGACAGGAATCACAATCCTGTCCTCGGTTCCCTTATCCAACTTCTTGGAGAAATCTCTTAAGAATTGTATGTCCAGTAGCGTAGGGGAGAGGAGGAAAATTTTGGTGAGCTGGAAGTCAGATACGGAGGATGGTGTATTCGACCTGGTGGTCAATGGGGAGTTGGAGAGAGAGGAATCAGAGGGGCAGAACATAGTGATGCTGTGCAACAGTTCGCAGTCAAAATATTCAGTTTGGGGGATGATGATATTGAAGAGCTCAGAACTCAATGCAGATCCACAAGAGGTGAAACGTGGATTTTATAGGAATGCGCAAGATATACGTACAAACAGAGTAATGAGTTAGTATCCGAATTATGGAGGGGTCGTCATCTAATGGACACCCAGTATGACGATAAATGAGATCATTCATCGAATTCGGAGGTAATGCCGATGACAACACAAGGACAACATCCATCGGATGCAGTATAAGAAGGGCGGTATGTGTGCTCGGGCGCATAAAGAAAGGTTAAGAATTTGATGTGAGAAGCGAATGATAACCTGAAACGAGTGCAAAAATCGAGCCAAGTGCAACTTGAAAGCGTAAGAGAAGCCTTAACGCCGGATGGGGAGGTCACAAGGACAATGACACGATGCCATTGGTCGGATGATATCGGGATCAACGATATACGGAATCTAAAAAAGAAAACTCGTGATAAGCTACTTACCTGTTGATTACATGGGGTAAGTAATGCGCTTGAGAATGTGAATTGTGCGATCTTGTGAAAAAGATCATCGTGGGACCATTGAGGAGGTTATTGACGTGTTACAATGGGAATTTGGATGGCATGTCCATGTCAGCACTCGATGCTCAGCTCTTCTATGGGCTGGTGAGTCACTACATGTGACGGTATAGCTGGGTGTCAGTGTGGACTGACGGCAATTCCCAGCTCGGTAGGCGAAGACGTCCAGGATGTCAAATACTGATGAGGGTGTATCCGATGGTAAGTGTACAGTGGACCATGTTCATGATGGATGCGGTCAAAACGACGGGGAAGGCCACGTTTCAATTCAATGTTTCGCCATCTTATACTATGCAACAGTCATGGCGTGCTGAACGCTTGCGATGGTGTGCTCAGCTCCCATCACGTGAGCACCTCTCATTGAATCGTCCCAGCAGATCCGCCTTCCTGAATTACGACACTCTTCGATACTTGTGCGGGCCGCTTGTATTGTGGACAGGTTCTCCCGACAGAACTTGGCGGAATCAAAGAAAATTTTCATGGCACTCCAAGTGTGCTACAATATAAATATTGATGTGAGACCACCCAAGTTCTTGCATTAATGTGCTTCTGCATTATCTCGTCTACCAAGTACTGCTAGTGCCGGCACTAGTCCCTTATCAACACGCGATGGTTTCGTGACCTCTCCCTTCTAATAATTCCGTCCCACTCACATCCCAGTCCAAGGCAAATTCTCCCGGGTGCATCATTGTTTCCCCATTACAACAGCAAACTCAAAATTCATGTTGTCAAGCGATTCTGGAGCTTCAATATCGTAGCTGATATCACTGGAGACTGTCACAACTTGCAAACGGTGGAATGAATGTGAAATCAGTCTCGAGCAGCTTGCCAACCTTGGTATTAAAACCGCTTTAATCTTCGAGAGAATTAATTCATATGCTTCAATAAAGCCAATAGGTTCTATGATATCTATGTGGACGATCTACAACTTGACGGACAGCATAACTTTAGGTCAATCACAACAAAATCAACTTTTAAAGAACGGCCAGTGTGATATTTCAACCTACGCCAGTCGAAATCAACAAATTTTTAACCACAAAGTCTCATTGCAACTTGAAGAACAAAGACCCTTTTCATGGCGATCATCGCGACCAGTCTAGTCATGCCTTCTTTGATCGACGATAACTTGTGGCGTCGAGCGACTCTTTGTTGGAATGGAAGACGACCATAACTCTATTCATGTGTCCAAGACATAACGATGCAACCCATCTCCTTGCCTATATAAGAGACATCAAAAATGGCACATATCCCCATCAGTATCATCTTACTCCAGCATGTCCTCCGCACTTACCTATCCTCTTCCTGTTCTCCCTTCTATCCCAGACGATCTCGAAAATCTTGACTCACGCTATGCTTTACCTCATCTGATGGCACTAATGAAGAACACACTCATTCGTGGTCTGAATCGCGTTTATGCATGTGCGCCTCTTGTCATTGTCAGTCACCCCGCTCTTCCGCCTTTCCTTGACTATGTGCGCTCGCTCCTCGCGCAATTGAATGTGCACCTCGAGGAGGACGCTACTTTCTTTTCTGCGAATGCTTTGGTGGAGGTTGCCGCGACCAGAGCCAACCCTGACACTAAGACTATCAGGGAATCGATAATTTCATTGACAAATTTGGTGTCGACATGGATTATGGTAGGTACTTCTATTTTCCCACAATTTCGCCCGCAATTCAATACTCTTGAACAGGATGAGTCCGATTTTTCTTCAAGCGCTCTACGTGAGGGACTCTCTTTTGGACCTGCGCTGGTTACCGTCATGCAGGTACAGATCAGGGCGCTTACCCCCGCGTTGCTCAGTTCGATTATATTCCACTTGGACCTTCTCGAATTGATTGCAGGTGCGAATCTTTTTTCTCGGGTCTCTGAAATACTGAAGTTTAATAGCCAGCGTCGGTCGCATCAGTGAACGCTCGGACATGACCTTTCTGCTTCCTTTTGTTGTCTCGCATCATGATCGTACCACCTCTGTCCATTGGCCCAGGATTCCCGAAGGTTGTATTGAGATGTTCCCAACTCTTATTCTCAACCACCCAGGGTACGTTATCCTTCTCTACCTCAGTTGACCCTCGCATGACATTTGCTTATCAAAGATGCTGGCAATTCGCGCCGTATAATCCTTTCAACCATGAGGCTCAGAGCTTAATGGCCATTTTTGCTTGACTTTCTTCAGGGTAGCCTTTATTTATTTATATTTCTCCATTCAACTGCCGCTCTTCCCGTACTATCTAATACCATTGATGTGCGTCTGGAGATCGCTTGCAGCCCCAGAAGCTCGGAACTATTTCCGATAAGTCACCATTCCTTCGGGCCACATGAGAGACTTGGAAGCCTGTCATGCATCACGTTCTTGCAATTTTTTACCCACCTTGCTGGCAGTATTGTGACAAGACTTTACTGGCTTAATATCATTTGGACGCGGATTCAAATCATCATGCCCCGTGGAGGAATAACTATTTCAACTACCTTATATGCTGTCATCTATGACGCCAATTTAATGAACTGCGCAATACACAACGTTGAGTGCGCGACACGAAAAGAGCCGCAGCCTGAGCTTTCAAGTTGGACTCCAACGGCCAATATCTTATTACAGATGGAGGAATGACTATTTCAACTACCTGATACGCTGTCATCGGCATCTGTGCGAAGCGCAAAAATTTAGGCTCCCACCTACTTCTTGCATCCCCACTTCGCTCGCAGTAGTCGATCACTTGTGATGAGTAAGGATATAGGCCAAATCCTCCTCCAGAAACCTGTGAAGCCACTGTTCATGAAAGCTCAGCATGTAGTCTCAAGGACTTACCCGCTATGGATGAGCGCATGGAGTTCATCGCTACTTCTAATGCTTTCTTCGTCGGAGCCAACCCTATAGACTATAGTGGAGTCCAGCAGGCTATTCGGAAGTTGGAAAAGGCGTCACAAAAAATTCTGCGTAAGTAGACTGCTGGGCTTCCTGATTCTGAATATGACTGAGATTGTGCGGAAATGCTTGGAGTCACTGAACGCGCTCGACTCGTAGTCGCTTCATCGGAGGTAGATCCTCGCATAGTTAAACAGGTCAAGAAGAGGTTGAGACTGGCGCACACGAAGCAGAAACACTCCTGTGCACTTGGGGGCGCATATATGTTGCATTTCAGACAGGACCACTGTCTTGAATAGGTGGGTGTTTGTGGTTGAGCCGTTGAGTCAAGACTGATGTGGAGTCCATATCTGAAAGGCTTGGATCAATGACTGCACCACTATCATCTACAGTTGCTCGCTCGACCTTGCAGATGGCCTCGCTCAAACCCCAATCCATGCGCTGCAGCTGCATTCTTCGTGTCAACTCTCCAGATCCAGCAACACTCGTTCCCGGAGGGTCAAAGGGTTCTACGACTGTAGGGTCCGGGTTGTAATGATGCAATGTGGATAGATTTCTAACTGAGATTCTGCATAGTACTTCAGCTAGTCTATTCACAGCAAGCAAAATATTATTTTTACCTGTCAGCTGGTTGACCGGTCAGCGATAGTCAGATGATACGGAAGTTAATAATATCTTTGTCGTGGTTGAAGTTGAAACGGTATCGAGTAGTTGATGATCATGGGCGTAAAAAGTTAGGTGCATTCCATCCGAATCGGCTTAGCGGACCATAGCGCTGGATCCAAGTATGTCTTTTCCAGCCTCTCCTTTGAGTCTTACTTCTAGCCCAGATGATGGAGCCGACAAAGTTGAACTCGGAAATTGATGGAGAAACCAGGGTATTTTATACTACTGTCTCCACAGGATACATCGTGATTCGTTAGTCTGTTGTATGCGAAAGGTGTGAATCACATTATAGGGTCACACTACCAGAAATACATACCACGAGACAACTGATGCGAACGTTGACGATCATGTAATGTCATGATGTCCGAGACAGAAACGATGCTACCGGTGACAGCGACACCGGTGGAGCCGGTATAACCAAGATCGAAAAGAAGCGACGGTGACGACGACACTTGGTGGGATGTCGAACTTCGGGTTAACGTTATGTAATCCCCCGTCGCCAGCCAAGGAGCTTTAAAACTTCGCACATACCAAAAACGGTACGTAAGAAGTCCCTTCGACCTGCCAAACATACCAGAAATAAGGAACGAGGACAGGCTGGTATGTTGAGCTCGTGACTGGTTTGACCTATACACCACGGACCAGTCGAGCGGCAAACTGGTATACATGTTTTGAGATGATACTATATTATAGGTGAGATTTCGGGCAGACGGTACTTGGATAGAATACAGGTAAGAACCAAAGACATAGCACCAACATTGTGCAAGCTGCTGGAGCCTGGAGCAAGAGGGTTCGATAAGAGCCTCGAAAACATCCTTTTCACGAGACATTCGTAAGAATTCCGCTAATAACTTTGCCCTCCCTCAGCGCAACCGTCATGTTAGCAACAGGGTTAACGTTGGGAGCCCACACATCACATCGGGATTCGGGACGACATTGCTACATAAACGCGAGAGTTTTGCTACTACGTGCTCTGAGTATTCTCGATACACAGCAGGCCGTTGCTAGTTCTTGTTCAGAGGAGAGCTTGAATAAAGGAGTGAAGGGTACGAAAATGTGAATCTATTGCGAGCACTACAGCTTGTTCTGCGCTTCCTTTCTGCTACACGTCTGGCTTTCTCAGCAACCTGCAGCTCCTGAGCAGATAGTTTCGCCAAAACACGCCGGATTCTCTTCTGTGGGGGTGCAGGTTTGTTGAGGCTGTTGAAAACTAGATTTTCACTGTTTCTGGTACGTTTTTGCTGCATCATTTTGACATGTACAAATGGAGAGGATGCAATGCGTTCATTCTTGGAAGCACGACGCGCTTCTAGCTAGGGAAGGCGCCTTGTCACACTGACTCACATTCTCTTTTCAGTCAGACAAGGCCGCTGGTCTACGAGAGTAGTGTTTTTGCCGTTCCATCTTGGCCCCATCTGTCGAAAACAGTTCCAGATGTTCTGTATGAAAGCACAGCATTCTCTGCCTTTTACTTTGTCAATTATTCGTCTCACCATCGAATCATCATACTACTAGCGACGTATATCTTGTACAATGTCCTTTTCACTGATGGAGTGTATAGAACGTCGGCACAGAGACCTCATGCTTATGTATCCTGCGGGCCCAAATGCTATATATATTCTACCTCACTTATATCCCTGAGAGAGTCAGACCAAATCAATCCTATTCATCAACGTACACATACGCAACAAAGGAGACGAGTACATATAGGCAAAAACACTTCCAATAGCTCAGCGTTGCCGGCATACCTCTGCAAGCTCATGGTGGTACCTGGTGGCGAAAACTAGGCAAATGATTGTAGATCAGAAACACGGGTCAATCGCCACTGCTGGTGAGGAGTTCCTGGGACGTAAGTCTCCAGTTTCACCTGCGAACGTTATGAGTAAAAGGCCTTGGAAAAAAAATCCACCGACTTACTTCACCGCGCCTCGGACTTGGAATGGATATCACCAGGTTATCTTCCCCGGAGATGTATCTAATGCTGTACATTTGAGTCGTTAAATTAGAAAAAATAAGTCGCTGAGCACTGTGTCGGATTCTCACGTGTAGGTACTATCCGCCTGTGGAACAAGATCGACGATAAACGCCTGCGTGGTGTAAATGATCGGTTCATCCGAATCCTGTGTACGTCTACGTCAACCAACAAGCAAATGAATGAATACCGATCTGATAGCATACCTGATTCGCAGCAGTAAAGAATCCATTTCCATTGGTGCCGCTGATGACGGACTGAATGGTGACGATTTTGTTTGAGGACCCTGACACGTAATGTCTCTTGATTATCCACTGGTAGATGTGATGCGTAAGAACTAGTCGCAAGGCGGGTGCAAACGCATATAGATACCTGTTGAGCCGCGGTGCCATCTTCGACGAAGCCTTGAATCTGATTGCCTTCAGTGGTATCGCCCTCCTTCAGATCGAGCATGAGGTCTCTGGCAATGTTCTTCATAGTATACACTCCATCAGTGGAAAAAGGCATTGTATAAGATGTAGGTCGCGAGCAGTTTGATGATTCGATAGTGAGACGAAGAATTGACAAAGAAAAAGGCAGAGAATGCTGGTCTTTTATACAAAGTATCTTGGGTTATTTTCGACAGATGAGGCCAAGATGGGGCGGCAATAACACTAGCCTTGTGGACCAGTGGCATTGTCTGAGAAGGAAATGCAAGTCAGTGTGACAAGGCGTGCGTCTAAAAT
Source organism: Suillus fuscotomentosus (assembly GCF_016647785.1). Classification (NCBI taxonomy): domain Eukaryota; kingdom Fungi; phylum Basidiomycota; class Agaricomycetes; order Boletales; family Suillaceae; genus Suillus; species Suillus fuscotomentosus. The sequence goes on from NW_024539536.1 coordinate 133,901, forward strand.
GTCCTATCGCATAAACGCATTGTATCCTCCCCTCGGAGCACAAATCTTGCGACCGTCTTGTGAGAAAGGTGTTTCCGAGATTTGGGGCAGGTGGTCTTCGGACAGAATACAGGTAAGAGCCCAACTTGAAGACATGGCACCAATTTTGTGCATTCAATAAGAGCCTCACCTATAATAAGTATGCACCACTTCAAACCATGCATAACAGTTCGCTGCTCAACTTGTCCGTAGTACTAGTGAATAGGTCAGGCCAGTCACTAGCCTAAGATACCGGCCTGTCTTAGAAGCACGTAGTATGTGCGGAGTTTCAAACCTGGCTTGATCCAGACTCTTCCAGACTCAATCCAGACTCTACGATTAATTGAACGATTGCTAAATTGGCTGACTACGCTACTGCTGGGCCTTACTCAGGTACAAATACTCCACACGTCGCAGGTACAGTTCCCAAGTAGAGCGGGAATTGCGGCTGTAATGAGGAACGGTTGGTCGCAATATTCGTGCATCCGTGTCTCATTTCACATAGATTTGTGTCTAACTCGTTTGCTCTATAATCCTCAATCAGGGCCTTATACCCCCACTACCAGCTGCAGCCCGGTATAACAGCAATCATATTATATAGCAGTACTGCTGGTGAACCTCAGATATAGTTACATGCGTTGTAAGATGTCTGACCTATTCACTAGTACTACGGACAAGTTGAGCAGCGAACTGTTATGCATGGTTTGAAGTGGTGCATACTTATTATAGGTGAGGCTCTTATTGAATGCACAAAATTGGTGCCATGTCTTCAAGTTGGGCTCTTACCTGTATTCTGTCCGAAGACCACCTGCCCCAAATCTCGGAAACACCTTTCTCACAAGACGGTCGCAAGATTTGTGCTCCGAGGGGAGGGTACAATGCGTTTATGCGATAGAACTTTTTAGATGTACGCCTTGTCACACCGACTTACATTTCCTTCTCAGACAATGCCACTGGTCCACAAGGCTAGTGTTATTGCCGCCCCATCTTGGCCTCATCTGTCGAAAATAACCCAAGATACTTTGTATAAAAGACCAGCATTCTCTGCCTTTTCCTTTGTCAATTCTTCGTCTCACTATCGAATCATCAAACTGCTCGCGACCTACATCTTATACAATGCCTTTTTCCACTGATGGAGTGTATACTATGAAGAACATTGCCAGAGACCTCATGCTCGATCTGAAGGAGGGCGATACCACTGAAGGCAATCAGATTCAAGGCTTCGTCGAAGATGGCACCGCGGCTCAACAGGTATCTATATGCGTTTGCACCCGCCTTGCGACTAGTTCTTACGCATCACATCTACCAGTGGATAATCAAGAGACATTACGTGTCAGGGTCCTCAAACAAAATCGTCACCATTCAGTCCGTTATCAGCGGCACCAATGGAAATGGATTCTTTACTGCTGCGAACCAGGTATGCTACTAGATCGGCATTCATTCATTTGCTTGTTGGTTGACGTAGACGTGCGCAGGATTCGGATGAACCGATCATTTACACCACGCAGGCGTTTATCGTCGATCTTGTTCCACAGGCGGATAGTACCTACACGTGAGAATCTGACACAGTGCTCAGCGACTTATTTTTCTAATTTAACGACTCAAATGTACAGCATTAGATACATCTCCGGGGAAGATAACCTGGTGTTATCCATTCCAAGTCCGAGGCGCGGTGAAGTAAGTTGGTAAATTTCTTTTCCAAGGCCTTTTACTCACAACATTCGCAGGTGAAACTGGAGACTTACGTCCCAGGAACTCCCCACCAGCAGTGGCGATTGACCCGTGTTTCTGATCTACAATCATTTGCCTAGTTTTCGCCACCAGGTACCACCATGAGCTTGCAGAGGTATGCCGACGCTGAGCTATTGGAAGTGTTTTTGCCTATATGTACTCGTCTCCTTTGTTGCGTATGTGTACGTTGATGCAATAGGATTGCTTTGGTCTGACTCTCTCAGGGATATAAGTGAGGTAGAATATAGCTATCTGCAAATAATTCGAGGAGGGTACGCAGATCAAGCGCAGCCTCTTATATCGTTTCACCCATTTACATGTACTAGTATGTCTTCACTGTTCAGACTCTCCGTGCCACAACATCCGTTCGCACTTAAAAATATCGTTTTGCTCGTTCCTCACCCTCCTCTCCCTTTCTTTCATCGTTCCCGATTCAAGTTCCTCGCTCTCCTCATAACCCGAATCATTTGGGCCTGCAGGATACCTGAAACCCGGTCACTGCGAGGAAACCCTCGGAGCCGGCCGCGGATGACGCTGCGCGTCCTCGCCCGAAACTCTCGCTACACTCTCAATGTAATCGCTCTCGCTTAGCTTAATCAAATGCATTGTTACCTTCGGTCTCATATCACAATGTTTACCTGCCCCATCAAACATGTCTAAGTGATCCTCAAAGCTCCCCGAGCCATAAACGCGCACATTTTGCCGAACACGTGGCGCCGAGATGCCATTGCGAACGGCTTTCAACACGCCTGGCAAACTCAGCACAGGTGTTGAGGCCTAGGCTGTTATACCTCTGAGGTTCTGACCACCACCATCAATGAGTCACCATGAACCGACTACTCTCTTCACGTACACCCTCCTCGAGTCGACACTTACTATTTTTGCTGGAATTTCTGGTAATTACCGCACTGAGTTCTATCGTCCATGTCCCAGCTGTGTCAGCCGTGAATTCTGGGGTGATCGCACGTATTTCAACGAGTTAGCCAGTTTTCTAGTGTCTCACCTTTTGAAAGGTGCGATCTGGAGATTTATATGAATTAGAGAAAATTTGACATGCTTAGCCTAAATTCGTAGCGGGAGGTTTCCCTGCGGAGAGTTAGGACTCTCCTGCCGCGGGAGATGAGTCAAAAACCATGTATACGGTCATACCTAACCCCCTTCTACAGCGGACTCCTTGCCATCATCGTAATCCATTTGCATCCCATTCTCTGGGTCACCTATCACCATTCGCGGACATCTGTCATAGACATTGTACAGTACAACGTTCCCCACAGTATTTCTCGCTGCTCACCCTAACGTTCTTTTCGGCTGCATGCATTTGTTATTCCCATTACTTGTACCTTTTCTGGTCTGCGCAAAATTACTGTAAAGCAGTCTGGACACTCCAGTATCAGTGTCCTAATCTTCATCCCAGTTACTTGCTTGTTGAGGGACTTTGGGTCCTCCTGCAGGTTTGCTCATGATGATGCTGTCGACGCTGAGTACCGATACAGCGGCTTCTGTTGCGAGCTTGATGGCCCACTGTTTTGCGGCTAGTGGGTCGAGAATCTTGAAGTCGGTAGCTAGCAAAGTGCCATCTCGTTCGGCCTAGCATATGATCAATCAATCAAAGGATGATGATACAGAACTAGTGAACTTCACCTCTATATCGACACCCCAGGCTTCGCCGCCCTCCTGTTCGTGCTTGGCCCACAACCGACTGAGAACCTCGTTGCCCTCAGCACCTCCCAGGGCGTTCTCAGCGAGCGTTCGGGGTATGACTTCGAGTGCTGTAGCATACCGCTTCACAGCATGTTGTGCCAGCCCCCTCATCCCGCTCCCGTATGCCTCGACACGCTTGCCTAGCTCCAGCTCCGTTGCACCTGCACCTGGAACTAACCGTGGATCTTTTATGAGGGATTTGATCACATTGACGCCATCGTCGATCGCGCGCTCGAGATCGTCGAGATGGTTGGCCGTCGCCCCTCTAAGCACGATCGTTGCTGTGCGCGTCTTCTCTGTATGTCCCTGATACCCATCCTCGCCAGAAGCGAGCTGACGGAGGACAGTGACACGGTCTCCACCGATTTCCGTCGTCTCGAAGATGTCGACATAACCTGCTTCCTCTGCGGTGGGTGCACCGACACGGGCGAGGGGTGTGGCGTTGACGACACGAGCTACGCGGCGGAGGTCAAATTTGGAGAGGACTTTGAGAACGGCGATGTTGAAGCGATTGAGGTAGTGTAGGGCGAGATCGCCGATGGACGAGCCTGCGATGATGACTTTGATGCCTGAATCAGCGATTTCTTTAAAGATCTGTTTGAGCGATAGTTAGTAGATGTAGAAGGTGATGAGATGGAAAAAACATACCCTTTCAAGTTGTTGCTCCTCGCCGCGCGTAAAATTGAGCATTTCGTCTGCGCTTTTGAGCAGGACAGTGCCTTTCGTTTCGGTTTGGGCAACATCGAGGGCACATGTGAAGACAGCCACTTTCGCGCCTGAAATTTTTTTGATGATACCTTGGGAGGGCGCGAGAGTGTGAGCGCTGTATTGAGAATTTGAGTGTAATTACCTTCCGGTTCGCGACCAAACACCATCCCTTGTACGACTTTGCTGCCAGAAAGGCTGCCGCCCATGATCTTGACGACGCGGACGTTGTCGACGTTGAAATTCTTTGGGTTTTTGGGCATGACCACGAGTGCGGCTTCGGCGACTAGAGATGAAAGCGTGTCCTCGTAACCGTATTGCTTTGATGCAATAGCGGGTTTGAGAGCTGTAACGAGGGATTCCCCGGTGAAAGGGGAAGGTAGGCTGGACGTTGATAGGCCTGTGCTGTTGTCAGAAGAAAGTGTGAAAGAGAGGAAGCGACTCACTTTCAAGTTCCGCGAGAGCTTTCGCGCATGCAAGTTCATATCCCTTGATTACTTCACTAGGATGAAGCCCCATAACAAGGAGGTTTTCAGACTTTTTGAGAAGTTCTCCTGCGAGAATAATGACCATGTTGGTGGAGTCACCCATCTGGATTTAAGTCAACAGGTAGATAAGAAATGAGATTGAAGAGGACATACCTCAGACTCTTGAGCTTGTGATGCCATTACAAGAAGCTTAGCTGCCGGGTGAATGACTTCGATCTCCCTGATGATGGTAGCGGCATCGGATGTTACGAAAAGTCGGCCAAGATGATTGATTATTAATTTATTACGACCTGACAGAGAGTCAGGATAGATGTATTATAAGTGTAATATGCGTACCATTTGGTCCAAAGCTTGTCCGTACGAGATCGGACAACTCTGAAATTGCCTGGATGTTTCGAAGGACGGCATCCTCGAGACCCTGGAGGTGCTGCAAGAATTATATCAGACGTTGTAAGCGAAGATCGGGAGTATAAAAAAATACCTTGTAGCCATTCTTAAAGAGCTCGACGTTATTGGCCTTTGGTACTTTTAACGACATGACGCGCAACACCAAGCCAAGACTTAAGTTTAGACACGTCCAGGAAGTCAGGGATTTGGATACTCTGGGGCTTTTGATACTCCGACTACGTTAAGATCATGGAGTCCGGGAACTTAAGTCCGCCGGACAGTTCGGGGATCACGTGTTCCCAGCTTAGTCGGTGCTGGATGGACATGTAGCCTACATTAATGTATATCCTGGTCATGTAAGTGCAGGTTAGTGGCTTTATGACTTATGACAAAATTCATTATACAGCTTGTCACAGATATCAATGTGTCTAGCCTCCTTTTGCTCAAGTCCAGCTTTTCCGGCAATTCAGCATTTTCAAGAGTTTACCGCATTTCTTTACTGATGCATGAACATTTTCTTGCCTTCTGCACATGGTGGCTACTAGACGTGTTTGCACCCTTGTGACCGGTTCTCATCGCACACATCACGTCTACTAGTGGGTGATTAAGAGACAAAACGAACCAGGACCCCCCAACAAAACTCACCTCTGAGCTGCGTACTACAAATAGGCTGTCTTCTTTATTTCGCGGTACTGTACTTGGCGGTATATTGATCATTTGCCGCTTCACATGTCAGCATGGCATGGCATTCAGTACAGCAACAGCAACAACAATGGAAATAGATGTTTTGCTCCCGTGAGCGAGGTATGCAGGATTGGTATGCATTCATTCATTTACTTGTTGATCGCAGACGTGAGCAAGATTCGGGTGTACCAGTCGTTTATACCAGGCAGGCGTTTATCGTCCATCTTGTTGGACGCGGGGACGATACTTATAGGTGAGAATTCGACTCAGTGCTCGGGAACCTATTTCTACTAATTTAACGACTCCGATGTACCGTACTGGCTTCACTCTCTGGAATGAGAATCTGGTGCTATCCATTCCGACCGCGAACAACAGTGCAGTAAGCTGGTGGGTCTTTTCCAAAACCTTCTGCTTATAACGTTCATAAGGTGAAACTCGAAAATTGCGTCCCAGGAACTTCCCGCCAGCAGTGGGAATTAGCCTGTGTTTCTGATCTCCAGCCGATTGGCTAGTCGTCGCCACTAGGTACCGTGACCTTGCAGAGGTGTTCAAGGTTGAGCGCTGAGTTACTGAAAGTGTTCCCGCATACATGTACTGCGTCTTGTTGTATCTGCCTCCGTTGTGTATGTGTAATTTGATGAATAAGATTGCTTTGGTGCGGCTCTCTTAGGTATATGAGTGGTATGGCAGGCTAGGCAAAAGATAGCCGCGGTCACCGGTGACTCGGAATCGTTCGAGGTGCGTAGATCTGCGCTTGATCTCGCAAATCAGCAGCATATATCATGATGCACCACCCATTGTTGTTTTACCCATTTACATGTACTAGTACAGTTATCGTCACGGTATAGCTAGCGATCACTGCCCGAGGCATAAGCGCGCACATTGTGCCGATCACGTGGCGCCGAGATACAATGAGGCTTGAGCATTGCGAACGACTTCCAACACGTCTGGCAAACTCAGCACAGGTGTTGACGCTTTATGCCTCTGAGGCTCTGACCACCACCACCATCAACGAGTCAATATGAACCGACTACGCTCTTCACGTGCCCCCTCCCCAACACCTACTACTTTTTCCGGAATCTCTAATTACCGCACCGAGTCCTATCGTCCGATCAAGGATAAAGGAAATGTCCCGGCTGTGCCAGCCGTAAATTCCAGGGTGGTCGCACGCACGCATTTTGACGAGTTAGCCAGTTTTCTGGTGTCCTATCTTGTGAAAGGTGCGGTCTGGAGTTTCATGCGGATTTCAATGTTATGGTGATACCACGTGCCTTCAGCTCCGCAGGAGTCGCGGGCCCACGCACGCTCAAAATTGACCAATCTTACCAGACAGCAGTTCCATGAACTGTCAACTGATGTGTACGACGAACTCGTCCGACGTCGAAGGAACACTCCCGAGAACGACGGTAAGTCACCTGACCTATATAATACCATTAACCAAGTCGTTTTTACAGTCCCATTCCTTCCCGTGCGTGATGAATTTCATCCCAAGCGGAATCAGGCGCGCCAAAAATTGGCAACGCTGCCTAGCGCCAAGTTTGAAGATCTTTGTAGCGATGTCTACTTTGAAATCATGAGAAGATATCCCGAATTTACAGAGGTAGGTATTTTCATCGTTCATCGTTATTTAATCTATACTAAGCCTGGGTTCAGGTGGAAGACCCGGGGGTAGCGTCTCCCGCATCAGCATATGACGATGTACCCTCGCCCGAATTCCACACATCTCCGCGGCCGGACATGCCCATACTTCCACCCAGTACCCGCACAGGGCGACCATCCGAAGATCGAGGCAGCGCACGCGAAGAAGAGCCTCGACGGAGCGAGGACACCCATGCATCCCGACGAAAAGCCTCCCATGACCAAGGGGCAGATTTTGGCCGAAGACCAAGTGGCTCCGCAAGTATCCGGAGCGACTCGACGGGAACTACAAATGCGCAGAGTGCAACCGCAACGAGCGGGATGGTAATCCCAAATAAGAGCACCATCGCAGAAGAAGATATTGAAGTGCCGTACGGGCGGGAGATGCGGGAGAGTTCTGGAACAGCCGTCGATACACGTGACGGCGTCAGAGAGTTTGATACCACTGACGGTGAACACGAACACTGGGACCAGCGAGGTGGATTAAGCGGGCTCAGCGCACGGCTGAGGAATGTGCATACGGAAGATGATGACGTGGGGGATGTGAGGAGCGACGAATATGATAAAGTCTCTCTGGGACGTGCATCAGTAACGTCCGATCGGTCCATCGGCGGATCGAGGATGCCCAGTGCAGCGGGCGATGAACAAGAGCGTTTGAGGCGAGATTACGAGTTCAAGATCGCCACGATGCAGAGCCGTATAACAAGTCTGGAACGAGACCTTGAGCAACGGGAGCTAGACACGCAGCAGACGGTACGCCGTTTAGAAGAGGAGCTGGAAGTTTTCCGAAAGGTAGGTCTTGAGGAAATTTTCTTCTGATAGTCACTAAGTTGAGCCTACAGCGTGCTGAAGAGCATGGATCTGCTATGAAGGCTCTGCAAAGGGAGCTGGATGATATTCGGGATCTCCGGGCCAGAGAGAAGGAACGTGAAGCTAGACGAGCACAGGCCGACGAGGAAGAACTGCAGATACTGCGTGACCGCTGCGAACGCCTTGAAGAAGAGCGGAGTTCTGGCTTTGGGATAGTACGTCGGTGATTTGAATTTGACTTGCCAAATTTGACATCTTTTTGCAGGACAACAGTGAAATCATCGAGCAGCTACGTGCTGATATGGAAGGGTTGATGTCAGAACTTAGCGATCTGTCCCGCAGGAATGATGAGTTAATGACTGCGAAAGATTCGGACCTCACTGTGATCCGTGATCTGGACAGCCAGCTCAAAGAATACAAACGCAAGTACGAACAAGCCAAAACCGAGCTCAGAAGCGTCAAAGGTCCGCAAAGATATCCTTCTGATGTATTTGGCGATCATCTGATATTTTCATGGTCAGCAACATCCCAGCTGTTCCTACAAGCGCCCAAGATGGAAGACCAATTGCCAATGGGCCCTGACGGGGGTCTCGTCGATATACATGTCACTGCGTTTGTGTCCGCCATCGATAGTCTTTTGACAGCTGGTCGTTCCAGTGCTCCGACACGCGTTCTAGTGCCGATGAAAGCCGTCGTCACGTCTACCACAGCCATCATCGATGACGTTCGTGCATACGAACAACGCCCATCCCGCGCGGACGTTGACGTCGATATCCTACACACTCTCCGTGAGCGCGCCGAGGCTACCCTGACTAACCTTGTAGCTGCATCGAAGACACATGCCACTGCATCCGGCATGTCTCCTGTGAGCCTATTGGACGCAGCCGCGAGCCACGTCTCCGTAACATTGACGGAGATCGCAAAAATGATATACATCCGCAAGGCTAGTCGGGCCGAGCAGGAGGAGTTCATGTCTTCCTCTGGTTCGCTGTCGTATCTATCTTCTGCGCGCTCGACGGAAGACGTGAGACCAAGTTTTGAACGCAAGGGTTCTACCTTTAGCACGAGACGATCGGAAGATGTCGTATCGCCCCCTATGACCGCAGCATCGCGCTTTGCAGAGGCTCATAGCAGACGAACACCGTCTGAGCCGTCTAGTTCACTCACAAGTTCTCCTCCGCCTATATTTGACAAGTCTCCTGTCAACAATGCGTTGGGTGCAATCAGCGACGATTCAACAGCGCCTGAAAGCGGTGAGGACGCTTGGTCCGAGCTCAAGGTCAGCTCTACTAGCACATCTATTCGTTTTGTCGACTCACAGATATCAATTTCCAGCCCTACCTCGAGGCACAGACCGAGTCCATCGTTTACGCGATTCAAAGCGTCCTTTCCGGCGTCCGCAGCCCTGTACCGCCGCCGACGTTAAACGAAAACCTCACTCAGATTATCACGATCGTGTCGAGTATTGTCGCCGTTTGCAGCGACAACCTGCCCCCTGCGTCCGCGCAGCAGGGTGCAGAACTACTGCGGGAGCTAGGCGAACACGCACGGAAGCTATCCGAGGTACAGACGCTGCCAGAAGTCACGAAGGAATCGCGGCAGGTCATGGCCAAGTCGAGCTTTGCGGTCGCGAATGCGATGAAGGGGCTCATGAAGTTGTAAGTTTGAAGGAGGTGCAGTGCGATATGATTAGGATGGATGGCTGGTCCATGCATTGACGTATGATGGCAGTATTATCAGACGTGGATCTTCGTTAATTATGATATGCTCCTTGTAGTTCAGTTCTTTGGATACCCTTTTCAAGGATCCATTTCCGCCATCAATGATCATTGGGAGATCTAGTACTCAGTAGAATACTTGCAGCTATTTGCACTATATGGCGATAGAAAACACTTCACCCCAAACCATAACCACGCCGTCACCAAAAACTAGTGATCTTGGGTCCAACCTATTCCGTTCATCGTCAAATATCAACAACCTGCAACGTTAACAAGTCACACGGCGCCTTTATTATAATACGTACAAGAATCGAGATCACATATGCTTCAATCATAGTTGCGCTCTGCCGTTGACGAAAACGTTGGAACAGAACACTGATATTTCAAACATTGTTGCGAAGTAAGACGCAGAACGGGTCTGAGAAAATTGTTTTACGATCAAGGGTCCTCACAAGTAGTAGTTTCACCCTTCAGCTTTCGATTTGTTTTCACGTACTGCTGCCCCGCATGCCTGTCACGTGCCAGGACTCCAAGCTTGAGAATGAGTATAATGTTCTTGTTAGGACTGCTAGCATGATAGCACGAGTCTCATGACGAGGAAACAAGGTTGATGGAATAGTAGAAGACGCGAAGGATAAGATGATTGTACATATACTGCTCCTATATTAATGACCATTGACGTACGGGGGAGATACGCAGCAAAGAAACAGTACGAAACGAACCCACAATGGGATAGGTGGTGACTGCGCGGTTGCTGCACCTGGTGCGGCAGTGCTAGTACCTTGATCAGGTGTGGTAGATGTGGTGGTGGCGGTGGCGGTAGGCTGAGATTGCGACGAGCCCTGGCCATGCAACGGCCTTTGCTGCTGCTGTCGTGGCCGCGGAGCAACATACAATGCCTGAACAGAATTATTGAACCAGTGTGATTGCAAATAAATGTATGAAATACCTTTCTGTCCTGTACTGTAGCAACATCAACAATACGAGGACCACGAGAGAATATGGACCGCCTTGGGCGTCGCTGAAGTTCGGTTGCACCATCGGTATTCCAGTGAGAGTGGTGGAAGAGGGATGATAAGCGTTCGAGAAGGGGTGCTCGAGTACTGCGGGCGGGAGAACAATGATGTGTACCGTGTGCTGCAGAGGACTGAGAGTACATAGGTCAGAACAAGAACAGGTCAAAAAGCAGATGACTCGCCTGAGCGCCATTGTGTACGCCATCAAAAAAGGCTGGCGGTATTCGACGGACCTGAATAGGTGGATGCCGAGCAGCATCGCTCTAGAGTGACGATCTTAAATTGATTGAAAAGACCAAGAAACACGTCACATACATTCATCGCCGACTTTTCAGCTGGGACCTGTGAGGGGGAGATTAGCTTAATTTGGAGTGGAGATCCACGAGCTTTACATCAGATAAAGGTTGGAGGAGGTCTTCAAGGCCAGCTTCTTTGAGGATGGCCTGAATGTCCCATGTGTACACATTTTTGTTCTGGCAACTAGTCACTAGCAGCTTTCCATCAGCGGAAAGGGCCGCGCAGCGTACAACATCTTCGTGCTGGAGGGGTGGACCGACTTGCAGATTTGTGTCGATATTCCATAGACGCACTGTTTTATGGTCTGATGCACATAGAAGGCGGTCGTTCTGGGACAAAGTGATGGCGTTGACCAAGAGTGTGCGACCTCCCAGATTGGCGATCTCCTGCCAGGTGGCTGTGTCGTATATCCTAATTGGGTCGTATGAACCAGAGATAAGTCTCTTACCGTCAGACGTCCAGACCAAGCTCCGAACTATAAAGTCATGTTTGAGCGTGTTAAGCAACTCGCCTGTCTTGCCGTCCCAGATTTTGACTGCATCTTCGTCGTCTCCGCTCGTCGCAATTTTGGTTGCATCGGGTGAATATATCATCGTATACACCCACTTGTGCCCAGTTTTGATTGTCAGGACAGTTTGGTTGCTCTTGACAAGCTTGACTTCCCAGACTCTTGCCGTCCCATCCCAGGATCCACTCAACACTAAATTACCATCTCCACTCCAGCACAGTGCACCCACAACATCAGTGTGTCCTGCCCAGTTGGCAATAACCTTCCTTGTCTCCACGTCCCATAACTTCACTTTCCCGTCATTGCGTCCAACTGCAACTGTCTTGCCGTTTGGAGACAATGCCATGCACCCCACTCCTATCTCATCCTCATCTATCCAGCCCTCTCCCATCTGTGTGCCGCTTTCTAGGTCCCATAGTCGGAATGAGCCGTTCGTTGAACATGTGATGATCTGTTGTCCGGCATGCAGATGTACAACACCGTTTACCCAATTGGTATGACCTCGCAACATATGACAAGGCGCGATTTCTCGCGTCTTACTGGAGGAAGACATGAGTAGCGCTCAGTATCTCAACTACGACAGATTGGGGACTATGTATGCGAGAGAGGTAGGATCTTGAAATCAGGTCGAGTTATCCGGCAACAGGAATAATTGCTGGTGAGTCCTGTCTCCGCCACCTTACTTCTTGTCAGAGCATGCAAGTAATTGCTAATAAGCCAGCCCACTTACAGGTCCGCTCTTTACCCAGGACTCTAACTTCGGAACTGTCTATGGAGGAAGTGCTGCGGAAATACCGGAATGTGCAAGAGGTATTCCAAGTGGCTGGCGAGCATCTGGTCAGTTGTATCCTGTAGAAAAGCCCATATTATCACTTACGGGCAATATCATTTGGACGATCCCTCACCAGCGATCAGAGGGCGTCTGGTTGGGAGTTAAGGAAGCTACGCACCCGTTCATTCATGTTGTCTTTTAAGGTTCGTCCCATGCGCAATCCTCGTGTTCATTTCACAGCTTATTGCTGTGTAGATCAAGCGCTCAGCGCTCAGGTACCAGTGCTGTGCGAATGTTCCTATACGTAAGGACTAGGTTATGGTAACCCTTCAACATGTTCCAACTCGATGCCGTCAACATTGCAGGATATATGCAGGCAGAGTAGTATACCAGTAGTGTCAGTACCTAGGACGGAGCTATCGAACAGTCCGCTGTATCACAGTCCTGTTATCTAGCCACTTCCTTTTTACCTTCTCACTCCCTAAATTCTAACTCTCGCTGTAACCCAAAGGGCAAACCATCATTACACCATTTCAGCTTGGCTTTCATGTAGACCTGGTGTGGCTTAAGCTTCAGTATGAAGCTGATATTCGAATTTATTCGATAAGGTCTACAAAATGATTTTGATCTTGGTGGGTGTGTGCATTCTCATGGTTGCGTGTAGAGGAGCGCGATCGTGACGTTGCTACAGTGCATTCACAATCGATCCTTTTCTCGGAAAACCATATACCACCTCGGTCATGAGTGGCTGCAAACTTGATGCACGAAGATGAGTGAAAGTTGACATGAATGAAATTATTTTGTGGCAACGTTGAACGCTGCGTACTCGTCTTGGTGGAGACTGCATATCCAGAACAATTCTTTCACTAGTAAATCGACCTGGCAGGGTCCGACTTGCTCCACACAAGGCAGTGACAGCTCATTACATGTATCGCATGTGAGCATGCCATCACACCCCATTTTCCCTGTACTGACGCCAAATTATCTACTCTCCTTCCAAATTTCATCATGGTATTTTTTTCCGTTTGTCTGATCCAACGGAAAAGAAAACAGTGACACGAGCGATCAAGCTGTCCTTCGCTCACAATTTAGCATTGTATTGTCAAGTCCGATGCACTACGCAACTCTCGTGATAAGGAAAAAAAGTAGCGAAAAACACGAGCAAAGAGATGAGAGTAAGTGGAAGCATGAAAGAGAAACGCTGCACCCCGTCGTATGGGGGAGGTGTATAGCAAAGAAGAAGCACAAGAGGAGCCCACAATGGGTCGGGACTCGGGTGGTGACTGCGCGGTTGCTCCACTTGCTGTGGTGATATGGATACCTGAACCAAAAGGTATGGTGGGCGTTGAGGTGGCGCTAGCTGGGATTGCGATAACGAGGCCTGATTGCAAGTCTGCTTTGCCATTGCTGCTGCGTTCGATTTATTGATCGTAGTGCAACAAACATTACCTGAACCAAAATAATTAATCGCAGCGATAGGAAATACATACGAAGGAGTACGTACCTTTCTGTATTGTACTGTAGCAAGCTCGATAACGTAGGAACCGCGAGTAAATATGGTCCATCTTCTTCGAGAGTTCGGTTGCCTGGACCATCGGTATTGTGGATGTCTATGGATGAGTGGACTCGAGCTTTGGACCAGTCTATGCTCCTTGTCTAGAGTAAACTTGAGCCAGTTCCGGTATATCATCATATACAACGGAAAATCACTGCGAGATCAATCTAGCATGTTGAAACTAGCCGGGCAGTATGTATGACTTACAGGAAACGTGATTGGGGTGTGTATGTACAGCTGGGGGAGGTAAAGATCCAATCCAGGGCAAGATATTGTAAATACTTACTATGAGAATATGGATCAGGCTGTATGCGGGCTGTCCAGATCGCTGTCAGCCAGGCAGACCTTGTGAACAGCAGTCTTAGATGGAGCAGGCTGCGGTTCTGTCGACTCTTTCTTCACTTTCAGCTTGATAGGTATAACTCCCAGGTCATACAACTCTGAGCTCTCCCAATTCAATGCCAACCATCTTCTTCCTTAGCTTGAAAACACGCTCGTCGTCGATATCGTCCACCGGTGTTTCACGTTTCCTGTTACTCTCAGAAAACCTGTTGTCCATCTTCGGACACGCTTGAAACCTCATTCCGTATCGGTGCAGGAGATCCCAATGCATCGGGTCGTTGGGAGACAGTGATTATCGGAGCCATAGGACAGAGGTTGTAACAGGTTGAAGGTCTTACGGATGTGGTGAATCCTGCGCATGCATAAATATCTAATCTAGCGTTGTTTCGTTCAGTGACGGTTAACTGAACTTTTTTGTTGGAAGAAAAACCCTATTCACTGTCTTCAGATTGCAAATGACATGAAAGAAGACTTTCATTATGAACCACTCGTGTGTGCTGCAGCAGGACGTAGACGACGATATAGTAGACGTACAACTGAGCCACCTAGAAGGAAAAATGTACATCGATCAGGTTGCGGTCGCGTGCAGAGGTAGGCTTGGTTAAGACCGGAGTAGTAATAGACTATAGCCCGTTTGCGGCTTGCCGTAGGCCCGTAGCTTAGTAAGTAATTGAAATTTACATCTATTCATGTGACTGTCCCGCTCAAGACGACTTGCTCGGAGTGCGAGTCTATATGACTTATACTACAGCCATACCTATGCATGGACCCGGGCCCTCACCGCAGAAACACTCGACTTTAACTCATTTCCAAGCGTTGTGACATCGCAGACCCTGCAATCTCTTATAAGTCTTCGTTCATTGTGCTACTAAAAGAAACTTGCTGTCACCATCATGAATCATATAACAGGTTATCTGTGCAGCCAAGCCTGTACTTTACTAGCCCAGATCATATCACGAGAACCATCCACAAGACCGGTTTGGAATGCGGCCGAAGTGCACTGTCCGTTATTAACTAGCATGGGCATGGCCCGGACGCCGCGACCACGCGCCAAATTGGAGGTTATCGAATGGTATTACACTCTAATTATAATATCTGCCCCCTATTATCGTTTAATGCAGCTGATCACAAGTCTAGTTCTTAGTTCTATGACCTTCATTTTGTTATCATTGCGGGCACGAGACATGTCATGCGCCCACACTATAGAAGGATACTCATGCGTATCTGACAGTTTCTCTCAGGTACGAGGTCGTACATATATCACAATCAAGCTTGAATCATATCTGCGCTATCTCCCTCTTAACAATGGCTACAGTTTCGTTTAAAGAGAAAATCAAAGGCGTAGGCGGCCATGCGTCATACGAGGCAAAAGCTCACATCTTCCGAGAACAACTTGAAGCCAAGATTCCAGCGAGTCTCAGACTTCCACCAGCAATTCTCGAAGACCCACCTCTTAATGTTACTCACATTCCCGAGACCTGTGGCTTGCTCACGCACAAAGAGCTGGCTATTACCGAGCTGGATGCAACCGCCGTGTGCCAAAAGATCGCCGTAGGCGAGCTGACTGCAGTTGATGCTGTCACTGCATTTGGAAAACGTGCAGCTATCGCTCATCAGCTCACAGCCTGTCTTATCGATTTCTTCCTCGATGAAGGCATAAAACAGGCGCAACAGCTGGACGAGTACTTCCGGAAAGAAGGCAAGGTCATTGGGCCACTGCATGGATTGCCAATTTCAATCAAAGTAAGTGCAGATTGAACAAACTACGATGATCTATCTCAGATGATCGCCGTCAGGGCATGCTTCCGGTCAAAGGGACAGTTGGGTCTGCAGGCTTCCTCATGAACACCGAGACTGCGACTGAAGACTGTGATATGACAAGAATTCTGCGTTCGCTTGGTGCGGGTACGTAAATTATGCCTAAAATTATATTCTCTTAGTTGAGCAGAGTTGCAGTCTTCTACGTCAAGACGAATCAGCCGCAGACTTTGATGCACCTTGAGTCCAGGTCTACCTACGGCCGAGTAGTAAGTAATCTCTCGAATGGAAACACATTTCTGTGACACAAATCCCATAGTTGAATCCCTACAATACGGATCTTACTGCAGGAGGATCTTCTGGCGGTGAATCAGCCCTTATTGCCATGAAGGGCTCTTGCATAGGTGTGGGCACGTAAGTCTGTATTCCTCCATATCACACCAGAATTTGATGCATTGCCAATTAAGTGATGGCGGAGGATCCATTCGAGCCCCGTCGGCCCATTGTGGTATATATGGGTTCCGTCCATCATGTCGGACCACGCCTCTCCATGGGGTCCTATGGTAGTAAGTATACCAAGCTCTGTCATCAAATTATATTGACATCGCCCAGTCAACCTGGCCAGGACGGATTCTTTAGTTCTGTAGGTCCAATGTGTCGCTCAGCGCGAGACATGCGACTTTTCCTTGAAGCTGTTCTTGGAGCCAATCCTGCACTCCTGGACCCAGATGTGTTGCCAGTGCCACTGAAAGTGCCAGACCTGACCAAGAGGAAACTGCGTGTGGGAATCATGATGCACGACGGGGTTGTGACGCCCCATCCCCCAATCATTCGAGCATTGAAGTGGGCAAATGCAAAGCTGGAAGCCTCACCAGAGGTTGAGGTGGTGGACTATATTCCATATGACCACGATCGTGGATACAGCATAGTTGTGAGTCTGGTGATATGTAAGGCAATGCTGTTACTCACCTGTGTCTAGCGCGAGCTCTACTATGAGGATGGAGGAGCCACAGTTCGACGCATTCTGAAGGAGAGTGGAGAAGAGATACTTCCCCTGACAGAGTGGGTCATCAGTCCACCACACGTGAGAGATCATGATGCATCAGAAGTTTGGAAGGTAAGACAACATTTTGATGCTCATCGACACTTGCGCTGACATTGATCAGCTGCGTGATGAACGTGATAAATACAGGAGGGAATACTCTGATCACTGGTGGTCCCAAAATGTCGATGTCGTCCTTTGTCCACCCTTCCCAGGTACAGCCAGCCGTCATGACACTGCAAAATACTGGGGGTGCGTCATGGTCTCTCGCTTGATACCAGACTCTTAATAGCTCATTAGCTACACTGCCATCTGGAATTTGCTCGACTACCCTGGGACGGCTTTCCCGTCAGGTTTCGTCGCTGACCCAGCCATTGACATATATCAGGAACCACCCAGCCCTATGAGCGCGGCAGATGAGTACAACCTCTCTCTTTGTTAGTCTCTCTTTCTCATGTCGGATAACATCAGCTGACCCTTGCATACAGATGATGCAGCGAAATTCAAGGGGGCTCCTGCGTCGCTACAAATCGTGGGCCGCATATACAACGACGGTTTGGTGTTGGCTGCACAGGAAGTAGTTGAACGCATACTCAAATCTTAGGCATACTAGGGCCTGCGCCATGTGCAATTTGATTATACCTTTCGGTACTGGCGTTGTGAAGCGCAAATGATGGTCGGATTGTTACTGTAGATCATCTATGTCAAACCCCCCATTTTATTAGTTTTGTCGAGTTCATTCATGTCGAAGCCTTCCGCACTCACGTGAAGAACAGATACACAAGTATGACAACACAATCCCCAACTCCCACAAAGAGGAGGGTGTTGGAAACGTGCACCTCACACCTTATATCACCACCATCGACCGAGGTCTCGCAACCAGTCACAGTCAAGCAGGTGCGATGACAGATTTGCTACTCCTGGAGGCCCTATGCCAGCTCGGTTTTGAAACATGCCGACAATCGTTCGGTTTGATCCAATCCGCCTCGAGGCCATGTAAGGATAACATGTGTATGTACAGGCCGTCCTAGGGAGTCGAAGATTAGTTTCGCGCGATTCACTGATAATTTCGAGCGGGAATGACAATGATTTATCGCGACGCCTTTCCATGAAGATCCGGACCACTTTTCTCTGTAACAGACACCGCTCCCCTTGATTGGGTAAATGACTTTCTAGCCAATTAATTCATCATAGTACACCAGATAGATTGAAGCAAAGAATGAATAGATATGATACAGATCGCCCCTCGTTTGGGCTTCTTAGTTTTGCTACTTCGCGGGAGTTTGAACGAAGAAATCCTCGTCGCTCACCATCTCTATTCTGTGTCTGCAAAAAGTGAGATGAGCCTATCACCAGTGTCATTCACGAAACCACTCACACTTCCTTCAAATGCGAGCGAAGCGCGTTGAAGTTCATCGACCTGAGTTTGTTCTTCCTGATTCTCTGGCGGCCATTCTGGTTCCCCGTTTGTGAGTCCTCAGTTTGTGAGTCCTCCGTGTGTGACTCCTTCGCAATAGATTCCCCAGCGGAGACCTGCCCCTCCCCATCTGTGCCAGCATCTGCTGATTTGCTGGCTGGAATGCAATGACGGCACCGATAATTCACCTCACTCCTCAACTTCTGTGGCTTAGAACCCATGTTCATAAGTCTCGCAGACAACCCCGCCGCAAAGGGATACTCTGACCCTTCTCCTTCGGGTAGTATAACCATCTGCATGTTATCATGCCGGTGCGAGTGGCCAATCTACGCGTAGCAGTATGAGCTTTCCTAAATAAACAAGATGATGATGAAGAAGAAGAGTGACTAACGAGGGTGGGGAAGTCCATGATGATGGATGCATGTTCACAAGAAAGACACCGAATGCGTGCTCCAAGCATCTTGACGGTATTGCATGCGTTCGTATCCTCGTCGGTAATTCCGACGAGCGTCAGGAGGCGTGCAACTGCATTTGATGCCTGTGAATGTAATGGGACATAGGAGGACAGTATACTTGAGCCAATTGTTGTCGGAGGGTTATCAAGCAACAAACCTCGTCATCTTTTACGAAGCGATCGACACTCCAATCCACTTGTTTCCTATCTTTCTTGTTATTACTAGGACATTCATGTGCGCAGACGCCTGCAAAATCGAGACATCGTTCCTTCTCATACCGCTTTGCGACCTTCCCACATCCCTGGCACATAAACCGCGCAGTGATCCTATCCAGTGGATGCAACTTCGTCTTGCTCGCACTTCTCCACTTGGGAAACCCAAGTAATTCGGATAGTTTTTCCCGTGCAGACGCCATCCACATCTTCAAATCAGCTGCGACGAGCTCCGCGACGAGGGCCGAGTTCTTCATGTCTTTTGCAAGGCCACTGGAATTGGGCCTTGAACCTGTCACGCTCCCCTGCATAGTCGTCATAACCGAGAGTTTGCGGAACTCATAAAGCGATGGGACAACTGTTCCAGCGGACC
Organism: Suillus fuscotomentosus; assembly: GCF_016647785.1. Taxonomy (NCBI): domain Eukaryota; kingdom Fungi; phylum Basidiomycota; class Agaricomycetes; order Boletales; family Suillaceae; genus Suillus; species Suillus fuscotomentosus. The sequence goes on from NW_024539536.1 coordinate 153,528, forward strand.
GTAGGCGATTGTAGTATTGTTTGACGTCGTCGCGACGCTGGCGATAAGATGCTTCGTTCTCTTGATTTTGGCGGTGTATTTGCATTTTCAAAAGTTGGGCTTCGATAAAGGGTTTTATCGGAAGGAAATCTGATAGGACGGCACTTGGTAAGACAATGATTTATCCATATGAGCCTGACCGAATTCGCATACCACGTAGCGTGACTTCCTCCAGCACATGATTCTTGTGCCTGTGCAATGAACCATAGGATTGAGAGCTAAGTAAATCAGGACCATTCCAGCCTTCCTGGGCAGCAAGTGCCTTCGCCCTACATTTCCGTTAGGCTTCTGTTGTGATGGTTAGTTAAGTCCTACTTGCCACTGTTCGTTTTTGGTCTTGATGGTGCTGTGCATAGTGACATAGGCGCTCTTCCACTTCTGTAACGCAACTGCTAACTGAACTACTAGTCACATTTGACTCAGACTCTTGCGAAAAAAAACACACCTCCATGACCTTGGGAAATTTCGCGATTTGATCAGTGCACGCCTAAATGATTATGTGAGATAATTCCTAGCGATGCAGAGGTGTCCTCATCCAACCTTCTGCAGCGCCTCAGACGGAGGCGGAGATAGAGCCGAGAACGCTGCATAATCGGCTCGAAAACGCTCCCAATCGGATTTCTTCATCAATATGGTGGGATTCTCGGGCCCTGCAACTTCAATTAAGCACAATAGACTCGAGGAACGTGAGGAGAAAACCATACATGCATTGCCGAGGATTGGATCTGAAAAGTTATGATTAAATATGAGGATGTTCGGAAACTGGAATGTAGTTACCGAAGCAATGAGTGGACTCCATGTAAGGAACCCATATCTCCTCACGTGCACGACCTTTGAAAATAGTGGTAACATCCATAAGATGTTTCCTGCAACAAGGTAATTAATAATCAAATTCATTCACTCAGTTGAGACATGTCCCACCTGATGCCCATCCTGCAACGCAGCTATTATAGTACGATGAATGATCCTGCTCAATACACACTATAAGAAGTTGGAAAGTCATCACTTACATTACGACACAAACGAAACCGTATAGCAAAGCTCGCATAGAATTCTTTTGTGTCTTCCTTACACGCCTGCATCAACCGATCACATTACCGTCAGTCCATATTATTTCCGCTCAGGCGAAGGGATTTTGCTCACATCACAAGGCCCTCCATCATACACGAACGCGGCATATGCCGCCTCGCTGAAGTTTGGGGTGGGATCAGGCAGTGGGTGAGGCAAGCAATTCTTGCGAATGGTGCGCCAGATGAAGTCGGCAGCGGGATTACAGACAAGTGTCAAACACAAAAGCTTGGATGTGCGAGCGACAGATAAAACATCGCGAGGAGAATTGGTTTGGATCAATATTTCTGCGAGGAGCTCGAGCGGAAGTGTCGGAAAAAGGCATTTTCCTGGTACACTTTCAGATTCTGAGGGGTCTTGAAGCTTTCGTACGTAAGTGCGACGTTTCTTCGGAGTTGGGACTGTGATGCTTCCAGTAGACATGGCTGTTGCTGGTTGTAGTGGTGACTCCGAATTGAAGTGCCCAGGAAACTTTAAATGCGGATGTGAGGAACAAAGGGCTTGATCGGCTCGAATCGGTCGTCCACATGGTTTGAAAGCCGATCCAAACTTCCAAATTTATTCTGTCAATGTCGATCATCACCGACACACGCAAAGATAGGCTCACCCTCAAAACTTAATTGAGACACCCCGCAAGTGCACTAGCGAGTCTTAGTAGTTGACATTGAATCTCCAACCCTAATTAAAACTCAGGGCGTATCAGGAAAATGCCGGATGCAACAAACTTTCATTCCTGGCACCATGCCAATTCATACCGATATGCTCGAACAATTCACTGGCACTGATGGCCATTATGAATACCCACTTATCTCCCTAAGAGAGCCAGACGATTGAAGCAATCATATTCATCAACATACACATGAACGACGGAAGCTAACACGAGACGTAGTAGTACTGGTACACATATGCGAGAACATTTCCAATAGCTCAGTGCTGACTTTGAACACTGCAAGGTCACGGTGGTACCTAGTGGCGACAACTAAACGATTGGCGCGAGATTAGAAAGACGAGTTAGTTCCCACTGCTGGCGGGAAGTTCCTGCGTCGTAATTCTCGATTTTCACCTTGTGGACGTGATGAGCGTGAGGCTTGGAAAAAATATTCATCAACTTACTTCACTGTGGCTCGAACTCGGAATGGATAGCACCAGGTCAGAGCTCCCGAGAGTGTAGTGCATTCTGTATACGCGAGTCATTAAATTAGCAAAAATAGGTTCCTGAGTACTGTGTCGGATTCTCACGTATAAGCATTGTCTTTGCGTCCAACAAGCTCGATGATGAACGCCTGCTTGGTATAAACGACTGGTACATCCGAATCCTGTCCGCGTCCGCGTCAACCAACAAGCTCAACCAAATGAATGAATGCAGGTTGATCCAGCATACCTCGCTCGCAGTAGCAAAGCATCCATTTCCATTGTTGCCGCTGTTGCTAGACTGAATGGTGACAGTCTTGTTGGGGGACCCTGGCTCGTTCTGCCTCTTGATCACCCACTAGTAGACATGATGTGTGCAATGAGAATCAGTCACAAGATGTGTGCGAACGCGGATAGATACCTGTTGGGCCACGGTGTGATTTGATGGGTAGCCTTGAATCTGGGTGCCTTCAGCGGTGTTGTTGCCCGTGAGATCAAGCATGAGGCCTCTGCCAACGTTTCTGATAGAATACACTCCATCGTCGGTGAAAGGCATTGTATAAGATGTAGGTCGCTAGTAGGATGATGATTCAACAATGTAATGAGGAATTGACAAAAGAAAGATCATAGAACGCTGAGCTTTTATGCTGAGCATCCTCGGCTGTTTTCGACGAATGGGGCCAAGATGGTGCGGCGAAAACACAGACATAATGGTGACAAGAGTTGAGAATCTGGGTCATAAGACTGCGCGCGACAATACTAATTCGGCGCCTTGAATTTGCGTACCATTCTTTCCCAATACTAGTTAGTAGTAGTAGAAGGTCCCCGCATCAGCACTGTTATTATCACAGCCTGAATTCAATTGAATAAGAGGGGCCAACGGAGATGAAAGACAGTGACTAGCGGCGGTGCGGCGGATATTCGAAGTTCTTGTGTGTCAAATTTTTTCTGGCTCCCTGGTCAGGAGGTGGGCTATAGGCGTCACGCGCCAGTCATATACATCTGGCGTTTCGAAGATCATGTGTGTGATGAGCCGAACAAGTACTACATGAAGAAATCCGGTAAATTCTTGGAATGCTGGATTGCTTAATGAGCTGGAAGCGAAATGATCCTTGGCTTAAGACCGTGACAGCCCGGCGCTGATGCTAGACATATTAATATTTATGACGAGCTGTATGGTGGACTCAGTCAACTCATGTTATAAGCTACACAGCTACTTACCTGCATTTACGATGACGAGCTATAGCTCAATATACATGTTGTTGACGACTCAAGGAGAGAAAGCATCCAGCACCGACTGCAGTTCTCAGGACTTATTCCTGACAGTTTCCTTTCATCACATCAAACTTGCTTCGAAACTTCTTGGGAGTACCTTTGACGCCCATCCAGCCAGGTCGCGACTCTCCAGGTCCACCATCAGATACCCACCGTTCGGTCACATTGGAGTGCCACCCTCCGAGTACTATGTTCATGTGATGTTGACAGGCTGTCATAAACCAACCTAGACCTTAAATGACATCCAAATTCCGAAAGGTTCTGATATTGAGAATGTCTTGGGACACTCTGGCCCAGGGCAAGCGTGTCGCAGACTAAGTGCCTAGGTCCCTGTCAGCCGCTCAGCTGACTTTGGTCGAACGTTCATTAATGATGGCATCGAGAAATGGAAGGGCAAATCTGGTATGCCTGGATCCCTGCAGCCGAATTCGATCGAAGTTCATGTTAGGCGTAGCCCCTGTGCTCGAACATGATGTCATCATAGCCAAGGTGTTGCATCATAGGTGACAGCGGGCGCACAAAAGAGCCAGACGAAGGTGCTGATAGTATTACGAAAAAGTACTGCGGGGTAACGGCCGGATCCATGATCAGGAGAAGCGAACAGAGCCCAGTAATCCATCACTAAGTGCTGACTATGTATATATGTGGGAGCAGAGTATGATGCATCATACGTACATGTCGTTCGCCTGCTATCAGTAATCGTAGATTGGATTGGCAAAACTCTGCTCCGATTTTCTCTTCGTTGCAGTAGTGAATACGTCCTACATCAATTTTTTGAAAGTGCGGTTTTCCCATTGGCGAAGCCTTGAATTGTGGAGGTTGAAGAAAATAGAACTTCTGAATAGTGAGTGCTTGAGAGTTATTGGAGGCGGTGGCATGAAGCGAGTTGCGAAAGGAATTGCTTGGAATTGACGGTCCAAATAAACCTATTACGAGAGAGGCAACTAAACGTCGAGCGCTGAGCTCCGAGTCCGGTACGAGGTATTTCAATCAACTGCGTTTGGTGTCAAATTTCAACGAAAAATGTGTTGCTACCGAATATACAGCTTTTCTGCTGTCATTGCCTGCTAATCGGCCAAGTTAACCTGGAGGGTATACCGGTAAGGTCTGGTTGCTCGAAGTCAAACAAGTCAGCCTGGCTCCAAACTTGTGTAACCTCAATTTGCATATTTTGTTTTCGACCGCCGACTGTGTATTGCAGGCTTGTAGGCCGTCGCCTCAGACAGTAGCATACAGCGCACTAACCTCAACTTCACGTCAAAGTAAGCGCGTTGTATGCTGGCAGTGTAAAAAATCCAGGCCCAGGCCAAAGCCGCGGCCCGAGTACTGTAAATGCAAGATCACATGTATGGGTCAAGATATGAACTTGAAGTACTCACCAGCTGGACGGAACACATCAGCATTTGTGAATGGATAAGGATGTGTGCAGACATGCGTGACAAGGTGCCAACGAGCGCAGACATCAACACGTGTGAGCAAGCGCCGACGCAAGCATGAATGAGCCACAATTTACAAAGAAGTGCAAATAAATGTCGCTCCGAACCCCGAACCTGTTTTGAATTTGAGGTTCGGACCGTTCGGTTCAGGGACCATGCCGAACCTGTGGCCGGGCCATGGGTCCGGTTCGGAAAAGTTGTTCGAAGTGAACGTTCAGAACCGGACTGCGGCGTTGAGCACTACTAACGCTAAGGGCGAGTTTCCATCCTAGACTCATCACACAATTCGAGCATCGTTCATGCAGACCCCAGCTATCACGACAGCCCAAGATTCAATTGGGGACTTGTCTTCCGCCGAAGAATTGGTCACCCAGGACATCCACATCGATGCTAACGATCATACATTATATACTCATAGCTCACCCATTATGGCCCGAAAAAATCACTGGGAGGATGCAATCAAGGTGAGTTATACCGACTCATCATGGCCCTCTTACAAAAGGCTAACTTTCATTCATGACGTAGTCCATCAGCATTCAGCCCTCATTGACAGGTTATGTCCCCAGAGGTATCGCCCTCCGCGACCGAGGTCACGTCCAGGAGGCAAGGATAGCATTCGACGTCGCATCCATGTTCACGAACCAAGATTCAAAAACTAACCTTTTTTCTTCTCTTCACAAAGGTATGTTAAATTTGTTTTGCATATTCTCTGCTTCATTGTGTATCTCAGGCCATCGCGCTCTTCAGCGCAGAACACCATGAGGAAGTGATGCTTCTCATAAACGGACTCACTGTCATTTGCCTGAATACCAATCCTCTCGGGTGTGGTGTCGTGTCGTGGAAGTAAGTATCGTGCGGCAATGCTCGGTCATCAAAACTGATGTTTTTCACTCGCATATTAGACATCCATCTATGTGTTCAGCTCAGAACCAAAGTCTTCGATGGTGCTCATTATAATAAAGTTCAGAAGTTTCTGGCCACTTCACTACTGCTGTCAACTCAAGCGCCTTCTCGTCGAAACCATTCATTTAATGTATGAGGACTTGACTATGGTGCGTCAAGATTATGCGTACATAGTGCTTTTCATAAACTGGGACTTTGTCTAGCTCTTCGGCTAGGATCTCGAGTCTTTGCAACTTACTGCTCACCAGAGATGTGATACACTCTTTCAGGCAGATAGACTTCGAGGTCATGCTGATGCTGCGTGACGGATCAGTGACGAAAATACTAGTACCTTGACTGGTCCAACGGCAAGTCTGGAGTTCGTGATGTCATGAAGACTACTATCCTCAATGACATTTGATTCAGCTTTCAAACAAGAATGCAGCGTGCTCTGTGCTGCCAACGGAGATGCCTGGACCGCCTTCACTGCGAGCAATATGACAGAACAATACTCAGCGGCATCAATTTGAATCCCGCATCTGATGCTGTCTTTGCAAATCATACTAAGGCAAAGTAGGTTAAAATGCTATGGATGGAAGTACTTCTCGATGCACAGAAGGTGCGATGGCAGCTATCGTCCCAAAGCCAATGCTTATTGCAACAATACGTAGGTCATTGAACTTGACTCTTTGGCTTATCTTGGATACAATTCGAAGCACGCAGCACTCTATGGTGCGCGCCGCTATGATAAAGTAATTTGGACCTTCCAAACGATGCTTCCCATAACGTACCCGACATTCAGACATGAAGTGAGCCTTTGATAACACATTTGTCAACATGTTTAACTCTTTCTCCAGAGCTGCGCCAGCACTACTTCAGACCCTTTGAAGTGGAACGTGTTATTCGACGGGTCATTGATGCCCGACTCGACAATGCTCCGCTGCGTGTACTCGATGATGGCTGTTGACTTCGCTTCGAATCTTTCTACCCTACTTCGGAACACCAGCACCCCTCACTTTGCATAACAGAGACTGCATGTGCCTTTATTGCATTCGATGTCAGGGAGGTCAGATGGGTGCGTAGATATTCATACAGTGTACGTATCATACATGCATTTGCATCAGACTAAAGCCTTCGTCACCTGCCCACGTGCCGTTTCTTGCAACAACCTTTGTTCGCCCCAAAAGATGCACTATACTCTTCATACTGGTCTACAGCGAGCTGCAAGGTGAGGGACCGCGAGACCTTGGACCTGTACTTGTACCGTGAAGAATTGTGACACTCACTTGAAGTTGCGAACTGGAGGCAAAGGCTGTGACAGATTTGAGAATTATGATTTGGATAAAATGCATATTGAAAGATGGAAACTGTTCCATTAGCTCGAGGGAAATTGAGACGCGATAAGAAATAAATTTGGGCCGCCGTGCACACGCAGTTCTTAGGATTAAAAGTGAGTTGTTAGCTAAGAAAGGTGTGTTACAATTAATGACAGGCACACGGTTGTGAGGGGACAACACTGTTAAAAGTCGTCCCTGTTGATAACTGAATGGATTCAGGGTGTGTGGGAACATTTTGAGGACATCACCAACCTTATTTTTGACTCCCTAGCTACACCTGCACCTGAATTTTACCCCTGCCAATTTTCAGGGTGTGGGGAAGCTAGCAGAATCCGCAGCCGGTACCTGCAGGCCTGTTGCATTCCTGTCAGATACTAGATTTGCTAGATCGTACCGGAGGCGAAATAGGGGCTTCAAATGAACAATTCAAACAGATTTTCAGATTTGAAGACGGAATGATTGTGGCGATCCTCGAGGAGCGAGGAGAGCGTACTCGAATATTTTGATGTAGACTTGTTGTGACGAAATTTAAAGGCACATCAAGGAATCGGAGGTTTTACTGGTGCAGTTGCGCACTTCACACGACGGGTCTTGTCCTTGCACACTTCGGTATGTTCTTCAGTACAGCGCTTTCCTTCGTTGGCATGTAGTAGGGATATCCAGAATATTAGTTAAAACATTCTTAAGGCCAGGACCTATAACAAATGATTCGAACGCATACTACGACAACAAACTTGAAATCTACAACATAACTACCAAATAAGTACTGCAACGAAGCTTGGAACAGAGACAAAAAAAATCCGGCTCGCTACAGAGCACCGGACAACTGTTAAAATATCGTGTGTCACACACTACTGCCAGTCGGTATATGCACACGCTCCTGGAAAGCGATTGAGGTCATCACAGATGCTGCGTCGGAATCGGCCACGAGCTTCGCGTTGAATTCTCGGACGCCAAGGATCAGGCGTGGTCCCAGAACAAACATCTGCACGACCCCCAAAATCCGAAGAAACCCAGAATAAATCTGGACGTCCAGTGAATCCTATGGAAACGATACACCGTGGTAGCACGCAGGGGCAGCGAAAGATTGACATACCGTTGACAATCTTGGAACAATGAGCTGGAGGCAAGAAACAGCAACAAAGCTACCACGTCCGACCCTTTAGTGGAAAAAAAGAATGATAATCACGATATGAACTTACCTCGCAAAGTAAAGCACGTGAGTTTTCATCAACACCGTGAAACAGTCCACGATCATCCCTCCTGCCGGATGTTGTCGCAGTTCACGGAAATGTTTTATTGCAATCCAGACTGCGAGACACAGTGTGAAGACCTCCCACACAGTGCCGAGTATCCATATAACAGCAGTCAGAAGTGGGAGATCTCCCCCAAAGCCAATCGAGCACTGATAGGTACCGGAAAAATAGTATTCCTCTGGTATTCATCAATGAGCCCCACTGGTCCACGTTTATTTTCATCCAAAATCAAGCGTACCCACTGAAGCATGTACCGTTATTATTACGGCTGCCACTACAATGCAGATGGCGTTAGCCAGCGAGGTGACAATGAGGAATATCAGAATCTTTCTGGATCGTTGATACATGGCATATAACCGAGTGATAATAATGACTAGCAGCATGTTTCAGTCAAGTCAATATCACTGAGATCTCGCAAGTGCCAAACTCACTCCACAGCATTGCAAATGCCATAATACCCGTCCAATTCCACATGACGGACATAATCCAGCCTGACGAATCCGGTCAGTGACCAGCCTCGGGTAGTGCACACTCCAAACAGACTCACATCTGTGGTAGTACAGCGTGGCAGTCATTAATGAATCAAGATCAAGAAGTTAGTAAAGAACCACACCCACTCCTACAAGGCACCACGGTTAATTGGAGGGGAATAGCAGGCATCTGTGAAGAAGACTTACTGTATCTGTCAGCGAGACGGTTGGAACATTGACTGTATGCCATTGGTCAGAAGAAGAAAAGACAGCGAGTGTACTAAGGAGACATACTCAGCATGGTCAGGCTGTTTACGAGAGATAAACAATCAGCACAACACCGATTGTTTAGCTTTCCGAACATACGCAGCAAAGAAGATTCCAAGGTAGCGCACCTAGGATACTTTCAAGTCAGCACAACATGGTAACCGCGACAAACAAGTTACATACACTGAGATACAGAACTGTCACTAACGACCAGCGTTGCCTCTGTAATTAAGTGTATCTTCAGGCGTGTTCCTTTGACACGAGACATTACTTGCCCAGACCAATTCAACCTATAAAAGGATTCTTAGCGAGATGGTTACGTCGGTCGTAGCATTGACATACCTCCTGTCCTAATGTGAGTGCTGAATTTTTTTGTAAGATATCTATATCAACAGTCCCTTAATATTACCATGCTCACCCCAATCATATGTAACTCCAACGAAGGCGGCAACTATGAGACCGCAGTCAAGGTTGGATTGAGAAATCAGCTTCAACATCCAACTGCTCTCTACGAACCTACAAAATAGCTGTACAAACGATTTGCATTGATGGCCGGCCACAAAGCGGGACCGTTTGAGACTATGATCATATTGGGAGAGAATGGATGGGAATGAGAGGCGAACTTGGTAGATGCATGACAATGACAGTCGTGCTATATATACATATGGCGGGCTATCAGGACTGGTGAGCCGCAGACATTGTCATATATAATCATATCTAGGAAACGTTATATTGGAATATAAAACCCCTGCAATCAACGTAAAGCACCCTGGGGAGACTCACGAGTTCTCTGATCGGCGGCCCAGTGCTTCAAGTTTGGTAATCGAAGTGAGAGCCGTGCACTCCACGTAGATGTTGCAGTTGCGTGGGCTTTTCTTCCAATCAATTCGTTAACGTTCTCTTCCTCTGTTATTGCAATTGGGCTTTCGTATCAGAAGGATGCCAATTAAAATGGCAAATACAGAATCTTCGATTTGCAACGTGGCCGGCAACGTTCACTTGATTGTCAACGTGTCGTGTGCTGGAGAAGTGGTATGCGGTAATAGCGACCTCATGATATGGCGCGAGAAGTCAAAAAGTTAGTGCAACGATGCATCAAGAACGTATGTGGCAGATGCCATAGCCAATTCATTTAGAGTGACACAATCACGTGCATGTGTGCCTGAATGTGCGAGCATGACCGATGGCCTATTGGCGTTAGTACTTCCTACTTAGTCACTCTACTTCTTGGTATTGTAACCATCGACACTCAGCCCCCCGTTATGTAACTCGTTTACTCATAAGCCGCGCGCTTCGCTTTTGTTCACCTCAGCGTTTGTTCTGACTCACGCTGAGACTGACTCGTTCTAGTCTATACGATGCTTTACAGATGAATTGTTTCATGTGCTGTACCGCATGCCAACTGGACATGGATTTGCCGCGTCACCAATTCATTTATTACTAGTCAAGCGCGGACTCCCCAATTCCTCAGTCAGTGCCCCCGGTTGCATTTCTCGTTTTTGACGAGTTTTGGTGATGTTGGCTCGTCGACCGTACGTCTGGCATCCTGTTTGGATTTCAAGTATTATCGAGTTTCTTCAGCAGCTTCCCGTTCCTCAGGCTTGTAGATCTTCCGGGCGTTACGCATGATCAACGATTCTGAAGTAGTACGAGCTCACAATATACGTGCCAGTGTTTCATATATCTTGCGACATATTGCGAGCGCAAGTTTTTATCTAATACATACTCGCAGAGTTGATTGTGTTTAAGCATTTGCGTGCTCGAAGCGTGATTTCGTAGATGAGCTTCTGCTTGAACTGTCTTGTAATGTCGTACGCGTCCATAATGTCACATCAGGCACCCACTAAAAAGCACCTGTACCTCCTGAGCAAGCTTTCCAGAGTCCACATCGACACCATCCATTATGGCTCCAGAGTCCATGCTGACAGTTGTTTTCCCCTCCTCGTCTGCCCTTGCCTGAAGGAGAGGCTTAAGCGACTCCCAAAACTCCGTAAAGTCCATATCAGCAAACGCATTTGGTGAAAAAGAACCTTCAAGATCCAGCCCTGAGGTCCCGTCTAAGGTCAGCAACTCGTCTATGTCCGCTCCACCATCATCATCCGAGGAATACCAATCGGAGATCGAAGAGGGTGGAAACTCGCTTGCATCCCCCAGTATTCCATCCGAGTCACTGAAGAAAGCGTCGCTGTCGAAGAAATCTTCCATTGGATCGTCTGTGGAAGGAAGTAGCAAAGGACTGGTAGGTGGGAGTGGGGAAGAGGGAGGAAGGGGAGATAGAGGTAACGTTATATTATCTTCGCCACTTTCGAGGGTGTCCGTCGCGTCCTGCTGCTTAACTGCTGGGACATCCAGCCCTTGAAGCGCATCGTCGAGTTCTTTGCCGAGCAGGTCTTCTTCTTCGCGGTCGACGGGTTGTTCGACTGACTTGTTGGCCCATTCGAGGGATGAGCGCGGTCTGAGTCCGAGTCGTAGAGGAGATATTTTCGCAGATGGTGTGCGAAGGTGAATAGGAGAGAAGACAGGTTTCTTACCCGTACGTGAAGGTGTACGGGGATGGGAGGGAAAGTGCGGCGTCTTTCCAGTGCTACCCCTAAATAATTTGGGAGTTGGGCTGAACAGTGGTGAAGCCTCATCGGGTCCTAGGCTTCGTGACGTAGCACGCAAAACTGATGTCCTCCGCGGAGGTGTGCTGGGTACTGGAGGTGTCTCTAACACAGGGGAAGAAGGCGACAGGGGGGACGATATAGATACGTCAGATGCAAAGACAGGCAAGGAGAGTGAAAGAGCACTCTGTAGACGCGGCATGGTCACCTCTTCGACAGGTGTGTGTACCATCGTACATCTATCCTCCAAAGGCAGGTCGATCGGTGTTCTGGCGCCTTGTTGCGAACATCCTGGTTTCTGCGTTCGCCGTCCAGCGCGTTTCCCTTTCTTCTCCTGCTCCATGAGTGCAATGCGTTCTTCAACCTCCTTCGAGAGCTTTGGTCGGGTAGCAGTGCTTGTACGTGCCCACTCTGGCACGACAAAATTTTTGACGGGCTTTACAGGTGCTTGTGTCGAATGCGGCATGGCGAGGGAGGACTGGGATTGGAATGCAGAACGACACATTGGCCTGGAAGGAGATGACCTCGGACGGAAAAGTGAAGAACTGGTGGGCATTTCAGGTGATACACTCGTGTCAAAATTTGAGCGAACGGTGCGGTGATGGCCTGGAGGTATTATTGGTTGTGGTATTTCAGAGGAGCCCGATGTTCGCCCGGATTCTGACCGAGCGTGTGCACGCTTTCTTCGAGCTTTATTGTTTTCCTGTTCAGCCATAAAGTCACTGAGCCTGCGCTTACGGGTCACTGGGGACGAATGTGTATTCTCTTTCCCGTCTAGTGGAATGTAGGCACGACGCTGGCGCAGAGGGGTTGTTTCTGATTCATCTGCAGTGGTTGTGGCCAGATTGCTCGAGTCTTCCCTTTCCACACGTCGTCGGAATGCGGTCGGATCTATGTGTTCCTTTTCTAATATAACAATATCATCGTCTTGATTATTCCGTGAGACAGGCTGCAGCGCGTGCGACGACTGCTGTTGATTCTGACTTTGTGCTGCCAGCAAATCCCTTAATGCATTTAGCAGCGCTGGGCTTGGCTCTGATCCCGACGGTGTCGAATCCACCGTCGAAAGAGCAGCCAAAAGCGCTGTATTGTCTCTCCCAGTAGATAGGGCAGACAGTATTGTAAGTAAAGAAGTAGGTGTATGGGTAGGGGCCACTTCTGGCTCTTGCTGCTGTAGTCGCACCAGCGGAGCACATATAAATGGTGGTGCTGCAGGCCACGCATGAGGTTTTTGTGACTTTGACTGCTTGGGCTTCTTCTTCGGACCCTCAGGGCGGCCCCGACCGCGCTTAGGAGGTCCGATGTAAACCTCAGGAAAATCGGCAGATCTAGTGAGAAGTTCTTGTGACGAGGGTGGGGTTTCTGAGTTAGTGGGTTCGGGAGGTGCAATTGATGTATTTGTATGTGATGCCTTGAGTGGCTGGCTCCAAGATTTCAAGGCATCAGACAAGTGAGATTTCTGGATGTGTTTAGTCTGACAGCACTATTAATCAAAATCGGATGCAACGAAAGCTGTGGGTAATTACCTCTCGGAGAGCAAAGACCACTTCTAGGGCATCAAGACCTGTACCAAGCGTTGTGATTGTACCAGTAACGGTCACGCTATCTGATTCGTCCGCTGTGAGTGCCCACGACATCAGCCCCAGTGCAACGGCCACTCCTCGTGGTTGGGCTACTTGCGGCGCTGAAGTAGACGCCGCGTTCGATTGGGAGAAGTCTACATGGGCTGGCATAGTTTGCGACTCCAATGGGTCCAGTACATAGATAGAAAAGTCCCTGGAGTTATCCAGGAGAAGCTCTGGGCTGCCAAGCGGTGAGTCCATGGAATGAAAGTCACACGAGAATACGCACCTTGAGTTGCAAATAGCATTGAGACATGCTTTAAGTGGTGCCAAACCGTACTGCGCGTTTGCAGCAGAAGGAGATGGGCAAAGAGTAACTTGCACAGAAGATGGTGACCGAGCAAGAATATATTGAGGAGAGCTGTTGACCGTATAAAGTACTCGTACTAATACAGATTAGTCATGGAGAACACTGGACCGGGCGGGATAAATACATACAAGGTAACTTGCGCAATGACATCGTCCACGTTGAGGGTGAAGAATTACAGAAAGTTGTAGACAGCGTACGTCAAGACAGCCTGAGTAAGAGACAAATTTGGCAGTCAACAATAATTCAGGCGCGCTCGCGTCGCGTGACACAGTGACTGTGACATAATTTGTGACCCGACGCGCCTGACTGCCCGTCTCTCTGACTCTCTGTCTGGCACTCAACAAGAATTTCTTAATTGTGTAGATGCGACACATCCACGATTTTCTTCTGGAGGTATCTTAATCGTTCCTCGACTCAGTCAATATTTAATGGTCAAATTAAAATTAACAGGACAGATCCGCTGGGTCTCAGTGCTCTATTTCCTTCAAGCTAATTTCAAAGAACGCCGACAGTCTATTGATGACAAGTCAATTCTACATAGAAAGAAATTATCCTGCTGGATGAGCACCGTGCCTTCTTCAGCGCTTCAGCACGATCACTTGACTGTGGCGTGTGGCATATAGGACATACAAGGTACAATACGGATCATGTACCCCTTCAGCGCTCCACGCAGGTTCAGGAACCTAATCTACTAATCATCACAGCCCTGCAAATACCTATCTTGGCGGTTACAATTGAACACATCTAAATGCGTACGGTCGGAATGTCTTCCATTGCCTCGTATTATCTCACAGGTCACCACATGGATACGCCTTCGATGCAAGCAGGAAGAGCGCACCTGCAACGCTCTTCACCTAGCATGACTCCATGTGACAAAAAGCAGTAAATTTGCTGCATTAACATAATAGTATCATAAAACCGGGTATGAATGAATACACTGTAAGGACGCGTGAGCGAACACTACCAGGCAGGGGTAGGTAAGTAAACACCTAAACACACGAGAGAATAACGTGGGTTGATGATACATTGGAGCACGAAATGGAGGAAGGGGCAGTATATACATGGTGTGATTCACAACGCGCTCCAGAATGGATGAGAAACTTGTGAATCAAAACGAACAAAATTAAGGACTTTGCATGGAAAATTACCAGCCAAAACAAAGGAACATCCATAGGAGCTCGACAACCGTTTAATTGACAAACGGAAAACAACGCCGGCCTATACACGAACCCCGACACCACTAGCCCCACTTCCTACTACACCCACCCCGCGAAGGACATCGGCAATAATATGCCGGGGGCGAGCCAATGACAATGAGCCATGACGTTTTTGAGGCAGGGAAGTCGAGAGGTTCGGCGAGGTGGATGGTAAGTGAACGAGCGAATGTGTAGAATTATGTGACCGAAACCCATTTGACGTGGGGAGAGAAGTGGACAGGGACGAGGCAGAGGAGGGAACAGTGAGTGGTGGCTGCTCTCTATCTGCGCCTGCACCAAGCTCCTCTGTCCAAGTAGACGAGGGTGTTGAAACTGGGGGAACGCATGAGGTCTGCGGCGATGGAGACTGACTGAAAGAGCGTGCGGAGATCGAGGTCGCCGTGGCAAGAACTTGAGGCGATGGTGCACGTGATACATTTTCATCGGACTCGGTTGTCTTTGCAAGCGAAAGAGACGAAGACGACCTTGAAACAGGTGCAAGGAACGGGTCTTTATTCATCTTTGTGCCTAAGCTGACCAATGAAGAATCTGACGGCACTGGGCTCCCACTCGGCCTACAAATCCCGATGCATGATGCAGAAGCAGATGGGCTGGGTGCGGGAGATGCCCCAGGCGACCGACGAGGGGACGGGAGAGGAAAGAGTTGGTCTTCATCGTCTTCAGCATCATCTTCCTCCGGTATCCGAGGAGTAGAAGGCATAGCCAAGTTCGGTATGCGCGATGGCGATGACGAGCGCTGCATATTAACCATGACATTCTTTCCCTCCTCATTCAACCACATTGACGCCGTCACCACCGAGTCGCTCGACCGCCGACGCTTATCAACCTCATCCACGCTAATCGGGTGACCGCGACCAAGCCCAAAGGATGCAGCAGCGACGCTCCCTTCGACTGTGATGGTCCGCGGTCCCTCGTCTGTGCTGAGTGAGCGCCGTCTGCGTGCAGACCGAGAGAAGTGTTCAGTCCAAGTCTCTCCCTGCGACAAACACGCCTCCGTCACGGCTTCACACCCCGCGCAGCATGGTCGCAGCGGAATGGTGACGAGATCCGAACGAGAAGGCGACAAGGACACTGTGCGTCTTGGGCGCCGTGGACTCTGGGGAGACCCGGGGGCGGCCTGTGAGATGGCAGAAATACCAGATGGAGAACGATGAACCAGACAAGGGGAGAGCGGCTTAGGGTCCGAATTACGAGTACAAGTAGGAGATTGCGCTTTACTAGAGAAACTGTTCCGCATTTCGGCGTTTAGTTGTGAATTAATTCACTAACAACCAATAGACCTACCTGGGAATCGGAACTCGCAGGACGACATGACTGTCTTCTGGTACGAAGGCGTCTGTTTCTGGAGACGACGACGGCCCGCCCGAGTTCGACGGACGCCTCTTCCATAACGGCAGAGAATAAGACTTTGTCACTATCCTTGGTAGGCGGTGACGGTGAGGATGCTTAGGGATGAGAACGCATTGGTCGTCGAAGCGTACGCTCAGCTGACAATGCTCGTCGTTGGATTGTGAGCAAACGTCCAAGGGAGTATGCCTATTCGTCGACATGGTCATGGTGGTCAAAAAGAAGTTGTACGAAAAGATGTGGCCATTATGTATAATTTAATCCCATGAATAGTCCATCACGTTTATAAGGGTCAGACGACTTTTGTGCCTAGGCGAGTTATTTATTTTCTTAAAATGGATTATTGAACTTCTCTAGGCTGTTGCCACCGCTGGCAGCGGGTACAAGTTACTTGAACCGGTCCTGGACATCACAGGTTTGCCACAGGTTCATTAATATTGTTATCACGGCGGCGTTGGCAAGCCCTCGAATAGGCTTTGAACGCAGCAATTTATCGTGAGTTTGATGAGAAGTTTTGACTGTTTCTGTAAGAATTATTTTTTTAAAGTATCAAAAGGTTGCAATATTCCATAAATAACTTTGTAAACCTCGAGTCTGCTAGCTTGTCATGCGAGGAAATGCCACATGTAGACCCATCGAGGCCCGAAGCACAGAAATCATGCGAGACAAAACTACATCCAGAGTTTATCTTGATCAGTGCCTCGTGCACATGTAGCCTATCGATATCTTGTTATCAGAATAGCTCAGCACTCAGCTAAGTATATCCTAGGATAATCACCGCATTAATCAATGGAACTAGTTACAGACTAGTCCTCCCGCTCCCTCAAGGTAGCGCGTCCCTCCTGCTCAATCATATCCAATGTCCTATCAATATCCCTTTCCGTAGTCATCTCAGCGCCAATCGCCATCCTCACACAAAACACGCCATTCAAATCCGTCTGTGTAATCGCAATATCGCTTCGTGCTGCAAGCCGTGAGTAAAATGCCCGGTTCAGAGCGTTTAACTCGAGAGTCGTGAGGTGAGGAAGAGACTTGGGCGCAAGCCTGAAAACTGTCAGTGCCAGGAACGGTTTTGCGACGAAGCAGAATTGATTAGATTCCCGTATGCGCTCTGCAAACTTGGCGTTGAGTTTAGTGCACTGGTGAGGTAAGGCCAAATATCAGGTTTTACAATCGGAATCCACCATCAATACTTGACATACGTCAGTTATATACTTTTGGAACCCCTTAACCCCACGGGAACGGAGAACAAACCAAAATTTAAGCGATCGAAACCGTCTGCCAAGGCCAAGATGCCAGTTGCGGTAATCAATGACAGTGCCTAGACAAACCGACATTTATTTCGTTAATTGACCCAAGAGATAAAAACTAGCGACAGGTACACACCGGCATCCCCATGCTTTGACCGCAAAAACTCAGGTGTAACGTCTAGTGCATCGGTCAAGTGTGTCCGGTGTCGCACCCACAAACAGGAGGCATCGAAATTGATTAGACCCCACTGCAGAACGTCAATACTTCAGGCTCTAGGCTGATATCACGAGATAGGAACAAACCTTGTGGAAATTGGTACAGAACGAGTCTGCATAAGTATTGATGGCGGAAAGTTGGCATGCCTCACGATATTCGGGACACACAAGTGCAACGCCTGCCCATGCGGCATCGACGTGTAGCCACAGGAAAGGATATTTTTTTGCTGCATGTAGGGATGAGCTCTCATCAATACCAAGTACGTGGTCGGTATACGCACCAACGTCAGCAATCTCGCCGAGCCGGTCAACAGCACCGGAAGATGTTGTACCAATCGTAGCAACTACAAAAACGAACAAGGTGAATTCCACGATATAGAGGCCATGGTAATATATACCAAGGATGAAAGGGTGGAGCCCAGCGTCCACGTCCTCCTTCAGTGCCACCTCTAGTGTCTCTCCACGCAGTGCGAAGTCATCTGCTGCTGTCACTTCCAGTGCGCGCACTTTCAGACCTAGGACAAGCCCAGCTTTCTTGCCCAGTGAGTGTGTTTGTGTGGTGGTATAGAGCACGAGTTTCTCCATAGCCACGTGAGGGTGCTCGTGAATATATCGCGAACGTGCAGCGACAGTTGCAATCAATGCAGAGTCAGATGCTGATGTCTTATATGTGGCACAGGGATCAATAACATTTGATGAAGGGAGTGAGAGTGAAAACACACCTGAATGACGCCGCCACCGACCTCGGTGGTGTTATAGAACGACTCATCAAGCCCAAGTAATTGAGCGGTCCAGTCCATGACCACAGCCTCAAGCTCTGTACATGCAGGGCTTGCAGACCACTACAAAAGTCACAAAGACAACGGGTGGGTTACAGTAGAAAGACGTACATTGAATCCAGGGTTAGACGTGCTAGACGCGTATAGTTCTGCAAGAATACCCTCGAATGTACATGCTGTAGGGAAATAGGCAAAGAACGAAGGATGTTGCCAGTGTGTCAGACCTGTCAGTACGAATGAGATTTGCTGAATTTGTGCAAAATCAGAGCCAATTACCAGGAATGATGTACTTTTGATAGTCATCCGCGATGAGTTGAAAGTCTTCGCCCTCTGTAGGGGCAAACGCTGAAATGGGATGATAAGACAGAGAGCACAAGTCAGAATGAAAAGTAGAGACCTGGGAGTGCCTTTCTGAGATACCCTGGCTCTACTTGGGAGGAGACAGGCTTATCTCTTAACGAGATATAGTAGTCACAAATTCTGTCTATGGCTTGATAACCAGCTCTGCGGAATCTGTGGTGCGTCAGATATGAGTAAACACCATGGGATTAGGAATATAAGTGCAAAAGACATACTGCTCGATATCCATGGCAGGACGGCGTGAAGAAGACAGTGGTTAGTATGAGTCGTTCATGTTATCTTACGAGTCGCACGATCATTTGATGGAAAATTGCAGCCTAGTGTCCAAGTAGAACTCCCAGCGCGAACTGATAAGCTGTGAACTGAACATTTGGCTGCGCATGGGACCCTAACTTGAAAACCTCCAGCCGAGCGCTGAGGCCTCACATGCACACACTGACAGCTACATGGGAAGGGGTGGTGAGAGAGTTCAAGTTTCGCACCCTCTGCCGAGTCCGCAGTGTCACAGTGGCATCACAACAGCACTAATGTTCAACGACGGTAATCGCAGTTTGGGCCCATCGACAACCAAGGAATGTATTCGCAGGAATCCTCGGAAAAGAGTGCTGAATACCAGTTGCAACCACTGCTCTCTTCCTTCTTTACACCGAGTCTTGAGAGGGCAAGACGCGGCAATTATGAGTCGCCCTGCCCAAACTTCGCCCGCTGCTTCTGCCGCCAGTAAGTGTAACACAGTGCTTCTTAACCAGCCGCTGAAACCTGCACTTTTCAGAGAGTCTATGGTTTAATCGGACCATGCTACAAATCCTCAAGTTTATTCACAAGTAAGAACACCTCGATTCTACCGGACTTACGCGCTGATGAGCAACTCGCACTACGCAAACTAGACTATCTCCAGCTGATGCGGTAGCGGGGAAGCTTCGCGAGCCAGACCAGCTGCTTGAGAGTGCCGCGAGGGAAATCGATTGCAACTAGTATGTAGGATGATTGTTTGTCTATGAGCCAGCATAGGTCAACATTGGTTGTCGAGTGGTAAGTACTAACTGGGATCCAACTTCGAACTCGCACATAGCCTCTCGTTGGCCAGGATACCGGTCCCGGGCCGCACTACGAGCTGGCCAAATGAGGTTCACTCAGACTTCGGAATCTGCTCACCCGATTCCATTCCATACGCCTCACGTTAACACTTGCAAGTACTATGCAGCAGCATCGGGCTCTCCTTGTACCGGATGTACTACTGGTCATATTCGAGCACGTGAACCACGAGAAAATCAGTAGATGGTCTCGCAAATCCCTTGCAGCGCTTGCTAGCACATGCAAAGCCTTCCACGAGCCTGCAATGGATCTCCTTTGGGCTAACATGGATGGAATAGAACCACTGTTAGGCTGTGTTACGAGACTGCATCCAATGATATATGGCGGCGATAAAAAGGTGAGTATGGATGATTTGTACAATGTCCGATATGTTCAATTCTTCCATGATATAGCATATTGTCACGGTCATGCATGAATTCTCAAGGCAGCTTATCCGACGTCCTGAAGGGCAGCTCTTCTGTTCTCAATCTGTCGATCCCCTATCTGAGCACGAGACCCATCAGTTTTTGCGCCATGCCGCTCGTGTGCGCTCAATTTCCATAACCCACGACAGCCATTTTCATCTTATCTCAGCTCTTCCCATCGAGACATGCATCTTCCCGAGACTGCTGTCATTAGCACTGGTTCGAATTCTATATCCGACAAAATATTTGCATCTCTTCCTGTCCCCCACGCTGCGTTGTTGCGTCTTATCGGAAATTCAACCAGATTTGAAAGTTCTTGTGACCCGTTGTTTTGCCTTGGAGGATTTATCCATCATACCTTGTGGTTCATCGCGTGAAGTTTCCCCACTGTCTAACAGTACTATTTTCTGTTTGTGCAAGCGGCTTGTAAATTTGCGTTGTCCACCGCTCGACTGGGCAGCATGGAAGGACCTCTCTATGCTCCCTACCCTTCTTACAGTATGGATTCACGGCAAAGTCCTTCACCCCTTCGGCAGCGACGATTTTAATCTCGCACTTTCCCTCAAGGTCACGGATCTTTATTTCTCTATTGACAGCGCAGCATACATTATCGCAGTCATGCACAATTTTGAATTGCCCTCGCTGAAGCGGGTCAAGATCAATGTGGATACTTTGCACAGGGCAGATGGTGACCTGCTTTTACGTGCACTGTCACAGTGCAAAGCATATCAGACCCTCGAATACGTCAAACTCTTCGCCGGTGGCCTAGTGGTCCAGGAACTCTCAGGCAGCTTGTTTACACCGATCAGACAGTTGTTTTGTTTCAGGCAACTCCGAGTCCTGCGGCTCATTCTTCCCTATTGCTGCAGCTATCTTGACAACAACCTTCTTTTCGAAGCCATGTCAAGTTGGCCTCACATCCGCTCGTTGGAATTAACGGACCTCCATAGGGACCTCCATCCTCGTTCACCTGCCGTTACATTTCGCGGATTATTCACAGCACTTCGCCTATGTCCCCACTTGCAAAAACTGCGAATACCTATCGATACTGAACATTTCGATATTGATCCGACAACCGAATCATTTCAACACACTTCCCTACAATCATTGGATCTGGATTCCCCTGACGTAGTGGATGTTGAAGCTGTCGCTCGCACCATCTTCTCCATGCTGCCTGGCATCCACCAAGTTAACCAAATACTCGGTGGGAGACACTGCTGGAAGAACTGGCAAAAGGTCAACAAGCGTCTCGAAACTTTCAAATCTTCTTCCGTTCTTGGCCATCAAATCATAGGAACATCTTCGCAGTCCTGAGTGTGAGACACTAATATTCGAGAAGTTGTGTCTGTCTTCTCATATTTTAGTGTCGTGCTGAGGAACTTTGTACTCTTCGTAAGCACATTTTATCGCGCCATCTCGAACAATAGTACTACCTGTTGAACGTTACAGTTTTGTCAGCCTTCTCAACTTCGGTTTCATCATCACACTTTTCATGCCAATCATACTTGTATTGTATTACTAGAAGCGATATTGATCTCAAAGTTAGTTGCAAGGGAGCAATGAAAAAAAACGCTTCCATAAATACTCAACACTGCGGGGGAAAAGGCAACAGTCCAATCTGGATGACGGAATTAGACTGATACAGGGAGACAGCGATGAACAAAGCCACAACAGTCAGGCGATATGAGAAGAAAAAGAATCAGATTAAAGCAAGAGAGCAAGTACAAGTGCAATTAGGGGTACACCCAAAGGTATTGGGAACAATAAACCCAGGCATCGACTATGACTGCAGATAAGTACAAGTACAATAGGTATATCTTTAATGGGAGTGAAATGGGACCACATCTGTCTTCCTACCTCTGCGACCTCCAATCCCCTCCCATTGGTTCTTTAACAAAGCCATCGCCTCATACTCCATCAACGCTAACACACGTTCGACATCACTTTCTAAAGTCTGTTCAGCCCCGATCACCATCCTAATACAAAACACCCCATTCAAGTCTGTCTGGGTGATCGCAATATCATTCCGTGCCGCAAGCCGTGCATAAAAAGCACGATTCAAAGTATTTAGCTCGGGAGTCCTGAGTTGACAAAGGGACTTGGGTGCAAGCCTGAAGACTGTCATGGCAAGGGAAGGTTTGGTGACGACGGAGAATAACTCGGATTCATATATGCTCTGTGCAAACTTGGTGTTCAACTTGATACACTGGCGAGATAGGACAAAATATCAGTATGGGTTAGAGGACAATGATAATAAATGGGCTGACGTACGTCGCTGATGTACTTTTGGAAGCCTTTCACTCCCCGCGCACGAAGAACAAACCAGAATTTGAGCGATCGGAACCGTTTGCCAAGGCCTAACTGCCAGTTGCGGTAATCGATAGCGGTGCCTATACAAATTGGTCGTTTATGCACCGGCCAACAGTCATAACACTTAGAAACAGACCAGCATTCCCATGCTTTGACCGCAAAAATTCGGGTGTAATGTCCAGTGCGTCTGTCAAATGTTTCCGGTGCCGCACCCACAAACAAGAGCCATCAAATTGGATGAGACCCCACTGCAGAATGTTGATGAGCCCCAGACCGATGTCACAAAATAGGAGTAAACAAACCTTGTAGAAACTGGTGCAGAAAGAATCTACATAACTATTGATGGCGGGAAGTTGGTATGCCTCGCGATATTCTGGACACACGAATGCAACGCCTGCCCATGCGGCATCGACATGCAGCCAAAGGAAAGGGTAATGTTTTGCTACGCGTAAAATGGAAATTTAAGGAGCTTCAATAACATGATCAATATACGCACCAACATCAGCAATCTCGTCGAGCCGATCGACAGCACCGGAAGATGTCGTCCCTACAGTACCGACTGCAAAACGAGTTAAATGAATTTCGAGACAGCTATTCATGCGAAGAACATACTCAAGATGAAAGGGTGGAACCCAGCGTTCGTATCCTCCTCCAATGCTACCTTGAGTGTATCTCCACGCAATGCAAAGTCATCCTGAGCTGTGACTCCTAGTGCGCGCACTTTGAGACCTAAGATAAGCCCAGCTTTCTTCCCAAGCGAGTGGGTTTGGGTAGTGGTATAGAGCACGAGATTCTCCATCGCTACCTGAGGGTGCTCACGAATGTATCGTGAACGTGCAGCGACAGTGGCGACTAACACAGAATCAGATGCTGACGTCTAGTGCACGACGATCAGTATAAATTAGTGATATGAAGGGATGAGAAACAGACCTGAATGACGCCGCCACCGACCTCGGAGATGTTGTAGAACGACTCATCAAGCCCAAGTAATTGAGCCATCCAGTCCATGATCACAGCCTCAAGCTCTGTACATGCGGGACTCACAGACCACTACCAAAAGTTACAAAGATAGCGGGAGTGTTGCGGTAGAGATACGTACATTGAATCCAGGGTTAGACGTGCTAGACGCGTATAGTTCTGCAAGTATACCCTCGAATGTGCTTGATGTAGGGAAGTACGCAAAGAATGAGGGGTGTTGCCAGTGTGTCAGGCCTGTCAGTCCGAATGAGATAGGTCAATTTGTGCAATAATGAGAGTCAAGTACCAGGAATAATGTACTTTTGATAGTCGTCAGCGATAAGCTGGAAATCCTCGCCTTCAGTGGGGGCGGAGGCTGCGCTCGTGACGATAAGAAGCAAGCACGAGGCAAAATAAAACATACGCACACGGGAGCGCCTTTCTGAGGTACCCTGGCTCAACTTGGGATAAGACAGGTCTATCCCTCAAGGTGACATGGTAGTCACATATCCTATCGATGGCTTGATAACCAGCTCTACGGAATCTTGGGTATATCAGATATGACAAAGGTCAAAATCTGAGACTTGCAGGACGTACTGTTCAGCATTCATGACAGCGAGAAATTGTTACTTAAGTAGGAGTTGGCTTGAAGTGGAAGAGAGATACACAGGTAATTGTGTGCTGTTCGAGCCCCTGGTTGATGTGTCTTTATAGCCTTGCTGCGCTCCACAAAATCAATCACTTGAAATATGTACCTATAAGGGGATCATTGCCGGTGGTTTAGACAGCAGTTCACCGTGAGTGAACAAGGGTCACTTGACAAATTGAGTTAAAGGCCCCGGGCAGAGTGTGATGGGCTTCAAGATCAAAAGATCAAAAGAGAGTCTTGATAAAATTGTTCTAGGCTTCAAGATTAGAAACACCGGTCGATGCTGAATACTTGATTGATGCACATCCTTGTCACGAGGTAAGTCAATGTTCAAGCAGAAGGCTGGTCATACCATATAATTGAGGGAGTTGTGCAGACCTTGAGACCCCAATCCACCAGCGTGCTTCGAGTCACTAGCATCGATTATGATGATTTCATAGTGGGTTTGAAGTGCTTAAAGTTTTTAGCCATTGTCGTACTCGGGGGCGGCCTTGCGAGTATGCGCGTGAACTGCAACAACGAGAATGCAAGGTGATCTGCGCCGGCAGGAACTAGTGGTTTCAGGGGTCAAATTTTGGTTTAGAATCACTTTTCGGGTTATAGCCAGATCCTGTGACACGACATCAAAGTAAAACTTGGACAGTTCCGGCGCAACGCACTTCTCGACACCATGACGTAGTCATAAATCTGGATCATAGTGTCTTCAGGGTGTCCATGACATTGAAGGTTAGTCCAAGTTTGAGGATGTTCTCGTGCGCGAAATATCCGTCGCGCCTTTCCAAACTTCAACGGAACCTTTGTACTCGATGGAGATAACGCGAGATCACGCAGCCACATACCAGTGGTGTCGCCTTCATGCATGTGATCTTTAGATGCTCATTGGCACAAGAAGTGATTCCAGACCATGACATTTGGTGGCATCTTTGAATGGGAAGGAGCTTCGGGGAAATATCGGTTGCGCCACACGAAGAAAGGCCCAGACAGTTATCGGTGCCGACTCCGATTATGGATTTTGCGAGCCATAGTGTCGTTCTCATCCGGATAGTGCCTCAAGAATATCCGCAGTACAGCGTTGGATACGTGTGACCATGATTGGTATATGAGGTCATAGAGATTCCTGACGTCGATCTGGCGGGTGCCTGTCTGCAGGCATAAGAATAAGAAGCCTTACTTACCAGTCGCACAAACCCACATGCGAGACAGAAGACTTCTTTATTGGCCCTGTGGATTCCCTCGTGTGCGTCAACAATGACCCATGGGATACGGATCAATGCGACTCTAGGTTCACTATCGAGTGGATGATCTCATAGGATTAGTTGATCGCGATGGAGCAGGGTGATCAGCGAAAACTGTTCGCGGCTGAACGGTCAAAGTATTCAGTTTGCGTGGGGCCGTATCAGTAAATTAATATTTGACAATGGGTACTCAGCGTATGGATACCATTGATTGACAGGCAAACTACTTTTCTTATCTGGCTAAACTCGTGTGCCAGCAGCTCAGCGCAAGATATTTCCCGTAGCTACTACTTGTCGAAATTCCAGGAAAATAAGGGTTCAAAGGTGAAGTGTGCACTAGCACATAACCGCCGAGTCTCCTTTGATGCCTGGATGAAGACCAGGGTAATGATCAATGTTGATCGCCATCGCACGCGCAGGGTCGCCACCAGTGTACATTTATGAGTACGCGTAATGTAAAACTGGTGATGACCGGGCAGACAAATTGCCTTGAACATTCCATCAAGCGATATTTTCACTCCGACTTTAGGCAATTGCAATGACTCACGAAGGATAGTATATTTGATGGAATTTCAACACCACAATGTTCCTCAACTCACGCTAACACCATGGAGTAAAACATGGTGTCAACTTGAACACGTGGAGAGTCGCGTTAGTGTAAATAGTTGTGACGTGCCTGTGACGCGGCACTGTAACAAATTTTTATGTACAGATCATGTTCACACAACTTCATATCGCATTCCAAACACTTTGAATCATCGTTAATGATCAACATATGAGTGTCTGCCTGCGTACAGGCTCTAGAGTTAGACTCGTAACCAGTCTGACTATATGCGTCAATTTGAGATAGTGAGAATTTATTGACGTAGTGAAACCGTGGTAGTATACGCCAGGCTGGTCACGAGCCTACTCTATAGTGCTGTATTCACCTCTCACCAAATTTACAGTGCTTGTCCTCTGTGTTCATACTACTAGTATGCATCTTGCGTGTCAGTCCTATATCGTTGCATTACCTCTAATTCGTTCATCTATGTTGGTTTTCAGACGCAGTGTCAAGTGTTGTCTCACTGCGTCAAGCCTCGACCTCACCCTGCCAAGTCCGATCCACTCTATACCCTGCACCACCACGTCAAGCCCCAACCATGGCCCCATGTCAGAAGCCTCGTTTAGGCTGGGTCAAGCACCACTCACACCACGACAAGTTCTCCCAAATATCTTCGCAATCTCTGTACTAATATTAACATCCACACTCTATGCCGCGTCAAGGCCTACTACACTGCCGCGTCAAACCTCGTCACTGCCGCGTCACCCGCGCGTCACGCCACGTCAAACTTCATTAATCATTCATCGCGTCACAAGTAGCACATGCCGCGTCAGACCTCACCACCTCCATATGCCGCGTCAGACCTCACCATCTCCATATGCCGCGTCAGACCTCACCGCCTCAACTGTCACACTGTTCGTATAACTTAGGTATATTTTATTTTAGATCTGTCATCATAATTGATATTCTAACAGTGTTCTTTTTCATCCTGACAAAATTAGACGTCGTACACTGTAATTGTCCATAGGCAGAAATAAATTTATTTTACTACGCATCGAAGCTCGAAACGAAGAATGGAACGATAGCACGCTGTTGAACATGGCTTGGGCTGATCTCACGATAAGCTATCCTACTAATAGCTTCGTGGCTGACGTCGACCTTGAATGTCTGACCGCACTAGAAGCAAGGATGTTCGAGGATTCCGAAGAAGCAGGACCTGCAGGCAACCAGCAATGGGGTTTGGACGCTGGTCAACATCACAGGGGATGGAATGTGTATCTCGGAATTCCTGATAAATGGGTTTCTGCAAGAGATTATAGCGAGAGTGAACTTGAAGTGAGGAAGACTTTACCTGCTCCGTTCGATAGATATCTAACTTATGTGATTGACAGCGCGGCCCCTTATTCAGTGATAACTCTGATGCTACATCTTTGGAGTCTGCAGACGAGCTATCCGAAGCTGTAGTTCCTTCTCTGCCGGCTGAAGAATGTCCGCCCGTTAAACGTCGATGTGCTCCACAGGCTCGAAGGGGAGGAAAAGAAAATAGTCATTGGCTTATGTATACCTAGTTGTACATGGCCCTATGGCAAATAAAATAACAAAGGAATGGTCGTGAATTCATCCAACTTGATCTGGAAGTCGAATGTAGAATATAGAATTAATGGCGCGTCAGTGGCTTGCGTCAAGGCTAGCGCTCATCAGTGCCGCGTCACATGCGCATCACGGCCGCGTCAAAATAGCTACGCCCCGTGATTTTTCTGAAATCCTTGTGAACTTCAAGTAATGGGACTTGAACAGAGAATGTTCCTCATACGAAACGTTGGGATGGGACGTTAATTCTATAAGACGACAAAAATAACTTAAAGATCATTCAAGTGATATAATAGAACGCAACTGAGGCACAACCGCATTGGTTCCTTCTTCCCGCGATGGGCAACACACTCTCCCTCGTTCGCCTAGCGCTAACCGAATTCCTCGACAATCTTCACACCTTCCAAACCCTGCAAGCGCGCATCCAGCGCTCTCCAGGGCTCCCACTCCCAAACCCCAGCCGCTCATTCTGGTCCTACCCACCCTCCCCCATCGCCACTCACGTTTCACAACTCCCGACGCATGCTGACTTTATCGTTGTTGGCTCAGGTATTACTGGGACGTCGGTTGTGAGGAGGCTTTTGTATAGTGCAAGTGCTGAGGGGCATAATGTTAGAGTCGTCATGTTGGAAGCAAGAGATGTGTGTTCTGGGGCGACTGGGAGGTGAGTCTCGCATCGACTCTCGTAGACCAGTGGACCAACATTTTCGGTAGAAACGGTGGACATATATCACCGCCTCTATATCATGACTACACTTCGCTTAAGCGTGATCACGGACAAGCTGTAGCTCAAAAGATCATTAAATTGAGGTTGGCACATCTCGAGGAGCTACGGAGCGTCGCGGAACAAGAAGGTATCCTTACAGAATCCCAGTGGCGGGAAGTAGAATCAGTAGATGTGTTTTATAACTCGGATATGTTCGAGAAGGCGAAAAGAAAGGTCCAAACATATAAAGCAGACCTTGCCTTCGATGCTGAGCATCATGAGGTGTGCGAAGCAAAAGAAGCTATCGAGGTACGCTTTACAACTCGATCATGAAAGAGAAACCCATCCTTTGGGCCAGAAATACCGCCTGGCACCTGATACGCTCGGTTGCATATCATCCAGCGCAGGCGCGATCCATCCATACCAATTTGTGACTGGAATTCTCGCAAAACTTCTATCACGATATCCTGACCGGTAAATAACCTCTTGCCACCGAAACAAATCAAACTGACGCACTACACCACAGCTTCTCACTCTGCGCCAACACACCATGTACCTCTATCTCACCTCCAACATCCTCCAACCCCTACTATACCCTCTCCACCCCCCGCGGAACCATCACAACCCCGCATATCATCCACGCAACGAACGGCTGGGCATCAACCCTGCTCGAAAAGCTCCGGGGTAAAATCATCCCCTTCCGAGGTAACATGTCAGCCCAACGCCCTGGGCAATCCCTCCCCATTCCCGGTTCTAACCATACCTCCCACCACTCTTTCGTCTTCTATACCAGACCAATAGGCTACGACTACCTCACCCAACTCCCCACAGGCGAACACGAGCTCATGCTAGGGGGCGGATTCGCACAAGACGGCGACGAGGGATACGAGGCGATGGCAAATACGGACGATACGACGTATAGCACACGTACCACGGCACATCTATCTGGTGTGCTTCCTAGGTATTTTGGAGAGGATAATTGGGGAAGGGAGGGGGTGCCTTTGGAGAGGGGTGAGGGAATGTGGGCGGAGGGACGCGTCAAGGCGTTGTGGAGTGGTATTTTGGGCATTTCGGTGGATTTGATACCTTGGGTTGGCCGTTTGCCGCGTGTTGTGTCTGGAAGGAGTGAGCCACCGTTGAGTTCGGTTGTGAAAAGCGAGAAGGAGGAGGGGGTGCATGTAAGTGCTGCGCCGGGGGAATGGATTGCAGCTGGGTATTCGGGGGAGGGGATGGTACATGCATGGTTAAGTGGGAAGGCCCTGGCAGATATGGTGTTAGGACGAGAAGCGGAGGGCAGGCTTGGGGAATGGTTCCCAGATGTTATGAGAGTTACTGAGAAGAGGTGGAAGAAGGCAAAGGCGGAGAATTTACTGGATGCATTGGATGATTAGCGTATGCGTGTGATATTTTGCGGTCCTCCGTGTAAATAATCATAGCAATATTGACAAACTTGACTCGAGGAGATAATTTGAACGGGGGTAAGTACTTGGTAAGTACTCTTTCCCCTTCGTTCACCTGAGACCACCCATGATGTGATTACATCACATGTAGTACTGTAATATAGGTCAAATCGTCGGCCTTCTAACATTCACAAAGCTTTGGTGTGCAAATAAATAGGCATTGTCAGTGAATGTGAATGGGCATAGAGGAGTACGACTTGTAATGTTTTAATCCAAGTACTAGTACTCCTTGCAAAACTCTCAGCCTCATAAGTAAGTTATAGCCAAGCAGCGTAGCATAATGCAAGTCCGGGTAGATCAAACTCGATCTGTTTTCTATCTCATTAAACACCAGCCCAGTCAATTTCACTGGAGCAAAAGTCTCTCGTGACACAATCTCGCCACAACAGCTCCATCTATAGGAATGTTCGTGCCCTGGAACCCTGGAGGGTACGCCTGCTCCGGGGTGTCAGGACTCGTAAAGTACCTGTACACTTATCAGACGATACCGCTGCGACAAAAAAAGCGCACTCACTCGTCACCCCAGAATCCGTAATGTACCATGCCAAGAGCCCGGGTGGTGTACTCATAATCTTGTGCAAAACCTCCTGGGAAGAAAAATTCCATTACCGTAGCTCGAGGTGATGGCCTCATCCAAACTAGCGACGTAAGCCCGTTACCGTGGACACCCATCATGATCTATAAAACACCGTCGTCAATCATACTATACTAAAAGATAAAAATTAGCACAAACCGTGGTTCGCGCCGCGAGCTCGAACTGCTCTGCTCGAGAAAGCTTGTCCATCTCCACGACGTTCACTTCGTACCCATACAAGTCTCGAAGCTTATGAAGCTCTTCCACAAGACGCTCGTGATCCTCCTGTTTGAGCATACGACGCCCCCACTCTTGACGCGATATGTACGTGATGACAGGCGTCTGCGCCATATCACCCACTACATTGGGGTCCAGCCCGCAAACGCGGATAACGTTCGCGCGAATCGTACTCCACCAGTGCGCACTCCCAGGTAAAGCAGATGGCTCTGCTGCTGTTCGCCCGGTGCTCAAGAAATGATGGCCATGCATGGCAGCAGCTCGGTCAGTAAAGATCACACGATCCAACATCATTGGACGACCCATTGCTGCACGATCTTCCCAGTCATAAGAGTATTCTGTCGTCAAAGAGGGGAAGGCGCTGCGCAAGACCCATTGGTTCATCAGAGCATAATCCCTCCAATGGTCTGCATCCGCATGGACAAAGAATATACGGCGGAGAGCGGGAAGTATAGATTTCCCCATCTCATTTATGCTAGTGTCCAATGAGGAATATGTGCGCCAGAACCCAAAAAAGAGTTCAGCCGACCAGTGATAATAGTGGGTGATGCTGACATTTGAAATGAGCCTCAGTTGATTGCTAGCCCCTGATACTTACAATTGAGGAGGATCGTTTACGAGCCACTACCACATAATCCAAGGTTGAGCAGCCAACACAAGTTATGATGGTTCAGAATACTCACTGTTACCCCATCAATCGACTCAGCACTTGAACCGAACAACCTTTGAGCTTGACTAGTCGAAATAATTTGCATCTCGCGGTCCCCTGGTGTTCGACTATTTACAGCGTCTTCACCATTGAAAATATCCACGGCAGTGGAAGTGATTGTAAGACGGTCAGGAATACTTGATGGGAAATCCGTCACGACAAAAACAGTGCCGTTCAAGACAAAGAGGTTGTCAAAAATAGTCCATCCTATAGGAGGCTAATCAGCCCGGGACGACTCAAGCGACTTGAAGCAAGAACGCACCAGGGACATGAGACACTACACGGGTGTTTGGTACGTGTCCGCTTGACCATGTTATTCGTGTCCTCCAAGACTCCCCAAGCGCCGAAGTATGTGGCGACGCGCCTGACTTATCGACATCCCAGAATTTGATCCCGGTTGTATCATAGTCTATTCTTGAGAATAATAACAATGAGACGAATACGAAAATGAGCAGAACGGCCTCTCTTCGTGTTGGCGCCGACAGGCTATGCATGAGCAATGAGCGGGCGGGAACAAGTTATCCACGCACAAACCCCGATTGGCAAAAATACAAGTTATAGGTAAATCAAGCTTGGTTCTATTCCACTTCCACGGGAATAAGTAGGTGTGCCTATCACGGGGCTAATCAGAATGTCGCTCTCGTTGTCATCGACGACAGTCCTTGGGAAACGTAAGGCCACCAGATATGTTTTACACAGTTCTGCGAGTCCGCAACCCGAGCCATCAACTTCAACTTCGACTGAGGATCTCGCCATCTACGATACCGCAGAGCTTTGCTCAAAGAAAGCCCGCCATCCTTGCACGTATTCTGGATGCACAAAGTCTTACTCAAAAGCTTGTAGGCTAGCAGAGCACATCAGGTCCCATACAGGAGAGGTGACATGGTCTCGTGTGCCGTTTTACGCCCACTGCGTGCTAATCAGCGCAAACAGCGTCCCTACGTCTGTACGACTTGTCAAAAGTCTTATTTGCGCGAATCCCATCTCCAAGCACATGCAAAAAGCCATCTGCCTGAGTCTGAACGCCCTTATGTATGTATGACATCGGCCACATGCCAGAAACGGTTCTGGACCCTCCAGCACCTTCAGGTGCACGAGAATACGCACAGTGGGGCTAAATCGTATGCTGTGGGTGCTATCCCCACTATCCAAGCCATCCGCACTGATTTTCTCTTCTCAGTGCGCGGTAGAGGGCTGCAACGAGCTGTTTGCCAAACACCATCAGCTGCGATCTCATACCTGCCAAGTACATGCACCCCCGGGTACGAAACCTTACATATGCACACACCCAGGGTGCGCCAAATCGTTCGATACGAATCAAAAACTTAGAGGTCACATCAAGACTCATGACGGTTCGTGCACCTTCGCATCTGTGTGCATGATGACGATTTATCGTTCATTCAGATAAACGTTACACGTGTACACACCCGAAGTGCTTACCGTTATCTGACACTGACCCTACATATTACCCGACATGGACATCCCTCCAGGCCCATATACGCGAGACCCATCCTCCAACTTGCATGCATTCCTCATGCCATGGACGAACGTTCGCTTCCCAACATAATTTGCGTGCTCATCAGAAACTACACGAGCAACAAGAGTTAGAAGCCATTCTAGCAGACGTAGAACAATCGGAAGCAACAGATCTGCCTCGTAAACGCAGACGCGGTGGAGAAGTAGGCAGAGACTGGAAATGCGACAAATGCGGGAAAGAATTCAAATCTGTACGGTCGTCGACGGACATTTGTTTTCAATCCATTCTGACGTCATGCATAGATGAAAGCCCTCACGACGCACAACAACGTGATTCATCTCGGCCACAGAAATCATGTCTGCCCACATCAACATTGCTCCAGTGCCTTTGGCTACAAACACCTCCTCGAAAGGCACCTGGCTAAGATTCATAGTACAAGGAGTGATCAATCTGTCACAGATTTATCCGAGTCAGACGGCGCTACAACTACTGATACCGATACCGACTGTTCCAACAACGAACCGGCAGGCTCAAAAGCAGACTTGAGCATCGATCGAATCACGGGACATGCTTACTCCCTCCGCAGTCGTATGCCAACGTCAAAAACCATACGGTGTCCATATCCCAACATCGAGGACCTACTGCTATTGCCCCCAGAAACTCCGCTTTCTGGTTCTTCAGCACACTGTGATCACATCTTAACTCGCGCGTATGATCTTCGCCGACATTTGAAGGCCGAGCATGGACTAGCTGGAGATAAGAATAAGGTAGACTCTTGGGTAAGATCACATAGAGGTAACGCTCAGACATCTTGATATCTGTGCGTTACGGGAGAAGTCCTGTCTACAGTGTTGTTCAACTTTTCGATGTTTCCATTTCATACCCTTGATGTGGGAAGCTGATACATATTTTCTCTCGATCCTACGCAATAGAACTTGAAGGAGATGGAGGGTAGGAATGGTATATATGCACGCAAATATTGTGTTTGCGGTGCATCCATACCATCCCTATCCTAGCATCGATCATATTCATATATATTTCGTGTTACTTTCCCCACTAATAATATCGGATCATGGGCGGCTTGGGGAGACTCTTCAGGCTAGTTCAGGACGGGCTCAGATGTCCTCGTCCATCCCCTTCGGACTTGATATATGCAATTTGACTTCTTTGTATTTCACTGCATACACCAGCAAGAGACGGTTTTCGCTCATCTTTAGCCATGTCGGCATTGAATATTGAAGATGTCGCAACAATTCGTGTGGAGATGCACTGTAGTTATGACGTAGCCTCGTGCTTTGTGCTGACCGTGCTTCAGCAATGATTCAACGTCATTAGCGGCTTATGGTCTATTAGGATGCTTGAAGGAAAAGATATCATCGACGTATTTGGCCCATAGAACAATATTATGGATGGTTCTTACATCCTCTCTTACACGGCCTTTGCGGAGCGCCACTGCCATGGCGCAAGGAGGAAAACCATCACTGTCACTTGCTTTTGCAATTTCCAACGATCTATGTTATCCGCAGGCTGCTGCCTATCGATCGATCTCGAGGAAATAAAAAACACAGTACTAGACCCGACCTCGATGCGTGATGAAAGCTGATCATTGGATGGATGCAGCGACATCGTTGAAACAATTTTCCCCGTGTCCTTAATCTTCTGCTACATTCAGATATTACAGCCGCAATCCAAGGTAATCTCATTCCCACTGTGCAAGATCCGGAAGTGATACTCTCCGGCGTATTTTCGCGCATCCCTCGACTCATTTTCTTAATATCACCAAGGCCACGTACCTTTTCAGCAAATGAGGTCTTGTAGTTTAGAGTTGTGCTGGAGCCGTTGGCATGTACACCTTCGTTCCCGGAAGCAGGTTACTCATCAGTTCGAGTATGAGTTCAAGCCGGTCGCAGGAATCGTTGTGTCGTTCATTGATGATCTTCGTCATTGTAATTGCCACGATCAAAGTCTTCATTGGCTGCGAATAGGAAGCCGTAGATCTCTGAAGGAATCCTCCAAGAAGCTTTTCATCGATGTCTGTGTCGTCTAGCGAGATGGTGATAGTAACACCCTTGCCAGAAATTTTCGCTGGTCTCACCCACCAGTGAGTGCACATCTTCGTTCTGCATGGCTTCACGAATATGCCCTTCCGGACGACTTGTGACTAGAATGCGAGTTACGGGCAAATCAGGATCGCAAAGCGCTTGAGCGAGCATGAATATGAATCCGACCAGCTCGCTTTCCGATTGTTTTCATCAAGAGATTTGAATGCGGATTGATCGAGTTTCTGATGTGCGTTCATCGAGGACATCGAAAACGAACACCAAGGCTAGACTGCCACATTCGCGTAGTCTACCTTGAAGCCTCCTGAATGATCAGAAAAACGGGCCTTCCGTCTGATCACGAATAGACCTGTCGGGCTCTAGAAGGGCAGGGTCCTCGAGGACAGCTCTATCCACATGCCTCAGGCCCCTGACGGTGGGGAAATTGTTGGCTGGATGATAGGTAAGCATCGCAAAGAAATGACCGGTGGTGTACCGTTTTATGTGCTTGTGGGAGAAGAGGAATGTTCCCGCGAGTCACGTCTCTATATGCGTCTGCTCTGTCACTTTTAGACTTTTCATTTTTCTGCCATGGTAAATGTGATGGCACACTTTCCGACACCCGCTGTGCCGTGCAGCCAAAGGATCTGATTATTTTTCCTCCAGACATGTCTAATGACTGTTCATAAGGTTAGACAACGAGAGAGGGTTATACTGACATCCACTCTTAACACAAGAATGATGATAGTCACACTACAGATGGTGAGATGGAACGGAATAACTGAAGACGCTGATTCAAGGATTAAATACCAAGCTGCAATTTGAATGTTTTGAGGGCGAGTAATGACATCGTGAAACGATGTTTTGGCGTAGTGAGTCTGTTCAAGGGGAATAAGCTGGGCAACAAAATGATGCAACTCTGGCACTTGCCGTAAAGTGATTGAAATTGCAGGTTGTAAGAGCTACTTGTTTGAGATCGAATGGATGAATGGATGATCCAGTACCAGTAATATGGAAAACTTGCTAGATGGTAGTGTAGCGCAATTGAAGGACGACTTGGCACTCGTGTGAGAGAGCGCCGTCACTGCACACACCGGTTGGAGACGGCAACCTTGCCCAGCGCCAATATTAATAGTAACACACACAACTGGAAGGAATCGCTGCAAAACATGGCTCGTGCTGCACTTAACCAGCCTAAGGTTAATAGACACTCACAGTAGTTTGTTAGGAGTGTGCGCAACGCAGAACTTGCAATATCGACATCAAAGAGCAAGCAAGCACCGAAAGGCACCAAAGGCTTTGGTGATCAGACAGATTAAGTTTATCGAAAGATAATTGAGTCCGAGTTTGGTCCAGGGACAAAGTCTACGTAGAGATGAAGACGGGTGATGACTGAGGCGGTTCGGACTAAAGCAGCGGTTGTAACTTGTAAGATGCCGATTTGGCCCATCGGATCATGGATCGGTACCAATTGACTTGTGGAGATGAGAGTTACAGGCAAGTATTATATGTATGCGAGGAAAGTGTGAGTGGGGCTGAAGGGCAGGTACGTACGAGCAAGAGGGGTGTAGCGAAGAGGTTTGGCCACGTAGGTCGATTGACGACCTTTTATTGGCTGACTACGCTACTGATGAGCGTCAGTCCAAGCGCTCATTGACGACACAAGAATGATGACAACTTTGAACTAGAAAGGAAATAAAATAAAGGGCAATGAAGGCGAGATTCCTTTTGCATTAGCATCAACCATCATAACCATTCGAATGGATACTAGGCCTCTGTCCAGCAGACCTCCTCCTATATCTCAGGTCGATTAAACTGAAATTGGTGTGGAATATTCGAATATTGATAAATTTTAAAAGAGTCGGACTAGTCCGGATATAAAAAAAAGTGATACATTCTAATATTCATCATCAATATTATGGGTTCCGATCCGGAACTTGCGCGCTCACTGGTCTCTTCCCCACATTCACTGCCATTGTTCCCCGCTGAGACTTGACAAGGTCTTTGATAGTACCGGTAATTCACCCCATGAACTCCATCTCTGCGGGTCGTGTCCATCTTCCGAGGCGGAACGTTCTTGCCTGCCTCACGCAACGCTCTAGCGGCCGCGTGCTCGTGGTGCGCAGGAAGTATCACGACGAATCGTTCGGATTCCGAAAAGCACGCGACTTTACCATCCCAGACTGTGAGTGTACTGTCCGAGTAGCACTGCACCTACTCACGCGGATCCTTGATCAGATACCTCGGACCAGCTCACCAACCGTGCAGTCAATGCTCCACTGCTGAGGTATGCTGACTCTCTGCGCACGCATGGTCACAGAGCAGCGTCTATCGACCCTCTTGACATCCTCCGTCGTGAGCGGGTTGCCGCACTAGATCCTATCCGTTATGGCCTCGACGACCCTGCTCGTGCATTCGATATAGATGGTATCATCTGGACCGGTGAGGGCCAGCAGGAATGGACCCTTGAAAACATCACCTCCTTCCTCAACGCCGTCTACGTTGGCCGCATTGCGTATGAATATATGGACCTCCCGAGCAAGACGGAGAGGCTGTGGTTTGCGAAGCTATTGGAGTCGCAGAGCGCTTTGGAGCCCATAACTGTCATCAATGCGGATAGACAAAAGAACATACACGCCCTGCTTGCCAAGTCAGAGGTGTTGGACAATTTCTTACAAGTCAAGTTTCCCAATCTAAAGAGATATGGACTTGAGGGCGGGGAGTCCATGCTTCCCGCATTGGACGCCCTATTCGAGGCCGCGTCCAAAGGTCGGTTTCATTTCGTTCACGAGGATCATTGCTAACGCACACGTAGCTGGCATGACTCAGCTCATCGTTGCTATGCCCCATAGAGGGCGCCTTAATCTGCTTACAGGGCTCCTGGAATACAATCCTACTTCCCTCTTCCACAAAATAAAGGGCGGTTGTGAAGTGGACGAATCTTTGGGCGTTTCTGGGGACGTCCTCAGTCATCTTGGTGCACATCTTACCTTTGTTATCTGCGAAAGTTCTGACTATCACTGAAGTTGCATCCCCGACATTGAAGTACGGCGAAGCTGATGGCATAAAAGTCTCGTTACTGCCAAATCCCTCCCATTTGGAAGCAGTGAGCCCTGTTGCGCTTGGAAAAGCCAGAGCGAAACAATATGGGTTACTTAAAACCCTATCTAGCAACAAGGATAACCAAGACTGCATGCTTGGTGATAAGGTATTACCACAGGGCATCTCTTTTGCAGATCGATGTGCTTACATGTGCCGCTAGGTTATGTGCGTCCAGCTGCACGGCGATGCCAGCTTCACAGGACAGGGAGTAGTAATGGAAACCCTTGGTTTGAGTTCGTAGCTTCGATACAGATATCACGAGTTGTAAAAGTTTAACGTGATGTTTACAGGTGGTCTTCCACATTTCACAAGCGGCGGAAGTGTCCACATTGTCGTTAAGTATGTCTGTCAACTCTACTCAAGTACTGTTCTAATCTCTGCCTCACAGTAACAAGTCAATCGATACACATTCTCCCGAATTAATACTGACATACATTGTAGCATCGGATACACCACTCCCGCCTCCTCCGCCCGCTCTTCCTTCTACTGTAGCGATATAGCCAAGATGATCAATTGTCCAGTTCTGCATGTCAACGGAGACTCCCCCGAAGGTTCGTCTCTACCTCGATCATTGCTCACAACTTCCATCTGAGTACACACAGACGTGGTTCGCGCTGTCGACATCGCCTTCAAGTATCGTAACCACTTCCGCAAGGACATTGTAATCGATCTCATTGTTTATCGCCGCTGGGGACACAATGAACTTGATGAGCCAGCATTCACGCAGCCACTCATGTACGAAAAAATTCGTTCCAGGAGTTCTGTCCCAAAGTTGTATGAAGATAAGCTTATCGTACGCCGGGTTCCGTTTTACGTTTTTCAACGGGAAGGCTGACGTCTTTATGTTCCAGTCGGATGGCGTGATCTCGGTTGAAGCAGCACAAGCTGTCCGAGACAGTTACAAAGCTGCGTTGAATACCGCGCTAACGGACGTAACGTCATATGTTCCCCCTCCCGTGAGCTTTGAGGGAGCATGGAAAGGCATGGTTTGGCCAGCATCTCCCGCTGCACGTGAAGAAAAGACAGGCGTGAGTAGTGCTGTTCTAAGGGACGTTGGCAAAGCCAGCGTACATGTACCCGAGGAGTTTGTAAGTGCTATGCATTCCTTGTATGAACAAAAGTGACACGGGCCACGCCCGACGCAGGAAATCCATTCGCGGTTGAACAGGCATGTGAAAAGTCGTCTCAGGAGCATTGAGAGCGGCGAAGGGGTCGACTGGGCGAGTGCAGAGGCGATGGCGTTCGGCTCGCTGATGCTTGAGGGCTGTGATGTGCGCATCGCGGGGCAGGATGTAGGAAGGGGGACGTTCAGTCATCGGTGCCGTCGATGCCATGTTAGTGTTTAAGGGAGACTGACACACTTGTAGCCACGCGATGCTGGTGGACCAGAAGACAGAAGGCGTAATTGTTCCGCTGAACCACGCGCTTACGGAGGCGAAGGGCAAGCTGGAACTGGCGAATAGTATGTATCATTTTTTTTTGTTCGATATGTTGTCTTATTCTTTGGGAAGGCTCTCTCAGCGAAATGGCCGTACTTGGCGTAAGACGTTTCTCCCTTCCTTGTTTTAGTCTAACAGTATTGTAGTTTGAATACGGAGCATCTTGGGAACGACCTGACTTATTGCCCATTTGGGAGGCGCAGGTGCGTTGTTATTTCCTTGCGACTGCCAAAACTCAAGCTCAAGAATTTTATTATGGTTCAGTTTGGTGACTTCTTTAACGGGGCACAAATCATCATTGACACATTCATTGCGAGTTCAGAGAGTATGTCTGTGTGCTTGCGTGTTTTCCGCTGATGGCTTATTGTCCCCATTTAGCTAAATGGCTGAAGCAGAGCGGCATTGTCCTGCTCCTCCCTCATGGTCTAGATGGTGCTGGTCCTGAGCATTCCAGTTGCCGTATAGAGCGAATGTTGCAGGCAAATATGTTTCTCAGGTTTGAATGAATATCCATTGACAATTTTTTTTAGCTCACCAACGACTCCTACATTGCCCAAGAGAAGGTGAACGTAAACATGCACGTAGTGTTCCCGACCACACCTGCACAATACTTCCATCTTTTACGCCGCCAGATCAAGCGGAACTACAGGAAACCACTCATCGTGGCTGCTCCTAAAGGGCTACTTCGACTTCCTGTACGTGCCGTCCCAATGCCTTCCCCGCATTGGCTAACAATAAACACGTAGGCTGCGTCGTCGAAGCTGACTGACATGGGCCCAGGAACAGCGTTCCAGCCTGTCCTCCAAGACCCGCTAATCTTCGCCAACCCCAAAGCTGTCCAGCGCATCGTGCTGCTCAGCGGCAAGATCTACTACGACCTTGCCAAGGAACGTGAAACACGCAACCTCGAATCGAGCGTCGCCCTGATTCGCGTGGAAGAGCTCGCGCCGTTCCCTTTTGCTGCGCTCAGTGAAGCGCTTGCGCCTTATTCCGACGCTAATACTCAATTGGAGGTGCTATGGGTGCAGGAGGAGCCTAGGAATCAGGGCGCATGGGAGCATGTGCAGGAGCGTATTGAGGAGGTATTGAAGGGATTGGGTGTAGATGGTGGCGTGGCGTATAGGGGGAGGAAGGAAGACGCGGTGTCTGCGCCAGGCACTGGGAAGTTGTATAAGGTACAGCAGCTGGCTGTTATTGAGAGCGCTTTTCAGGGGTTGTGAATGACCGCGACCTGGCATTTCGGGTTGTAGTACACGACTCATTAATTCGTCAAATCACTGAGTTATTTGCGGATTCTTGGGGATCTTCAGTATTCTTATCGTCCGACCAATTCCCATCTAGCTTAGGTGTATTCATCATGCACAGACACTAATAAATTTGATGGTGCCACGATACGTACGTTAATGTTATTCCGTCTATTGTTACTTTAGGCTGTCCGACACATGAGTATGAGTGTTGGTCGCTGATCAGGATTTTATCACTTCCTCTAGTTAGTTCTGAAGACGGTATGGCTGAGTCCTCATGGTTCTGGACAAATAGATTTCTCGTGTGGCTTGCCGCGACGTTCGTTGGCTGACGGGCCTGTTGCTTCCAAATCCTCATCATAGGAAGAGTGAATGCAAGAAAAACTTCCATGATTATTCAGAGGGGTTGTAACAAACAGGGGGACCTAGAAGTATACTACTTTTGTCGTCGCTTTTCGTGATCCTTAACAAAGAGGTAGCTAGTCGCGCCCGTTATGTGTGAGCCTGCTGAGGGCCGGCAACACCAGGGCCAGCTTCGACAAGGCGTGTTCCTAACTGCAAGAGGGGAACTCCGAAGCGTGGCAGAACTTGACGAAGAAGACGGTCTTGCAAGTAGACTGTACATGTCAATTTGCGAGAGATGAGTTCATGAATTAGTA
This sequence comes from Suillus fuscotomentosus, assembly GCF_016647785.1. Classification (NCBI taxonomy): domain Eukaryota; kingdom Fungi; phylum Basidiomycota; class Agaricomycetes; order Boletales; family Suillaceae; genus Suillus; species Suillus fuscotomentosus. The sequence continues at coordinate 194,823 of NW_024539536.1, forward strand.
CTGCAGACGACTCGGACGATACCACCTTCAGTCGACTGAACGACATACCTTGAACGTTGTAGTAAAGTGTCCATGAATCTTTTGAACGCTCATCAGTCGATAACACTGCAAGGTGGCGAAGGAGGACTGCTTTCGGGTCGCCGAGAGGTGGCTCGCCCTGTCCACTGGGAAGCAAATATGTGCGAAGAAGAGCGTTTGTCTGACCGTGGCCCTTCCCAGGAAGTCGCGGCTGGTTGACCAACCAAATAACTTTCTTGCTTCTGTTAAGACATCCGTTGGCGCAGAGTGCGTCTAGGGTGTGCTGGATTTCAGGGAGAAAGACTGAAAGAGTAGCATGCACTGCAGCATCCACGATCTGAAGGGGTTTTGGTGTCGGTGATGCAAACGAAGGGATATTCACATGATAGCTCCTTGTGTAAGATGGAAAACCAGAAAGGAACGACCAGTTCCCTGTGTACGTCGAGGGCGGCGCACTGAACGGTCCCCTTCCCAGTATAAGAATGTCTGCTTTCCTCGCTGAAGCTAGCCAATACGTTTCGCGAGACCTTACGCCACTGAAGGCGTGGATATACGGTACGGAATACTCTGGCGCCTCTGGGTCGGGCAAGGTAAGAAGAGTATCCGACAGAATGTAATTGACCAATGATGAACCAGTTTTCACAAGCTCTTCGATGGATGGCGAACGGATATAGCGTCTAAGCTCCTCTTTAAGGACGGGATTGTTGCGGGTGGCCCGTGAGCACATATGATGGTGGGTACAAAACTCCTTCCCGAGGCATGGAAAGCGTTTCCCTTCGAGTCTCCTCTGATGTTCAAGGAGGAGGTTGTGGAAGCGGTACACATGATCGCCGCCTACCATTGTCAGCTTCTTTCCTGCGAGAGAAGAGCACAGACACGAGATGGGCTTGATGCGAGAATCAGACACATTGTGGATCTGAGAGGTGGGTACAATAAATGGCATGACAGGCGATGCGGAAGTCGCGTCAATAGCACTATGCGACAAGGAGCATGAATCAAATTGAGAGAGGTCGGAGAAACATCGTAGGAGTTGTTGAGCAGCTACGTCTTGCTCGAGGAGGCGGGCCGAAAAACTCTCTTCTCCTTGCACGGATGAATTCATAGCAGGGTGTACATATCCGTCCACAACAGCATCAAGTATATGTAGTATCTCTGCTGCGACGGTCCAGGCGGCGCTCTTCGGTCTCACGACTGGTGCTGAAGTTAACCAGAACCATGTCACAGTGGCACATATGAATATGACCACTACCGTGCGATGTGAGAGTCTCCGCATCCTTCTGGATCGGATACCGTACCAAAACATGATATAGTCTTCGAAGTTCTAGAGTGGACCAGGTTCAGAGTCGTTCAGCCACAGTGGCAGTGCCACACGACCGCTGAGGCTGAACTGACCCGATTACATAAGTATCAAATTATGTACATGAAGAGAACATCCTTTCTGTGGCATTTGAAGATCACCACACTGGCTGCCCGCAACGTTGTTGTTGCTCCAGACGTTCAAGTCCGCATTATGTGTGCAGAACTTGGCGAATGGTTTCCCGGGGCCCCTTGTCACTCAGATATTCAATACTAGGGGAAATTCACATGATCCGTTTCCAATGTGAAGTAGTCGACGCCTAAGGAAGCAGTCAAGGCTCCAATTAGCGGGTCGAACAAAATGTGGCTAGTAGATTCCCTGGAGAATGATTTCGCGGCTTGCTTAAAGTGTACACAGTACTAGTACATTTTTGTGGTATCGATCACTAAAATAAGTGTTGTATATCAAGAAACGCTTCACTCAGTCGTGGACCCACGAATCAACCCTCAGATCCACCAACGCACCCAGCTTTCCAAGCTGCTTCACTACCTTTCTCGTATCAGATGCGCGGTATCCGGTCGCATCATTTACAATTTTCCTAATAGCCATCAAATCCCTTGCATCCTCCTTCACCCCAGCTCGTTGGAGCCCGTAACGGATGACCACCGCGGGCAGCGACAGCCCACTCGCGTGCCGGAGATGCAGCCACTCGGAGAGCTGCGGGAGGTAGTAGAATGTTGTCATGGGTGACATTTCGATTGTGAGCTGCCGCAGGTACGGCCATAGTGGCGGCACTTTCTGGTCATACGATTCCACTATGAGGGAATCGGCGATCTCCCTAACATCCTGGTCAAGTACAACTTCTGTCACATGAGGGAGCGCGGTAAAGACAGAGCGTAAATTCTTCCCGGGTCCATAGACCGACTGGAGCATGTTCTTCATCGTCAACTTGCACACAGTCGGGAACTTCGGTGTCTCATCCTGCCGGAGGAAGAATGCTGGTGAGGAGAAGTCGATGAGACTGCCTTCTTCCCATGTCAGCGAATCACCGTGGACAGCGAGGTGATGTAGATTCGGGGCGGTGATGGTCCCGAGAATGTTACTGAGATAGGCTGGCTTCTCTGTGCCCATAATGATGCAGAGAGTTTGGAGAGCAGGAAGTATGATGGGATCCGCTTCATTGTCTGTTTTTGCGTGTTCCACAAAAAAGACCCGTCGATGCACCTCGAGAGAAACAAGATTTCGTGCACATGATAGGAAGTTGCGAAAGGCGTTGAAACTGTTTGGAGCCAGAGTGTGGCTAAATTGATGCAAGAACTTGAGACTAACATGACTCAAGGATGATGCATCAAACTGCCCAGGCAATATGTTTGAGTCGCATCCCTCCAATCTCAACATTTCCAGCGAGGGAGTGTACGTGGTCGATAGCAACTGGAAGGATTCCTTCAACGAAGTGATCCAACCACTACTGTGACAGATGATCTCGATATTTTTCAGTGCTGGTGCGTGAGGGAGACCTAGCTCTGACAGCACAAAGCCGAAGAGGCCCGAGTGATTGTCTTTCTCGTTGATAATCTTGAGGCTCCTCCATCTGTGGCTGCACTCCCGCAGGACTTGAAGGCACACCTTGGCTCCGTCAAAGACCAGAGTCCAAGCAGCTTGACCCCATGGGTCTGGAGGCCTTGCAACATATATGACGATGTCAACTAGCGCATTCGCGGATCTCGTCACACTCCTTTCGAGATGTTCCTTGGAAAGGACGCCGAACTTTGTCATCATGTGCATGCGTGTCCAGAATCGAGAGGTGCTGAGAACAAGGGACCGCCATCCACGACAAACACTCGCGAGCGCCACGCAATCGAGGTGCAGCTGCTCATCGGTGCCGTAGATGTCGTCTGCGACTGCCTGAAAGACGACAAGGAGGAGGTCATCTGGCAAAACTGAAATAGAATATATATATTTTGCTTGAGAGGAGGATTTGGACATTCTGCTGCGTGACAGCAACTCAGCTTGAGAAGGAATCAACAGGTGATGCGTGAGTAGTTAGTTCCATGATAATACGAGCTTTTGAGCTGGCAGACTTAGCAGAAGATCGGTAAATATAGTAGCGTCATCGGGAGATTCGATTGGTTCGCATGGGAACCCATACAGACCGTCATCAAGGGCTCGACAGCACTGTTGGCAAGAGAACCTTCAACCCACGGTCGGCTCAGATTTGTGTTCTGTGTTGGTGTATAAAACTTGAATTTCCCTGGTATATGATCAGATATGGTAGATTGTCTCGCCTAAATTGGTGACTGGAGATCTCCTGACAACGACTGCAAGGTCCGCGGTAGTGGCACTCGTGCCACAGGGCGTTTGCTGGTTGGTCGAAATGAAAGTGGATCTATTGCAAGCTTCTTCGAAGGGTTATTTGAGCTGCCATGAATGACAGTCTGAGTTACCCGCGAGTGCCAAAAGGTTAACCACGCTCTAGGCTAGCCAGTGGTAGTCTCGAGGGCAACATCCGGTGGTAGACACGTATGTTAGAAGCCTTATAGAATATGGTAAGATGCTCCTGGAGGCTGCAGACGTTTGCTAATAGTCGACAGGTGCCACCCTATGGCCTGTAGTCATTTGACAAATACGATGGATTGTGACTGTATTATCGAGCAGCGCAGTGACGGTGAAGAACTCACACTAAAATTGGTCTCCCTGTCGATTGTATCCACCACGCACGATCTGCGTGTACGTGACATACTATTGCAACCTTTTGGCGTGTAGACACGGTAGAGTAGAGTCATACGGTAGACTAGTACTGTCGGTAGTCATTGCAAGGACGCGTGACGGTGTTTGAAATTTCAACATTCATGCCACCCAAAACGCCGGAAGACCCAGAACAAAACCCATATGATCTACTTGAAATCTCACAGGAGGCCACAGAAGCCGAGATTAGGACAGCCTATCGAACCCGCTCACTAAAAGTTCATCCAGACAGAGTACATCTATTCATTCCAAGATCGAGAGTCTGAGACTAAATTGATCTTGTTGTTGCAGAACAGAAATGATCCTAATGCAGGTGCGTACCTAGCCATGTTGAAAATGTAGCTAACACATGAATGTAGCCCAGAAATTTCATGCATTGACGACCGCTTCCACCCTCCTCCTTGATCCACTTCGCCGTCTCGCGCTCGATGCACAACTCCGTCTGCAAGCTGCCAAGAAGCAGCGCTTCGCATCTTATGACAATAAGCGTAAGGCGATGGTCTCTGAGTTGGAGGAGCGGGAGAAAGAATTCAAAAAGGCGCGAATGGCTAAGGAGCAGGAGAGAACCACAAGGGAGAGCGAAAACATGAGGATTCGTGAGGAGGGGCGACGAATGCGGGAGCAGAGGGAGAAGGAGCTCGAACTGCAGGAATTGGAACGTCAATGTGCGAGGACGAAACCCGGGTCAAATGGAACCGTCGAAGAAGAACCCCTCGTTCCGCCACCTCCCACTGATTTGGATACAACAATCCGTATCAAATATGCTCTGTCATCATATCCTGCACTTTCTACAGCATCCGCGCTCACAGCCCACCTTCGACGGTATGGTAAGATTGATGAAGGGACGGCGGTGATGTCACAGAAAGCCAAGAAGTCGAAAAAGTCCAAGGGACTTGTAGACGGCGAGGTGATAGTGACCGCACTGGTGCCATTCAATCAGTTGGGCGCTGCATTTGCTGTGGTATCGAGCGCCGAATCGCTGAAAGAGCGGGGCATGGATGTGGCATGGGCAGGCGGATCTGAGCCTCCGATCCTAGGCTGGCTTCGCGAACGCGGAGAACTCGGAGGACCCGCGGCCAATCGTGCCGAGCCGTTCCCGACAAAGCCTACTCCGGAGGGAACGACATTCGGTTCGTTTCCCTCAAGTTTTGTAAGTCTGGCTCACTCGGATCTATTCGAATCACTGATTCTCCTCTTTGACAAGCCTGCTTTTGATGAGGTGGTACCGCCACCGCCACCTCCTGCTGCAAAGGCGGGGATAGACTATGAGTCGTTGACGCTCCTCCGTATGCGTGAAGCTGAGCGTGCACGCTTAGAGAAGGAGATACTGGAAGCAGAAGCTACTGAGGGCGGCTAGCTTTTCTTTGCAGTCGCTTTCTGACATCGAACGTTTTGTCGCGATCAGTTCGATTTGGCCTGCAAAATGGTACCGATACAGATCTAATGCTATTGAATGAGTTATAGGTGGGTATCGCCGTGAATTGCTGGTATTGAGGATTCATTATAATAGTGGGGTCGCTTCTCCCGCCATCCCGGTGCCAATGCTATCGTGTACACATCCGCCAGGATCCCGCCGCCAGTCATCGTGCTCATTCCCGCTGTCCTTGCCTTGGAGTGTCGAAGAAGGGCTGATCTGTAGTAGTAGAAAAACCCAGTTAGTACAGTGGCCTATAGAACTGATAGGCACACTCACCTGCGCCGTGGCCTTTCGTTTGTATTCCTAGTGTACTGCATTAGCGCGGGAGATTCTCTCTGATGCTGACACGTACCTCCTTAACACTCGTAGACCAGTAGAAATTTCAGCAGTCCCAGGTCCGGCCGATACTATTCCACTTCCACCTGTTACTTAGCTCTTTCGGATTTAATATTTGAAAGTTCTCAACGGTTCTGAAAAGACTGTTCAACTTGGGTGATCGGTCTCGCGTGAGTAGTAGTTGTACAACTTGCAAGTTGCCAACCATTTTGTTACAAGTTTTGCTGCACATTCAAGGCTATCATTACTGCTCCAGGGTAATACGGTATCCCATTAATCAAGTCGCGTTTCCAATGCTAATATCATGCGTGATTCAGCTTCATTCGTCTGTGATTGGTCTATGGGAGCCTGAGACTGCGCACTTTGTGCGTGTTAAGTTTATCTCTTTTGTTTTCAACCTCACTTTGCTTCTTGTAGGAACTACAGCAGAATTATCATCGCGTGGCCGATTAATCCAGGATCTCCGAATGCACGAGGAATTTCCACTCATCGTCCTCTATTTGGCTCAACGGTTGAACGGATGTTCACACGTAGGCCGCCTTTTGCAAATGCTGTAGTCAAGTGCAAGTAACGGCGTTGACACGCAGAATCGTCGCAGATGACAGGCTTCAAGTCGACCTCCATCCCAAAATTAGCTACCCACAAGATCAAGAGTTCTTTCCGAGGGTATCAAGTCTGTCCTCCTTTATAGATGGTGTGCACAACGTAGGTGCTCCATGTACTGATTCAATTTGAATTTGAATAGTAAAGCATTATAGACTTCGAATTCCTACTACCAGATTTATCTTGCAATGGTCGTTGAGCGCTCGTCCCTCACCTAGGCTCCTGAACCTCTTGTTGCAAACTTTGGTGTTGGAAATATACGTCCCCGACTCCCACGAAGTGGGAGAAGGGTTTTGTCAGACGCAAACATGCTCATTTTTCTGTCAATGGACGTGTCGTGGGAATTGATTACGTACATAACTGAGACATTACGATTCATTGTCTTTGTTCATTTATTTTCACCGGTGCGCCTTGAAGCCTTCTCTGTACTCTCGACCCAATATTGCCTATCGTCTTTTTTTACCTCCGGTGCCCTGTGGTGGCACTCGTACATTGTGATGTTAGCTTAGGCCTGACTGACTGTTATATCCATGAATGGGAGGACTTAGACGAGCTCATGAGGATTCGCATGGAAATTGTGAGAGTACAAACACATCGGGGTGAACGATATTTAAAAGAGGTTTATATGTTGTACAAAATGTGAAGACAATATTTAATATTTAAACTAACATAAAGATGGGTGCACGACTTCAAATTTTGGTGGTGTTTTGTGTAATCCAAAATATCAAATATTCACAACCATATTCCCACAGACAATATGTCAACAAACATAAGAAATATAATCAGATTTTTCATGTCTGCTTCAACTTAAAGTTCAATTTCCATGTAAAACTTTGGAGAAAATTTGAAGTTTTACAGATGACATGACATTAAAACTCGATTTAAATGTCAAGCTTTGGCAAAACTTCAAGTTTTCTCCAAAGTTTTATGTAAGAAGCAAACTTTAAATTGAAGCAGACATGGAAAATCTGATTATATTTATTATATTTGTTGACATATTGTCTGTGGGAATATGGTCATGAATATTTGATATTTTGGATGACACACAAAACACCACCAAAATTTGAAGTCGTGCACCCATCTTTATGTTAGTTTAAATATCAAATATTTTTTTCACATTTTGTACAACATATAAACCTCTTTTAAATATTGTTCACCCCGATGTGAAAAAAACGATCAAGGTATTATCGGAGTATCGGAGTCGGGGACTGGCGCTCGCCGCCGCTACAATTCATACCAGCAAGACATGACTATGTTGTTCGCACACAACGCAAAGTAGCGAACATTGCAAGACTTCTTGGCACTCACGTGAGTAACGTTCGATTGCTGCCTTGGTTTCATCTGATTGGTTCGGAATAGCACTGTCGCCCGTCTGAAACTAGAAAAAGTCTGGGACCTTGCTGAATCATGCGTCTTGGAGTATTCTGCCGCATAATGTTTTGCGACCTAATTAATGTGTTCATCCACATCATTTCATCCCCTTTTTTTCGTCGCTTAGTTATCAGTTGACAGTTTTGATTTTCGTCGTGGTTCAGGAATTTCAAGTTGGTCCGTTGTATTCGCATTAACTGCCACCACATTGAACTTGTCATTCAGCTATCCATGTTTTGTATTGCAGCACGCACCTTTGAATGAACTGTGCAGATGGAACCCTTCATTTGTGTGGCTCGGCGAGGGACGCCACATTGTTTGCTGCATTGCTCACTGTGTTGAACCAGCTGACGGATGCTAGCCAGGTAAGCATGCAGAATTTGTTAGATTATAGAAGTGTCTTACTTGAAGAGTGCCAGGTTCTCTACGCCATCCTCGCTGATCGTGGATACAAGTGACATGAGACGTGGTAGAACACCTGAATTCAAGAGCTTGTTGAGGTTGAATCATATCATGTCGATGCGTTCACGAAGAATTAGCTACACTAATACAGCATTAACGGTACAACAACTTGTCAACAACATACTTGAAGCGCAATGAAAGGCTGTCGGCTGTGTTTGGAAAGGATATGGCCATTTCTGAGCGGAGCGCAAGGATGCTCATCAATGTCGAGGTATTTCAAGACCATCTCGGCGATACTCTAAGTGTTGAGTGACTGTGGGCTACGCAAATGGTTGTACAACATAGGCACAAAGTGCCTAGTAAGTAGTTACATAGGAATTGAATGACACCCTAGTGCAGCGTTTGGAGTAAGAAACATTCTCGAATCACGTATCCACCACTCTGGCTCTGTACCCATGAGCCAAGTCAGTCGATCAACCTGTTTCTGAGCAGGGCGATGATGATAGTTGACTGGCTGGTCGCTGCAAATGTATAACACGAGAGTAGTACCGTCAATCATGCATGCATCTGGAACTATCTGCCTGCGAGATGGAATTGCATAAGCAATCGACAGCAAACTGATGTTGAAAATTTTTCTGAAGGCATAGGCGGTGTTTAATCTGATGTCGCATGTGGGTGTTGTTTGGGAAAACCTGTCGGGATGTAGCACGATAAGGAAGATAAGAGCTGTCCGATAGAGCCACTCCTCAGATATCCAGTAACCGTATAGCTGAGTGTTACGTTGCAGGCGTGGACGAATTATATTGATGCGGTTTCGTTTGGACCGTTTGGTAGGTCCAGAATTACATTGTTGGTCTTAGTTGGCTTCACCAAGCTGAGCAAGAGTAATTGAGAGGGATATCAACGAACAACACCTGGACGCACCTGCATGCTAGACATTGCTCTATCGAGGCTTTGGATTTGTTCAGACATGTTCTGAAATTAACAGGGGTAGGCCTGAGGCTTATTAAAGGGGCGTTCGGAGTCAGCTGTCTTGTCAGCCTGACGTCATGGAAGCTGTTTGCTTACGTCATATCAACTCTCAATTGACCAGGGACACCGGCAGCGGCACTAGAATGAGACATTCTTTTGAGCTGTGTCTTGCATGTACCATGGACTGCAATCCATCCACACATTCAAGGCATGTATATGAACGAGGGCAGACTTGTTATATGGTATCTGGTATAACTATGCATCAGCCTATGATGTGACTATGTTGAAGGAACCATACACTGATTGTCACCGACACAAGTCTGATTGTGCATTGTGCGCGAAGTTGCCATGACAAAGTATTATAAGAGCTACTATACGTTCGTTGAGTCAAATGCGCATAGTATACCACAAGAGAACTACTCACTGCAAGAGCAGGCATTCGTCTGACTTCATACAAATTAGTTGAAAAACTTGAAATTACTAGTTGAGTTGATCGATGTCTTGCTTTCGAACAAAATTTCACTGCCACTCGAACAATGAAGATCTTAGAATAGGGAAAATTATTGAATACATAGAATGTGACTGAAGTACTTACGAGTTTTGCAGTCTCATTGTACGCCTGAACATTGGCACCACGACTGCAAGTTCTCCCCTCGGGCTCATGAGCGCTGCACTGGCCAGCTGGGATGTGTCACAGTCTCAATAGATGGTGGTGTATGTTCTGTACAAAGCTACATCCAAGTGTGTACTCTTCTTTTCCTTCAGGCTTATCATGACTAGACTTGGCATTTCTCGACCACCACAAGAAATACGGTAGCCCACGGATGACGATGACCAACCACGGTGATCGGTCTTTTAGGAGGTTCACATGTCATATCCGTTTTCAATGCAAAGTAGTTGAGGCTTAAGTAAGCTGTCAAGGCGGGTCAAACAAAATGTGGTTAGTAGATTCCCTGGAGAATGATCTCGCGGCTCACCTAAAGTGTACATAGTACTAGTACATTTTTGTGGTATCGGTCACTAAAACAAGTGTTGTATATCAATAAACGCTTCACTCAGTCGTGGACCACCCACGAATCAACCCTCAGATCCACCAACGCACCCAGCTTTCCAAGCTGCTTCACTACCTCTCTCGTATCAGGTGCGCGGTATCCCGTCGCATCATTTACAATTTTCCTAATAGCCATCAAATCCCTTGCATCCTCCTTTACCCCAGCTCGTTGGAGCCCGTAACGGATGACCACCGCGGGCAGCGACAGCCCACTCGCGTGCCGGAGACGCAGCCACTCGGAGAGCTGCGGGAGGTAGTAGAATGTTGTCATGGATGACATTTCGATTGTGAGCTGCCGCAGGTACGGCCATAGTGGTGGCACTTTCTGGTCATACGATTCCATTACGAGGGAATCGGCGATCTCCCTAACATCCTGGTCAAATACAACTTCTGTCACATGAGGGAGCGCGGTAGAGATAGAGCGTAAATTCTTCCCGGGCCCATAGACCGACTGGAGCATGTTCTTCATCGTCAACCTGCACATAGTCGGGAACTTGGGCGCCTCGTCCTGTCGGAGGAAGAAAACTGGTGAGGAGAATTTGATAAGACTGCCTTTCTTTCATGTTAGCGAGTCATCGTGGACAGCGAGGTGATGTAGATTCGGGGCGGTAATGGTCCCGAGGATGTTACTGAGATAGGCTGGCTTCTCTGCGTCCATAATGATGCAGAGTTCGGAGAGCAGAAGTATGATGGGATCTGCTTCATTGTCTGTTTTTGCGTGTTCCACAAAAAAGACCCGTCGGTGCACCTCGAGAGAGCCTAACAAGATTTCAGATGGGAAGCTGCGAAAGGCGTCGAGACTGTTTGGAGCCAGAGTGTGGTTCTGAATTTGAGAAGCGAATCAGTTGTATCACGTGACTACTAAGCCTTGCGGAATCCGGATCAGACTAGTTTGCGATGGTCGAGTCAGTCGACTAGCTCTAAGCTGACAGTTATAACTTATCTAGCAACGAACCCTTCATGGGGGCTTATTACGACGAGATCGAAATTGAAGATATGGCATGGGATGAGGTAAAAAGTGTCTACCATTATCCCTGCCCCTGCGGTGACCGCTTCGAGATCTCTCGCAAGCAGCTTGCCAACTGCGAGGATATCGCGACATGTCCGAGCTGCAGTTTGATCATTAGAGTTGTCTATGATCCAGTACGTTATGTGGATCTTCTTTAGTTAGATGTACTAACATGAACAACAGCTTGATTTTGAAGACGAATCTCCAGATGACGAGGGGTCCGCATCGCAGGAAAGTGAGGAAGATGAGGAGGAAGATGACAATAGCGACGACGACCAGTTCGAGGATGCTCTTGAGAAGCTTACTCTGACAGAGCCATCAGCCGCGTTGGTTGCAGCAGCAGCATAAGAGATCAAATTTCTCGCTCATTCCGTCTCGATGTGTTGCTGCCATTGGCCCATCAGTGAACCGATGAACATATTAAATTGTCATAGTAGACTATATATTGATAACAAACACAACAATCGTCGACAATGTGGCGGGGGGGGGGGGGTTACGTGACATTATACAGGAACGGTGAATTTTTGAGATAACCAACCAAGTTGTCCTATGTCCAACAAATCATCTTCTGCTTAAATTGTCCCGCAAATGAAAGATGAAACTCGAGTCAAAGAAGTAAAATGCGAGTCCGTGGCTGTCAGGACAGGCCCAACAGTTGCTAAATACTACTGGTGCGAGGTCCATTCCTCATGCGAGAATCTGCAAAACGATATACCCGGCGCGAAAACCATAACTCTTCATACTACTTGTGAATTGCTGCTGTGAATATTCGGTTGCATAATGAGAGAATGCGAAACTCACATTTGAGAACCTATTTGCTTGGTAAAACACAGGACCCTTGACTTCTACGTGTCGCAAGCTTGCCTGAACTGACCAAGATGTTCATCATATGCTTCACACAAAGTCTTGCGGCTACTTCACATCATATCCGTCATCAAAGTATTTTGTCAATGATGGTATACCGGTACAGATTAGAACAGTGCATTCAACTTATGGTATCGGAAGCTTCAAATAATTTTGGTTTTGACGTTCCAATCTTCACAATCAAGGGGTTACGTGAAAATTCGTAAGCCGCTGGTCTACCCGCTGTATCGGGTTAGACATCGCTGAACTGCCATATTGAACAAAATACTGTGATGCCGCTCGAGTATCTGCTAGACAACACGAAAGTCAGATTTCCTTCATCAACAACACGATCCGCAAACTCTAACACAAGAGGTACATTTGGTGGGCGAGAGAACTGTGGGTAGCGTTCATCAGTAAACCGGTGAGTTCTTGCTGGGGATTACTATCCCTTCCACTGCAATCGGCACCCCACAGAAGTCGGCACTTTCACAAAACTCGTATTTCTAGCTACTTAAACACAAAATTCTTAACATCTGTATCATTCTCTCTCTAATACAACTCATTACGAGGTTGAACGACCACGATTAAAGCAGAATTGAGTGAGATAGTCGAAAGTGCCGAAGTCACGCAGAAATGTTGCCATGACGGAGTTTCAAATTGCACCCCCACTTTGGAAGTGCCGACTGGTGCAGCGCTGCGCGTCCGCATTTGCAAGTTTAAGCTAGCAGCGGTAGACGAGGAAAGCTGCGAGCTTCGTCAGACCCGACATATGAGCCACACATTCAGATTTCAATTCAGAGAATTGAAAATGGGTTATACTGCAGCAAAAGAACAGAATGTGAGTCGTGTTTCGTCATATTACAATGCACATGGTCTCCCTATATATCCACCTCGATTTTACAACTACGGCACTAATAACAGTCGCCCTCGTACTTAGGTATATCTACTATTCAATACTATACCTGCTCATTCGAACGAATACTAATTGACCTTGCCCACTTGCTTGACTGCCGAACTGACTTTAAAATTGGCCTACGTGCATATCATGACTCACAGTGACATTTGCGTGACTGCTGACTTCTGTGGGGTGCCGATTGCAGTGGAAGGGATAGTATGCTGATTATGGTGCTTTTACATCATCTGCAAAATGACTGAAATGAACGCTTAACTTACGTGCATTATGAACACTTACGAACACTTACGACTTCAGTAGCGAACTCATGCAATTGGTGGAGATCTGACAACTCACTTAGTCGTGTCAAAATCACGAAATTGAGTCTTAGATTTAGTCTTAAATTGTTCACTGAATCTTATCTTTGCAAGATAGTCCAATCAATCAATCTAACATTGCAATACACACCACAGGACGTCTAGACTCGAGAGAAACTACATAAAGTCTGTGTGTAGTGTGTGGTACCATTCTTTGTCTGAAAAATTGTTAAGGTAGAAGGTATCATAGCTTTCCAAACACGTCGAGGAGTCAACAGCACGATTAGCTCTGTCCCTGTAAACAGGAATGAGCTCGATTGCATGGGTAACATCGAGCAGAGGAATGATCATGCCAACCCGCACTTGTGTGCCATCAGGACCGGTCACAAAATGGCGCTTAACGTGGAACATCATGACTCCAACATCATCTTGAGGACGTGCAATGACTTTGAAGAGCTGTACATAGAGGAATATTTGATCAAGTTCAGCAGGCAATGGTGGGCCTTTCTTTGACAAGCCGAACACCATGCGAACTTGAGCTACAATGGCGTCTAGTGAAGAAATGCATGAATACAAAGATACTGACCGTAACTTCAAAACTCACCAAGATTTTCACCTTCTTCACCTTCACTGTGCATCTGCAGCAGGACAGCATCACAATTTCCATGAGGATAATTGGTAGATGGCGGATATGCTTGTACCTGCTGGCTCGGCATGATGAGACATGGACGCAACATTGAATGCAGCTGAATACGAAACTTGTTCCAGATGTTGAGCAGACAGTTCTGGAAATGAGTTGCGAGCGTAGGGTTGACACTTTCAATGAAGGAGTGAAGCGTCAGAGGAAAGTCAGGAAGCTGGTATAATCACACCAAAAAAGGCGCTGTCTTGTTGGTGTGGTCACTGGATACAGTGATATGAAAGGTGATCCTGCTGTCTTCAGACAGCAGGCCTTTGAGGAAATGGTTGCGAATGGGACATGGGCCTTGAAAACGAGACAGTTCTTCGGGAGCAACGCGCATGATCCAACCCAACATCGAGTCCATGTCAACAACTTTGTCGAATTCGTTGATGATGAGGTTGTTGAGGGACATGTCGTTTGAGCAGAGGAGGGCATAGAGGTCGAACTGGCGTGCAGTGTTACACACTCAAATAGATCTGTTAGGCAGAGCCCTAAGAGGTGCGTCGTCTGCTAATGTTCGTGACGTAACCGGAAGGGTCCGGTGTAGTGACTGAGACTGGCGACGTCAAGTCGGCAGATATCAGAGACGCGCGTTGTAGAAACAACAATACTGAGAGGAACAAAGAAATGCTCCTGACTGTATCTAAAAAGTTGTAGGTCGTGCGTTGCCTAGTCTGTGATACTTGAGATGGCAAGTGCATTCGACCCTAAAGGGGAAGCAGGTGCAGCGGAGATCTAGAGGTACGCGCTTCAGCGAAGCGTGAGAAAGTGCAGGTGTGCGCAAGGTACGAAGGCGCGGGAACGCGCGCGCGTATTAGCGCGAAGCGCGGGAAAGCGCGCGCGTGTAAGCGGAAATAAGAGAGACTAAACTTATGTGAAGATATAAGCAAGATAAAGGATGTGAGATGTGTTGTGCTAATGAATAGATTTCTACTGCGACTTTCTAAGTAGTAAGTACTAGGTAAAGTTGGGTGAAAAGTAAGGTTGTACTGCTGGCGCTTATATAGCACGCCTAAGCGCGCTCATGCGGAGCCGAAGCGCTACCGAGTAGGTATGTAAAAATATATATGAGTGAGAAACTATGATAAAAATAAAGGTGGAACTATGCTAATAAAGGAAATGGAAATATACGCACTAGGGAGCTTGGTGGACAGTGGATGGATGCATCTGGATGGCTGGCGCTATAGGGCGCGCAAGCGCGGGAATGCGCGCGCGCGTATACATCGTGAAGCGCGGGAATGGTGCGCGCATGGTGCGCGTTGCGCGGGAAAGCTGCGCGTCATATAGGAATCACTGTGGATGGTACACAGAGTGATGCTGCGAGTTGGTGCTGTATACTCCCTAGTGTAAAGCACCATATCACACTATGAGATGCACGAGTCTCTACAGCGTGTCACGTGACTTCTAAGACGGATGTCTTTAAAGTCACTGACGTTCTCAAAGTAAGGACTGTCTTGTCCGAACAATGAGAAGTCGATCGAGGTAGGCTTAGGCACGATGAGCACCTAAGAAAAGATACTAGAGACTGAAGCTGAGGGGGCTTCAGAGGGAAGTATGTTTGAGGGAAGATTGAGTAGATTCAAGTTAGGGAATCTAGTACAAGGTGACCAACTACTTATACTAAGTGGAAAGGGTTAAGGGCAAGGCTACCGTACAGTAGGTAAGGGCAGAGGGGAAACGGAAAGGGTATAGGTATGATGGCAGCATAGCCTGATTAGTGATGGGAGGTCGAATGCGGAAAGAGACCGAGAAATGTTGGAACGAACCAACGGTAAGAGATACAATGCGCAGCGCGCATGAGTCAGATAAGAGATAAGGGAAAGCCACATTGGTGGCACAAGTCAGAACAAGTCATAGCCTGAAGGCACGTGCGCACGTTGGTGCGATAGGGGGGAATGAGGGATGGGGACGGTCCTGAGGGTCCGGTCAATGGATAGTTGGTGAAGGAGTATGAGCCAGAGGAAGGCGAGGACGAGGATGAAAGGAAAAATGATAAGGGGGCAAGTGGCCGATGTTACTTGTAACACTGTTGTTCATCTAGACCCATGATGTAGGGCATCTTTTCTCCCTTCAAATGGAATCATGGTGTGTACAGATAGGCATTCTGAGATCTTACAAGAAGTTCTCAGTGGCATACGTGTCATCAAGTTCTTTTCTTGGGAAGTTCCATTCATGAGATGGCATATGTGAAAGTCTCTCTCATTGCCTCATACCCGCACCCTCTTCATCTTGAGAGTCGGATGGATGCTTTTGCTGTTTTCCTCCCAGTTCTTGCTTCTATTCTTGTTTTTGTCGCATATTCATTGACCCTGTTAAACATGATTCACTTGCCTTTGATGTTCTAACGTGTTGTTTATTACCATTTGAAGTGCAATCTCACATATTTTTTTCAGCCTTGTCCCTGAGCAACATTGCTCATATCCTCAGCATGCAATAGACTGCTGAATGTTCAAAGCAAAGTTGGCAAGAAGGTAATGTTTGTTCTTCACCTTGCATGACTACTAACTGATTCTTTTGCATAAGGTATCTCATTCTCTGGCTGCCAACAGCAGTGTATCAACATATGTTGTGCCATCTACTACAACACTGGCATTTGAATATTCGATGATCTGTTCTAGATGCACATATCGGAAAAGCAGTTTTTGCATGTCGATGTTTTTTCCTGCTGAAGCTCGTGATGTAAGTTTCGTTTATGGTCAAACTGTGTCAAACTGACCAGAAGGGGAAGGGATGGAAAAAGAAATCCAACTACATCGAAGCCACATCGCCAGGTCTTCGCAAACTCTCCACTCTGACCTTCGACTCCGCGCCGATACACGTGTACCATTCAAATTGACAAGGAGACCCTGAAGAATAAGGCACTCGTGTGAGATTATAGCGGATATACTGGAAACACCCGCCAAATACCGATGTGACAGGTTCGAACTCTTGTCACATTTGTAATATTGCTTGGATACGAACACTAGTTCATTTGAGCTTTTCATGCTCAAGTGCAGGATCATGGAGCCTTGCTGGCTTTCCATAACCAAAGTTGCCCAGAACAAACATGTAAGGAAGTGTACGATCCCTGCCTTCAATTGATGATATATTTATGCAGATCTCGTGGCGCAGGCTCGAAGCCACTACCCCAAGAATGTGACACTCGTGAGAGATATACGACCCGTGACACACAACTTCCTACTTATCTTCGCGATGATTGACAATGGTGCGTACTGCAAGACTCGTTATTGTTAGAGAGATGGGCTCTGGAGCGCTCACCTTGCTGAAGAATATTCTAATTTGATGGCACATTATGTTGTTCAACTTGATAATCCTACACCTCCAAATAACTCTGTGCTCTGTGTACCTTTCGACCGCCTCCCTGCGAAAGTTGAAGCCTAGGCGCGAGCAGATGGAAAGGCATAATCTCAACAATGAAGAACAAGCAGATACTCTTCAACAGCTTGCTCGGTGGCTTTTTACTTCAATTGCAATGTTTCCTAATTATTGACCAGATATCTTAGAATTACGCTGCACAATGCAGACCCCAACATTATTGTTGACTTTCTCGGTGTCTCCCTTGATGTCCTCAGCGGAGTAAAGGACCTCAAGGTGGAGTACTTGTCACGCCTCGAGTGGCTCAGGTGCTCGATATAAGATGTCAGGGCACCAAAATGCATTTTTCAACTAAGCATCTGTTTTGTGACCTTGCCAGCGACATTTGCCTCTGGCAAGACAGCTCACAAACCTTACTGGCAATGCATGGTGAGTTCCTTCGATCAGCGATTTGGTAATTAAGCAAGCTTCATCTCAGGAACAAGACACTGAATGGTGGTCGGGCTGAGCGGAACAAGTACATTCTTCTGCATGAGTTCCACCACCTGAAGTGCATCTATCCTGATAAGACATACCACAAGAAAGCGCTGGGCGGGGTCGGGAACAAAGGCAAATGGGACAACTTCAAGGGTGGTCTCATGTTTGAGCCGAAGCGTAGTCTTTGGGACAAGTGTATCGTCATACACATCAACTCACTGTATCTGAATATCATCCAGGAGTATAAAATTGACTTCACTACCCTCGAGCGCTTGCAGGATGTAAGTGACTAGACTCGTGTTCATGCTTTGATGCTGACATCTAAGTGCAGGACGACAATGTCAAGGTACCAGACCCACCGCTACCTGAGGTACCTCAGGGTGTCCTTCCACGTCTTATTGCAACACTGGTCAACTGACGGTGTCTGGTGAAGTCACTTATGAAGGATCGTTCTTTGTCGCACATAAAGCTACTGCAGGTTCGACAGTCGATGCTGTCCCATTGACTACTTTACTCATGCTTGATCTTTATCATAGTATGACTCATCAAACAACAAGCATTGAAACTGATGGTGAATAATATGTGCAGCTGTCTTGGTTTCGAGTACTCGCGATTCTAGACCAAGCCTCTTGCTACCCTAACTACTTTCAAGGGTCATGAGATCCTGATGCACACCAGGGAGCTTTCTGAGAGCTTACAACTAGACATAAGTACACCTCCGATACATGTTGAAAGATTTCTCTAACTCATCATAGGTTGCCTACAGCAATACTAATTTTTTGTTCGTCAACTTCAACGTGACAGCTTTCTGAGGCGCTCAAAATTTTTGCTGAGTTCAAGAAAGCTGTCAATGGTTGATACAAACTCCTCGAGATAGACCTTTATGGCCTCTTTGTGCCTCTCTTACTCTTGCAGAAAAAGAAATATGCAGCCTTGAAGTTGGAGGAGGGATCACGGACATCCACGGAAGTTAAAGGTCTCGATATGAAGCATCGAGAATACTGCCGCAAATCAACGGAGATTGTGGTAGACAACATTCACGAGTATCTTAATAGCATCGGTGAAAATGTTCGCGGTGGAAAGGTCATGTCATTTTGCAATGTCTCCAGCTCCTCAAGTGACTGGTGGTCAGCTTACTGCTGCACCAGGTCCTCAGGCCTCAGGATGTGCGCCCGACCGCTTATGCCAGCACTGTCATTCCCCCTCCAGGATTCACCGGGCTGCTGCTATCAATGTCAACTTGTTCCCAATCTTCTGCCCTCAGTCAAATGGCCCACTGTAGAAACAACGATACAGAGAGGAACAAAAGAGGCTCCTAGCTGTATCTATAAAAATGTTGTAGGTCAAGTGTTGCCTAGTCTGCGTTACTTGAGGAGACAAGTGTGTTCGACCCTAAAGGGGAAGTGAGTGCAGCAAAGATCTAGAGGTATGCGCTGAAGCGCAGCACGAGAAAGCGCAGGTGTGTGCAAGGCGTGGGAACACGCGCGCATATTAGCGCGAAGCGCAGGAAAGCGCGTGCGCGTATGCGGAAATGATAGAGACTAAGCTTAAGTGATGATATAATGCAAGATAAGAGATGTGAGTGCGAGATGTAAAGGAATAGAGTTCTACTGCGACTTTCTAGGTAGTAAGTACTAGGTAAAGTGAGAGGTGAAGTGGTAGGAAAAGTTGGAAAGTCAGTAGTACTATGTACTGCTGGCGCTTATATAGCGCGCCTAAGCGTGGTCATGCGGAGCCGAAGCGCTACCGAGTAGGTATGTAAAGATATATATGAGTGAGAAACCATGATAAAAATAAGGTGGAATAATATACAAATGAGAGAAACAGAAATATACGCACTAGAGAACTTGGAGGACAGTGGATGGATGCATCTGGATGCATCTGGATGGCTGGCACTATAGGGAGCTCAAGCGCAGGAACACGCGCGCGTGTATACATCATGAAGTGCGGGAATGGCGCGCGTTGCACGGGAAAGCTGCGCCTCATATAGAGATAGCTGCAGGTAGCGCAGAGTGGTGCTGCGAGTTTGTGCTGTATACTCCCTAGTGGAAATTGCCATATCACGCCATGAGAGGCATGATTCTCTACACCGCCTAGCGGTGACAATCTTCATTTGCTGCCCTCTGTACCTGCTCCCACTTCTAGATCATTACCTGGTCTGTTCCGAGGTGGTCCTCTACCACCTGTAATGCTGGACGAGAGTTGTCACATGCCTTCGCATACTGTCATATCCCATATACCCACGCCTCTCTTCCGGACTTTGGACCCTGAGATCCGGTCCAGTCCGATGCATAGATCCGCTTCTGATCCGATATCCGATAAGCTTCCTATTTCATTTCCTGTTCATTTAATATTAAGCACAACCTATTCGGTATTTCCTCTTCCCAGTGTTTTGGCTATACTTATTACTGGTATGATTACTGATCTGTTAACCTATGCTTCATTTCCGACTCAGATGTTTGATAACCTTTGCACATGCTTCATACATAGCCTTTGGACCTTTGCTTACTTATTGTTTCGTTATCCTCTTAGTATATAAACCCGTGTATATGTCCTGTAGTACCTCAGTTCAAATATCATCTTAGTTTGTCCTCTTTCTGTCCTCCAGACTTGAGTCTTCAACTCTTGTCAAACCTCCAAAGACTTCGGATCGATTCAGATAGTCTACGTTTCCGACTCTATCTTTGGATAGTCTATACTCTGTTCGTTTCTAGTCCGGATCTGTCCGGATTAGTCTTATACATGTTTCCAATATCCGGAAGTCATCTGGATATATCTACGAGACCTGTCCAGACCTTCGGATGCGTTATCGTTAGTACTTTGAAATAAAGGACAAGTACTTGGGAAAGGGGCACAGCATACGAGCTGAGGCCGAAGTCCTTCGGATCCAATCCTACGAGAGTACAACCTTAACAGTATATTCGAACTCACACCTTTCCAAGTACACTTACTCATATCATGGCTCCTACTAAAGTAAACCAAGCCGCTCTGCACGCTGTTGGACTTTCGTCCACCCGACGTGATCCGACATCCGTAGTTAACACCTTCACCAGTTTCTCTCAGCGCTGTGTATCACACGGTCCTGCCCAAAGTATTTCCGAAATCCTTAATTGACCGCATCCAGTAACTCCTACATGTACTCTGGCTGAAGGACCACCGGAAGATGAAGATACTCCTGGTGGAAACCCTCCGGATGACTTTGGAGGTGATCTGGATGATGATCCAGACGACGACGATGATAATGAAGATGACGGACTAAACCCACAAGACTGCGTCATGCTTTGGCTGTCTCAAGCCATTGACAACCTCACACGCAACAATCATCATACTACCTCGTCCAAAGATTCCAAAGTCAAGATCCGTGAACCCGATACTTTCGATGGTACTGAACCTCAGAAGCTTCGTGCATTCTTCGTCCAATGTGAGCTTCATTTCCAAAGCAAACCTAAGTCTTTCTGTACTGGACAGGCAAAAGTTAACTTCACCCAATCCTACCTTAAGGGTATGGCACTCGAGTGGTTCGAACCGGACCTCCTTTCTGATGATGACGATGATCGTCCGGATTGGATGGATGACTACTCTGTGTTCATGTTAGAACTACAAAGCAATTTCGGACCTCACGATCCGTCTGGTGACACGGAAATACAATTGGAACAACTCCACATGCGTGATGGACAATGCATTAATAAATATGTTGTTGAATTCCAACGGCTTGCTTCACAAGTTCGTGGCTGGGGTGACGGTGCCCTAAGATGCCAATTCTATAATGGACTTCCGGCTCGTATCAAAGATGAAATCAGTCGCATGGGTAAACCTTCCACCCTTCCCAAATACAAAGCCCTTGCCCAGACTATCGACGCTCGATACTGGGAACGGAAGGGAGATGTTGCCTGAGAAACTAAACCCACCATTTCCATTCCTCCTAAACAACCTATGTCCGACCGGATGAATTCCAATCCGTCCAGATCTGCGAGGTACAAATCTGACAAACCCGCTACTTCCGCATCATCCTCCGCTCCTAAAGCTCTGGACCTTACCTCCAAGTTAGGGAAGGACAGAAAGCTTACTTCCGAAGAACGTAAGAGGCGGATGGATAATAAACTCTGTCTATTCTGCAGCGGACCTGGCCATTCGGCTCAGGAATGCACCAAGTCTACTTCGCACGCTGCTAAAGGCCGTGCTGCAGTAGTAACTCCGGAAGACAAACCAGAGGTCTCGGATGAGACAAAAAAATAGTCCGCAACCCTCCTGACTCTGCACGGGATGAGGGTTGTGTTGACTCTACCCATGCAACGGAGCTACGTCTCAACGCTGTTTCTCTTTCCGATCCAAACTCTCTTTGTCCATACGTTTCTCTTCCTACTTTTCCTGATATTTCTGATTTTCCTTCTCTAATAGATTGTGGTTCCTCACATTGTTTTATAGACTCTGATTTCGTCCAAAAAAATAAAATCCCTACATATCTGATACCTCTGCTTTCTCTCCATTTGTTTGATGGTACTTGTAATAATATGATTTCTGAAGCTATAGATTTGCCCATCCATTTTCCGTCTGGTGTAGTTACCTCCGATACGTTTTATGTTACTCCGTTGGATTCTTCTTGTTTTATCGTTCTTGGATATAGCTGGCTCACCCTACACAATCCGTTGATTGACTGGGCTTCGGGCAGCATTGATTTCTGAACGACTTCTCATGGAATGCCTTCAACACCTCCGATGTCGCTTCTGTCTCCGGACCCGCATCCTCCGATGGAAGATTTACCTCCTCCAACTACATCCGGAACCTCTGCTGATAAAACCATCCCCAATATATCCTTGATAAATGCAGTTGCCTTTTGCCGGGCCTGTAAACTGGAAGGATTGGAACAGTTCAGCATCTACCTTCGTCCGACCGGTGTAGATCTCCGGTCCGCTTCCCTTTCATCCGATCCACCAGACCTATCCGCAATTCCTCCAGAATATCATGAATTTTCAGATGTGTTCGATAAAGGCAAAGCTAGCCAACTTCCTCCTCATCGCCCCTATGATCTCAAGATCGAGTTAGAGGAAGGAACTAGTCCGCCCCTTGGAACCATTTATTCTCTATCTGCAGTTGAGCTTGCACCCCTCCAGAAGTTTCTTGACAAAAATATTTGCATGGGCCAAAAATGAAGAAAGCCAAAACTGCCAAGGTGCGTTTGCTGCTCTTCCGGACTCCTCCATTCCTCATCCTCTCCTCACGGAGCTCCTGTCCTGTTCGTCAAGAAAAAGGATGGCTCCCTTCGCCTCTGTGTAGATTTCCGTGGACTTAACCAGATTACCAAGAAAGACCGATATCTGTTACTTCTTATTACCGATCTCCTAGACTCTCCGAGCCGTGCTAAAATTTATACCAAAATCGACCTCCGATCCGCTTATCATCTCGTCCAGATAGTGGACGGAGACAAATGGAAGACTGTGTTCCGAACGCGCTATGGCTCGTATGAATGGTTGGTGATGCCAGAAGGTCTCACTAATGCTCCGGTCGCATTCCAACACTTTGTCAACAGCATGTTTGCTGATATGCTGGATGTGTGCGTTATCATATATCTGGACGACATTCTCATCTATTCCCAAGACCTTGCATCCCATAAAGAACATGTCTGAGAAGTCCTTCTCCGTCTCTGAAAACATCGACTCTATGCTAAACCCGAAAAATGTACGTTCCATACTATGTCCATTGAATACCTTGGTTACCTCCTATCTCTGGATGGCTTGACCATGTCATCCAAGAAGATCCAAGCCATCATTGATTGGCCAGAACCTCGGAAAGTTAAGGATATTCAATCCTTCCTCGGATTTGCAAATTTCTATTGTCGATTCATTTTCAATTACTCGGACATTGTGGTTCCGCTCACCCATCTTACCTGCAAGGGGGTTGCCTGGGATTTTTCTGATGATTGTCGGAAGTCTTTTGAAACACTCAAGAAAGCTTTCATGTCTGCTCCGGTGCTTATGCACTGGATTCCTAATGTTCTGATAGTCGTAGAAACCGACGCCTCTGATTACGCTATAGCCGGAATACTTTCCATAGTATGTCCGGACTCAGAGCTTCGTCCGGTAGCATTTTATTCTTGGATGCTTACCGCTCCAGAACTCAACTACGACACTCACGATAAGGAACTTCTAGCCATCCATGAAGCTTTTCGGACATGGCGACATTACCTTGAAGGCTCTGCTGAGCCGATAGACGTTGTCACGGACCACAAGAACCTTGAGTATTTCTCTACCACAAAACTCCTCTCTCGCCGTCAGGCCTGCTGGTTGGAATTCCTCCATCAGTTTAACCTCATCATCTGTTTCCATCCCGGAAAACTTGGAGCTAAACCGGATTCCCTCACTAGATGCTGGGACGTCTATCCCAAAGAGGGGGGATAAGGACTATGCTCGAGTCAATCCTCATAATTTCCGTCCGGTATTCACTTTGGAACAGTTAGCTTCGTCCCTACGAGCCTCAACCTTAGCTACTCTGGTTCTTAGGGCAGCCATTCTGATTGATATCGACCAGCTCCGGAAAGACATCCTGACCGCACTTCCAAATGACCCTATCGCATCCAAACATCTTCCGGAACCTTCGGATCCGAGATGGATGGTGGATGATAATGGTTTCCTCCGCTGCAATAACCATATATATGTTCCGGAATCCAATAACCTCAGACTTCGAGTCCTCCAGAATACTCATGATCATCCTTTATCCGGACATTTTGGACAAAACCGGACACTGGACCTCATCCGACGCAAGTATACTTGGCCAGGGATTCGCACTTATGTTAAGGACTACGTCAAGTCCTGCACTTCCTGCGGCTGAGCTAAGGTTCCGAGACACAAACCATACAGATTGTTAAAGCAGTTACCCATACCGGAAAAGCCTTGGAATTCCATCTCCATGGATTTCATAGAGCATCTTCCAGACTCATCCAGCTTTACAGCCATCCTCGTCGTAATAGACTGTCTATCCAAACAAGCTATATTCATCCCTACCCACGACACCATTACCTCCCCAAACCTCACTCATCTATTCGTCCTCCATGTGTTTTCCAAGCACGGAGTTCCATCCCATGTCACTTCAGACCAAGGAACAGAATTTGTATCACATTTCTTCCGGTCCTTAGGAAAAGCATTAGATATGGTCCTCCACTTCATGTCCGGATATCATCCGGAAGGAGACGGACAAACTGAATGAGCGAACCAAACCCTTGAACAATACCTCCGGATATACTGCAACTATCAGCAGGATAACTGGTCAGAATTACTTCACTTGGCAGAATTCGCTTATAACAATGCTCCGAGTGCTACTACCTGGAGTATCACCCTTCTTCGCCAATAAGGGATATCATCCTAAACCTATCCATTCATCCGGAACGTGATCTCTCATCCGCCCACACACAAGATTATGCAATAGACCTTGACGAACTCCATCAGTTCCTCCAAGAAGAAATGTCCCATGCACAAGAAAGATATCAAGGACCTGCGGATGCCAAACGGAAACCCGCTCCGGATATGAAAATCGGAGATCCAATCTTCATCAAAGCAAAATACTTCCAATCCACTCGTCCGTCCAAGAAACTCTTGGAAAAGAACTTAGGTCTGTTTGAAATCATAGCTCGTCCGGGTATGCATTCCTTCACCATCCAACTTCCAGATTCCATGTGTTCCGTACATCTGGTTTTCCATGTCTCGCAATTAGAACCAGCATCCCTCAACACTATTCCTAATTGTATCCAATCACCTCCACCTCTGGTTGAAGTCGACAGAGAACCCGAATATGAGATATCCGAAATCCTAGACTCCAAGTTGGACCGTGGGAGAAGACAATGCCAACTCCTATACCTTGTCCGATGGTCCGGATATGAAGGAACGGACGAGGAAACTTCATGGTTACTTGCAACGGAACTTGGAAACACATCTGAATTAGTATCGGACTTCCACTCCTCATATCCAAAAAAACCCGGTCCTATTCAACTTTGAAGTACATGATGTGTATACGAGATATAAGTACATTTAGAGAAGAAACAGAAATGGACCAGAATTTCCTACATCTCCATAGACCCATCCGCCCCTCCGGATCTGCCTGCATCACTTCCGGACGCCTTATCCATCACCTCATCCTCCTCCTCCGGATCCGGAGACGTCCGAACAACATGGCTTGAAATTCCCTCTGTTGCTGAAGGAACAACTCAATTCCGGAACTCATCCGGTCCGCTGCAGCCCTGCTGCCTTCCGCCACCTGAATACTTCTCTCCAAAAGGGTGTTAGTCCTAGCCAGCTCCACCACTATACTGTTGGGTGCGGGCACCCAAGCCTGGTCATCGTATTCCGTCTCCATCTCTTCTGGATCTTCAGGAGTCAGACTCTTCTGGTGTTTCTTGCCTTTACTTTTCGGAGATGGAGATCCGGCAGCATGTTTCCTCTTCTTGCTCTTGGACAACTTAACAGTTCTGGGTCGTCCAGGGCATGTAACCTTGTCCTTCCGGCAGATATCGCAAGACTTGATCTATCCGGACATCAAAATACTCGGATCCGAAAGAAAAAAACGCGGATTAACTCACCAGAACATTGCTCTCCACATCTGTCCAAAGACAAGTCCGGCCCTTGGCAGTACAACATGTGCAGGATCCGTCCTTTTCAGCGGAAATAGCACGAGACTTTTCATCCGTCAGGAAAATCCATCATAACCATCCGAAACTCACCATTTCCTCTACTATTTCCCTGTGCCTCTTCTGCTCTGCCTCCATCCGAATTTTGGCCTGCTGAATCCTTCTCAGATCCTCCTGACATTTCTGCTCCTCCTCACATTTCTGTTCCTCCTCCTGATGTTTCCGAATCTCCTCCTCCTCCATCCAAGCTGCAGCTTCTGTGTCCGCCAGTTGCTGTTGAAGCTCCAGGAGTTTCTGCTTAGCAGATTTCTTAGATCCGGAGGTGTTGCCAGACATATCCGATAGAGTGTTATAGAGAGTAAAAAGTGGGAAAGGAAGAATCAATCCTGGATGCCCTGCCTTGTGTAATACCTGTCCAAATCCGAACTCAGATACTTCCCCCATTGACTTCTCCATCATCTCGCATTAATTTTGTCCGGTCCAGACCGATGCTTCTTGTGCCTCTAGGGATCGGCCCTAAGGGGGGGATACTGTCATATCCCATATATGGGTTTCTGGTACCCTGTTATCACTCGGACGTTACTCGGCTCCATCAAACCCTGAGGAAACAAGGTACGGACATCCCTCACATAATTCACAAGGAAAGGACCCCAGACCGACCTATGATGTTTGGTTCAGTTTATTTGTGATGGCATCACCTAGCTGTATATAACCCTCAACGCATTCCTTCACTCATCTGCTTCCCTTCTGCCCACATCCCTCCATTATCCTCATAACGGTGCTGTCCCTGACTCCCAAGTTGGCCAGCCTTTTGTAGGTGAGCCAACCTGGAAGGTTGCGCACATCTAGACAAGCCTTTTGTAGGTTATCTGGTGACCAAGTGTGCAACATAGCAATGCCTGTTGATATCAAGAGTTCATTTCTAGTATTTTGTATCTAGTACAATAATACATAAATTGGTTGTTCTATTCTATGTCAGCGCTCCCCTGGAATCATCTATAGTGAGACCTGCACAGCGGGTATGGGTTTTATGGTGGTCCAGAGCCAGGGTTGCCTCCTGTAATATGGGGAGAGTGAGACATCATTGGGGATTGGAATGGAGGCGCAGCACCATTTGGTCTTGGAGGGCCACTGGGCCTTTGCTGCCCTGGTAGTAGCTGCGAGAAGTTTCCTGGTTGACCTGGAGGGTTGGTAGGTGTACACTAAGATTAGTAGCAGACTAGTAGTTGAGAAAATTAAATGTAACAAAGAAGCGGTGAGGGAAATGGAGGTAGTGCCATTTAAAAAGTCGCTACTCTGCTAGGCTTGTGCAGAGACACCTTGTTGACATCAAATCTGGGCTGTATGGGAGAAGGGAGCTGAGTATTACGCCCGTGGAGTGAGATACTAGGGAGGGATGGAAGAATGGAGTCGGTATGAACGAGCTTGAGCAGATTATCTAGAAAGACTTGTAATGGAGTTATTTTGAAGCAAAGAGATGAGCAGATTATCTAGAAAGACTTGACGACAGCATTAATGGAGTTTACTTTGGTTATTTTGAAGTGAAGAGTTGAGCGGATTATCTAGAAAGACTTGACGACAGTATTAATGGAGTTTACTTTGGTTATTTCGAGGCAGAGAGATGAGCGGATTATCTAGAAAGACTTATGACAGCATTAATGGAGTTTAATTTGGTTAATTTGAAGCGAAGAGTTGAGTGGATTATCTAGAAAGACTTGACAGCATTAATGGAGTTTACTTTGGTTATTTCGAAGCAAAGAGTATCGAAGTGTCAGGGATATCATGACTGGGTATAGATAGTCCTGGTAAATAGCATATGAAAGTGTATAGATAGTCCTGGTAAATAGTGTATAAAAGTGTATAGGTTAGCGCCATCATCGAGACGGGGGAGGGAAATAATCAATGATACCAGCTCCAGGTGTGAGGGCATACTCAAGGTCACTAACATAGCTGTTAGAATAGGCTGATCATCATTGGGGACAATTATTGCATGCAGAACGTTGCCTCCATGGATACAGCTCCAGAACACCTTTGACATCTGGTCGAAGAGCATCAAAAAGTGAGTAGGATGGTACTGGCATGAAGGGTAGGATTATTCTGGGTGCTGGTTGCTGTGACAGCACATGTGTAGCGTCATCATGTGGATGTTGAGTGACATGATGGCACTGTGAAAGGGATAAGATGCTGTCAAAACAATGGGTAAATGACATAGACGAAGATTACCTTGACGAGTGATGCTTCTTGAGGCTCGGTAGGCATGAGTCGCATCACGATCACAAGTGCCAATGCCCAACGATGCATGAACGTCGGTGCTCTGTGCCGCTCGGTCGTCAAAGGCTCAGCCTCTCATGATACCGCCGAGAAGCGTTAAGTGCACCCCATCACGGTTGATGTTGCGGTGGGCCTGCTTGTTGCCGTTTGTGGTGGTTGGGCATGCATGCCAAATATCTTCAGGTATGAAGCTCGCAGGACGGTATAGTGCAGGCAATGCAATGTAGAAACAACTATCCAGATGGTGGTATTCTGAACTATGTGTTGGGTCTGCTTGCCTAAGCTGCTATGCTTGTGGTGACAAGTGTGTTCGACCCTAAAGGGGAAGCAAGTACAGCAGAGATCTAGGGGTTGGTGCAAAGGGTGCCGTTCGTCGGCCGACATAGAGCGTGGGAAAGCGCGTGAGGCGCGAGCGCGAGAACGAAGCACTTAGGGTGGCCGATGCGCGGGAAGGTAGCGCTTGAGCGGCGCGAAGCATGGGAAAAGCGCAAGGTGGGTTTACAAGCAGAGGTTCGTAATAGACGTTAAGGATGTTCTTATTGCCAATAGATACTGACTATGGCATGTGACGGATGAGCTTTACACTGATAGTGAGGTGCAGGGAGCTTCTATATGATTCGATGATGTAAAATATGAACAGGCGCTTATATATGTCTAAAAATGCGCCCCTGAAGCGGAGCCGAAGCGAGTAGGTAAGGTATGTAATAAGGGTCCATGACATGAGAATTGAGCAATCATTAAATAGAATATGGTCTGATATGGAGAAAATGATAGGAACACATACCAGTGAGGTTAGTTTGGACAATGGATGGATGTGCGACATAGGGCGCTTCGAGCGCGGGAAAGCGCGCCTAATGCGCGCGCAAGAATGCTGCGCTTGGGGCAGCCGATGCGCGGGAAGGTAGCGCGCGCTTGGCGCTTGGCGTGGGAGAGTTTCGCTTCGCATAGGGAATGATTGGAAAGGTATTGGCACAAGTTGTGCATCAAACTGTACTCTGAGACAGGTTGCATATATAGCCTCTGCAAGGCCACAGAGATATCAGTCTCTACAGCGAACTTGTTAGTCTGAAGTTTGTCCTTAAGCCATGCTTCAGCTTTTCAGCTGCCACCTCTGATGACACTGATCGTCCTCTGAAAATTGGGATGTGCATCCGATGAAGATAGACTCAGCATGGCATTATATACCTCCTTTGACACTTGTGATTGAAGCGGCCACAAGTTCCTCTTGAAATGGATGATGCACAAACGGTAGAACCGGCGAAGGTGATCGTAGGGAGTCAGATCGCATAACTTGCGATGCGGTTCGTAAATGCATGGAGTCTTGATGTTTTTGCTAAGCTCTGAGCAAAACATTCCAAGTCCTACCATAAAACACGTCAGCCTTGCTTGTAAGCCGAGGAAAGGAAAAAATATGTACTGAGACCCTGACCCATATGAGCATCTGCCACTACTGACTCATAGCCACTACCATGGATGTGTTTGAAAGATACCGGTGTTCCTGTGTCCTCGCTGGTGATTGAAAAGATTCTGTGGAAAAGAACCAAGTGTGCCTGTGCAGATTGTGAATTTATGAAGGCTCATGCACCCATAAGAGCTATACTTAGTATCAGTATTGATGAATTCAAATGATGTGAACATAAACTTACATCGCATGTGGTTGTTGTCTCATGCTTCAATCTCAAATTCTTGCCAGCCATGCAAGCGCTTGAATGATGTGTCAATCGACACACGGCGTGCGAGCAGTAGATGGCGCGACATCAAGGGACTCATACAAACAATGAGATGGAAATCAACACCACCAGGGAGAGTGTGTGTTTCTGCGCACCAAACATAGCGCGCATGACATGGCAGCTCATTCTCCTTGTCGACGAGCAGTTTTGCACCTTGAAAGCCGGTCCCCATTGGATACTTGTCACGACAGAATTTATACATGAGACGGTGCACATGATCGAGATTCGCTAGAGATGGGTGAAGGTCGGCAAGAGTTGGACTGTGGTCCAGTGTCCAACCCAAAGCCATACATAGCCCCTGCATGAATCCAGAGTCGCATAGAATATGTCTAGGAGTTGCATCAGCAAGCTCCCAATCCATATCCATTAGCAACGACCTGAACAAATCAATGAGCGGAGGTGGTGTTTTGATTGGAGCGGGTGGCGGGTGAGAGTGTGGGTTGCGACACACAATAGCGATGCAGGGTACAGTGACGAGGTTGACAGGGACAAAGATATTGAATTTTGACTGGCAGTCGTGCTCCCATTTAAGGAGACGACCACGTTCCAACATGCCAGCTGAGTTCCTGTGCCAATGAGCTGCACAAACACGACATCAGCTGAGAGACAGGGAGTTTGAAAAAAATGACCCACCACATGTTTGCTTGTGCTCGACTGGTGAAGCAACAAAATCGCAAGGCACCAGGGGTCCGTAACCACAATGTTCCGCACATTCTTCGTGAATAACAATTGCTGTGATGTCGTGGGCGAGCAATGCTTGAAGATAATTGATATTGAATTCTTGAAGGTTCCAAAGGATGAGATGTGCCTGGTCAGCGTGTGAACGATGTTCACATCTACAGCCACGGTGATTGGATTAGCAAATATTAGAATGATGGCGACAATATACTCACTGGATGAATCGTTGATTGTATTTATCAGTGTGCATGATAAGGTTGCCCAAACAAGACATTGGAGAGCGCGAGGATATGGCGGTGGGAGTCACAAGAGCACATTCATAGTCATTAGGGTCGATGTTTGAGTCATTCTCGAAGTTGAAATCTGTGAACTCAGTGCTGGTATGGAAACTACAGTCATGTACCTTAAGTGCACAGAAAAATGCAAATGTCTTGGTGAAAACTTCACGTTCTGCTGAATCATCAGCAGGAGAAAATGCTCTGGTAGGAGTGATAAGTTCGCTGATGTGTGCCCGGTGGGTGTATGAATGGGTGGCATTGATGAATGTGTCAGTGTTGGAGGAACATGCCTTCAGGCCCTTACCTAAGCACATCACTGAGCATCACTGACATGATTCACGCATAGATTGACCAAACTTACAAGACATCGAAATCCTGTTGCACTTAACTGGTTTGCCATCAGTGCTATCTCGAAGCAAATGGCAGAGAACGTTCTTCTGGCCTCCATGTCCATCACCAAACGAGTACTGGAATGAAGCTTTAGGATTGTCAAACTTGTGAGTAATGTAGTTCACAGATATCGAGAAAATGTGCACGATTGCTTGTCCCATGACTGATCCAGTTTCAGGATACTCCATGATTGCCCTGAGAGGATGTTCGACTATGGCATCGACAGTCGTCTGCCAGTTGACATGGTGAGCATTTCATGAGATTTCGTCTGCAGTGAACTGACGCGCAGGTGGTGGAATGTAGTTGGAAGCTTGAACGATTGGGGAGGGCTCAGTGCTGGGTAACGGGGCGATGGACGATGCAGCAGGAGATGTGTTCGAAGTTGTAGGGGTCAAGGATCGGGTGCTAGTAGTTGGTGAGTAATCGAGATCAGACACTGACAATCCAGCATCGCTAAGGATGGATTGGGCACATTGGACAGCAAGACATTGATGTTCTGAGAGATCCATTGGGGCACATCTGGTGGCATGGTTGAAGGTATATATCACTCTCGTACTCTATGTGTCTTCACTGTTCAGGGGGAACTTCTTTTTTAGGTCTTGATGTGTACACTGTTTGTCACACAATTCGACTTTCCGATTCTCTCCACCACTCACAGAGTGCTTAGCAGGCTCGTTTTCACTTGGCAACTCTATGAACACACCCTCAAGCCGTCAGAAAATTCGTTTTGATGAGTTTAAACAGACTGATCAGCTGGGGCCATTTTCAAACAAGGTTTCCCCCAAACTACTGCAACAGCCTAAAACTTGTTCTAGGTTCATCCATCAAATTCCATGGCCATTCAATTGGACAATGTCCTCGCTTGACAAATGTCCATTGGAAGCGAAGAGTGTCAGATGAGAGAAAAAGGTAAAGTACCATTTAATTATATTTTCCGCCTCTTCTCACTTCAATATACAAGCAATAAAGCAGGACGGCAACCTCGATGTGGATGTGGACCAAGAGACCAGCGGCTTCAGCTGGGGCACATTATAAAAGGTGCATGAGTTTTACTTCTGCTTGTCATCTCATTTTTCAACCATCTACCATGCCAGCTTCTGATTCCATGTTTCTGCTTTGCCGTCGCTACCAACGAAGCAGCACAGAGCTCGTCATCTACTCGCGTGATGTGAAACAGTGCATCGAAATATGTAGCTTAGTGTGTCTGATTTATCCTATCCAGATATCATGCTAACATTTCGTTCATTTCAGTCCAGTCTCCCGCACAACTAGAACTCATGTAACACCCGCAGGCATTGCCCAATTTTTGCGACATAAGCACACTTCTTGGGAGTGCTTCTGCAGTGCCGTGGAGGCGTGCGCAACTCCTGTTCATTTTGTAGTGACAATGAATGGATTTACGAAAGCTGTGTGTTATTTCCACAATAACAAGTGCGGTTTTTCAAGTAAGTCTTTGAACTTTTTGACAACCTCTATCTCTACCTTACTCAGTTCACAGTCAATCTCAACGAGACATGTCACACTGCACACCATATTTCAACCTATGAGGATTGGCCTGTGTTTCAAGCTGCCACCAACACTGCCACTCTCATAACTAGGTTTGAACTTCGACAGCTGAATTCACCTCTCCATCATTCGGAAATCGCGCCATACTTTATGGGCTATCTCGGTGCCCATCAGTCCATTCATCCTGCACAAACATAGACTCGTACAGTCTCTGCCATTCCTGCTCGCACTAATAATAACAGGCATTGTCATTCTGGTGTGTTTTTTTTCATTTTCATTTGTCTTTCATTAACTCATGTGAATTCATCTACAGCTGTCTTTCCCACTGCGAGAGATCAGTTGCTCGGCCATGCACATCACCCAGTGCAACACCCAATGCAACATATTGAGCCTGATGCTCTCATAGTCCCTCCTGAAGATGTTCCTGACTTACCCATGGTCCAGGAAGGCCCCATCCTGTCTCCAAACGAGCAGGATCACTTGTTTAAGCTTGCAGCTGGTGGGGGTATTCACGAGTTTGATGCTAATTGTCTTTTGGAGAAGTGTGATGGTTGCAGACGTGTATTTATTCCAACTGCACTGAGGTTGCACATCATTGAAGGATGCAAAGAGAGATAGTCTATTGGCACAGACAGCTACAAAATTACAGGACCATGTACATATTCAAGTAGTCTATAAGTATGAAGTTTGTTTGAGTTCTGTCACAGAACTTAAACATACTTCACAAATAACGAGTAAACTTGCAAGGTTTCAAGAGCGAGAGAGAAAAAGGAGCTTGGAGGGACATGAGCGGCAGAAGGGAAGGGAAAAGTTCTGGAGAGGGAAGCATGTCGACGGGTGAAGGAGGTTATATACAGCTGGGTGATGCTGTCACAAATAAGCTGAAGCGAACATCACAGTAAGAGTCTGGGGTCCTTTCCTTGTGAATTATGTGAGGATGTCCATACCTTGTTTCCTCAGGGTTTGATGCAGCCGAGTAATGTCTGAGTGATAACAGGGTACTTATAACTCCCCATATATTCACGCTTCTCTTCTGGACTTCGGACCCTGAGATCCGGTCCAGTCCGATGCATAGATCCGCTTCTGATCCGATATCTGATAAGCTTCCTATTTCATTTCCTGTTCATTTAATATTAAACACAGCCTATTCGGTATTTCCTCTTCCCAGTGTTTTGGCTATACTTATTACTGGTATGATTACTGATCTGTTAACCTATGCTTCATTTCCGACTCGTGTTTGATAACCTTTGCACATGCTTCGTACATAGCCTTCAGACCTTTGCTTACTTATTGTTTCGTTATCCTCTTAGTATATAAACCTGTGTATATGTCCTGTAGTACCTCAGTTCAAATATCATCTTAGTTTGTCCTCTTTCTGTCCTCCAGACTTGAGTCTTCAACTCTTGTCAAACCTCCAAAGACTTCGGATCGATTCAGATAGTCTACGTTTCCGACTCTATCTTTGGATAGTCTATACTCTGTTCGTTTCTAGTCCGGATCTGTCCGGATTAGTCTTATACATGTTTCCAATATCCGGAAGTCATCTGGATATATCTACGAGACCTGTCCAGACCTTCGGATGCGTTATCGTTAGTACTTTGAAATAAAGGACAAGTACTTGGGAAAGGGGCACAGTGTATGAGCTGAGGCCGAAGTCCTTCAGATCCAATCCTACGAGAGTATGACCTTAATACATACACCTCTCACACATATGGACATCTGTCCACCT
Organism: Suillus fuscotomentosus; assembly: GCF_016647785.1. Lineage (NCBI taxonomy): Eukaryota > Fungi > Basidiomycota > Agaricomycetes > Boletales > Suillaceae > Suillus > Suillus fuscotomentosus. Next base: position 229,769 of record NW_024539536.1, read on the forward strand.
CATCCTCATGACTACTCTGGTTCATCGCATAATGGTCCAAGTTGTGGGCCAACTGGCCATCAAACCCTACTCCATCATCCTTTTCCTCAGCAGCAAGTGCAAACGGAAGAACTTCGTAATTCCACTGTTCATGGTCCTAGCCAATATAATGACCACTTCTCTGGCCATTCACTCACAAAACCCAGGCACGAGCAACCTTCGTGACATTGGGCTGACATTAACAAGTTATGTTAAAGTCTATCGGTTTGTACTGGGATTTGGCTCTAGTATTCTTCTCTTTAACGATCAGCACTATCTATATCATGCACTCCTTAAACCCTTCCACTCTTTTAGCTTTGAGATCGTTTCGTACTATGCTTTCGCCAGCACATCCTACTTCCTCCTCAAGCTTTGATGAACTGGCAGAGATTGTGAGAGAGTACGAGGCCAATGAGAAGGTCATGGCGAAAGCTGTAGTGCATGTAATCATACAGCCCATACTGTTGCATTGGCCGAATGTAATGTCTCTTGTGCACATCTTGTGCTCCGATCCTGGAATTATTCTGGAACAAGAGAGCCAGGGCAACGTTTCTGTGCCATCATCGCAGTGCACTGGCATAGAGGTGTCAAGCTGGGATGAACCTGCTGGTAAGTACTTTGTAGGTCGTGAAGGATGCACTTATCAAGAAGCCACCGCTAGCACCCTTCAAGGATATGGATGTCTACCTCAACTACTTTGATGAAGATGGGGAAGATATCACTCAGCCAAATTCACCCATACAGTGGAATGCCTCTTTAATGCTTGGATGGTACCTCCCAGTGGTTGCGAAGACATCGAGGTCGGTCACGAGGATCTGACGTGCTCTTCAAGAGTTCCGAATTCAACCTTGCACCACATTCCCCGGGCATCTGATGAACCGGAGTATGTCACGTGTGCCCGATGCATCACAACATTCTAGGCATCCTTCGTTTGGCTGGGAGACAATTTCCTATTTGACACAAGACTTTACACCCGACAATGCAGGCAATCTGAAGACCCAAGGCGATTGGATCATTCATTGTCTTACACGGTGCCAGTGCACACATTACAGAGCGTTGTTGGGATGCAGGACAAGCAAGTAAGAATTTTTTCAGGTGCATCTTTCAGAGATTCACTGATTGCTCAGCAGCTGTTATTCGTTGCTCAGCAGCCAGAACACAAGTTAAAGTATCAGCAGAAAAGGCCAATCCACAGCCAGTGCCAAACATCCCCATCCCAGATGCAACCACATGCAATCACCTCCACATCTGCAACACCTCCTGCTCCTGTCACCAATACAAGCACCTCATGTGCACAACCCCCTGACAAGCAGTCGAAATCCATCCCATTGTGGGTCCATGTAATCCTTTTCATTTGTTGTGCATCTCCTCTATGCGCCACTGAACATAACACATGATCGACAGTTGTTTAATTCATCCTTGTATATCTATCTCTCATCGCTTGTGTACTACTATTGTTTGGTATTGACACATTTTCATTTTGTATATGCACTCGAAAACCACTGATATACGGTACTGTGACTTATACAGTGTTCCTTCGATATTACCTCGAATATCAAACACTTTGAAACTCCTGAACATTTCAGGCTTGTAATTGGGACGCAGCGACCGCACAACCTTGCCTGCCCACCAAATTTCCTGGTCGTTGATCTCCTTCAGCTCTTTGGCAATGTCGAGCAACCATTAAATTTGAGAGCCTTGTGGGTGTTCACGATGATTGTGCTGCGGTTGATGGCTTCTTCAATGGGGAAAAGTGTTTCTCCGGGAATCTAATGAATCGTGATATATCGATGTTACGTGAGTTGCCTGCGAGCCTGAAAAGTCGACATGAACATACCCAACCATCCTCCATAGCCTGCTGCCAACTCTCACCGTCTTTATGGACACCAATGATAACATTGAAGCACAGGCAGCTCTCATCTGGCACTTGTCAAGGGTTCCGGCAAAGGCTGTTGTCTTGTGGGAAAGTCTTGGATAACCTTAAAATCGAGCCAATATTTGATGGACACTCTTAATAATCAGCGACGTCAATGCTAGTGAGCTTCCGTCCCTTACTGGCTGCGAAGAAAGCCTGTAACGATTTTGTTATGAATCATCAAACCAATCTCTATCTGCTGTGAAAGGTTGAAGTCTTTGTCCTATGGAAAGTCTTAAATAATCTCTTAATATGAGACATAAATGGTTGCAAGTTAGAATACTCAAAAACACAGACATCATTACGCTTACGTCCATTGCTATCTGCGAAGGCAGATTGTCATGACTTTGTTGTGGACTCAGACAGTAAGTTTATAATGGTGATCAATGTTAGTGATGTCTCAGCTCCAAGCTGCATTTTTCAGAAAATGAGCATAACATGCTGAATAAAATTCCTAAATTCATGAAACTATTTATGGAAATAGATTGAGCCAAAAGCCGGGAGGCATTTAAGGGGAATTCATACTATAATGCATCATTGTCTTGCTATGAAGCAGCTCAGAAAATGACTCAAAATCCAAGCCATTTGCTGAGCTGCTTCATAGCAAGACAATGATGCATTATAGTACGAATTCCCCTTAAATGCCTCCCGGCTTTTGGCTCAATCTATTTCCATAAATATTTTCATGAATTTAGGAATTTTATTCAGCATGTTATGCTCATTTTCTGAAAAATGCAGCTTGGAGCTGAGACATCACTAGTGATCATCCATGGCTAAGTATGATTAAGTCAAATTTATTGTGGCATACATAGTCATATTTGGTGACAGCAGAATTACATCATCCTACAGTTGCAACGGCTACAATTCCAAGGACTCGTGCATTCACTGATGGGATGATAGTATATAACACATCGCAATATTAATGCATGTACATTGTCGAGCATACTCTATCATTGTTCTTACTAAGTCACAATTTAACTTTAATACTAGTACTCTGAACATATAATATTCCTTTATGAAGTTAATTGACATCAACAGAAATCAGGTTTCTTCATAGCGCGCATACAAGAGTAAGCTCATTGCTTATCCATTACTATTGTTCTACTGTACCGATATCATTTTTCATCAAAACAACTGACTTGTTGAGAACTTGGGTCATTGTTGGGTTGTCCAATACTGCTCATACTGGGTAGATCTCCCTGTACTAGAAAGCGCTCTGCAAACATCAGCTTTACTGTTGGAACCTTCAGAGTTTCAGATATGACCAGTGAGTCCTATCTGAATCCATGACTTGAACCGCAACCATGATGGTACAAGCTGTGATCAATAGGGGTGATCGGGCACTGAATGAGCACGACTGAGAGATTTGCTGAGGGGCTGTCTTCGCACTGACTCGTCATTTAAGGAAGAGAATTTGACATATACATTTGATTGCCCAGTTCATGTGTGAGATTCCTTCTAATGGGGTGGAGATCAACTCACTTCCCTTCATAGCTCAAGAAGTTCATGGGATATACCATCATCCCACCCGGTGAGGAAGCTCGTTGGATATTGGATCAGCTGCTGTTGACCTCATTCTGCTCTCAACTCTTTCATTTGGCCTACATCCCAACGTGCTCTGGAAAACATACTCTGAGTATTACTGTTACGCACTCAAATAGATCTGTTAGGCAGAGCCCTAAGAGGGGCGTCGTCCGCTAATGTTCGTGACATAACCGGAAGGGTCTGGTGTAGTGACTGAGACTGGCGACATCGAGTCGGCAGATATCAGAGATGTGCATGTCACGTGACTTATAAGACGGATGTCTTCAAGTCACTGACATTCTCAAAGTAAGGACTGTCTTGTCCAAACGATGAGTAGTCAATTGAGGTGGACTTAGGCGCGATGAGCACCTAAGAAAAGATACTAGAGACTGAAGCTGAGGGGGCTTCAGAGGAAAGTATTTTCAAGGGAAGATTGAGTAGATTCAAGTTAGGGAATCTAGTACAAGGTGACCAACTACTTATACTAAGTGGAAAGGGTTAAGGGCAAGGCTACCGTACTGTAGGTAAGGGCAAAGGGGAAACAGAAAGGGTATAGGTACAGTGGCAGCAGAGCCTGATTAGTGATGGGAGGTCGAATGTGGAATGAGACCAAGAAATGTTGGAACAAACCAATGGTAAGAGATACAATGTGCAGCACGCATGAGTCAGATAAGAGATAAGAGCAGGTAAGGAAAGCCACATTGGTGGCACGAGTCAGGACGAGTCATAGCCCAAAGGCACATGCGCACGTTGGTGCGATAGGAGGAAAACGAGGGACGGGAGCGGTCCCGAGGATCCGGTCAACAGATAGTCGGTAAAGGAGTACGAGCCAGAGGTAGGCGAAGACGAGGATGAAGGGAAAAATGATAGGGGGCCAAGTAGCCGATGTTACTTGTAACAATTACTGGGTTATATAGATGTAGTTGTCGAGGTTCCCCTAAGATTAGCCAAATCTTGTTACATTTAACATTGAAGAACGCGTGCGTTAGACTAAGAAGGGGGATAAGGTTAAGCTTGAATCCATTTATTCAACATGTACATCAAGGCCACAAGTAAAAAAAAAACGCCGCAAAGCTCTGCGGATAGCAACACGCCATAAGACGTTCTCAGTAGGCAAGGCTCCCATCGCTTTATAGTCAGTCCTTGCTCCAGACGACTCGGAGCATCGCTTCATGCCGTGCATGTAGCTCACAACAAAATCATCCTACAAGACCAGTCCACCATGCACGCTTGCTGAGTCAGAACAGCAAGGTACTCAAGTTGCGCTGGGTCTCAGGCCAAGCATGGCTTGACTTTCCCATTCACCCAAATATAATAACCTGAGTACTGGCTAGCAACTTCTTACTCAACGAAACGCGAGGAGTATATATAACTCACGAGGTATCATGTCATATACATTCGATAGTATGAGCCATAGCGGAGGGTGATACCGCAGCAGTGGTTAATAGTCCTGAATCCCATAAATATGGAGCAATGGTATCCAAGCAAGATGACATTTCCTCTAATCCGATATACACAAGTCCGTATGCTACATGTATCCATCATCAACGTCGTCATAAACAAATCGACCAAACTCACCCGGCTCTAACTGCCTTGGGTATCAACGGATGGCCCGTCATCACACCCAGCCTTCTCATCGCCTTGCGGGTTCACTTTCTCCCACTCCTTTAACGCACCCTCGAGGCCCTCCCATACCGCCTGACCAAGGTGTACACCTCCCAATTCTCCATCGTCCGGCACCTGCGCATCGGCAGCGTCAGCCGTTGCAGGGCTTCGTATCCGCAGGTTAACAACTGCACACTCGCGGTAGAGTGCGCCTGCCTTGAGCACTTCTTCTGGAGCATCTGTGCCTTGACGGGCATTGCTCTTGAAAGGCGTCGGGAGAAAAAGGACATGCAGCACGGATTGTATAGCAGATGTCGTGGATTTCGTGAGAAGGCGGAGGAACGGTTGAAGAAGCATGTACCTAAAGAATCGTTAGTGTTTAAATATTCAAATCAGATGAAGAATCTGACAGAACAATGCCGAATATAGATTGATTCTGTCCACGAACTGCACTTAACAGCGGTGCGATGGTATCTGATCTAGAGAGTCCGGGACACACGGATACGGCGACGATGTTGGACTTTTGTACCTTGTCGCTGACGACGTGGATGGTGGAGTCGTCTGTCTTTGGGACTTGCCCGCCAGATGGCAGTGCGTCGAGGACACGCTGGAGGTGGCGGGTGAAAACAATCATTTGAAGGGAACGCCAGCCTTCTTGGTGAAAGACTGGAGATGATGGGGGTGGCTTGGAGGTTGGGGAGAAAGAGGGTGCGGCGGCTGCGTAGAAGGGGTTCACAACGTTGATGATGCGTATGTCGCGTTCTGCGGGTGCAACAAGGAGGACGGGCAGAAGAAGAGTGAGAATTAAGAACGATGCTACTGAAGCGTTTTGTCTCTCCTGGGTTAGTATAGCAGAATCTTGGCGACTGATGATGGAGCCTAACTGTTGATACTCGTGTGCGAATACGATACCATCCAGTCTAGTCTCCTTTGCTGTGAGGAAGCGGGAGCAGAAGGAGCGGATAGAAGAAGCAGATGTCAGATCGCATTCGTCTGCGAATATCTGGTCGTTCTTGGTGGTCGATCGCAAGAGGTTTATAAGAATTTCTACTTCAGGATCTTGGACTGGCTTTGGCGAGAGAGCAATGATGTGCGCGCCTCGTTGAGCAAGGTTCTGCATGAGCGTTAGGCCTAACGGAGTGAACCCTCCCTGATCAAGTGAGTGATGCGAATGCACGTGGGAGGGTAGCATACGTACTGTGAGGAGGACTACCCTAGCATGCATATCCCGTTCACGGTTCGTCGTGCGCCCTCGTGCGAACGCGCGAACCACCACAATGACAAGGATTGAAATCAACGCGTGCACATAGTATTTTGATGGGAGCACGGCGTTGACTGCCGCTGCAAGGACCTTGAGCACCATTGCGAATTTTCACGAGATCTAGAAATTATGCAAATGGTCCTGTCATTCGCCCTGAGGAGGTCCAAGGATGCTTTGAGGGTGTACTTCAAGGGTATATGGTGGATTGAAACTTGATGATCCGTCGTGTACTGCTTTCGTTGCCTGCAGATTCGCGGAGTCTCAACTTTGTAGACTCATCAAGACCCTTATGATATTCCCTCTATTCAACTACGATGATTCTACTGCGTTCACACCTCTGGAGCGGAAGTGAAGACACCGCTACGCTGAGCCCTCCTTTTTTGCTTTGGAGAGGTGAAGTAGGCCACGGAAATGGTCAACAATACCGTGACTTTATGCGTCATTCAATAATTACGATTTACTACTGAGGATTCCGGGCTTGTGTGACCAAGACGCGCGTAGTAACAGTATCGATGAGCACTCTCAACAGTATCGATGAACACTCTCAACAGTATCAATGAACACTCTCAACAGTATCAATGAACACTCTCAACAGCTTCGTGAGTCACATTCTACGTTTCCTAGCAGTGTTGGTATATGCAAAGATTGACATCGTCACTCGTTTGTCGCGACTTCAATGTAGACTTCTGGAACTTGATTGCAGTCCTTTGACTGTACTTGTTGAGTTATCCAGAAACTGACTATTGAAAACCTCCCTGACGAGGATGCCCGTTGCGACGCCCTGGTGCACTTGCGTCCAATATGCCAATGATCCTTAATTCAATGTCATCTATCGTACCGGAACCTCTCCTACTCTTCGCATTGCCTCAATTTCATCCCTGTTCGTTTGTTCTTCCCGGTGCTTTCTTCCTCTCCAACTGGCGTTCATACTTCAAGGCTTCACAGGTCACATCATGTTTATGTGCATCGTTTTGATGGTGCTCTCGTACTCACCCATTTGTCACGGATATCGTGATTACATGCTGTACTGTACAATGTTATACACAATCTACACATTTCATCTCACCATTTACCTCGCTTTGAATGTACTGGGTGCAACAGGAACTTCAGTATCGATTGTCAAGATGTCCGAGACGGAAAGACGCTACCAGTGACAACTACATGTGACGACGCCGGTGGAGATAACATGTGGTGTCGGTGTCAACATGCGATGACTCACAAAAGGAAAAGAAGCGAAGAGAGTACCAGAGGCTCAGACTAATCGATATCTTCCGGACTGGTAGCACACGTAGGTATCCTATCGCCAACACATATCTCGTTCTCACTGGACGAGACTTGCAATATTGTCAGTGGTTCTTCATCCCCATACTCTGGATTATTTATCCGCCAACCTTCGGTTCTGCCTATACTCTCACCCTCAATTCAAGTCCGCTAGAAAGCGCAACCATTTTGATACGAGTGCCAAACCTTACCGTCTTCCAAAAACATTTTTCCTTATAGGATATAAGAGCAAGGCCACTAGCAGAATCAGAGCCACTGTCCATCCCATATAGCCTAGCACGAGCCATGCATTTCTCATTCCTCCAAGTCGTCGCAGTCGTCGCAGCTTTGACAAGATCTATGTCTGTCACCGCACAGTGTGCGAGTTTAGGCCAGGCTTGCGGCACGACCAGCCAGACAGGCCTCATATGCTGCGACGACCTTTTCTGTGCGCCTACTGTGAGTATGAGTCGTTTGATTTGCATCCAAAATTCAACCCCACGACTCACCTTTGCGCCTTGTACCAACAGGAGTCCGGTAGTTCTTCTGGCACGTACTGCGAGGATCCTGATGAGCTTGGCAAACTGAGTATTGATGTTAGTGAATAAGGTGAGGGGACAGTATTGACCGGCGACGAGAAGGTCCTGGATGAAACTCTGAATGCCGAAGTTGTAGGTAGAGTCTAGACTGCCATGATGTTAGGACGGGTTACCGTTTTTGGAGTGAGAATGGCGGATCCTTGATTTTGCAAATTGGGAGACAGTTGGGCGAAAGCAGCGATCCATTGCTGTAGTGCCGTGCCTGTGGGCTGTGGAGGAGTGGGGATAATGAGTTCGTCTGCGGGAACGTTTGGTTCTCCTGCGTCTCTACGCTGCTGAAGGACTGTATTGTTAGCAACTCATCTAAGATTCTCGGCGACTATTTGATCATGAGTCATCTGGCTAGCTGACGTGTTGGGCGAGCCCATAGAGTTATTGGTATTGGAAGAGTTGCCGGTGGAAGAAGAAGAACTGGCCGAGGGGCCGGGGACGGGAGTAATGAAAGCCATAATGACTGAAGCGTTTCGTAATTGCGGGGTCGTCGATGTGGGGGATGAGCGCAGGGAACAAAAGAGAATGAGGCGCAGATTCTCGGACGAAGGTCTTAAGAAGGAGGCACCTTGAACGTGAGCTCGACTGTGATCGAAGCACGCGTTCTGGAGGATCTTCATGCGGTGAGTTTACAAAGGCCGTATTTCACGCGCACGTGTCAACGTTCGCAGGCTCACGATCCACTCTGAAACGGTCAATATGCGATAAAGAGTCAGACTCACAAAGGGAAAAGAAGTGAAGAAAGACACAAGTACCGGAGGCTCAGGCTAATCGATATCTTCCGGCCGACTGGTAGCACACGTAGGTATCCTATCGCCAACACACATCTCGTTCTCACTGGACGACACTTGCATTAATATTGTCAGTGGTTCTTCATCCCCATGCTCTGGATTATTTATCTGCCAACCTTCGGTTCTGCCTATACTCTCACCCTCAATTCAAGTCCGCTAGAAAGCGCAACCATTTTGATACGAGTGCCAAGCCTTGCCGTCTTCTGAACCCATTTTTCCTTCTAGGATATAAAAGCAAGGCCACTAGCAGAATCAGAGTCACTGCTCATCCCATATAGCCTAGCACGAGCCATGCATTTCTCATTCCTCCGAGTCGTCGCAGTCGTTGCAGCTTTGACAAGATCCATGTCTGTCACCGCACAGTGTGCGATTTTAGGCCAGGCTTGCGGCACGAACAGCCCGACAGGCCTCAAATGCTGCGCTGACGTTTTCTGTGCGCCTACTGTGAGTATGAGTCGTTCGCTTTGCATCCAAAATTCAACCCCACGACTCACCTTTGCGCCTTATATCAACAGGAGGCCGGTGATCCTTCCACGTACTGCAGGGATTGATGAGCTTGGCAAACTGAGCATGTCACAATAGTGAGTCTTATCTCTTTCGCGTTGGCACAGTGCTTGATCGCACGATATGCAGTTAGTTGCGGAGTTGATAGATGTGCTCACTTTCATGCAAACTTTCCTGACGCCTCGACCAGAGTCCTGAATAAATTACTGTAGCGTTGATAGAACTTCGACCTCGGGCTCAGGTCTCATGTCATTCGACTTGTGTACGTTTTACATCAGTAAAAGTAAAAGAAAATCACCGACATTGAAGTAGGTGTACGTGACATTCATTTGAAAGATGGAGTTGATGTCGAGGCATTGGAACAAGAACTAAAGAACAAGTCTCAGCGTCGTGAAGAGAACCACTCTGGCCGGATCTGAGCGGATCACGTGCATCGTTGACGTACTTCATCGTCACATAAATTTGTCCTAGAGGACGTTAAATCACTGACAATATTTGGTGGTGTCCTAAGTTCTCGTCAGCGCTAGTTGATGTGAAGTGTTATTTTGATGCACTTTGTAGCACGGATACCATGTCAGCGATTCGTGCTATCTATGTCGATAACACTAGATTCTTGTTAGTCCTGGCAGAATATGATTTTGCAGTTTATCCTTGGTTGAAAATCCACCAGTCCTCGTATTCTTCACGACGAGCACCTGTGAGTAAAAAGGCAAGGCGCACAACAGGAAGTTGCACAAGAGCGCGTCGATGAACGACAAATCTATTCTTCTCTTGGAGAATTCACCGGCGGACAACTACTTACCAGCATGGTGCGAAGTTGCCCGCCAAAAAGTACTGTACACCAACAAGAATCTCTGGATCATGCCCATGAAAGGAGCCGCAGCAAGATGATCTAAAAGTCAATTTCTACTATTTCTACCGCAAAAATAATGTACCCATACTTATTACGATAAACCAAGGAGTCGGGGATGGAGTCTGGAAAGTCGAGTTCGCCGGATAATTCAATATTCAGGGATGATGCGTGCCCTGGTTGGCCATGAGAAGGGGTAAAGAGAGGGCGCGCCGGTTGGTTGCTGCAAGTGTGTTGGAGAGCTGGGAGAACATGACAATGCATCAAATCGACAACGATGTAATGTTTTTACGATGCGATGCACAGACGATCGTGTCGTTGAAGATAATAGAATATTACAGGATATATAAATTATACGTCTGAACAATATTTCACGCTATCTCAACCGTTTTGGCTACATCCAGTTTTCTCTGAGCTTGAGTATCGAATGTCAAGATGTCCGGGACGGAAAGACGCTACCAGTAACGACGACGCCGGTGAGACAACATGTCGTGTCGAAGGTGTCAACATGCGATAAACACTCACAAAAGGAAAAGAAGCGAAGAAAGACACAAGTAGTACCGGAGGCTCAGGCTAATCGATATCTTCCGGCCGACTGGTAGCACACGTAGGTATCCTATCGCCAACACACATCTGGACGACACTTGCATTGTCAGTGGTTCTTCATCCGCATGCTCTGGATTATTTATCCGCTAACCTTCGGTTCTGCCTATACTCTCACCCTCAAGTCAAATCCGCTAGAAAGTGCAACCATTCTGATACGAGTGCCAAACCTTACCGTCTTCCAAACACATTTTTCCTTATGGGATATAAGAGCAAGGCCACTAGCAGAATCAGAGCCACTGTTCATCCCCATATAGCCTAGCACGAGCCATGCATTTCTCATTCCTCCAAGTCGTTGCAGTCGTTGCAGCTTTGACAAGATCTATGTCTGTCACCGCACAGTGTGCGAGTTTAGGCCAGGCTTGCGGCACGACCAGCCCGACAGACGACACGTGCTGCGGTGACCTTTACTGTGGGCCTATTGTGAGTATGAGTGCTTTGCATCCAAAATTCAACCCCACGACTCACCTTTACGCCTTGTACCAACAGGAGTCCGGTAGTTCTTCCACGTACTGCAGGGAACTTTGAAAAGTCCAGATGAGCTTGGCAAACTGAGCATGTCACAATAGTGAGTCTTATCTCTTTTGCATTGGCACAGTGCTTGATCGCACGATATACAGTTCGTTGCGGAGCTGATAGATGTGCTCACTTTTATACAAAATTTCCTGACGCCTCGAGAGTCCTCAATAAGTTACTGTAACGTTGATAGAAGACCTCGGGCTCAGGCCTCGTGCCATTCAACTTGTGTAAATTTTACATCAGTAAAAGTAAAAGAAAATTAGTGTCTTCAGTCGACATTGAAGTAGGTGTACGTGTCATTGAAGATCATTCGAAAGAAGGAGCTGGTGTCGAGGCATTGGAACTATAGTAAAGAACAAGAACCACTGAGGTACAAATAGCATGAAACAACGAAATCGGATAGGGGATCACGTGCAGCGTCTTCTCTACTCATCGTCATCGAGGACGGCAAGGAGCAGTTCTCTGTAATACTTCGTGGCGGCTTTTGTACAGAAGTCGCACAGTAATTTGCCTCAATTGGAGTATCTTGACCGTTCTCGGCTTTCATTCGACACCTCACCTCACCATCGCAGATAACAGATTCGTACTACTGCGGACGGAGTTGAAGCTGTATCGTCTAGGTCTTGAAGAGCAGTGTCATGATCACGCACCCTGATAGACTCCATGACACCATGTCAAGGACTCATCGGTTCTCTCGATCACTACGAATCCGTATGTGCCAGAACCACAAAAATATATAAGATACAGAAGTGCTAATGCTACTGCACGGTTGAAGGCTATGCTCCAATGTGAATGAATACGACTCTCTGGTCCATCGGTACTTTATCCTTGTCAACGGCTTTGGAAGCCTTATTCAGAGCCCTAGCTGCGTTCGTGCAATCGACTTTACCGCTAAACATTGCCTCATAGAATTCTTTCACCATATGGCGAGCAGTATTGTCATCCACCGCCCACATTGTACCGATGACACCTCTGAAACCAGAAAATTGCATCCCTGCAGCGAGATGGATGACCTCATCAGGTGCTTTCTTGTCTCCAACCGCGGTATGACAAGCAGACAGGAAAGCAAACTCCGGGTTTTCTGGTTCGGCTTGTATGATGTCTGAAAGCCGCAATGGCTTGTCGCGGAGAGCAAAGGACGAATCGAATGGCTGAAGAAAATCTTGCTTGCCGTGGCATGCGAGGTGGACCCATGAATTAGTTTTCAAGGCTTGAATTGCCCCGCTGACGGTTCCTTCATCCCCGGAGACCTCTGAGCATGTCATCGATGCTGGTACAAGGGATTTGACAAGCTCCAGCTCTGCTCCTACGGCCTTTAACTCCTTTTCTCTACTCCCGGAATTCGGTTTTGATTGACCTATGGAAACGAAGGACGGAGTATTCGACGCTACCTTAGATGCATTCTGCCGCCTTGAGCGTATCAAAGCAGAAAGAGTTGGTGTATATGACGAAATGTAAATGTTAGGCATGTTGCTGGCTCCCTTGCGGTATGGTCCGGCAGCATGAATGGGCAGCGAAGTGAGTTTCGAAGTTGGGCACCACCAAACACGAGACCCTTTCGACACGATGGTCAAAAGTACCTCAACAACAGGAGCCAACACAGCATCCCAAAGCCTGCGAAAGACAGGTATAAGTTGCTTTTCTCTCATTTTCTCTTCTCCAACTCCTGCAGTATTCCGCAGGACATTGCGGAAGTCACCAGACAGGGCAGCAATGCCCCCTAGCGAAGCATCAGGGAGTGGAATGAGTCGAGGAGGCCCGTCTTTGGTAATGATGATCGCATCGCATCGCTTTATGCTTGCATTGATGATGACGATGGGGCCGGCAACCGCAGCCGCCCTTAGCTCTTTGAAGGGCATCGGGGTCAAAAAATACGCAAATCCTTGTTTTTGCCGTATTTTGCTCACTACAGCGTCCCATTGCGAAGAAGTCTGACGATACTGACGTGCCTCTTCCTCCTGCTGTGTTCGTCTGAGTGTTGCAGTGGCAGGCCTGATAGCTGGGGAGTCAGACTGCCTTCTCCCAAGCTCAGTACTGAGCAACTCGAATTCATCTACAAGTCGACGCCCTTCGTCATCAACGACTCGCAAATCATTAATGGTTACTCGAAAGCGAGACATCTGGGACCAAAGAAGGCCTCTGCCTTGTTCTGAGAGTTCGACTGCTAGCTCGAGATTGCCTGCGCTGATCGCACAGGCGGTAGCATCTGCAGCGAGTGAGGGCGTATCACGCAATATACCTTCGAGCAAAGCTTTACAACGCCCAAAAACCGTAGGAGTGGCTATAACATGGCGATCAAGCAACTTTAGAGAAGTTTTGTATGCTTCCAGAGCCGAGGTATGGTGAAATTTGTTGGCGTCCGTTCTCCAACACAAAGCTGCAGTAAGTTGATCCCATGTGTGGATTCCAGGAGCGCTACAGGCCAGCTGGTGATACTGAAATGCCTTCTCCAGAAACGAAGCGTCCTTGGTTAGGCTGTAGTAATCTTCGAAAATGGTCGTGTACAGATGGTAAATGGAGAAAAACCATGGGTGCGCTTCAGGCATCTTCTCACTGGCCTTGGAAAGAAGTAAGAGAGCATTCCGAAAGCCGTCATCATCTTTGCCCGCTTTTGCCCGCATATGCCTACAGCTTGCTAGGAAAATCAGCGCAAGCGGCAGGTCGGGGTGACCTTCTGGCGAAATCGTCAAACATGTCTCAAAATGGGCAATCGCAGCATTCAAATCTTCGATCGTCTGTTGTTTTATATACATCATCTGCAAAGAGCGAGCAAGGTTTTGGTGGAGGTGAATGGCATGGGGGTGATTGGAGGCAAACATGGGAAGCGCTGTTTCAAACACCTTGATACTTTCTTGCAAATCATTGATGTCTTCGTGTTCATTGTAACGAGCAGAAAGTACAGTGGCAAGGGAAATCAAAATGTGCCGTCCCTCTGATTGGTTGGGATGATCCCGAGCCGCCTGCAGGCAATTCACAGCGATGTCCAGATCAGTAATATCATGTTGGTTTTGAAAGCGGGCGAAGATGGCATTTGCAAAATTGGCAAGACCATTTACCGTTGCCCAGACGTATCAGGTTGTTTTTGGAATTTTCAATTTTAGTGTGAGATACTTTTACGCCGTTTTACCGTCACGTGACGTCCGGATTCAGCCGGATTTCTGGAACCCTTCTGCTTTTGGGCAGGCAAGTCTTTGCATGCCGCTTTGCATTCTTTCTAACCAAACATTAGTTTATTATTCTAGATCTACTATTAAGTCATCTGTCGTTCCAAGGATGCAGGTCAATAATAGTGAAGACAAGAACTTTGAGGACAGATATTATACATGCCATAAAGGCATTTATAACGAGCGAGAGGGTCACGAGGAGTCTGATAGGTAAGAGTCTCAGTCTCTGGAAACAGAACTCTTTATTAATGAAACATGTACCTGATAGGTAAGACTATGTCGTGTCAGCATATGTTTACGATAAGGTATGGTATAGGTACTCATGTCTCAGTCTCTGGAAACAGAACTGAGACGCTCGTCTGTGTGGGCACTAGACTTTATACTGTGAGTGTTTTTCTCGCTATATTAGAATGAAACTTGATACATGTGCAGCTTTGGGCCCGATGTCAGCTCTCCCTTGTGCCTGCCCCTTCTCCCCTTGTGCTCGCACTCTCTATTTGACATCTCATGTCTTGCCATTGGCTCTCTTGGTCTTCTTCAACTCAGACAATTCGGATGACAACAAGCCATTCAACAAATCCTAGCAGGTGAAACCAAGATAAAGACTGTTGTAAGTCTTTCCTGCTGTACTGTACTGCAAACAGGCCTTCGACAGCATGTTTTTTTCAGCTCCCAAGGATGATCATAAAGTGAGATGGACAGCACGAGAGTAGTGTTGAGAGGCATGTCGGACACATTGGATTAGGTGCAAGTGCATCGTTTCTCAGACATTTGCTCATCATCGGCCGAACATCATATCAAAAGGTCTCAGATTAATTTTCATTCATTCGTGCTCTACCTGCACATAAAAACAGTCTCTCGTAGAATTAGGCATCTCAGTCTTCCTCCCAGATACTGAGATGTAAGTGCTATTACCTTCGTATAACGTACCAGCTACTAACAAAGACTTAGTACATATTTGTTCTAGGTACTTATAGCACCTGGAGTCTTCCTCCCGGATGCTGAGATTACATATTTGTTCTAGCTCTCGTCTCAGCTGTGTGACCCTGTCTAAGAAACCTACAAGTAGAGATAGGTGTTTAAGTGTGTCAGCTCTTGGGCCAGGTGAAATTGATGCATGTATGGTTGTGACAGCCCTGTGACACTGTAACAAATTCTAAACAACTTTGGATTTTAGTTAATGATCAACATATGAGTGTCTGCCTACATGCGTACAGGCTCTATAGTGCTGTATTCACTTCTCACCAAATTTGCAGTGCTTGTCAAGTTGTCCTCTGTCCATACTACTAGTATGCATCTTTCCTGTAGCATCTGCCTCGTGCTGACAATCACTAGTGCTGCTGTGGTCCAGTCCTGAACCATGGTTCAAACCGGACTTTTGGTCCAGTTCTCCTGTGATTTGGTCCACGGTCCAGGTGTCAGCCAGAACCAGACCATAATATGGCTCTCGGTTCTGGCATTGGGCGAACGGTTCAACTTTGGTTCGGACCGGTCCCAAACTGTTCTGAACCGTGAACCGAAAGAAGCTTGTTGAAGTGTGCTTTGACACTTCCTTTGATGATCCACTTTGGCCTCAGGGATTCTCAAGCTTCAAGATTTACTTGTTTCCATCAAATGCAGAGGCCCATTGACAAGGTAAGTCATGATATGCACTGTTCAAACTGACGAATCAGACCACACATCTCATTTTGCAACTCCTCCTGCAAGCCCATTGTCCCACTCTCACGAAACCACTGCCTCCACCCCTAAAATCAATGTGCCAACAAAGACAAAGGCAACCAAAACCACTGAGTTTGAGGTGTTAGGTGAGTAACTTCTTCATCTTCAATTATCTTGCACCCATTTTCTCATGCTTGCTCTCTTGTACCTGTCCTCTTGTGCCTGTTCTCTCGTGCTAACTCTCTCCCACCTGTTCTCTCATGCCATGCCCCATCTTTCATGCCCTCCTACTTCTTGATATTGAGACCATCGACTGCGGCACCACAACAAGTCCTACCTATGTTTTTTTTTGCTCATTGTAAATAAATTTGGTTCGGTGTAGGGATTCATTTCTGGCTGGGCTGGTAGAGACTGTTTTTACCTTACCTTATGTTGGCACTTTGTAGCTTACATAAGCAATCAATCTTTTCACCAGTTACCAGTATGAGTCTGAGTGCTGAGCAAGTTTCTATGATATTTCCTCTCCTCTGAGCCTTAAGCCTAGTCCAGAAACCCTTTAGGGTCGAATAGCAGCTAGGTTCTGCAAGACCCAACATTGTTCAGACTCACCATCTGAATTGTTGTACCTTCATCGGTTCACATTCAAACCTGAAAATGACCAGACCTGACCATTCTGAACCATTTGCCAAGGTCCAGTTCGAGGTTCGTCGAGTCTGGTAGAACCAGACCTAGGTCCAGTTCTTGGTTCTCGCTCGACCCTCTGTGAACCGGACCGAACCAGACCACAGCAGCACTAACAATCACAACCTGCATTCAGTCTTCCCAAGTTGATAGAGGAAGCCTCGTCCATCCACGCACACACACACTGATCCATAGCACAACCATCCAAGACTCACAGACATTTCACCACCCCCCCACACACACACACACAAACTAGCTTCGAAGTTCTGTCTCTTAGCACTAGCACTGTCCTCCTCATAGATTTGTTTGTTTGTCGTGGATTCACATGCAGCTGGTGGGACTCAACAAGATAATTTGATTTGTTTGGCAAATTGTTCATCAAAAGGAACTCGAAACATAGATTGCATTGGCCGGCAATGAGAAAGAATGCAAAAGCAGCACACAAAGACTTGCCTGCCCAAAAGCAGAGGGGTTCCAGAAATCCGGCTGAATCCGGACGTCACGTGACGGTAAAACGGCGTAAAAGTATCTCACACTAAAATTGAAAATTCCAAAAACAACCTGATACGTCTGGGCAACGGTACCATTGGGATAGTCTGGATGGTAGGTAGCCAAAGCATGGGTTTCAACAACGTGAGCTAGGTGAACTAAGCATTCATCGAGATCATCCAGGGGGCCGAAGACTTGATATCGCAGCATGAGAGCATTTCCGAGACCCGAGAAGGTAACACAGTGGTCATCCTGACCAGGAGGGCACATCTCGCATGCCGTGCGATAGTGATTGACTGCGCAATTAAGATCATCTGCGTTCCCTCCTTGCTCAAAGCGAGCTTGGAGTGCAGATGCTAGTCGAAACAGAACACGGGGAAAGGCTTGATGACCTCTAGATAAATCTTGCATTATGTCCCGATAAAATGAAATGATGTGCTCCAGGGTGTTCATGCCCCCTTCATGGAAATATCGCTGTAGGAGAGCATCTGCACGAGGACCTGATTGAAGATGTGGCGACCTGGGACATCTCTGAGCGCTAAGTCGCAGTAGTCAATTATCTTCGTCAGATCTCGAACGTCCCGTCGCCGAGAAAACCGTGTAGACAAAACATTGTTAACACGAGTCAACAGGGGAAAGTAGTTAGCACTCTTCCTTGGGCAGACACATACGGCTGCCTCAGAGTGCTTGACAGCATCATCGAGATCAGCGATATCCCCACGCGTTTTGTAGCGCAGGATAAGGCAATTGATCCAGACCATAAGTACAGGCATATGTTCTGGGTGCGAGGGTATGCACAAAGCCATGGAAGATGCTATGTGTGTTATAGCGAGATCAAGATCCTCAGGAACGCCGTAAACCTTGAAGCGACTCATTAGAGCGATCGCGAGACCACGGAGGGTGGAGAAGCGATGTGCATGTGTGGAGGACTGATTGGCTAAGGAGTTGGTATAGAGCTCGATTGAATATTTGAGGTCATTGATATCTCCATTCTGCGTAAATCTGACATTGACATCGCCCGCATAGTTGGTGAGGAGGGATAATCGTGTCGGATCATTGTCAGGACAAGTTGTCAGTGCAACGCTATAAAAATTTATTGCTGTATTCAAGTTCTGCAAGTCCCCATTGCACTGGAATGAATAACGCAACAAGAGTCCCATGGTCATGAGAATTGTTGGGTAAGATGGACTTGAGGGCGAACAAAGTTCCAACGCTCTGCTGTGGTAGGCCATTGCACTGGTGAAATCATCCATGTTTCCTCTATGAAGATAGCGAGCACAGATTGCAAAGGCAAGGTTCGACAGAGTCAAACAATGGCTTGAGTGGCCAGGTGGTCGCAGCGACAGACATTCTTGGTGGGTTTGAATCGAGAGATCCAGGTCTTGTGGGTCTCCGGTCTGCTCAAACCGACTAAAAACTGCGAGAGCATAATTGTTGAGGAGGTTGTGACGATATGGGCTATCTGGAGGACAGCTGGAGGTGGCGACGCTATACATCATAATGGCTTGTTCGATATCCTCGAATTTTCCATGACACTCAAATCTCCTACGAAGCATTCCTCCCAAGTTAACCACCACAGGGACGTAATGTGGTGATCCAGAAGTCGATGATTCTAAAACTATACTCCAGTAATGTACAACTTGTTCAAGGTCGGCAATACTATTCAAATGCTGGAGACGCATATAGAATGCGAAACCGAGGCTGTTGGCGCAAGCAGCGTGATTTTGACTGCCAGAGGGCAAGCCACTGTACCACGCTGAAAGGATTCGGATGGCCTCTTCTATGTCTTCACCTCGATGTGTCTGTTCGTAGTTGCTCATGAGGTTTTCTGCTTGATCATTCAACATCTCCCAGTCCATAGTATTTCGAGGACCGGTTCCTGAGTGATTATCTGCAGACTTGAGACCAAATGATTAGAGTATGACCTCGTGCGACAATGGATGGGTCATACAGGTGTGAGGCACCTACTAGCAGCTGTATCACTCCTGTAGATGGCACATAAGGCTCGACCAAATCTCCCAAAAACTTATTCAAACCTTGAATCTTCATTCTGGGAATATGTTAATCGGACAGATAACGAAACACTCGGAGGAAAAACCTACATCCAATCACACTTTTTCGATGTTCCCACGGTCTAGAGTTGTCTGTGTCCGAGGGCATGTAGGAAATGGCCGGTCTGTGTTAAGTCTGCGCAGACTCCGCCTCAAAGTCTGGGGGACACGTCTGAGTGTGTTTTGTCGGCAAGCTCCGGGTTGTCTGACATCATCACTCCCGCCACTACGCCAGCCACTGTGACACTAATCCCATCAGCTACCCCCGTCAGTGGCTAGCCACCCCTGCCATCTACATCAACCACCCCGTCAGCACTTCAGCCACCCCTGTGTCACACTTCAGTAGGTGCAATCAACGACGAGTCCGATTGATGACATTCCGCAGGATGGCACCTGGAATACTTGGCGGCTGTAGAACTGTAGTCGATGATATGTTGTCTGTAGGCACGGCGGGCAACGTGAAATGGCGGGAGAGGCTGATGGCGAGATGGCGGGGGACTGACACTAAATTATGACATAATACAGCGGGCAGACAAACATAGACTTCCCGGCACTTTCCGGACAACTGCTGGCAGACCCCCAGACTTTAAGACAGAGTCTGTGACTTGTCTGTATAGACCTCACGCAGACTGGCCAAATCCCGCACTTTCTGCTGTGTCCCTCATTCGATAAATCACTGGCAGGATGTCCTATATAAGTTCTCGTCTCGTTGATGTGAAGTGTTATTTTGATGCACTTTGCATACTAGATGCGCGTTGGACCTAATTATCCTCATCGCACCCACCGAACGCGATTGTGTACGCACCATCAAGGTCGTCAAGTTTCTACGCAGCCGGGGCCACAAGCGCTTAGCGGGCCACATTCGAATCTCGAGCGTTCATAGTCCAATCATGCTAGTCTGTACTGAATGGCACGCCTGATGCCAATCACTCTCAATTCTAATTCTTCCGCACCGACCGAAGGCAACTTACGCACTATCAACGTCGTCAACCCTTTCTACGCGGTAACCACATCCTCTGATTCCCCAACCTCCAACTTCACTTTTCCACCAAGACTGGCGCTCTCTTCCAATGGCCTTTATCACCCACCACCTCCAGCGTGTCCTGGATGCACTCCCGACAGATAACTCCACCATCCAGGTCCTCAACGAAAAGGTGCAAAAGTCCAACGTCGTCGCGTATTCGTGTCTCGGACTTCATGCCATTGCACCACTACTATCAAACTCAGTTCGAGGATGGGATCAATCGACATTCAGCATTATCCCTCAACAAGCAAGTGACTGGGATGAAGATTAGGACAGTGCTACGAAAGCATCTAGACTGCTTTACAGTAATTTTACGCAGACCAGAAACGTCACCAGTAATGGAAATAAAAAAAATGGATGAAGCCAAAAAGAGCGTCAGGATGAGCAGGGAGAATACTGTGGGAGTGTGGTACTGTACAATGTCCATGATAGATATCCGCGAACGGTCGTAGGTGACCCAGGGAACGGAATGCAAAAGGATTATGATGGATAACAATGAGTCCGTTGTAGATGAAGGGGTTAGGTGTGACGGTATACATGAGCGTCCATGGTTTATGACTCGTCGCCCGCAGCTGGAGAGTCTATCTCCTCTTCTTCGTCCTCCTCGAGGATAGGCTCCTCCATTTCATCCTCTTCTACGTCATGGTCGGCTTCAAGCTCGTCGTCAAAGATTACATGGAACTGCAGCGAGCATCAGTGAAGGAACGATGAGTGGTGTCACGTCACGTACATGAGTGATCAGGGCTTTCACAAGTTTGTGGGTATGTCCCATGTTCGACAAGATCAGGGCAAAGTCATTCTGTGGTGCACGAAGGAGGTTGGGGCTGAAAACTATCGCAAGGGCTTCAGCTGTCATTTGGTTGTGTTCCTCATAGTCGGTTACTCTGCAGTAGTAACATCAATATCATGCAGCTGACGAAAGAAACAAGCAGAAAACCTCACCTATCGAGATGTTCGGCGATCCTCTTCAAAAGATCAAAGTTTGCCTGAGGAAGCCCTTGCACAACACTCCGAATACATGCAAGCCGCGCATTAAGATTCTCGAGCTCTGCAAGAACATCAACATTGAAAAAGACTATCAATGGGATAGATTTTACTCATTGCCTCAATAACGTTGAAATAGGACGACGATGGGAAGACAGGCTCAGGGAGTAACCTGAACCATGACTTGACCAAGTCGCACACGGCATGGATATCATTATCAGAGGTGATAGGCCACTCGCCTAGCGAATCATCAGTTAATTACCTGCAGGCCATTTCAGATAGAAACCATACCTCTGTTGAAGGCGTCGCGGAGAGCATTAACTTCAGAAGTAGCACCAGCGACACGATCTGTACAAGAAAAGTCAGACCTCTACAGGAGAAAGCAACGCCAGAACATACAGATGCCAACTTCACTAAGGCCACGGAACTCGACTTCAGACAAGCAAGTCAGAATAACTGACGGGATCGAGCCAATCTCGGGGTGCGCTCCATTAGCTTCACGCTCGACGAGGAACGCTAGTTCGACTCCAAAGACTAGAAACGTATGAGAGACAGGGACATGGAGAACATGGAATACCTTACCAGCTCTGGGATCCCGCGAAGCTGTAGTAGCTGATGGATGGTCATGGATATGGTCTGCGAGTTGCGGCTTTGGTGAATTTCCAAGATACGTCAAGCGGCGTTTAGCAGCAAGTTTCGCAACACGATTGATTTGCTCAATCCATCGTACCATCTCTTGTTTAGAAATAGCCTGCAGCAAATAATGACCGCCGTCTTCGGTGTCCAGCTGGAATGTGAACGATCTCTCGTTATTGATAAATTGGGCAACTCGAGCGTCAACGACCGAAAGAACCAAAGAAGGTTTACCAGAGGGCGAGAAGTCCAATTCAGCGGGCGATCGCTTCAATGCAGTAGCGTGCATGCTATCAGTAAATGCACTAGAGATAGGCCTCATCAGTTGGAAGAACGCTGAGGAGTAGCTTTTCTTCATCCGGTGTTGCTTCTGAACCTGGGTCATCGGCTTTCGAGACCGCATCGCCTTATTAATTTGATCATCTCTCCGCTCATTGCGCAATTGTTCCTGCTTTTTATCTTTGCTGAGCCGGTCATTGAGATACTTGTCTCGCTTGCACTTCTCTTGCTGCGCTGCAACTAGCTTCTGGAATGGGCGCACGGTCTTCTTGACAGATGCCGAACCATTGCCTAGAGCTTGTAGGGCTTCCCGCTGGGCCTCGTCTCTGATACTTCGGTGGTCGAGTGAAATCAAGTTCATCTCCCTCTCGATGTTATTCAACCGTTCAAAGTCTTTCCGGTCGACGTCCTCGCGGGGACGGCTCCTCTTCGAGAGCGACGGGGTAGTCAGAATGAGGTTGCAAAGGTGCCTTGAAAACCTGTCAGCAGACCGTATCTCATAGCCATAATTTACCTTACCTGCGCTTATCTAAGTTTATGATGCACTGATCGTTCTCGCCCGACGTCATGACCACATTCGGTATGCTCACCAGCTCCAGTATACGTTCCAGAATCCAGCTGACATCAACAGCGAGAACATCTCCATACGACTTTTTGGGCAAAGCCGGTCTTGAGAGAAGCCCTACGAGACTATCGCACTGGACTCCCCGAATATTCGCAATATTTTGCCATGGACGATGGTGCATACGGCTCTCTGAACTAACAACAGCCGAGGTTAGGACAGCCTCGACGAAAGACCGGACACAAGACCGGTCCCCACATCCAAAGGACGCAAAACCAGCGTTCATGCTCCTTAGGCGGGCAATCTCGATGGCTCGAAGGAAGAGGTCCATTCTCGCCTGCCGTAGTCGGATCCCCAGTTTCGGGGTGACGAGCTTCGAAATCGTCCATTTCCGAAGGATATTAAAGGCACGGATACAACTGCGGATGCTAGGCGGTAGGAGACGGTAGATAGTATCTTGAGAAAGCTCGGATATCAGCGAAGATGGCTGAACGTCCGTCAGGTGGGAATACATGGACTGTATATCAATGTCATCTGTCGACGGAACTTCCCGAGTTGAAAACCAGCCGGTACGGTCTGCGCTTTGTACCTCTAACAGATCAGCGGTGATGAAAAGGTCCTGAAAGGAAAATGAGCAATCATATTGGAAGTTAGTGAGGGGAGGACTGACCTCCTCGCTTATATTACTCAACGCCGCAGAACCCATAGCGTTCAAATTCTCGACGAGCTCATCAGCACTGATCGCATCAAGGTCCGGTGGTTGATTACCAAAGGATCGTACCCGAAGTGTCGATTTTAGCGGTCGGGTATCACCTAAGAAGACGGAAGGAGGGCGTTGAGTCTGTGTTGTGAACGCCGTGTGTGTTATTTGACGAGCGTTGTCAAGAGTGTCCCAAGCTTGGCTGACGTCATTCTCAATCGTAGTGGGAGCATCGAAGGAAGAGCGATCGAATGGATTGTCCAGGAAAGATCGCACAGCTTCAAACAGCTGAACATCATCGAGACAGTCCTGGGCTCCTCCTCCAGACGTTATCCAGTCCTTGATTGCCTCGAGCACTTCCGAACGAAATTGTATTACGTGGAGATAACTGTTTGCGGAAGGCTGGCTGGAGGGTCGACTGCTTAAGAAGCGTTTACGAAGTAGCTATAGAATGTATTAATCAGGCCATATCAAACGCAGAAAAGAGACTACCATACCTCAAAAAAGACGATAGGCGTCACAAAACTCCGGAACACATGCCACCATACTCGCGCAAACTCAGCCCGATCAACGACAAGGTCCCTGGTTTTGCCGTCCCTCAAAGACGTCTCACCATTATCATCAGCCACAGCTACTGAAACACCCTGAAGGCCATGCACGAGGACATTGACTAGGCGGTCCAAAGTTCCAGCTTGCACAATGACGCGGATGGGCCTCTCTGACGAGACTTCTGTTACCATAGCGTTCGGTCGACAAGATATAGAAGGCAACGAGCTTCGACGTGCAACGCTGCTCTTCCGCTCGAGACCCTGAGATGATCCAGGCTTTACACGGATAGAAGGTGAACGCGTCATACATTTGTCGAGATTGCCCCCCTCGACTATATAACTCGGAGGTCTGGATGGCGGGCGAGAAGGAGACCGAGATGAGGACAGTGGATCTAGGTCGCTGCGAGCAACCAGGAGAAGCTCTCCGTCATAAACAGGAATGGCAGTCTCCCGAATGTCGACGTCACCGATGTTGAATAGCTTGTCTTTACTGGACGAGGCATCCGCCCTACGAGATGCGGGAGTTAGCGCCACATCAAGTCCGCGGAGACGCTGAAGCTCGTCAACACTGAGCTTCGTCGGTCCACTCTCTAGCCGGCCACGCCAAATCTGTCCTCGATCAAGGAGTGCGACAGTTGGCAGCGGATCTACGAATAGCAGGGGCGTAAGGGGATGACAAAGCGTATGGGGCGTAGACATGGAATGCGACCAGAAAAACGGCTCAAACAATCCTTTGCGCCTCGGTTCTGCAGCTAACGAAAGTGACATGAATTGATCCGCCCTATTCACAAATCAACCTGGTTCTGCCTCAGGGTATTGGCTGTTCAACATACCGTTGGAACTTGGCCGCTAATATCGAGGACTGGTTACCTTTCTCCTCCACGAAATCTTGCCAAAAGCCGAGGAGCTTCTCAACATCCTGAGGAAGATCGTCCGTCGAGGTTTTCCTAGGGCATAACGAAATCTTCGTCCGAAAGCCCTCGAACAAGTCCCTTGTCTGTAAAAGAGGCTTTGCCGCCCACACTTCATCCGTCCTCTCTTCTCTAGCTTGCTCGAGGAGATGCTTCGCTCGATCCCTAACCTCCCCACCCCAAGGCGTCAAAACAGGCCCATTGATAAGCGTGACCTGCCCATCACCCCCAGGGTAGATCCACGACTCCACAGACATGATACTCTGACGATCCGCTCGCCTCCACGCTTTGCTAAGCCGTGCGACAGGACGCGAGCACAGCGCAGTAGAGATAGCCATCCACGAACACTCATCACCCGCAACTCGACAAAGCTCTCCAATCCTCGCCCACATGGATATCACTTCAGAGCGCGAATGCGTGCGTGACGACGCACTGCGTTCCACTTCAGAGCTGCACGATGAATCAGCACCTAAGATCTGCATGAGAAGTAGTCGTGTGAGCCAGTGCGGCCGGTCGTCGCTCCCAAACAATGCTGCTGACGGCGACGAGCCGGCTGGTGCACCATCACCTGAATCTGGAGAAGCACTGGGATCACTGTCTGCCTTCAAGATATGGTCGGCTGTGAGGTTGTCAGGAAGTTGCTGAAGAATACGTTGATGGAAGACTCTCAAACTATGGGCGACGGCGGTGGGGTCAAGGAGTGAGAGCACCTCACGGGTGAAGCCGTCTTGCGCTAGTAATGTCCATACGCGCTGCTTAGGATCAGTAAATGGATGCTGGGGGCGCTGCTGCCGTTGGGGGAGAGGCTTCATGGGTGATGCAGGGGATTGCAATCCTGTCCCCAATGCTTCCATTAGAGATGCCATCTTGGGATCGTCGCCTGGCCGGGGGGAGAATGTGCCTAGGTTTGGAGAGAATGTAGATCCAGACATCGAGGGAGAATAGATGCCAGGGTTTGGAGAAGGTGCGAAAACAGCTTGCGTAGAAGTGGATTTGGGCATTCCGGAGGCAGAACCTTCATTCCATGAAAAAGCGGGTATCGTTTCCTTTCGCCAAGTATTCCAACCAGGCTCGTCAGCAGGCGTGCCATGGTAGCGGAGGTACTCGCCAGCCATCCATGAGACGCATGAGCGCTCAAAATCCTTTGTTTTCTCTTCGGCACCACTCACGAGGTTTTCGCATAGACGAGTAAACTCATTCTCGAATGACTCTCGCCCTGCGAGGATAGGCAAGCAGAGCAACACAGCAGAACAGAGATCTTTCCACTCCGGTCTGCGAGGCTCGCCTGTAGAAACTCCTCGCTCCTCGCCCTCCACGGAAGGCTGGAGGAAAGTTGTGGCGAATACGGCTTCATGTAGGAGAGCCTCGAAGGTCCCTTTCTCAATACCACTGTCACCACAAACTAGCTCAGGATGGGTCCTTCGACCCCAATATGCGCGTTTCTTCCTGCCACCTGCGCCATCATCTCTACCCCTACTAGCCCTTAGATCATCCAAGGTATCGGCGGCTTCGCCATCCACTTCGCCCGCTTCGAGCGCAGGGACGATCTCAGTAGGGAAGAGTTCCTTGATGGCAGCGCTACGGTCGCTGGGCACTTTGTAAAAGTATAACTTCGACCCTTTAAGCTCTGCCTTGGCCGCCTTCCATCCTTTCGACAGCGTCAGATTCATAGCAGTACTGTATGGTCGATACTGCGCATAGATAGATGGCGCGGTATCTCCCATGCGGTTGATAAAACCAGCGTTATAGACGATCTGAGACGTACGACGCGAATCGCGACTGTCATGTGCATCAGGTTTGAGCATAGTAGGTGCAAGTAATGGTGAAGACGATGACGTTGTGTTTTGGCCACTGAGAGGGGTTGGGTTGGGCAACGGATGTTTACTGGAAGAAGGACTCGCAAGACTGAAGGAAAAGACACCACGCGTGCCACTGGGGCCATTCCGGTCATTATCTTTTTCCTTTGTTGATTCGGCGTCTCGCTCGGATCCTGATCCCTTCCTTTTGGGGCTTGTTGGCGCAAAGCCTAGCTTAGATGCGGATAGCTTGGAAGGTAATCGAGGCGCAAATGACGTGTTGCGAGAATGGACAGGGGGTGGGTCCTCCGATGGAGGGGAACAGAACGTGTCTGAAGTGGGTGAGGAGACGGAGATAGAAATGCCAGGGTCAGGAGAGGCGAACCCACACTCAGGAGGCGAAGACGAAAGAGGGCTATTGGTAGCAATAGTCGGGAATATGTGCTTCACGGGACTTCCAGGACCAGAGCTCGCAGAAGTGGGATGCAAGGTTGCACTGCTATTACTTCTGTTCCTGTATTCTTCCACTCTATGTTGAAAAGAGATGTCTGCAGAGGAAAAGGAGGACGTCGAGAAGCTTCCAAGATCATCTGCGGATTTTGACCAAGTTTTACGGGATATGCTGCGAAGATCGCCAAGACTTCCGTTGGTATCAGGAGAGGATGGTTGTGAAGTGGGAAAGGGACGTTGTAAATCGAAGGACTTCTTAGACGAAAGATCTAGAACCGACCTAAGAAGCACATTGAGTTATCAGTACGTGTATTACGATGCACAGCCAACTTTAATACAAAAAATGCGTGTAGAACACACAAACGCGGATGAATTCAGTGTATGCGTAAGATTCAAGGCACGAGCGGCGACCTTATCCGAGAACACGGTATAATAGAGGAAAGGGTCATCAAATGCGAGTTACAAAACCAAACTCACTTGCTCGCGTCGGCAACATGGGATTCCGGTTGAAAACCTTGAAAAATAGGTCGTGGGTCTGTGGGGCGAGATATCTTTGGCTTGCGTATGGCCACTGAACTGGTGCTACATCGAGGTTCACCTGCACTTGACGCCAAGCGTGGATCAGATGGCTTTCGGAACCATCTTGAAGGCTTGGAGAGCAGGTGGGCAAATCCGGATGGAGAATTGGAACGTGCTTGAGGGAATTGAAAGTGAGCAGGAGAGGTCGGGGTAGAAGAAGGATGCACTGCGGCATCCTGGGGGCTGAGAGAGTTGAGAGCAGGAGTGCCACGTCGAGGTGGCATATTGTAAACAATTAAAAACGAGCGATGAAGGTCTTAAGGGACTGAATTGTGTTACAATGATTAGGACGTTCTGGTAGTCAGATGATCAGTTCAAGGTGGTAGATCAGGTTGTCAGTATTGGAGACGAGGAGGGACGCACCTGGTTATCACTGTCCTAGGCAAGCTCATGCAAAGTTTCATGAAGCGTGACAGTCAAGGGAGAGGATGAAAAGGCAAACGGAGCAAACGGACATAAGTACTTTCAGTCAAGTTGTCAATCTGGGAAAATATAAGGGCGGCGTGGTGAACCCTTGATTCAAAAGATTTTCTAAATAGTACTAAATACGTTTAACACGGCGACCAATGGTAACACTTTCTCGGATTAACAGACAGTCAGTCTCAGATTAGCCACGAACTCAATTGGAGAAGAGACACCGCGTGCGTAATTCCAAGCCTCTGATTCTCGAGGATGAAATCTGATGCGTCGTCCATCGCGATGTGATCCCAAGGCGCAGACAACGAATCGAACGTACTTTGTACCGTAGTCGGACAACGGCCGCCCAAAATTAAGCACTACCGCGTTCATATCTGGGCCTTCCCGGTCTTTTAAGCGTTCCTAATGAACCGTGGGCAAGGTCATACGGTCGGCGTCACCCGCTATCGCATCCGCCGGCGGCATGACGCACCGCGATGTCGATCCTGGCACCCAATATTAAAAATATGTTCACTCCCATCTGGTAACCAGGCCAGGCCAATCGAAGAGCATGTACTCGGCCCAGGAAGTTCATTTAGATGGAAGCAGTCGATGCTAACTCTACCCAATACCACAGCCAAGGATTCTCAGAGGTGCTCATCTCGTAAGTCATCATGATCCATCACCTGCATAACCACGCTTTCAATCTTGACCGCATGCGACGGAGTTCAAACAGCATTCCACTTACATATATCAGTGAGAACTGTCAAAACTTGTTCGCTCGCATATCAAGATCCTGATACTTACAGACATGGGTGTCATGATGACCGTGGCTGCGCAGCGCCGCAATCAGGCTCACCAGCTGCTGTGTTCGTTGTTTAATAAAACATCAAAGCGGGCTCAACCGACCTTTCTGCCCCAAATGAGTGAATATATGACAAGATAAGGTGAGCTGCGAAGGGCGGGATATAGTAAACGATAAGAGTAGTACAAAAGCAGACCGTTATAGGTCTGGTTCGCTCGAGATGTCTAGACCTTACTCAATGTTCCTGACACTTGTGCCTCGGTACGCTCCCCCCACGTAAAGACACTGACCGGTCGCTCACCCTGAAGTCTGAACCGTTCAGGGTCATCATTGAGTATGTACTGTAGAGACGAGTCACGGGCGACCATCCCAAAATCGCGTTGCACTATATGACTTGCGTAGATATAGATGTTTATCTGCCGTTGTGCGCAAATTTCCAATTGTAAATGCATCCTCCACGATCCTCACCATTTCATGAGTCATGAGTGGCGGGGTTCTCGTTCTCCTTGCAATGAATCAAACAGCAAATATCAAACTAAATTTCCATTGGTATTGCATACAACAAGACTGCATTGCTTTCCGAACCTCTTGCACAAGACCTTACGCGCCATCCTTGACGGCCAGCCAAGCAGGCCTGTTAGAAATGTCCTTCCACCACCTGCACATCAAACGATTAAATTATATTCACGACAGCTGACATCATAGCTCTCACCTAGCAAGGTTAGGCCTGCTGTCAAACACCTCAGCAAAGCCATTTGTGTAAAACACAGTGCCATACGGCAGATGGAACAAATCAGCGAGCGTGAGAAACTAAATAACCGTCAGTTCGTAGCCAGAGAAAATGTCACCAAATAAATCAGACGCACATCACCAGCAAGGTACTTTTGTTTGCTGAGGATCACCTCATACACATCCAACTTCTCCTGGAGTGTCTTCAACAGCTCGCCAACACGTTCCTCATTTGGTTGCAGACCGAAGCGCCTTCAGCAATCGTCTGAGCTACGTTGAAGTCAAAAAGAGAACAACTCACGGCTTGAACACTTTTTCGAACACAATTGGCTGAACGAAGTTGGTGAAGTTGAACACCTCGACCGAAGCTGCTTGTTCAAACAGGGCCTGAGCCTTGGGGTCGCTGGGAATCAAAGGGGTGCCCTGGTTGGGGTATTTCTTGATGAGGTATCTTGCGATCGCGCGAGACTCGTATAGAATAAAACCGTCGTCATCCTTTGAGGGCGCAAGTCAGCGAACGATATCATGACATCTAGTCACAGTTCGACTCACGATGTATGGGACCTCTCCGAATGGCTGGATCGCTGTGAAAGACGCGGCCTTGTGTTCGCTTTTGGCCATGTTAACTTGGATCAACTCATATGGCATATTCTTTTCCTTCAAGATGAGGGCGACGAGGCGCGTGCATGTGGAAACAGTAGGAGCGCCATATAACTTGACCATCTTGTAAGATTACTGGGAATGAGGATGATATGCGAGTTGATGAGGGGGTTCCATGCGCGTATGAGTTATTTATACCTGTGGCTCCTGTGTAGTTCTGCATGAATATTTGGCTGGATTATGAATTGATGACACCAAAAATATTGGGTATGCTGAGTAAAGTACTGATGTTTGCCGCACTCGGAAAGGCAGTGTTACCAGTACAGGTCTCAGAGAGCGTAAAAGTACTAGCTACTTACCATAGCGGCACAATCTTGATCTGGGTGACTATGGGTCAGTGGGCCATGCGAGGCTTCGAAAGTGTAAGCACGCTGGCTTACCTATGACGCAACGCTATGACACACATTGTACGCCTTTGAAATTTGATGATTGGACACCGCAGATGCCTGTATAGCTACATACGTGCGCCCAGATACCTTACCGTTTACTGTCCGAAACACCGTTAATGTTGTCGTCTATCGTGGCGACCTTCCAGAAGGTAGGTTAAAATTCCCTGGTGAGGAAATAGAAGAGTAATCCAAATTCTAAACTTGGATGTTCCCAGTGCGAGTCCTCCGAGCTGGTTATTGGATGACACTTGTAATGAGTCTTGCTTAGTGTCGCGAGCCATAGCCTTGGTGGTTTCTGCTTAATCCAAGAAAGGGTGGTTTGCTTTGCCGTGCCAACGACAGACGATTACTAGTGGTACTGTCATCAATGTATTGGTGAGCAATGTGGCATGCGCAGTACTTACCAGTGTGAGTTACGTCGGAAGTGTAGCCAAGTGTCTGGACCCCAATGATTCAGCAAAGTCTTGATTTAAACACCGCTTGATGACAAAACAACCTCGGCCTGCAGCTGCCATTGGAATTGGAACATTACCGTACTGTATTCATGCGTCACCTCAAGTCCAATATCTTATGATCATGTCCGTCAGGCTCATCTTTCTACCTGCCCCTTTCTTGTGTTTCCCACCCTCTCCAATGTCAGAAATTTGCGAGATCGGTTGCAATGGGCTGCTATTGACATGCCGTTGATATGCCGATTGAAATGATACGATAAGATTTCTCGCGGAGTTTCAATGGCTTGCAATCGCCTTTACGCTGATGCTCGGCTACAAGAGGCAGCGCTTCATTGACTTTGTCTATACCATACCCACAATATCTCTATATTCCTTGTTCATATCCTCTATATTAACACTGTCTACAAAATGGCCCTGGAGCAGATGAAACTTTGTGATATATGTGGTCAAGAGATCCGACCACACGGCTGGAGCACTCACCGAAAGGCATGCGAGAAGAACATGGAGAACAAACTTTGAGATGAAGCCGTTGCGAGTCCCATTCGAGTAAAGGATACATTGTCATTTTAATTCTCTTGACCTTGCAATTCAGTAATATTTGTCAATGAATCTGTAGCAGGGGCTAATTCTGAATCGGCGCTTCGACATGCAGCATCTGTCTGTGCAGCAGCCTCTTCCTGCATGTGGTTGTCCAGGTCAAGTGGCAGCACTGTGGTTGACATTGACGTGGTGGTGGCTGATATAGTTCACGTAAAGAAACCGTACGATGGCTCCAGAGTGTCCCCTCGGATTCCCAGCTATTTTACTTTCTTGTAAGTGCACAATACTTGCAAGGACAGCAATGAGATTCAGACAAAAGCTGTGTTCCTACGTCTGACTGGTACCAGTTTAGCTACAGTATCCCGAATTTCCATTAACATAACTTTCAATGCTTCAAATTCTAGCTTTATGACCGTAACATCCCCTCCAATGTGGTTCACCGTGCTACTCATGTCCTGCATGAGAGTACAAGTACGACTGATATTGTCCTCATCATGGGCCAACTTGTAGGTGGCATCCAATGTGGCTTCCCGCGCCAACATTTTTTCTGTCATGTCGCAGACATCAGATTTCAGGCTCGAGATGTCTAGACCTTATTCACTTGTGCCTCGGTACATACGTTCCCCCACGTAAAGACACTGACCGGCCGCTCACCCTGAAGTCTGAACCGTTCAGGATCACCATTGAGTATGTACTGTAGAGACGAGTCACGGGCGACCATCCCAAAATCGCCTTGCACTACATGACTTGCGTAGATGTACATTTTCATCTGACGGTGTGCGCAAATTTCCAATTGTAAATGCATCCTCCACTATCCTCACCGTTTCATGAGTCATGAGTGGCGGGGCTCTCGTTCTCCTTGCGATGAATCAAGCAGCAAATATCAAATTGAACTTCTATTGGTATTGTATACAACGAGACGGCCTTTTCGAACGTTTCCTGACCTCTTGGATAAGACCTTACGCACCATCCTTGACGGCGAGCCAAGCAGGCCTGTTAGAGACGTCCTTCCACCACCTGCGCATCAAACGATTAAATCATATCCACGACAGCTGGCATCATAGCTCTCACCTAGCAAGGTTAGGCCTGCTGTCAAACACCTCAGCGAAGCCATTTGTGTAAAACGCAGTGCCATACGGCAGATGGGTCAAATCAGCGAGCGTGAGAAACTAAATAGCCAACCGATACTGTCAGATCATAGCCAGAGAAGACGTCGAGGAATAAATCAGACGCACATCACCAGCAAGGTACTTTTGTTTGCTGAGGATCACCTCATACACATCCAACTTCTCCTGGAGTGTCTTCAACAGCTCGCCAACACGTTCCTCATTTGTTTGGAGACCAAAACGCCTTGAGAAATCGTCTGAGCTACGTCGGAACAAAAAAAGAGAACCACTCACGGCTTGAACACTTTTTCGAACACAATTGGCTGAACGAAGTTGGTGAAGTTGAACACCTCGACCGAGGCTGCTTGTTCAAACAGAGCCTGAGCCTTGGGGTCGCTAGGAATCAAAGGGGTGCCCTGGTTGGGGTATTTCTTGATGAGGTATCTTGCGATCGCGCGAGACTCGTATAGAATAAAACCGTCGTCATCCTTTGAGGGCGCAAATCAGCGAACGACATCATGAGACCTGATCACAACTCGACTCACGATGTATGGGACCTGTCCGAATGGCTGGATCGCCGTGAAAGATGCAGCCTTTTGTTCACCTTTGGCCAAGTTGACCTGGATCAACTCGTATGGGATATTCTTTTCCTTGCAGATGAGAGCGACGAGGCGCGTGCATGTGGAAGTAGGAGAACCGTATAACTTGACCATTTTGTGAGATTACTGAGAATGAGGATGGTATGCGAGTTGATGATGGGGTTCCATGAGCGTATGGATTATTTATACCTATGCCATGCTCCTGTATGGCTCTGCACGAACGTTTGGGTGGATGATAAATTGATGACGATAAAATATTGCGCATGCTGAGTAAAAGTGCTGATATTTGCCGTCGCACTCGGAAAGGCAGTGTTACTAGTACAGGTCTCGGTGAGCGTAAAAGTACTAACTACTTACCATGGCGGCACAATCTTGATCGAAGCTTTGATCAATGATCTGGGTAACTATGCCTCAGTGGGCTATGCGGGGCTTCGAAAGTAGGTTGAAATTATTTGGTGAGGAAATAGAAGACCAATCCAAATTCTGGACTTGGATGCTGCCAGTGCGAGTCATCCGAGCTGATTATTGGGCGACACTTGTATGAGTCCTGCTTGGTGTCGCGAGCCATAGCCTTGGTGGTTTCCGATTAATCCCAGAAAGGGTGCTTTCAAGTTGCTTTGCCGTGCCAACGCACAAACGATTACTAGTACTGCCATCAATATATTGGACCATGAGCAATATGACATGCGCAGTACTTACTAGTGCGAGTCTTGGATTCGGAAGTATTATTCAGGGTAGTGTTGTTGTCGAGGTGAGGTCAACTCGAGCTAAACTCGGCTCGGCTCGAAAATGACCCAATTCGTTTCAACTCGAACCTTCATCAGATGTTCAATGATAAAATGATATTGGTATATAAAGAATTATAATATGTTAAATTTCTACAATCAGTCTAATAATGATATGTCAAATTATCAAGCCTTATATTGGAGGATAGACATGGCAGGACCTGCCAAATATGCAAGAATGAGACCTCATACCTTCACTGATCAAAGTAACAAAGATGGGTGATGTAAGATCTAGCGTTACATTTATGACACATTCATGGACTGTGTTCTCTTCAATTATAATGGACGCTTGCCCTGGCAGAACTCACAAATGTCATCATGGTGATAGGGATTATAGGGGAGCATCTGGATGGCATGACAGGCAAGCTTCACAATTGTGACACTTCATCAACTCATATGACTATGTATATAATGAATGGTTGCTTTTATGTATCATATGATTCTCATCAGAAAGATGAGTATTACATAGGTGTGTCCAGTTGACATCATTCTTACAAGTATCAGTCACAAATACACATGTGATCAGCAAAGTAATTGCAGGTGAATTTGGAGCAAGGATCTCAAAATGATACATGCTAAAACTGTAGTGGCAGACTGATGACATATTGTTGACAAAGATGCTATCATCACAATGTGAATACCTTGATTGCTACCATTGGTAAAATATACAAAGATGAGGTATTTACTATGATTCACTTTCAGTCTGGAGGCTGGGTATAATCTCGGCATCACAAGCAACTTGCATGCACCATAGTGGGACCACAGCACATTATCTAGTAGCGAGGTACAATTAACTATTACTGTGCCGACGGTATGCTACAAACTGCCACCGTCACCATCAGGCACTGACACTTCTTTCGTTCGTGCTCGCTTCTCTCGGATCCTCGCTAGCGCGCTATTCTTTACCAGGGGATGCTGAGCGGTCGAGTATGAAGGGAAAATTTGCCTAGAAAATGTGAGAACCAGTAGAATAAAACGAGTCATCAATTACCTGTTCCACCATACAGTAAGGTCATTCACTTCTTGCTTCTCATCCGGGTCTTCAAAAATATCTAAAATGGAATTGTAGAACCTTTCCGAGTCGGTGACTGTGTCTGTACACGAAAACACAGGAGATGAGGTGAGGGAAAATCTGTTCTGGAATGAATATTTATCATTGAGTATAAATGTACAGATCCAAAGGGGGGACAAACCTGCATTGCAATATATGCGATGGAGGGCAGTGTAACTCGGGTCATTCCATGAATCTGAGCATTACCT
The DNA here is from genome assembly GCF_016647785.1 of Suillus fuscotomentosus. Classification (NCBI taxonomy): domain Eukaryota; kingdom Fungi; phylum Basidiomycota; class Agaricomycetes; order Boletales; family Suillaceae; genus Suillus; species Suillus fuscotomentosus. The sequence goes on from NW_024539536.1 coordinate 265,440, forward strand.
GAACGAGTTGCCTTCAGTTCTCTGTCCACAGAACTGGGGGATGTGAAGGTGTGTCTATATGCCTAAGAGTCTAGTTAAGAGCAAAGAAATTTGGGAGCAACGCGAAATATCTTACACAAACAAGTAAGGCGCTTCGAAACAGACCATTCCATGGATCCTCGGGATCATAATGGTAGTCTGCGTACAAGAACAGCGGCCACTGGTCTCCAGTCACAATGATCTCACCACTCTTTAGTTTAGCTTTTGTCCTGCATTCCATTAGTAAAGATGCCAAGGAAATAGATGCCACACACTCGGAGTTAGACCAGTCGAGGCCAGCAGGACAAAGTAATGCACCTGTCCGTTCATGGTGAAAACCGCGGTCGACTTTCATGTTGCGAGCGAGAGGAGGAATGATATTTTGTCCCTTTGGGGTAATCCAATTGAGGACACTGCCTTTGAGACTTTTTGTATCATCACCTCTTGCTCCAGATGTGCCTTTGGTGAGCTGACATGATATGTGAGATAAACGGATAACTTTGCAGACGTAGAAAACAGGATACTTGCCAGCTCCGCTACAGCATCAACCTCATCATCTCTGCCCTGCATCAAACGCTCTTCCAGGCCTGCCACAGATTTGAGAAGTTCTTGGAAAACACGATGCTCATGTCGTTCCCTTAGAATATACAAACGATTAAATGGGCTGCACACAACTCTGCAGGAAAGTAAGATACTCAGCTGTAAAGTTTTCCTCTGGAGCATCAGCTAATTCTCCCATCCGTAGAATTCCGTTTGTTAGAAGGGCTTGGAAGTTGCAAAGGGCGTGGACCGTTTGCCCGAAATGATGACCATAATGAACCAACAGATCCGTCGCACTGCTGTTGAATATCATTGTAATGAGCATCGGCAGCTGGATTGCTTCCCGAAAATATAGCTACTCACGGCCTTTTCCTGGGCCCCAGTTGTAGGGCATCAATTGGTTTACGACGTTGGCCACAAGACTGCTGGTCCTCAGACATGGCAACCTGGTGCAATAAGTGCAAGGTAGGGTAAGAAAAAAAACTGCTATGACCGCAACTCTAAATACCTTTGCCCGCAATATTTGCTGCAGTTTGTGGGCGACTGCAAATTCTGTTTTAGGAATCAAATTAGAATAACGAGCTACTGTCAATTACGGAAGTACAGCCTGTAACCGAAGAGGGTGGAGAGGATTCATCGAACATTATGCAATTCAGCGACAGTGTGTAAGCTCCAGCAGTACTATTATATGTCAGCCGTTTGGCTCAATCCAGTCGGAGATTTCGTTTATAGCTAGCACTGACACATTGCGCATGTGACTTTCGTGAGGCTCAGAGGACCTGACTGGTTTCAGGATAGATTATCCTGGACCTTTATTTTTTATTGCGCTATTTGTTGATGTTTCCCTTGTTTTCATGGCCGCGGCCTTAGAGTCGAGTCAGGCACACAAGCTACTGGGAGGCGGGAGGGTCAGGAGGAACGAAGGTCTGTGCATAGCGTCAGTGAGCGAGCAGCCAGAGACCAATTGAATTGTAGTACTAGTACATGTATAACAACAAGCAGCATCAAAAATGACTATTTGGCAAGGATGGAATAATCGAGTCAAAGTCTATACACCGATGCCTCGTTGTTGATTGACCAAGCGTAGTGCATGCACGCTGTGCACTTGAGACCGAGTATTTAAAACAATGGAATGAAGTCTACTTACAGGTCTTGCAACCACCCACCTGGGCCATCCCGGTGTAGAGAATCATGCCTCTCATGGCATGATATGGCAGTTTCCACTAAGGGAGTATACAGCACCAACTCGCAGCACCACTCTGTGTACTGTCCACAGCAATTCCTATATGAGGCGCAGCTTTCCTGTGCAATGCGCGCACCATTCCCGCGCTTGCGTGCCCTATAGCACCAGCCATCCAGATGCATCCATCCACTGTCCACCAAGCTCCCTAGTGCGTATATTTCCATTTCCTTTATTAGCATAGTGTTCCACCTTTATTTTTATCATGGACTCTCACCCATATATATCTTACATACCTACTCGGTAGTGCTTCGGCTCCGCATGACCGCGCTTAGGCGCGCTGTAGAGACTCGTGCATCTCATAGTGTGATATGGCGCTTTACACTAGGGAGTATACAGCACCAACTCGCAGCATCACTCTGTGTACCATCCACAGTGATTCCTATATGACGCGCAGCTTTCCCGCGCAACGCGCGCCATGCACGCACCATTCCTGCGCTTGCGCGCCCTATAGCGCCAGCCATCCAGATGCATCCATCCACTGTCCACCAAGCTCCCTAGTGCGTATATTTCCATTTCCTTTATTAGCATAGTTCCACCTTTATTTTTATCATAGTTTCTCACTCATATATATTTTTACATACCTACTCGGTAGCGCTTCGGCTCCGCATGAGCACGCTTAGGCACGCTATATAAGCGCCAGCAGTACATACTATTATTTACCTTACTTTTCACCCAACTTTACCTAGTACTTACTACTTAGAAAGTCGCAGTAGAAATCTATTCATTAGCACAACACATCTCACATCCTTTATCTTGCTTATATCTTCACATAAGTTTAGTCTCTCTTATTTCCGCTTACACGCGCGCGCTTTCCCACGCTTCGCGCTAATACGCGCGCGCGTTCCCGCGCCTTCGTACCTTGCGCGCACCTGCGCTTTCTCGCGCTTCGCTGAAGCGCGTACCTCTAGATCTCCGCTGCACCTGCTTCCCCTTTAGGGTCGAATGCACTTGCCATCTCAAGTATCGCAGACTAGGCAACGCACGACCTACAACTTTTTAGATACAGTCAGGAGCATTTCTTTGTTCCTCTCAGTATTGTTGTTTCTACAGCGCTATATAAGCGCCAGCAGTACATACTATTACGGACTTACTTTTCACCTAACTTTACTTTTGACTTGAGTACCACCCACTATTTACCTAGCTGAACATACATAGTAGAAATCTATTTGTCTGCACTTTGCACCTCTCTTCACTTGTCTTACATCTTATCCTCACTTAAGCTTACTCTTTCTCATTTCCACACATGCACGCGCGCTTTCCCGCACTTCGCGCTAATACACGCACGCGTTCCCGCGCATTCGTACCTTGCGTGCACCTGCGCTTTCTCGCGCCTCGCTTCAGCGCGTACCTCTAGATCTTTGCTGCACTCACTTCCCTTTAGGGTCAAATGTGCTTGTCTCCTCAAGTAACGCAGACTAGGCAACGCATGACCTACAACATTTTATAGATACAGTCAGGAGCATTCAATTGTTCCTCTCAGTATCGTTGTTTCTACACCGGGTATTGATCCATGTATTTAGCCTATGGGCCTCCTCGTTCGTGTGCTGGCGGATGAACCTTAGGAGCTGTAGCTGGTGGTCTGCTTCCTTCTCGAAATTGTCGGTTGAAATTTGGGCACTTGGCAGATATCCGGGAAGTCGATGCTTGAAGAAAATGGTGTACTGTGGACAGTATAAGAGTCGGTTTTCAACTTGCAGATGAGTCACGTACCATCCCGCATGCACTGGCTATCAAATGCTCTGGAAGTCTCTCATACTGGGCGGGGAAAAGATCTAATAGCGAGCGGTGTTGCACTCTGAGCGGTTGCAAAATACAAAGTGCCAGAATTACTAGGATTGGTATCCGACAATAATATTTCTGTAAGATACAAATTAATATCACGATCATATGATTTTAATGAAAATTCATACCCCATTCGAAGAGCAGGCAAAGTTAATCGATGTCACCTCATCATTCCAAAGCGTCAGACCAGTAAGCTGAGTGACATACGGTCCGACTGTCCCGGCGTGGTAGTCTTCCAAACAAAAGCCACCCAGAGCCTTCTTCCGTAGATCCTCAGCAAAAGTTGAACAATTCTCCTTTAAAAACTTCACAAATCTATAGCGCTCGTAGTATACCTGTAGGTGTGCATTAGCTATGCCAGTGCAAACTCCAATAGGGCCAAAACATACAAGATCAACCATTTTTTACACACCATATCCAAGGGTTTGACCTTGTTGGTATCCCGACACTTGAAACCTGTCAAAAGGTAATCGAATTGAGACATACTACTCTTGTTTATGCCTACCTTGCTCGACCGGCTGGCCAGCATGCTTTGCGACTGTCATCATTTCGATGATGAAGTCCTTGCAGGCTATACGGAATGAAGTTTCTTGTATGCCGTGAGTAGTCAAACACTGCCTAGCAAGAATGGCGGCATCACGGATGCATGCAGCTGCCGCAGGAAAGGTGATTTTAAGGGTCTCATTAGTGTACTCAATACCTTGTGCAAAGAGGGCCGGATCGCAAATTACATAGTGCGACTTTGGCAAAGGGCCGTTCGCCAAAGCGATACCAGTAATCGGTATTGGAAGGAAAGTTGTCAGCTCGGGAGGCGTTGTATTACATTTCGACCCAGTGCTTACTGTAACAGGAACTGGGGGATGTAACTCCATGTTCGCTGCGGCAGAGGTTGAAGGGAGTATGTAATCTCCTGTAGCAGACATCTGAAATCCAATCCCAAATGCCGATGTCTCTGCGCCTGTCCATTCGCCATCAGGCTTGAACGAACCTATGGCAGACAAGAAATTGTCATCCAAAAATACTTCATCAAACCCGGTATCAACCCGGTGTAGAGACTCATGCCTCTCATGGTGTGACATGGCAGTTTCCACCAAGGAGTGCATAGCACGAACTTGTAGCGTCACTCTGTGCGCTACCCGCAGCTATCCCTATATGAGGCGCAACTTTCCCACGCAATGCGCGCTATGCGCGCACCATTCCCACGCTTGAGCGCCCTATAGCGCCAGCCATCCAGAAGCATCCATCCACTGTCCACCAAACCCTCTAGTGCGTATATGTCCATTTCTTTTATTAGCATATCATTCCACCTCTATTTTTATAATGGACCCTTACTTATATATATCTTTACATACCTACTCGGTAGCGCTTCGGCTCCACATGACTGCGCTTAGGCGCGCTATATAAGCGCCGACACACAAGTTTTCCACTTACTTTTCACCCAACTTACTAGTTACCACCCACCATTTTACTTAGCAGAACATAGTAGAAGTCTATTTGTCTACACTTTGCATCACTCTTCTCTTATATTGTATCATATCATCACTTAAGTTTAGTCTCTCTTATTTCGCGCCTTTCCCGCGCTTCGCGCTAATACGCGCGCGCGTTCCCACGCCTTCGTACCTTGCGCGCACCTGCGCTTTCTCGCGCTTCGCGTTCCCACGCATACCTCTAGATCTTTGCTGTACTCACTTCCCCTTTAGGGTCGAACGCACTTGTCTCCTCAAGTAACGCAGACTAGGCAACGCGCGACCTTTCAACATTTATAGATACTGTCAGGAGCATCATTTGTTCCTAGCAGTATTGTTGTTTCTACACCAGCTCGGAGCGTCACTGAATTGAGAGCCACTGAGGGGGGCACAATGATCAGTGAGGACGATATTGCGCCCTGGCTCAATGTCCTTCTGTCAAAGAGTCAACAACTCATCCTCAGTGCAATATATTGTGTACGCACTTGAATCACAGGCCTTGTTATGAGATCATTGTCCGTATATACCCAGAGTTGCTTCCAGCCGTATGGGATGGTGAATGGCTAGTGAAACATGAGCGGTGATTAACGAGCCCCTCTAAACCCTTGATCAAAGCACTTACTGTTAGATCTGCTTGCTGGCGTGTATCCTGTAGAGGAATTCAGCGGTACTTTGACAGACTCAGAATAAAACCTACCATGTAGACAGATTCGTATGCATCCTCTGTGTCCACGGTCGGCAGATTTACTTGCGAAGGTAACACGTTGTAGGGATTCATTTCTGGCTGGGCTTGTAGAGACTGTTTTTACCTTACCTTATGTTGGCACTTTTGTAGCTTACATAATCAATCAATCTTTTCACCAGTTACCAGTATGAGTCTGAGTGCTCAGCAGTTTTCTATGATATTTCCTCTCCTCTGAGCTTTAAGCCTAGTCCAGAAACCCTTTAGGGTCGAATAGCAGCTAGGTTCTGCAAGACCCAACATATTGTTCAGACTCACCATCTGAATTGTTGTACCTTCAACGTGAGCCACCTTGAGGAAAGCCCCCTCGAGGGTTTCAACTACGTGTTGCTAGAATAGTCATATGTCCGAGTCAGCCTAGAACACGTCGAAAGTTGAGAACCTACCGAGCGACTAAACCAGTCAAAGATAGTTGCATCCTTTCCAACTGTGGGAGGACTGTAGATATGACCCACTCTGAACTGTAAGGACATTATGGAGGAAGGCCAACGATAATTTTTTAGGTGATAAGTCGGTGCAATGGTGAGTACTATACTGATGGTCTTTTAAGACCCCACCTAAAGCTTACAATTTGTGTTGTCAGATTACCCAAAATTTCACAAAAGCCATCCGAAGATCTCCACTGCATCGAAGTCTAGTGCGACCTTTATCAACTTGAGGCAAACTCATGCATGAATACTAACCCCATTTTCGTGGAGTTATTTCATTCTGGACAGCTCTGTGTCGGTGAATAAAGCACCTTCGCAGATTCAATTCTTGATATCCAATCGCTCGGCAGAGGTTGGACTCACCTGACCAATACTTGGCGTGAGAAAATGACTGTATCCAAAGATCAGCGGACAAAGTCAGTGATACATCATTGACGTTGATTCAGAGTCAACATCAGTGCAAATGAAAATGACTCACGGCCACATTGATTCATCGTCAGTGCAAATGAAAGTTCTTTGCAGGCCGGAGAGCACCTGACAAATCATAGTCAGATGATTATGACGGTATGTACTGATGCGAAATACTCACGTTGAATCAATGTCGATGCAAATGAAAACCCTCATTTGCGGGTTGGAGAGTGAATCACAGTCACCGAATACTGAATTTGAGAATACGGCCAGCGGTTTGACGAAAGACTACAGCCTCTAGTACATTTGATGCAAACTTGAAGGCCCCACGGTGTAAGTATCTGCCATCGACAAGCGCTATTGGTATGTGCAAGTTTCGGAACAGTCCGTTTGATCCAGTAGTCCTTGCATTGATAATAGAGCAACTCAACCAAAATCAATAGAAAATTTCCATTGAACCATGTCCTCCACTGTGAAACCTGTTCTTGCATCTCTCATCCCTGATTGTCATCAGGTCAACTCACATACTCTCAAGCTTCACCCCAGCGACCCAAGAGTTAATGTTAATTTATTGGATCGCTGTGCGGCCTGGCGTGGCGACGTCCCACAACAACCCCAGGACGCATACCCTGAGACCGCGTTGCAAGAGCCATCATCTGTAGGTGGCATCAATTAAATATCATGCAATGCGACTAATATTATAACCAAACTAGATGGATATCTTCTGTCTTCCTCCATTCTGGGAGACCACTCGCGATAGCGATCTCACTATTCGCCTCATCAGTGCTCAGCGGTCGGAGCGTCAGGCAGAGAGCCGACTTATCCAGAAACACCTGAAACGCGTAATGATTGAAAATGAACTATACCATCATATGGACCAACATGCAGGGCGAAGACTCCAGAAAGCTGACATCAGCGTTGGTGTTTCACGCGGTGTGTTGCGAGTATCTGGCCTTACAAGCAACACACTCGACGGTGCGGGTAGTGACGTTTCAAGTGTACATGAATCAGATGCAGAATAGACCTCTTGAAATTTGTAGCATGCCTTGTCGGTTCCATCATACTTGTTCCATGCTTAGTACATCATGATATGTTAGATATGTACAATCATGGCTCCCACCGACTTATGACTCTACACGTGTTGTGCGGGTAGCTTTCTTTTGCCTTCTTGAAGTGATATATATATATTGTATGCAGCTTCCCTTCGTACTGCTAGTTTTGTTTCACTAGTAACATTGAAAAGACGAAATTTGCTGGGGCCCAAAAGCACAACTGCACTGAGTACTACTACCACCTCCGAGTCTGATCTTTAGGATCGGTTAATGATACATACTACTAATCATTGTCTTCTGTAGTAAGATCGATGACCTCTGTCTTTCCTACACAGTCATGATGTTTGAAGATTCGCCTCGTCATGATCAGGTCACAACCGTTGCACCGCATGAGAAAATGATGACATTCGGCTTTTGTGAGGCCAGGCCGGGAGAAGGAGTCCAGTTTCATAAGCTTCTCGAAGACTTGGTGAGTTTCATTTCATCGAAGCTGGCGCCTTTGGATGACATCCTCTAGTTTGATGTCTATTGGGTAAATCCTATGGTATCACTTTGCCATACACAGTTGCAACTTGTTTGAGTACACACCATTTCCATCAAGAAATATGATTTCCTGTGGCCTGGCCTCATCAGAGTCTGTCATCAGGCCCATCAGTATACCATGATGTGACTAACGGTCATCACCATAACAGAATGTATCTTACTGCGTCTTGGGTAATTCTTGATGGGTAACCCGGATGAATTATGTATTTGTTCGATGAAAACTACACCAGTGATTCATTGGCATCGACCAACAACTCAAAGTTGCGGGGCAGCTTACCGATATAACCGCATTTGCTCGATGCGCAATGGGCCACATACTCCCCTACATGCAGTCCCCGTCTCAACACGATTATTGCTGCCTCATGATGGTAACTGACATTGTTGTTGTTGTTGTTGTTGTTGTTGTTGTTGTTGTTGTTGTTGTTGTTGTTGTTGTTGTTGTTGTTGTCTATGAACACACATAGGCATCGTGGTCCTCGGAATTGATGAGACTGCAATGCAATGCGAGCTTGGAAGGAACCACATGCTCCCCATCATCGTTAATTGGCCTGTGTCAAAACAAGAGTAAGATCTTCGAGGCAATCTTGTACTTAAGTTGGCTAACGTACCAATACCAGACGCATAGCGTTTCGCTGGTCTCATCTAATTCGAGTACCGCATTCTTCCTGCCACTGACTCTGGCTGCAAACTTTGCTCGCTGACACTCTCGTCGAAGTCTGTCAGTTGCGACGTTGGCCTGGGTTTGTAAGCGATCAGGAGCCATACTATGCCAGCAGATTCGCCTTGTGCAACTGGATATACCGTCCTGGCCTTTTATACCAATTTCAGTTATGTGAGTACTAGCTTGTTAGGTCCGTTTTTTTTATGTAATTCTACGCCTTCAGCAACTGGGGTGGTACTGCTTTCATTACACATGTGTGCCGTTTAGTTTGTGTCTATTTCATAATGGAAATATCTACGTAGTACTAGTCCTCCATTTACGTTGACAGTTCAAAGTCTTCAGGTCGGTGGGTTTGCTTCCAGGTGGGTTTGCTTCCCGGTGGGCTCGCTTCCCTACAAACTTAAATGTATGTAACATCATGCTCGGCTGTATTGGCATACAAGCTGACGCGCAATGAAACTCAGCAATAAGCGCTATTTAGTTTAAACTTTTAGGTTTGAAGCTAACTACTACTGTAATCGGCAGTTGCAGTGGATGGCTTTGACCTGTGAGTCTAGAATCATCCAGGAATTTGACCCTTGATCTTAAATCGTTGACAAACTTGAACCTGTTAGAACACACTTCCAGGCCCAGGCCACAGCGGTGATACTACTCGTCAGTTAACGCATGTTCGTAACCCACACCCCCTCGCCTGAAAATGTATGGATTATTGCCAGCTTCCGAGTCCTCCTCTATGAACGTGGCTAGATACTTGACTGTTTGCCAGTGCACTTGCAGACGAAGCTTCGCGCAACTCAACGCATACGTGAACCATCAAAGGACATGTAAAAAGCGAAAGAAGCACCTTTCGAATGTGCTATCAAAGGCCAAAGAGGTATGGACTACAAGAAAAAGACCATGTAGAGAAGAAGACAAATGTGACAAGCTAGCTGGGTCTACTCCAAGTCCTTCGACCATTGCCCATAGTGCAGAGACTTGGACTTCGCGAGGAGGGGAAAGCGGGGCACACCCACAACTGGATCATGGATTTGCCAGCTTAGAATTCGCTTCTGATCAGGCTATTGTCAGCGGAGAAGAATACAATTTGGCATCATGATCAGGTATCGAAACTGAACGCGAAGTGAGTATCAGATATTAATGATTATTATTGATACCCTAACAGTCTGTTAGGAATGGTGCAGTCCTTTAGAGTCTTTGCATGTGGTCGATGATCCACAGTCGCTCGCCAAACGTCGTCCATGACACATCAATCGTCGTCTTCCTGCACGATTTCGAGATATCCTTCCTCAACCCCCACCTATGACCGAGCTGGCCCTGCCACTAGCCCCAGACCTCCCGCCCACTTCAGAGACAAGTGCACTATTGTCATGCACCCTTCGTTTCTTTTGTACACTTCCCAATGTTTTTGGACTTTCGCGTTGTAGAGAATCATGCCTCTCATGGCGTGATATGGTAGTTTTCACCAAGGAGTATACAGCACGAACTCATAGCATTACTCTGTGCGCTACCCGCAGCTATCTCTATATGAGGCGCAGCTTTCCCACGCAACGCGCGCCATGCGCGCACCATTCCCACGCTTCACGATGTATACGCGCGCGCGCGTTCCCGCGCTTGCGCGCCCTATAGCGCCAGCCATCCAGATGCATCCATCCACTGTCCACCAAGCTCCCTAGTATGTATATTTCCATTTCCTTTATTAGCATAGTTCCACCTTTATTTTTATCATAGTTTCTCACTCATATATATTTTTACATACCTACTCGGTAGCGCTTCGGCTCCGCATGAGCGCGCTTAGGCGCGCTATATAAGTGCCAGCAGTACATACTACACGGAACCTACTTTTCCTACTTTTCACTTACTAGTTACTACCCACTTACTACTTAGCAGAATATAGTAGAAAGCTATTCCTTTACATTTTGCACTCTTATATCTCTTATCTTGCTTTATATCACTACTTAAGCTTAGTTTCTCATTTCCGCATACGCGCGCGCACTTTCCCGCGCTTCGCGCTAATACGCGCGCGCGTTCCCGCGCCTTTGTACCTTGCGCGCTCCTGCGCTTTCTCGCGCTTCGCTGAAGCGCACACTTCTAGATCCTTGCTGCACTCACTTCCCCTATAGGGTCGAACGCACTTGCTTCTCAAGTAATGCAGACTAGGCAGTGCGCGACCTTACAACTTTTACAGATACAGTCAGGAGCTTCTTTTGTTCCTCATTGTATTGTTGTTTCTACAGCGTCAATATTACAGTGATTGCTTGCCAACTCACAATCCAGAAGAGCTTACAACTCTAGAAAACCTCACTCTGACGCATTCCGAGTCAGACCAAGATTTCAGCATGCCTACTCCTGTAATACATAATAGCAGCATAGAAGCCCCAGATGCTTTTCATCCATATCCAAACAAATCATTGTTTCTCCTTGGCGATTGGTTTTGGAATGGGGGTATCCAGAAGTCACACAAGAGTTTCAAGGAACTATTACGGATAATCAGTGACAGCGAGTTTCAATCTGAAGACATCCATGCTACGCGCTGGAATTTAATCAACAATCAACTTGGATCTAGCGCGGACGATGCAGAGGCGCACGATAATGTGACCTTCAAAGGTGCTGGGTGGAAGAAGACCGCAATCAACATCAAGGTACCCATTCACAAACGCGCAGAAAACCCAGGTATCCACGACTATCTCACCACTGATTTATATCATCGACCGCTCGTATCTGTTATCCAGGAAAAGCTTGCAAACAAAAAGCACGATGAACTATTCCATTATCAGCCCTATGAACTACTCTGGAATCGCGGAGAGTCTGAAAGATCCATTCGTGTTCATGGTGAGCTGTACAACTCCGAGGCTTTCATTCGAGCACACCGTGAAGTCCAAGAGTCTCCAGCGGAGCCTGGGTGTGATCTAGAACACGTCGTTGTTGCTCTTATGTTTTGGTCAGACACGACCCATCTGACTTCCTTTGGTAATTCCAAACTCTGGCCTTGCTACATGTTTTTCGGAAATAAATCCAAATATAGACGGTGCAAGCCTTCTTGCCATCTATGTAGTCATGTCGCCTACTTCAACCATGTACGTGCCTAGTTCTGATTTTTTCATACTCACGCATTCATTGTCTTTAAGCTTCCTGATAGTTTCAAGGATTTTGCTACGAAGCACTTCGGTGGGAAAGGTCCCAGTGCTGACTTTCTTGCACATTGCCATAGGGAACTTTATCACGCGCAGTGGAAGATTCTACTCGACGATGAGTTTATAGAAGCCTGCAGACATGGGATCGTGATACGCTGTTGTGATGGTATTGAGCGCCGATTTTACCCTCAGATATTCACGTATTCTGCTGATTATCCAGAAAAGTGAGTCGAATTTCATGCCTAGAAGGTCAATTATATTGTTGTCTATCCTATTGTCAGGGCTTTGCTGGCTACGATATGGAATCTTGGTGGGTGTCCATGCCCTCAGTGCCTTATCCCGAAATCCCGCATCCAGAATCTGGGCTTGCCCCTCGACATGAAGCAACACCAGACCCTTGCACACATAGACAACAATGCCCGGCAAAGTAAAGTCACAGTCACGTGTTCACATGTTTATGATCTTGGTTATGGTGTTTGAAGTACTGCTGTTGAAAACCTACTGAAAGAGCACTCATTGGTGCCAACCATTGTATGTTTGTTTCATCGTCACTAAATTTGTATGAGTATTGACTATGATCTTTCAGAATGCATTTTCAGAGAACCTCGGATCCCTCGGCTTCAATCTATTCGTCATGTTGGTCGTAGACCTCATGCATGAGTTCGAACTTGGTGTCTGGAAAGCGCTGTTTGTCCACCTACTATGTATTCTCAGTTCTGCTCGCCCAGGTGATGAATTGTTGCATGAACTCGATCATTGGTATGTTTGTTAAATAGACTCAACATAGGTTGTTTAACTGATGGAGAACACAAGCTACCGACTCACTCCTACCTTTGGTCATGACACTGTCCGAAAATTTGCTTCGAACGCTTCCGAAATGAAGAAGATGGCTGCTCGAGACTTCGAGGACCTTCTTCAGGTCAGGTTCTATATTGTCTTTACCACTTTATATTACTCATACCTCAGGCTATCTAATCAGTGCGCCATCCCCATATTTGACGCCCTCCTTCCAGAGCTGCACAATACAAATGTTTTGGCTCTGATTGGTACCTGTGCACACTGGCACACCCTCGCAAAACTGCGCATGCACACTGACAAGACCCTTGACCTCCTCGACACTGCCACTGTTACGCTCGGAAAGCAGCTTTGCCATTTTCAGAAACATACTTGTGTAGCGTTCCAGACCCGGGAACTAAAATGAGAAGTGGAACGTCGCCAACGCCGGGAGTTACGTGATGGTGCTGGCAATGGAGAGGCGACGACATCGACACACCAGACATCTCGGCGAATGAAGACTTTTAATCTTCAAATGTATAAGTTACATGCCCTGGGCGATTATTCCACTTCAATACGCAAATTTGGCACAGCAGATTCATATAGCACTGAACCAGTGAGTACATCGTGATTATATCGTCGATCATATAAAAACTACTTATGCATTATAGGGAGAGCTAGAACACCGAACATCGAAAGCAAGGTATCATCGAACAGACAAAAAAGGATTCGTCAAACAGATTACCAGTATCGAACGGTGCGAAGCTCGTATACATCGCATTCGTGACAGGCAGTCGCCACATGGTGTGGTGATTGATGAAGAAGTCGCTACGTCACCTGAGGCTCATTTCCACGTGGGGAAATCTCAAAACAATCCCGAGAACATCCCACTATTCCACCAAAGGCACCTGGGTGATCCTGCAATCAAAGTAAGTGCCACATAATCATGACAATTGAATGCAATATGGCACTGATTCTGAGTAATAGGACTTCTTGCCTAAGCTTCAACACTTTCTCCTTACTAAAATCAAGGAAACCTTATTTAAAGGAAATGATCTTTCACGCATCAACAGTTCTACCGCAATCATGGTACCAGGAGCTTCCCCGGCATGCTCAAATGCAGAAGTCCGTGTTTTTATCAAGGCTGATCGCATGTACAGACACAACTTGATGTGTCTTAACTACACGACATACGATGTCCACCGAGCTCAGGATATCATCAATCCATCGACATCGCATTGCAATGTCATGCTTCTGGGCCAACCTAGCGAGGACGCAACTGACAGTGATCAACATCCTTATCTATACGCTCGGGTGCTTGGCATTTATCATGTCAATGTGAGTTATATCGGCCCTGGCATGATCAACTACGACTCACAATGAATTGACTTCCTTTGGGTGCGCTGGTATCAACACATAGATGTTGGTGAAGGCTCGAGCCGATGTACATCTGTACTAGATCGTGTTTGCTTCCCTCCTATGGCGGATCCAGACACGTTTGGGTTTGTTGACCCCGATAACATTCTTAGATGTTGCCATGTTATTCCGCAATTCACTCAAGGCCTGCGGTGTTTGGATGGCAGGAGCATTTCCCATTGTGCTCAAGATAAGCTTGACTGGCGGTACTACTATATCAATCAGTGCGTCTAACATCTCTACCTAAATGAGGTTTCACTGATACAGCAGCTTGGGTTTGTAGACCATGACATGTTCATGCGTTATCAATGGGGTTTAGGAGTTGGGCACACATACGCCCATACTAGTCACAAAGCTACCGACACCACTGTAATTTTTGAGGATCTTGAAGAAGAGGAAATTCAAGATCAGGGTATATGTGACTCTGACTCGGATCATTCAAGTTTGGGATCCGGTTCAGGTGAAGACTCTGAAGACGAGTGTAGTGATAGTGACTCTACCCTTGACTATGAAAACTAGATGTGCCATAGGAAGGCAGAACAAGGGAGCTTGACTAGGCCTCGGCTCATGTACTTATTTTTTTTGTCAATGTCATCGTGAGGTTTCAGGAAACCATTGGAAGAATCCACTAGTAGTGATGACACTTATCAATGGCTTATCAATGGCTCAAACTTGTTGATAGTTGTTGATTTTGGGCTCTGGTGCTGACTACCAACAGCAGCAGCATCACTCAGCCTTTCGCACAGACTGGGGACGTCTCTGGTGCAGGTGCAAGGAAGTGTTGCTCAAGTTGTTTCAATCCAAACAGGCTTATCGTAGTAATCCAACAGATCGATATGAGCCGAACTCGAACGCATCCTTTAAAACATTCAACTTCGAAACCTCTCGCTATCAGAAGCAGTCCTTCAATACCCAGTACTCTTTGTGAGCACTCATTATTTCATTGTTATTTTCTATTGTTAATCACCAGTTACATTTCACTAGTCACTCACCATACCAAGCGGCTCGAGGCAACTCTGAGTATATACGGACAACGATCTTGATATCAGTGTTTGAGATTGGATTTCAAACACCTGCTACAGGAAGTCAAATACTCTACCGCAACAGCTTTGGGTACCCAGGATAGGTCAGTGACATATTCACGTTGATGGGGAGTCAACGTCGAAATGTTGACGGCCACATTGATTCATCGCTATAGATTGAATCTGCGAAGGCTATTCACCATCATAGAGCTGTTCAGAATGAAATCGCTCCGCAAAAACGGGGTACGAGTTCGCCTCGAGTCAATAAAGGTCGCACTAGACTTCGATGCAAGGAATATCGAAAAATAAAGCGATATGATATGATGTGTAAGCTTTAGTAGGTGGGTTTTAAAAGACCGTCAGTATAGTGCTAACCATCGCACCGACTCATCATTTGACAGATTATCACTGCCGCCATCCCCAATTATGTCCTCACAGCTCAGAGTTGGTCATATCTATAATCCTCCCACAGCTGAGAAGGAAGCGACCATATTTGATTGGTTTAGCCGCTCGGTAAATTCTGAACCTTTGATTTATTTTAGGCTGACTCAAATGCATGACTATTCTAGCGTCACTTACTAGTTGAAACCCTTGAGGGGTCTTTCCTCAAGGTGGCTCACGTCCTACCTTGGCAAGTGAATGCGTCCACCGTGGACATAGAGAAGGCTTATGAATCTGTCTATATGGTAGGTCATATTCCGAGTCTGTCAAAGTACCACTAAAGTCGTCTACAGGATATGCGCCAGCAAGCCGATGTAACTGTAAGTGCTTTCATTGAGTTCAGATGGGCTCATTGGTCACCCCTGACATTTCACTAGTCATTCACCATCCCACACGGCTGGAAGCAACTCTGGGTATATACAGACAACGATCTCATAACAAGGCCTGTCATTCAAGTGCGTATGCAATATATCGCACCGAGGATGAGTTGTTGACTTTTTGACAGAAAGACATGGAGCCAGGGCACAACATCGCCCTCATCAATCATCACTCCTCTGTCAACGGCTCTCAATTCAGCGACTTTCAAAGCCAGGTCGACACTGGGTTTGATGGAGCATTTTTGGATGACGATTTCATGTCCGCCATAAGTTCGCTCAAGGGGCAAATGGACATGCGCAGATACATCAGCGTTCAGGATTGGATTCCCAACATCTAATTCAGGGAATTGTCGGAGTTGTACTGACATGGCTAATGCACACCCACAGGTATACAACGAGAGATACAAATTTGTGAAGTCCCTAAAGGAAAACTGTTTCACTCTCGCTGAGGATCTACGGAAGAAGGCTCTGGGTGGCTTTTTTTGGAAGACTAACACGCCGGGAGCGACTGACCCTATATCACTCAGCTTACTGGTATGATGACTTGGAATGACGAGGTGACATCGGTTAGCTTTGCCTGCTCTTCCTGGGGTATGAAATTCGTTTGAAATCATAGGATTGCGATACTGATTTGTATCCTACAGAAATATTAGTGTGGGATGCCAATCCTGGTAATCCTGGCACTTCGTATTTTGCAGCCGCTCAGGTTGCAACACTGCTCGCTATTAGATCTCTTTCCCACCCAATACGACAAGCTACCAGAGCATCTGATCGCCAGTGCATGCGGTGTAGAGACTCATGCCTCTCATGGCGTGATATGGCAGTTTCCACTAAGGGAGTATACAGCACCAACTCGCAGCACCACTCTGTGTACTGTCCACAGCAATTCCTATATGAGGCGCAGCTTTCCTGTGCAATGCGCGCACCATTCCCGCGCTTGCGTGCCCTATAGCACCAGCCATCCAGATGCATCCATCCACTGTCCACCAAGCTCCCTAGTGCGTATATTTCCATTTCCTTTATTAGCATAGTGTTCCACCTTTATTTTTATCATGGACTCTCACCCATATATATCCTTACATACCTACTCGGTAGTGCTTCGGCTCCGCATGACCGCGCTTAGGCGCGCTATATAAGCGCCAGCAGTACATACTATTACGGACTTACTTTTCACCTAACTTTACTTTTGACTTGAGTACCACCCACTATTTACCTAGCTGAACATAGTAGAAATCTATTTGTCTGCACTTTGCACCTCTCTTCACTTGTCTTACATCTTATCCTCACTTAAGCTTACTCTTTCTCATTTCCACACATGCGCGCGCGCTTTCCCGCACTTCGCGCTAATATGCGCGCGCGTTCCCGCACCTTCATACCTGGCGCGCACCTGCGCTTTCTCACGCCTCGCTTCAGCGCATACCTCTAGATCTTTGCTGCACTCACTTCCCTTTAGGGTCAAACGTGCTTGTCTCCTCAAGTAACGCAGACTAGGCAACGCACGACCTACAACATTTTATAGATACAGTCAGGAGCATTCAATTGTTCCTCTCAGTATCATTGTTTCTACAGCGGGATGGTGCGTGACATTTGCAATTTGAAAGCTGATTCTTATCCTGTTCACAGCACCATTTTCTTCAGGCGTTGACTTCCCGGATATCCAACAGGTACCAAAATTTCATCCGACGCATTCAAGAGGCACTTGGTCAACCTTTGGGATTGGACTCAGGCACCTGCTACAGGGTGTACCGTGGCTAGCACGTTATGCCTTATTCTATAGGACTCACCACCCCACTTTCGCACTTCAAAGCGGGGTTAGACTACAAGGATGTAGATAATCCATCGCATCCCTGCTTGTATGATCCCAGTACGTTCCTTGTAGCACACTTGACTACCACTTGGACCCTATCCCTGGTACCTGCTGTATGAGGGAAGTCGGAAAATAATTGCCCCAAGCTTTTCTTGCTTTACATCTAATACCGATCACTCATTTTAGCTCCAAAGGTGCATCTGGATCAAGAGATGATGATATGATGCCTCAAAGGCAGTGTTCTTGATTGGATTACTCCAAAGGGACAAAATCTCATTAACATGAAAGTTGACGGTGATTTTCACCGTGAACAGGCAGGCGCGTCGCTGATACTGATGCTGATGCCTCCTATGTAGTTGATTTCCTCCACCACAACCCATATTGCTGCACTCACGCCCGGATGAACGCACATAGGCATCGTGGTCCTCGGAATTGATGAGACCTTCGATGTGTTGCGCTCTATAATGTCACTTGATGGCTGGGATACAAATAACGCACGGAATTGCCTTGCAGATAGGGGACACCAGCAACATTATACTTCCATGCAGCTCCGCCCGCTGCGCATCACTCAACCACGTCACTTGCTTTTCGAGATCGTATTCGACCAAAGCGCACCAGCTGCGTTCCAATCCAATCAAATAACTGTTAGTTGCAACTTTGTCCCAGGTCTGTATGCGATCAGGAGCCAATATGCCAGCAGATTCGCCTTGTACAACTGGACATACCGTCTTGGCCCTACATACCACCCTCATGTGAGTACTACCCACCTGCTGGGGCAAACCGAGCTTTTTACCTGGTCAGCATCTGGCACCATTATCACAGATGCCATTGCTTCCTCGCCCCCCACTGTAGTGGCGTACATCATTGACACCCCACGGGCGACAGCTCCTGTAACATTCATGTCCAACATTGTGTATGCCTGCAGGTGAGCACTGTGTCATCTAGCATTTCGACAATATGTGACACATTATCAGTATCATGTATCAGACAAAATTGCCATTCATCCTTGTCTTTAACACTACTTCCGTAAGTGATACACTACTTGAGGCGCCTGATACTGAAATAAACCTCTTACAGTGATCCGGGTATCCCACAGCATGCGGACGTTGATTGTATACAGTCTAGATGCGAGCACCAGTCATCCGGGGTTGGAACAGCTTCAATTAATTTTGAACAAACCTCGAAGCGCGACAACTTGACTGAGAGCGAAAGGTATCAACCAGCCCAGTCATTCTCTCGTAGTGACAAGCCTGACCATATCTTCAGACACTACCATTGATTCGCGTCCCATACTGACTACAACGCAGTCCAATATGCGACCGCTGCCATCCCGTCAGTATCTTATCATGAAAAATATGATTTGAGATGCGAATCACTTTCCTATTGGTTCAAAAAGGAAACACATCGGTTAATGCAAACATGTCTGGTTGTCGGCCTGCACGTGGGGCTCCAAAACTGAAGAAGCTTAAAGCTTCACCGATCCAGGACTCGTTCAGCGTGGAACCTAGTGGTATGGAAGTTGATGTTCATGGTCGCCAGAATGTGTCCAGCGCTTCTGAGATTGACTGCGATGAAGAAACATGTAAGTACTTGTGCATTGTGACCTTTGATGATTGTTTTCTGATAAATAAAGTATCCTTGGGCCCGCTCAAAAGTTGTCGAAAAGACGAATTTCTTAAACTGTACACTGCAACAAGCTGTTGGACGATACGCATAACCTCACAAAGCTGTAGCTCCGCTGAAGCAATTATTGCAACGCGATGTAGAAACAACAATACAGAGAGGAACAAAAGATGCTCCTAACTGTATCTAAAAATGTTGTAGGTCAAGTGTTGCCTAGTCTGCGTTACTTGAGGAGACAAGTGCGTTCAACCCTAAAGGGGAAGTGAGTGCAGCAAAGATCTACAGGTATGCGCAGAAGTGAAGCATGAGAAAGCGCAAGTGCGCGCAAGGCGCGGGAACACGCGTGCATATGCAGAAATGAGAGACTATGCTTAAGTGATGATATAAAACAAGATAAGAGATGTGAGATGTGATGTGCTAATGAATAGGTTTCTACTGCGACTTTCTAGGTATTAAGTAGGTAAGTAAAGATGGGTGAAAAAGTAAGTGAGTAATAGTATGTACTGCTGGCGCTTATATAGCGCGCCTAAGCGCGGTCATGCGGAGCCGAAGCACTACCGAGTAGGTATGTAAGGATATATATGGGTGAGAGTCCATGATAAAAATAAAGGTGGAACACTATGCTAATAAAGGAAATGGAAATATACGCACTAGGGAGCTTGGTGGACAGTGGATGGATGCATCTGGATGGCTGGCGCTATAGGGCGCGCAAGTGCGGGAACGCGCGCACGCACATACATCGCGAAGTGCGGGAATGGTGCGCGCATGGCGCACGTTGCACGGGAAAGCTGCACCTCATATAGAGATAGCTGTGGGTAGCGCACAGAGTGATGCTACAAGTTCGTGCTATGTACTTCCTAGTGAAAACTATCATATCAGACCATGAGAGGCATGATTCTCTACAGCGAGATGATATCATATGATTACCTCCCTCATCTCCTGAGCGGGATATGAGCGACTGCTCCTAGCGACCTTATCTGCCCCGTCTGTCTGTCCTTGGCATGTAATAATCTCAATTCATCGCCATCCATGGCGGGCACTCATATAACAACATTTTGAACAGGGCTACACAAAAATCACCCTCCTTACAACTAATCCCAGCCCGAAGACTATTCATCTGCACTCTAGACAATGCAGTATGTGCTGCGCTTGAATTCCGGATGACTTGTTTGACGTGTTTTCTGCAGCAATTCACTCTGTTTCTGTCGTGTCACACCCAGCGGATTTTGTTCACTATGATGCTCTCGCTCAGATCAACTTAAATCCTCAGGATTGCCATACTTATCCAGAGCTGAAGCGGAAAATATATTCTGCATTGGACCGAGGCGATGAGGGTGAACTATCGATTGCAATTCCATAGGAAGTTTCGCTTTGACAAACTGGCCATACAAACCAATCGCTTTTAACGGTCATCTCAGTGAAGGTAAATTTCGGTGCTTGAGGATTATATGTCACACATTCATTTTTTTTATACCATATTAGCTGCTATGCCTGAGCCTCATACCCCCATCTCTTCCCACACACCTGAACCCAGACCTGAATTCATGCCCGTTGTGGTTCACATTGATTTTAGCCTGAGAAGCCCTGTCGATGGCATCCAGTTCGTGCTACCTACTGGCTCCGAGTCTTACCCATATGTAAGCAACTACTATGTTTGTGATGAAGAAGTTCTGATATTTTCCAGCATGTACCGCATGCATATACAACATCATCGTCTCCTGATGCTGCGAGATGCTTGGGTTCCATGCGTCCACAGTGTGTGGGAGAAGTGCACTTGGGAGTTCGAATTTGTTGTTCCTCGCTATCTCGAAGAGCCTGATCCTGGTCACCGTGGAGAGAATGGTGATTTTGAAGAGTCCCAGGAGTCTATCCAGACGGTAGTTATCTGCAGTGGCAACCTCATGGATCAGGCATGTCGCCCACGTACTTCTCTTCGGGCGGGCTAACAACGGCCACACAGGTTGCACATCCTAACAACTCGAACAAAACCATCTTTTTTGTTTTCTCAAGCAGTGTTGACGTTCGTACAGCATGTCGCTTTTGCTGCTGGACCATTCCATGTGCATCCCATCCCGACAGAGCTCACATCAGAGGATACGTCTGGCATTTCACAGCCTCTGATGCATGCATTTTGCTTGCCTGGTCACGAATCTATGCTCCATTCGTTGATTTCATCCCTGCATTCGGCGATGAACTTCTACAGTACAGAGTTCGGTTCCTACCCATTTGGATCATACAAAGTGGTAGCAGTGGACGAGATGCCTGCTCAGCGTTTTGACAGCTCGACGCTATCAATAATCACTGTGGACCTTCTTCATGGCGAGGACTCGATTGAGCAGGTGCTTGAAACCCAGCAAGCACTTAGTCACGCCCTGGCCTGTCAGTGGATGGGAATCAACATCCAACAAAAGACATGGTCAGATACTTGGCTTGTAAATGGTCTTGCGCTGTATATCACCAGCCTGTTCGTCCGCAAGCTCCTGGGAAATAATGAGTATCGATACAGGCTCAAGCGGGACATGCAACGAGTCGTCAAGTGGGACAACGGATCGATGCCACCCATCTGCCAACCACAGCATAATGATCCCCCAGACTCCATGACACTACCTTTTATTAACTTGAAGGCGCCCCTCATGCTGCACATTTTGGATCGACATCTTGGCAAGTCTGGTACCTCGCTCGGTCTTCCTCGTGTCCTGCCCAAGATTTTCTTGTCAGCAATGAGCGGAGAGTTGCAAAATAATGCTCTATCGACACACTTGTTCTTGCGTACATGCAGGAAGGTCAGCGGAATTGATCTTCGGTCATTCACTGAGCAGTGGATCTACGGTAGTGGTTGTCCAGCGTTCGGGTTCTCTGCTTCTTTCAATAGGAAGAAGATGGCAGTCGAGATCACGATGTGACAAGATTCGCCAGCATACAAGGCGCTCGAGCACAACAAGGTGTCGAAACTGTTGCATAAGCCTGTACCATTTTTTGAGGTGTGTTTATGAGCAGTAGCATCCTGATCAAGCCCCCCTCACTAGTCTCTAAAGGGCCAAATGACTGTTCGGATCCATGAAGCGGATGGCACTCCATATGAGCACGTTTTAGACATTCGTTCGTCCTTCAAACACTTTGAAGTCCCTTTCAACACGAAGTACAAACATATCTGACGAAATACCAAGAGATACTTGGCACGACAAGTGGCTGCTCAGGCTGCAGTGGAAGGCAATGCAGAAGCTGCTGAAGCCATGGGTCTAATCGACATGGGTTTTGGACTTGAGATCTGGGAAAAGGAAAAGGAAAAGGAGCGAGAAAACTGGAAGGTGGCTGACTGGACCGAGGAAGATGAGCAGGTGATGTCGGGTGCAACGTACGAGTGGATTCGCATGGACACTGATTTTGAATGGATCGCCGCTATCGCTTTTGAACAGCCCGACTTTATGTGGATGTCACAGTTGCAGCGAGATTGCGATGTCGTTGCGCAACTAGAAGTGAGTTATTTGTCGACAATTCATCTTCCTGACTTAAACTTTCATAGGCTGTTAATGCTCTCGCAAAGCAATCCACCGCCATCATTTCGAGTACATTCACCAAGACAGTGCTCGTCTCCAATTACTATTATCGCATACGGTGTGAGGCTGCGATGGCTCTAGTGCACGTCAGTGTTTTTAGATTTGTTAACTTTTCAAGTTGTTTCTGACATGAAAACATCAGTGTGCTATTCGGAAACTTGATTTCTTGGGACTATTTCATCTATTCAAGTTATTCCTTCGCTACTGTTATGACCCTGAAGACCCCAACCAAGATTTATTCGCTCATACTTACGTCCCAAAGCCTAATGACTTCTCTGACCTGGCAGAATACTTTGTTCGAAAGGTATGTTTTCAGGGTGCTACCTCTATCTCACAACTCATGAATATTCAGAGTCTCGTTCACGCAATATCTCAAGTGCGCTTTGAGAATGGCAAGACACCTTCAGTAGTTCGTCAGTTCCTTGTCGACCAGCTTCGTTACAACGACAACACAGTGAATCCGGTGAAGGTACAACAATTCAGATGGTGAGTCTGAACAATGTGTTGGGTCTTGCAGAACCTAGCTGCTATTCGACCCTAAAGGGTTTCTGGACTAGGCTCAAGGCTCAGAAGAGAGGAAATATCATAGAAAACTACTGAGCACTCGGACTCATACTGGTAACTGGTGAAAAGATTGCTTGATTATGTAAGCTACAAAAGTGCCAACATAAGGTAAGGTAAAAACAGTCTCTACAAGCCCAGCCAGAAATGAATCCCTACACCAGTTAGCATGATATCGTCACAAATAGTTACTAATTCCAACGCTCTTTAGTACTTGGACATGTTCTACATATGCACTATGATTTCAGCTCCCAGCTCATCAACGCCGATCTGGACATGTACTACGCGCCCTCCGACAGGCAGCTGCTCAAGCTGCATCAGAAGGCGACGTGGACGTACGTTCGAACGAGCAATATGCTTGACGACGCGTTCGAATCCACCAATTTAATATACACCGCTGTAGAAACAACTATCCAGATGGTGGTATTCTGAACTATGTGTTGGGTCTGCTTGCCTAAGCTGCTATGCTTGTGGTGACAAGTGCATTCGACCCTAAAGGGGAAGCAAGTACAGCAGAGATCTAGGGGTTGGTGCAAAGGGTGCCGTTCATCGGCCGACGTAGAGCGCAGGAAAGCGCAAGAACGAAGCGCTTAGGGCGGCCAATGCGCGGGAAGGTAGCGCTTGAGCAGTGCAAAGCGCGGGAAAAGCGCAAGGTGGGTTTACAAGCAGAGGTTCGTAATAGACGTTAAGGATGTTCTTATTGCCAATAGATACTGACTATGGCATGTGACGGATGAGCTTTTACACTGATAGTGAGGTGCAGGGAGCTTCTATATGATTCGATGATGTAAAATATGAACTACAGGTGCTTATATATGTCTAAAAATGCGCCCCTGAAGCGGAGCCGAAGCGAGTAGGTAAGGTATGTAATAAGGGTCCATGACATGAGAATTGAGCAATCATTAAATAGAATATGGTCTGATATGGAGAAAATGATAGGAACACATACCAGTGAGGTTAGTTTGGACAATGGATGGACATGCGATGTAGGGCGCTTCGAGCGCGGGAAAGCGCGCCTAATGCGCGCGCAAGAATGCTGCGCTTGGGGCGGCCGATGCGTGGGAAGGTAGCGCGCTGAAGGTACAACAATTCAGATGGTGAGTCTGAACAATATGTTGGGTCTTGCAGAACCTAGCTGCTATTCGACCCTAAAGGGTTTCTGGACCAGGCTCAAGGCTCAGAGGAGAGGAAATATCATAGAAAACTACTGAGCACTCAGACTCATACTGGTAACTGGTGAAAAGATTGCTTGATTATGTAAGCTACAAAAGTGCCAACATAAGGTAAGGTAAAAACAGTCTCTACAAGCCCAGCCAGAAATGAATCCCTACAGCGCGCTTGGCGCGGGAGAGTTTTGCTTTGCATAGGGAATGATTGGAAAGGTATTGGCACAAGTTGTGCATCAAACTGTACTCTGAGACAGGTCGCATATATAGCCTCTGCAAGGCCACAGAGATATCAGTCTCTACACCGCGCGCTCAAGGTAACTACTGATTCCTTCTGATCCCCAGCAGCCTCCTGACCTCCACCAATTCCTTCCAGGTGTTTTCCACCCATTTGACGGTGTCTTCCAGCTCCTGCTCCTTCTGTAACGCTGTGTCAGTAGGGGTTGCATAGGAGCTGAGCAAGGAGTGCATAGGCAGGAGGTGTTGCAGGTGTCAGGGGCATTAGAGGTGTCAGAGGTCCTGGTAGAGTCTTAGAGGTAGCGCCAGTGCCTTGTAGCAGAAGCATAACATCCACTACAAAGCATCATTCATAGAGTCACCCTGCTTCGTCGTACCGACTCACCTGGTGACTAGAGTGAGCATCTCCATGGCCTACCTTGCGCGAACAAGCCAGCCCGACGGACTTTGTTTTCTCACCCAGATTCCTTGGTTTTTTTTTTTTTTTTTTGGTCTTCTCTTCTCTCTGCATTCGTCGTGATCCATACATCCCAGTTCCGTTCCTGTTCTAGAAGTACCTTCTAACTTTTCTCGTCTACTTCTTTCCAACGTACTATAAACTATCCAACCTTCTAGTTTACTTTTCTTTTACCATACTACAAATTGCCCAGCCTCTCTTGTTTACTCGTTTTCAGCACACCTTAGAATTCTCAGCCTCTCTCGTCTACTCATTTTCCTTTTTCTTTTGATAGATCTTAACGTTCGCAGCCTCTCTCATATACTCCTTTTAGATATTCGCACCGCACGCAGTCATCACGGCCCTCAAGATCGAGGACATTGCGAAGCTTCGCAACATCTCGTTTGAACAGCCAGCATTCTCATTAAGCCCCCGCAGACGAGCCTCCGACTCCTCAGTAAAGGTACATATTGCCTCTCCCCCACCACAACCACCAGCCAGATTTGCACCCAACCTTCGTCACATTCGACAAAAGCATCAGGCCAACCAACAGTCGTCAAAAGCACAACCCCCCACGCAAGTTCATCCAGTTATAACCATGTCATCGATTATCTCACCACCAGTCTTACCGTTACTCCGAGGCGATTACGCAGGAGGAGAAGAGCCTAACGAATGGTTACGACAGCTTGACCTCAACCTACCTGCAACATGGACCGACGCGCAAAAAGTCGACAGGTTCCGTCGGCAATGCGCCCCAGGAAGCTTGGCCGAGACTTGGTTCGCCACATTGACAACTGCCCAGACTGCAACATGGGCCGATTTAGAGGCAGCATTCATCACCCGTTGGCCACCCAACTTACCGTTGCAATTAACAGCGGGACAGAAGAAAGAACGGCTCAAGGCCATTGTCTTGAAGGAAGAGGACATTGGGTCCATGCTAGATGACGAGAAAGGACAGGAATGGGGCCATGTGAGATGGGCAAGGCAGGTGCAGAGGTTGGTGCAGAGTTTTGGGGATAGCAATTGCCAGTACTTGGACGTGGTGCTCGACGGAGTGCCCGATATCTTGCGTGACCAACTCACGGACTCATACACGAGCTGGGCCGCATTCCTCGCAGGTGTTAACAGCGTCTCTATTAACCTCCTCAACAGAGCGAGACTACAAGCAACCGAGGAATGCACCATGAGAGACGACATCGCCCAGTTGAAAGCCAAACTGCAGTCCCAGCAGCAGAATCCGCAAGCGAGACCGTACACAACCAATCCCCCAACGTACAGACCTTACCCAAGACAAGTAGGCAGCATGGCACCCGCCCTAGCAGCACAAGCACAAGGCCAGCCAACTCAGCAAACCGTTGGACAGTCCAATGCAAACTTTGTTCCAGTACAACAGTACCAGATCCCAACGTTCCAGCCGCAACCAACAGCACCCAGCTACCAGCAGCCACCGGTCACGCCTGGACCAAACCTGTTTGCTGGAGCAGGCACCGTGCCCAGCACCAACCTGTTCTACCGCTACCAGCAGCCTCCCCAAACCCCTTCTCGTGCAAACACCACAGATCTCATTCGCCTAGCGACCCAATTTTCCAATCTCGCCCATCACCCAGATACAGAAGCAGGTCGTGCTGCCTACAACCAGCAGATCAAAGACTGGCACAACAAGAACGGCGCGGACGCCATGCCCAACACGGGAAGACCTTACCCGTTGAAACCAGGATCAGCAATGCTGGGATCGCGCGAGTGCTTCACCTGCGGAATGGTGACCATGCCATCCCATCAAGCCAGTAGCTGCACCAACCCTCCAACAGTACCACAGGAGACGAAGTGGAGAGAGATCATATCAAGCATGGTGGGACGTACCATGCGGTCGCAAAGCGCCATGATGACTCCATCTGCTGCAATCCAGTACGTAGCCACAGTGCCGACTACTTACTACGACCCAATGGGTCCCTATGCCACGTACCCGAACATATACACGGAGCAGCAGTATGAGTTCCAGGGAAACGGGATGGGACTACAGCAATGAAGGGCAACACTGTAGTCCCAACCGAGGAAGTCGTCGACGTAATGATACCAGTCTCGCCCACCTCAGCCCACCTCGAAGAACACCAGCAAATCTATTCACCCGATATCTCCTCAGGGTTCATTTCATGCATGTCAACTGCAGATTCTTCGCCACTAGACTCAGAAGTCGTCTCCACAGTATCCTCACCTGCACCGTCCGCAGAGGGCGACAGCAGCACGAGCAATCCTGTCTTCGGAGAGAACCAAGAACTATTGTCTATTAAGTTTCGTTCTTCTTCCCCATCTCCCCTTTCGTTAGATTTCACACTGTCTGATACTTTCATTTTGTTAGAACCACCTAGTTATGTCGCTGACTCCACTCCCAATGATTTAGTCCAATCTCTCGATGATGTAGTTTCACTCTCCACGAACCCCACCTCTGATTCCGTCGTACACGTCATGCCTTCTGATGCAATCAAACCCATTGACTTGTATTCGGTTGAGTCGAGAATGGTGCAGGCAGAAGGCCAACCGTTCATAACACAAATAAATCTGTATGGAGAAGGTGGTGATTCGTCCAACTTTCATGCACACGTTGACGACGGGGCCATGATCAATGCAATCGACGCTGAAGCATATCACACAGCGTCGAAGCGGATGGGTAGCCTATCTCCTTCCAAGCGTATACTTCGCATGGCAGACGGCTCCCTAGTACCTTCCTCAGGCGTCTGGAACAGGAAAATCAAGTGGCGTGACGCGGCAACTACAACAATGTTCGAAGTTTTTGCAAGTGGGGGCTCATGGAAAGTTCTCATAGGCAGACCGTTATTGAGCCAACTACAGGCAATACATGACTACTCCAACGACACCATCACTATCCCTAGCACCAACCCTCTCAAACATGAACCTACCATCATCACGAACCTCTTCGGAACACCCGCAACTCGTTCAAAACGACTGGTTAGTTACAAAGCCACAGTTTCGAATGAACTCGAACAGGACCCGTTTCCCTCCCAACCTACCGACACCCACGTTATGGTAGTTACCATCCCACCAGACGCCCAGCACCCAAGTCTCCCACAACCGGCAGTTCATGCCAGGGAACACCACATCTTCTCCTACACCAACGACTCAAGTCACACGACCATCACGGACCTTGCAACCAAACTCTCTCAGGCGGGAGCACACATCGTTATGGCAGACCACAGGCCAGCCTTAGAATTCGCATCCACAACGAGCGACTACCCTGAGTCCCCATGCACGCCAGTTCGGTTCACCGAATCAGCAACAGCGGGTGACAACATTGGAGAAGTACCGGACTTCCCAATCCCTAATGAGAATAGTTGCGGGATATATATGAGGCACACCAACCCGTTCAACCCGATATGAGTGAAGGAGATATTGAAGTTGGTGAAGATAGGCAAGGATTTAATGGAGGAACAACGAGGGAAAGTTCGTGAATTCATAGCGAAGAACACAGACGCATTTGCACTCACAGTTAAGGAAGTATTCCCAGTCGATTTCAAGTCCTTCAAACTCACGTTTCCACCAGATACCGCGTTCTCAACAAAAGTCAACCAATGGCCGCTAACCCCGCCTCAACGCGAATACCTGTACGCAAGGCTCAATGAGATGGAGTCTGCAGGCATCATTCGACGAATCCCTCCTGAAGATGTCAAGGCGTCAGCACCCACTGCGTTAGCACAAAAGGCTCACAGTGCAGACAGCGTCCCTATCGAAGAACTCTGGCACAGGGTCAACGACCAATGTGCACAGCATGGATTCCCAACGAGAGACGACTTACCACCATGGCCACCCATAACGCCCACGGTTAACGCTGTTCCGACCGGCCCTAAGTGGCGTATTTGTCAGAATTTCGCAGAGATCAACAAAGCCAGCCAAATCCCACCAGTACCCCAGGGCGACATACAGGCCAAACAGCAACGACTTTCGGGACACCGATGGATCAGCATCATCGACTTTGCAGCCAGGTTCTACGCCATACCAGTGGATGAAGACACTCAGCCCTATCTGGCATTTTACACAGAAGGACGTGGATATGACTGCTATTGCAGAATGCCATTCGGCCTAATGGGAGCGCCAACTACCTTTAGTGATATGGCAGCTACGGCCCTAAGAGATCAAATTGGTCTATTATACGAGCTCTACGTGGACGACAACGGTATGGCAGGAGACAACTTTGATGAGAAATTGGAAAGATTGGGTAAGTTCTTTAATCGTGTCAGAGAAAAACGACTCTCGCTCTCTCCACAGAAAACCCAGCTGTTCATGTCGGAAGTAGTGTTCGCGGGCGCACGAGTAGGAAAAGATGGTGTTCGACCTGACCTCACTAAACTCTCAGCCATAGCGGATTGGACACCTCCCCGAACACTACATAACCTCATGCAGTTCTTAGGCCTGACAGGCTACTTCCGGCCACTCATCAAGAATTACGCCAAAATAGCCGCACCACTCACCGATCTCGTACGCAGATTGGGCGTACCAGCTGGAGGACAACAGGTAGGTAAACGTAAGTATCGAGAACACCTCCGGAAAACGTTCTTAACCGACTACTGGAAACATAATCACATGGATACCTTCCTGCAACTCAAGAAAGCACTGATGTCTGAACCGGTCCTGCGAGGACCACGCTTTGATGGTACCCCGTTCATAGTAACAACAGACGGCTGTAAAGACGGATTCGGCGCAGTCCTCGCACAACGGTTCACAACGGTCCTACC
Source organism: Suillus fuscotomentosus (assembly GCF_016647785.1). Taxonomy (NCBI): domain Eukaryota; kingdom Fungi; phylum Basidiomycota; class Agaricomycetes; order Boletales; family Suillaceae; genus Suillus; species Suillus fuscotomentosus. The sequence goes on from NW_024539536.1 coordinate 295,616, forward strand.
CTCAGGCAAGACAACAACAGCAGCTCACCCCATCGCGTATGCGTCAAAACGGACCTCCAAAACAGAAGAGAAGTACAAACCGTTCTTGCTAGAATTTGCCGCACTGAAATTCGGCCTTGACAGATTTTCAGACGTCATTTGGGGATCTCCAATAGAAATTGAGACCGATTGTCAGGCCTTACGGGACGCCTTACTCAGCTCCAAACTCAACATTGCACACGCACGATGGCGCGACGGCATCCTTGCATACCATATCATCGACGTTAGACACAGGGCGGGAGTAACTAACACGGCAGCTGACGGTTTAAGCAGACAGTTTGTAACATTGGACGCAACAACTGACGACGGTGGCAATTGGACCGTCAACGAAGACTGGGAGTCTTCGAGAGGTATCATTCATGACCTATTCGGCCTCGAAACTGACAATATCTCCCCCCAGACTCTTTCTTCCGACCTCGCCAACCTACGGACCCGCTTCAAGAACGAACCATTATTCCTTGAAGCCTTAGATGCCCTCTGGAACCTCGACCACGGTAAATCGATAAAGGACAAACGACGTGCACGCATCAACACCCAGTCCTACTTCATAGACGAAGGGAAACTATGGTACATCAACAGCAAGGCCACCACCAGAACACACAGCCGGCTAGAATGCATGTCGCAAGAAGAGGCAACTGAACTGGCCAGACAGGAGCACTCGATGAGAGGGCATTGGGGACGAGACCTGGTCAAACTTCAACTCATGGACCATATCCATAGCCCTCACCTCAACCGTTCCATCACCCTCGCCATCATGGACTGCGCGAAATGCAAGAACTTCGGACCCACGCACCTGCATTCACTGTTAGACCCAATAGTACGCTGTCACCCGTTTGAACTCATTGTTGCTGATTACTTGAGCATGCCTGCGGGCAAAGGCGGTTTTTCTGAAATAGCTCTTTTTATTGACACATTCTCTCAGTACACTTGGGGATTTAAGTTCAAGAAAAAGGGAACCGCTAAGTCCACTATCGATTGTCTAACTAAAATACGTCATGACTTCCGAGCCCCAGAATCGTTCATGATGGATGGAGGTTGCCATTTCGACAACCACGATGTCACCGGATGGTGCGCAGCACACAGCACTCAACACCATGTGACAGCAGCCTATGCTCCATGGATCAATGGTGTAGGGATTCATTTCTGGTTGGGCTTGTAGAGACTGTTTTTACCTTACCTTATGTTGGCACTTTTGTAGCTTACATAATCAATCAATCTTTTCACCAGTTACCAGTATGAGTCTGAGTGCTCAGTAGTTTTCTATGATATTTCCTCTCCTCTGAGCCTTGAGCCTGGTCCAGAAACCCTTTAGGGTCGATTAGCAGCTGGGTTCTGCAAGACCCAACATATTGTTCAGACTCACCATCTGAATTGTTGTACCTTCAATGGGTTAGTGGAAGGCACGAATAGCAAGTTGTTGGGGAGATTGCGTTGAGCCTGCGCACCAGAGTTGGGAGAAGACGAGTCTAGCGCAGGAGCAACCCTGGACGAAATTCCAGCTAGCTGGCCAGATCACTTCGAAGCAGCCATCCAACACCTCAACGAATGCACCATTCCCGCATTCCAGTACTCGCCGAAAGAGCTGTTGTTGGGGTTGGTTATCAACACAACCATCACACCATCGCAAGTCACAGCTTCGGCACCGTCACAAAGCGACGTCGACGTTCACTCAGCCTACGTGGCGCAACAACGTTTGGACTCACAGTTCCACACCACGATCCACGCCATCAAATGCAAGCTCAAGTTCGATCGAAAGGTCTTATTATCTGGAACAGGTGAAGTCGTGTTTGCTCCAGGACAGTTAGTTCAAGTCTACGCTAATGAGTTAGATAGTACCTTCAAATCCTCACGAAAACTCGTGCCTCGGTGGTCTGCACCACGACGCATCGTCTCACAATGCAGCAATTCATATGCGCTGTCCACCCTCGAAGGGTTTCCAATGCCAGGCTGGTACCATGCCAGACGCCTGCGCCGTTTCATACCTCAGTCCAGAACAGCATTAGCTGAGCTGCAGAAGGAAATAGAGGACAGCAGAACAGCAGAAACGAGTGGCGAAACAACGGAGGGAGGGGTGAGCATCGAGACATTGGAAGGAGAGACGAGCGAAGACGCGAGGATGGTGTACACTCTTCAAGACCAACCTTCGTTTCCTCTAGAAGCGGTTGCGTTAGACACGCCGTTCAGAGACGCGACCCAGGAGTGTCGCATTTGTTGGGGGGGTATATGTGTCAGTAGGGGTTGCATAGGAGCTGAGCAAGGAGTGCATAGGCAGGAGGTGTTGCAGGTGTCAGGGGCATTAGAGGTGTCAGAGGTCCTGGTAGAGTCTTAGAGGTAGCGCCAGTGCCTTGTAGCAGAAGCATAACATCCACTACAAAGCATCATTCATAGAGTCACCCTGCTTCATCATACCAACTCAACGCCAACAGGGTAAGCCAACATTTATCTTGCTCTGTGGTTGGAATGGGTTCGTACTGCAACGCAGAACGGCAATCTTGGGCGCGACCCTGAGCCGTTTGCATTGCAGTATTCCATAACGCCTGAAAATTGTAAGTACTGAATATGTTTCATAGTGAGTGCCACGTATGATCGCCGAATTGCTGATGACTAGCAGGCCTGGGATGATCATCGGTGGTTCTGGGACTGGTAGTGGCTAGTACTGGGATCAGACGAGCTAGATACAGTTAGAAAACTCATGTACCACTTGTTGCGCTTGAAGATAATTGAACTGGCTGATCTCTTGTTGCAGGTTGAGCTCGCTATGTTCCATTGAGATGTTGTAGTAGATAGCACTTCAGATCTGTGAGGCAAGCGGACTGATATCTGCCTGGGAAATTGCACTTCAATTGAATCAATTAACTCAGCTTGAATTTCATGCGCTCATTATGTAATTGTGAGGCGCCACTGATTTTGCTCAATGCCAAGCGCTACGCGCTTTATTCTGCCCGCCACAACTCTGCGGATTGAATCAATATATGACATAGTAATGAGCTCGCTCTGTTGCTGTATGGCTGCAAAAATACTTGCAACGACCATGGAAGTTATTCATACTCCGCTTGGAGGTGCCGATGGGCTTGCCGATGTCCCAGACCAGTCATTTCAGAGACACCCTCTATTCTGGAGGTCCACAGATGGGCCTTTGCTTCGAGTACTCGTACAATATATCAAGGTGAACTGGAATATGAGTTCTCATTCTTGGTACGTTCCTGTCATTTTGGTCTCTTACTACTAACAACTTTGAATCATCCAGGTTTTCTACTATGCCCTGAAGTCGGTCACGGTGTGTATTCGACTCACCATCCAACTCGTTCAAAGGAGCCTGTTTTTCTCATTGCATCCTTGTAAATTCTGAACACGATGATGTACGTATTCGCTTAGATCTACATTTCCGTCGCACTAATAATCGTTTATTGATAATAGCAACTTCACAGTGACGCTGCCCTTGGTGACGTCCAGGTCTACCCAGACAAGGGCACCGTTGCTTTTGGTTCAGGTCTTCATGGAGCTTGCTACCCCTGGTCTTCAGGAGCCAGTGTATCTCAGTATGTCCTGCTCGCCTCATAGTCTTACAGGGTACTAACGCCATTCACAGTCGAGATCCAATGTCCTGAGAATGCCATCAGCGGTATTTACAGCATGTTGAACAGGCGTCGTGGCCAGGTCTCCAGCGAAGAGCAGAGGCCGGGAACGCCCATGTTCACCGTCAAAGTGTACCTTCCCGTTAATGAGTCCTTCGGCTTCAACAGTGATCTCCACTCACAAACAGCTGGTTATGCCTTCCCCCAGTGTGTGTTCGACCACTGGGAGATCATGAACTCTTACTAACAACTTTGAATCATCCAGGTTTCCTATGTCCAGTGCACACGCCTGATGGATCCCTGTGTGGTCTGCCCAATCATATTTCGAGGGCGTGCCGCATTATTATGGCTCCTCTTTCCATTGCTGAAATCCTTGCACTCCTGGTGGAAGAGGGCCTCAACGAAAGAAGGATGGCGGGGGAGCAGTCGCAACCCATGCCGTACGGAGGAAGTACTACACATTTATGTCAGAATTGAATTGTCTTTATCCTGTCACTACCTTGCTCATGCCTGTGCAAGATTTTATATTGTCGCATAATCGCAAATAACACGCTGAAATTTTGGTCTCACTCTGTCGGCCCTGCCATCAGGATTGTAGTTTATTATCCCTTCGCGCCATTTTCGCTCACGCTTGGGTATTGCTTTGTCGTAGAACAATCATACTTGCGAAATGTTATATAATTCTGTCAGAATTTTAGTTTGCTTGTAGTTTCTTGTCCCTTCGCGCCATTTTCGCTCACGCTTGGGTATTGCTTTGTTGTAGAACAATCATACTTATGAAATGTTACATATTTCCGTCAGAATTTTAGTTTGCTTGTAGTGTATTGACTATCAGTGCCATTTTGCTCCTGTGTGTGTATTGTATTATTGTAAAATATATTGACATATCATACAGTAAAATTTTGATTGGACTTTGCCAAATCCATCTATAAAAAGCATGTCCTCCCCAAATCCGTGATGTTCCAAACTAAATTGAGTTACAACTTGTTGGACTCGCGAGTTAGAAACGAGTTCATGCCATACATTGTAATCCCCTGTACTACATCATAATGGTCATTATTGTTGTATCCCTTCATTGCAATTGGCACACAGATTGGCAGCTAAGTTCCCCTCCAACATCCAAAAGAACTTGGAATCTGGATTGTCACTCTCAGCTATTGAGACCCTGACTGGACACTGAAATTTTCAATTGAAGTAAAACACTTTGTGGCTTAGAGCTATTGCTGCGAGCAACATTTTACCCCATGTCGTTGCAGCAGAATCCTGGCCCATGGTCATTTCCTCCGAGTCATCTCAGCCCTGAACACTTGTCTCCGAACCAACGACAGCACCAGAAACTGTGCAGGAACTCATTCGCAAGGAACTCGAACAAGACAGGAAAGATGCCGAGTGCAAGTTTTCTCGTTACGAAGATGCAGGATTACTACCTGACATGGCTGAACGCACAACGGATATAGTTCGTTTTTGGGAGGTATGTCATATCATTTTTTTTCATTAATTTCATAGAATTAAGGAGTATTATATTCTAGCAAAAAGAACACACATTCCCGCTTCTATTTCGTGTCGCCATGGACGTTCTGCCTGCTCAAGCTTCATCTGTGCCTTCTGAGCGCATATTTTCATCAAGCAAAGAGACCTGCACTCTACGGCGCAGCAACCTATCTCCGACCATACTCGAGGCGCTACAAGTTCTGAAGTTCACTTACAAGCAAGACCACCTCAATTTTACAGAGGACCTGGTAGCTAATGAGCAGGACTACACGAGTGCCATCAGAGAACCTGTGAGAAGAAGATATTGTCATATATCGTTATATATCGGAATATATAGGAAAGGTTTTCGTCACATTGTAATATAAAGTGATATAAAGCAATATATGACCATGTAAAAGCACCATAATCAGCATAATCCCCAGCAAGAACTCACCGGTTTACTGATGCAATATCTGGACCTGTGACTTCAAGAGCAGTTGACGAGCTAATGGCTGCTGGGAATCTTCGCGAGCTCGATCAGTTCCTTGCAAATGCAAGGGAAATTGATTGTAACTAGTTTATTGTAGTTTCTGTCTGCTCATCGTGTATTACTTGCAAAAATCGTCGTTGGCAGTATCTAGCATCCCTGGCTTCTCATTGGCTGAACCACCGGTTCGCATAATTCCGAACTCGTTAGTAACTCGCGAGTCGAACGAGGCGCAACTCGTTGCAACTCGTAAGTATCGAACTGTGTCGAGGTACCACAAATTTCCAACTCGATTCGATTCGATTCGATTCGCCTCGCGGCAACACTAATTCAGGGCTCCGAATGACAAGAGGGTACCCGTTGATGACACATCTTTAATCACTGCGCGTGTTTTCGCGACTTATTTCATGCCCAACAGTAACCTTCCCCTCGGTTTGCGCCTTATTCATGTCCGATCAGTAAAACGGGCATGTTGTTCACGGAACTTACACCAGGCGGTAGCCTCTGCGCCGTCTCCTACGCTGTCTTTCGAGCTTGCTGAGCAAAAAAACGTGTTTTCTACTAGGTGAGTTGTCATTTTGTATCAGTTATCAACGCTTATGCAACACAGGCGACGCGGACGCCTGCCCAAAACTTTTACGGCCCCAATGTCGGAGCTCGAAAGGAGAGTCCTTGCGTTGCAAAATACGCAAGCGCCATCGGATGTCATGCATTCTCAGTCGGTGGGCCCTCCCTTTTAAACTAAACCCTTCACGTCCACTTTCTGATGTGAGCCTAGTTGGAAGCAACCCCGGAGTCAGAGGCAGCGCTTTTCCCTCGTTACACGGACGACGAGTTATTCTCAATGTACGAAGACTTAATACCTCAACAACCGGTAGAGCTCGCGAAGCCCTCAGAGGAACACAGAGAGAGACACGCCATGATTGAAGTGAGAGAACGGGTTTGTGTTTCTGTGCGTCTTCTTGATCTCAAAATGATGGGGTCAAACATCCTTACAGACCTTATAGATGCGCGACGGAGACTTGAGCAGCGCAGAAAGTGCAATACGAACAGCTCAACTTTCCGGTATTACACTACCCGAAGACATTGTCAATATCGTGCTAAGATATCACGCATTGCACGGAAATACGGAAGTATTCGAAGGATTCATGGCAAATATTTTGACCGGTTCGTATTCGATACATGTACTCGCAACTGTTGATTAACTATATCTATGCATAGGCAAACCTTCTGAAACTCAACGAGATCTGCATATCAAATCGTACCTGCGCGACCCGGCTGTCTTTGCATCGCGCGCATTTCCCACTCGTGCTATTGACCTTCTACATAAGTATGAAGTTTCTGGCCTCCATGCCCCCATGAAATCCTATTCACGTATTATATCCTCCCTATTCTCTGTCTGTCCCTCTCCTTCACCTCCCTCGATATGCTCAACACTGGACGCACCATTAGGAAGACTGGCCGCGAATTCACAAGCTTGGGACCTTTTCGCGCACATGCGCTATGTTGCGCACCCGACCCCAGATGCTCACCTCTACGCGTTGATGATCCGCGCGTGTGCTTCAGCATCCTCATCTCCCGAACCCGAGCGTGCCCTGGACCTGTGGACTGAGATGCTCGACGCGGGAATTGTGCCGACCGAAGGGGCATACGATGCGGTGATCCGTGCTTGTGCGAAGGCTGGGGGAGAATGGGTTTCCGAGGCCATCAGGTTTGCGCGGCAAATGCGCGACCGCTTTGGACGCGGTTCTTCTGAAGTTGGTGGTGGGGACCTTGAAGGGGTTGGCGGGCCACGTACTTGGACGGCTCTGCTGGACGGCTGTAAGCGTGTGGGTGATTTGGGGCGTGCTAGATGGATCCTGGCAGAAGCTGTAAGAGCTGACGGTCTAACTGACGAGATGATGCAGCACATATTCCACGCTTATGCCGCGTACAGACCCCCGTTCAAAAGGGGTGCAACGAGGATCGTGAACGACGGGGCGGTTGTAGCATCAGCTTTGAATCAAGAGGGACCGCTCGCAACCGCCACCGAGTGCCCATCAGACCCGCCCCCAAAATCTGCAGGTGTTTCTTCCGATTCCGGTGCAGTTCCAAAGGATTTGGCTCATATGGCTACAATGCCTTCATTTTCGCACCTCCCACCCCAATCACCGGGCGAGGTCGTCGCAGAGGCCACGGCTCTCTTCGATAGAATCCTTCAAGATGCTAGCCCTGCCTCTCGTTCATCCTCAAACACGCCTCCCGACCCTTTCGCTGGAAGATTCAACATCAGACTCACACCACGCCTCTTCAACGCGTACATATCCGTGTATTACTCACATGCGAGTCTGGAAAGTGCGCGCGATGTGTTTGAGAGGCTGTTTTCATCTTTTAGCGTTGACCTTATGGGTGATTCACGCGCTTACGTCGATGCCCTTGAGAGGTGTGCACTTTCAAGGTCGCATGAACGTGATATTGCAGGAACATGGGCTGATGAACTATGGACGCGTTGGGAAGAGCTTGAGCTTGAGTGGGCCAGTGGGGCCACGAAGACGACAGTAACTGCCAGGCTAGTTGAGAGAGCACACACTGCTATCAGAAGGGTTCATTCCTTGTCTGTCTTTGATTTTTCCAACATCTATAGTCATACTAACGCCTTCATCTAGAAATGGTGATGTTGACCGTGCAATCACACTGCTCCGCACATTTATGTCGCGGTATCCTCCAACCGCGCTGCTGCCTCCGGCCCGCAATCCATCGTCTGTTGATGGAGATGCTCCCAGCATGAAAAAACGTACGATCACTCTCTTCGCAAAACCACCCATTCTCTCGACACGAACGGTCCTCAATAATCCATCCGCTACGCCTCGCCCCCTCGTGCGCCTCACATCAGCCATCGGTCCACCTGATGAGCGTGTACCGCCTTTGCTGAGTTTCGCGGATGTGGAGTTGCTGCATGCCCGATTAGTAGAGCAGGGTAGGGTTAAAGAAGTAGGGTTTCTGAAGTGGGCGTGTAAGGCGTATGAGGGAGCGCTGAGAACTCGTAGGGAAGCTGTCCTTGGAGCGGTTCCGGCGGGAGAGGATGTCCCATGAGAGGCGAGTATCATCTATATTATATCTAGTTACAGTTGTTGCTTTTACACGACGCCATCGCACTGCTCTTATTCATACTAGCTTTCAGTAGCGGTCTGAAAACATCGATTGGGATATATCTGCCACTGAAGTGCTATTGGTATTACATACGACACTGCTCTGCTCTGCTTTCCAAAAGTATCCTACAGATTGTTGAACTACGGCTCGTGCGGTTATGCACCATCCTTGATGGCAAGCCAAGCAGGCCTGCTAGAGATATCCTTCCACCACCTGTGCATCAAATGATTAAATCACATCCACGACAGCCGGCATGATAGCTCTTACCTCAAAAGGCTAGGCCTGCTGTCAAACACCTCAGCAAAGCTACCTCCGAGTCCGTAAAACGCAGTGCCATACGGGAGGTGGTACAAATCAGCGAGCGTGACAGACTAGATAGCCAGCGGATACCGTTAGTTCATATCCAGAGTAGATGTCAAGAGGTGAATCAGACGCACGTCACTAGCAAGGTACTTCTGTTTGCTGAGGATTACCTCATACGCATCCATCTTGCTCTGGAGGCTCGCCAACAGCTCGGTGACACGTGCCTCGTCTGTTTGCAGACCACGGCGCCTTGAAAGATTGTCTCAGCTATGTCGGATCAAGAAAGAGAACTACTCACAGCTTGAACACTTTTTCGAACACAATTGGCTGCACGAAGTTGGTGAAGTTGAAGATCTCGATCGAAGCTGCTTGCTCGAACAGAGCCTCTGCCTTGGGATCGCTAGGAGTCAAGGAGGTGCCTTGGTTGGGGTATTTCTTGCTGAGGTATCTCGCGATTGCGCGCGACTCGTATAGAATGAAGCCGTCGTCATCCTTTGAAGGCGCAAATTAGCGGATGGGATAGATCTGGTCACGATTTTGCTCACGATGTATGGAACCTGTCCGAATGGCTGGATCGCAGTGTGCGATGTGGCCTTCTGTTCGCCTTTGGCCAAGTTGACCGAGGTCAACTCGTATGGGACGTCCTTTTCCTTACAGATGAGGGCGACGAGGCGGGTGCATGTGGAACCGGAGAAACCGTACAACTTGACCATTGTGTGAGATTAGATGTGGGGGTGATGATGGTGGTATGTGATGATGAATATCGATGAACGCATGAATATTTATACCTATGGTCTAGAGATTACGATAAGATCACACGGTGCTGGCGCTGGGGCCATCTTCTCTTAAGCCAATTCAGGAAAGGGTTAATGGCGATTAGGTCTTGCCTTTACAAAGCTCATCAAAGCTTAATGGGAAGGAGCTAGCTGAATGCTGATCAGGCCTAGACCCGAGTAACTGCGTATCAGTACGCGCGCTGGCAAACTCAGCAGCAGGGGGGACATTCAGGATAGCGGCGATCCTGGATGTAGAAGCTGTTGGTTGTTGTGGGGATGTGCTTCTATGTAGGACCTAGAAGTTTCAAGTTGGCGGTGGCTCTGACCAATTACCAATCTAGTCAGTACCATCCACGGAGTTGATTACTGTTAGTGAGTCAGCATCCTTGTCATCGTTGATCTTGTCATCATGTGATGATGAAACCGAACGTTCCCGATCAACCAAGATAGATGCTCCAAACTCACTTATCGATCCACGGTCTTCCACGGGAGACTCTTAAAGTATACGTGTGTCCCCTCCCCCACTAATACTGTTCTTCGGTTCCGGATTCGATACCGCGAGACGTTTCCCCAGAGACCTCAATTGTCAGGATAGCTTTGAAACAGGCAGCGCCTCGTCAATGGATGCTATCAATTTTGCGGGAAACGATCGATGATGTATATATATGATTTGACGACTGGAGCGCTGATATTGCCATCGTACTCGGCTGGACTCTGAAGACAAATATCACGTGCACTTTTCGTACGGTCCGTGCGGTCCACTTGGTTGGAATATGTTAGTGAATTGTCAGTGAACAATACAGAGTCACAATGCACTCCGAACTCTTTCCGAGCCTCCTAGTCCTTCGACTAACTCTTAAGCTGTCTTTTATAACGGTGCAACGCGACGTTATATCTGCTGTCTAGAATTCGGGGCTAGTGACGTGGAACCAGAACGCAATTAATGTCCAAGTGTATGTTGTTCCCGCCTGATTGATCATGCTTGGCTTCTTTAGCAATTCCTGAGATACCTCTCTCAGTTTCAGGGTTGGACCTTCGAAGGCTGCTTGCCGCATTTCCTACCGTAGGCAAGCCTCCTTAACAACATAATCGACAATAGGGCGACCATGTTGAACATCACTGTCGTCTTCTCGACTCATTTCAGCATGCCAGAAGCATATGCCGTGAACATGACTATTGTGACCATGGTCAGACTCAGACCTATTGTTTATGCGAGTGACATAACACCGATATTTCTCCTAGCTGTGGATAGAAAAGGCATGCATCCTCGCCGAGCAGCCTCCCTTCGAGGCCGTTATGAGAATCTTCGGTGTCCCATTATTATGCGGGACTTTGTTTTCTTATTTTCGCATTGTGAAGTCATCACTCGTCACATTTCCATCTGTTGTCATTCCATTAAGCGATATCTTCGATAACCAAGCTGCTTCGCTAGATGGCACCACCGGCAACTTCGATGGGAATGGCGCCACATATGCAGCAGAGTACCTACCTGAGGGCCCGCGGTTGTATAATGGAATCTCAGTGAGGATCATGATGACGTTTCGTCTATTCACTCAGCAATCTTCAGTATGACCTGCCATCGACTTGGGGACAAAGCCAAGACAATGTCATTGCTGGAGGACAAGTTGTGAAACTCTCAAACGCAACTTATGTTCACGAGCTGCACATTGTATATGCAGGGGATAGTTCGGGTAGTAGGTGCAGTCAACTATCCGCATCCTCTAACGCGTCGACTTGAATTCATAGGCGGATTGAGTGGAACGTTCGGCCTGAACTATGCGGATAATTCAGTCAAGTACTTGCAATGTTAGTTTTCCTTGAACCCTATGCGGACTCTGCCAGCTCATGAACAGCATTCAGTCACTGGGCAAGGCTGGTTGAATATCAATGGGGGAGCAATTCAAACGTAAAACGTGCATCATCTTTGCAAACTCATACCGACCTTTGACCCATAACAGACCATACTATTTCGAAGGATATTCATCCACAAAGAATTGGAATTCTAGTCAAATCTTCCAATTATCGCTATCTGTACCGTCTCGTGCGCCGCTTGAAAGCATCACGCTCCCAGAGACGGCTTCTACCTCGAACAGACTTCATATATTCGCGCTCTCTATGACACCATCTTTTGAACTTGCCAGTGGTCTTCTGGTGCCTCAGCTCTCTGTTCGTAGTGCCCAATTCAGCACGAGGTGGGAAGACATCAACGGGCAGCGAGCTCAAGCCGTCGCCATCACCCTTGCGAATCTGCTTCCAGGGAGTTACGCGACCTCCTCGAACACATCCATAAACTCGCGGTACGAAATATCAGTAGCAGGCGAGGGGGTCTCTACGGTCACACCTGGCCTTGTGTATCGCCTGGTACCCGCGGACCAGGCTCGTGTAGACGTCTTTGTTCTCAACGACGGCGGGACAGGAAATGCGACAGTCACGATCAAAAACGAATTTGGAAATGTCATTGGGACTTCCGTGGGATGGCCCATCGTCCCGCTGCGGACCGAATGGACAGCAGACGCTGATGTACTGGCCACACATGAGACGCCCACTTGGTGGAATCAGGCCAAGTATGGAATCTTGTAAGTACTAGATGATTCTCGAGGATTACATGGACTTATGTATTCGCAGCATTCACTGGGGCATCTACAGTGTCCCTGCTTGGGTGAGTATGTTTGTGCTGTCGGTGATGCTCCCGTTGGTTGATGCATTATAGATAGGGCCCGCCTGGTTCATATGCGGAGTGGTATGAGTAAGGACGTTTTTCATCATACGTGGGCTATTTTGACACAGGAATAGCTGGAGCCTCCATAATCCTCCGAATTCCAACTCGCCGACATGGGTACATCACCTGGACACCTATGGGAAGGTATTTATGATAAGCTTTCAGTCAGCATTAACGTTCATGCTTGTGCACTGCAGGACATCGTATATGATGACTTTATTGCCAACTTCACAGCGTCTACTTGGAATCCCAGTGCTTGGTTAGATCTGTTCTCCGAAGCTGGCGCGAAGTACTTTGTCATCGTTACTGTGCGAGCTGCTCGCTATTGGTTGTCAGTCAAGTCTAACCGTACTGCATTGCAGAAACATCACGACGGTTATGCACTGTTTGATACAAAAAATACCACGCACAGAAGCAGTGTATACCTCAACCCATATCGTGACTTTGTCAAAGAGCTCATGGACACTGCGAAATCTGATTATCCCGACATTCATCGCGGAACATATTACTCGCTTCCCGAATGGTAAGAATATTGATACCATGAATATAGCTCCTGTTTCTAATCTCCTGCAGGTTCAATCCATACTTCTTCAAGTACGGGTTTAGTTCATGGCCAGGAGGTTTGGCGCACAATGCCTTCAATGCGTCTGAATTGGAACCTTATACTGGAATACTGAATATTAGCGACTACATCGAAGATTTGCAATACCCCCAGATGCTGTCTTTGGCGCTGGACTATGACACGGAAATCATGGTTAGCTCATCATTAGACCGACCTCTCATCATTTGTTGACGGGGAGCCAGTGGTGTGACATTGGAGGCCCCAATAAGACGTTGGATTTTGCTGCACAATTTTATAACAAGGCGATGCAGAATGGTTATCAGGTCACCATGAATGATCGTAGGTCGTCTTTGCTGCGAACTTTTAGTCATGTCTGATGCAACACCCACTTGAGGTTGTGGTGCAGTCCCAGACTTTGACACACCAGAGTACGCAACATTCGCTTCCCTGTCCACTCGCCATTGGGAGACGAGCGAAGGGATGGACCCGAATAGCTACGGTTTGAATTCTGCCACCAATGCCAGCCAGTACAAGAATGGAACGACCATCATCCAAACACTTGTCGATATCGTGAGCAAGAATGGAAACTAGTGAGGAATAGCCTATCGTCGCCTTGGTGCTTTTTTTAATTCAATCCCGCAGTTTGCTCGATGTCGGCCCTACCGCAGAGGGTGACATCATCGCACCGATGGCAGACAACCTCCTCGCCGCCGGCAAATGGCTAAAGTATGCAGGCGATTGCGTCTATGCAACTGTAAGTCACAAAAACTCTCTTGGCGCTTTTTTTTTCAGATGAAACATCAGGATTACTGGTACCAAGCGGCCCAAGATCCGACGGGATCGTTTAGGTTCCTCACCACACCGAAAACATTTTGCATCATCGCATTCAACAAGCCGAGCGATGGGAAAGTCACGGTGGATGCGGGTGGCGTGGTGCTACCGATTCAAAAGGGAGATAGTGTTGTACTGCTGGGACCGTCAAGGAATTCGCAGAGCCTTGAGTGGGACGTTGATGGATCGGGTGTCTTGACCATCGTGGTGCCTCAGGATCAAGTCAATCAGGTAGATTATGCCTGGGCATTCCAGGTGTCATATTCTGGGTGAACATAGGATTAATTAATAGCAGTGAGGCTGAGTGAACGGCAATGTTCAAACGTCACGTGATAGAGGCCTCGCACGTCTCATTTAAGTTAGATCTGTTGTGTAGATTCACCGGTGACATGGAAGCAGAACAGATTGACGGTTAGGCTTGTGACCCGAGCCTAATTAATAGTGAAGTGTATATGGTTTCAAATTTCAGTGTGAGTGACGTTGTTCCGACTGCCTGATTTATCATGCTTGATTTCTCCAGCCATTCCTGAGATATATCTCTCAGTTTCAGGGTTGGGACTTCGAAACTGCTTGCCTCATTTCGCATGGCAAGCCTTTCTAACAGCATAATCGATACGAGGGTGCCACGTTGAACATCACTCTGGTCTTCTCGAATCATTTCAGCATGTCAGAAGCATATGCCATGAACATGATTAATATTGTGACCATGGTCAGACGGTATTGTTTACGCGAGCGACATAACACCGATATTTTGCCTAGCTGTGGATAGAAAAGCATGGATCCATGTGGAGAAGCCCCCCTTCGAGGCCGCTATGAGAGTCTCTGGTGTGCCATTACTATGCGGGGCTTTGTTCTTCTATATTCACACTGCGAAGTCATCCCTCGTCACATTTCCATCTGTTGTTATTCCACTAAGTGGTCTCTTCGATAACCAAGCTGCTTCGCTAGATGGCACCACCGGCAACTTCGATGGGAATGGTGCCACATATGCAGCAGAGTACCTACCTGGGGGCCCAAGTTGGTTTTATAATGAAATCCCGGTGAGGATCGTGATGATGTGTTGTCTATTCGCTCAGCAGTTTTCAGTATGACCTGCCATTGGCGTGGGGACGAAGCCAAGACAATGTCATTGCTGGAGGACAAGTTGTGAAATTTTCGAACGTAACTTATGTTCATGAGTTGCATGTCATATATGCATGGGATCATTCGGGTAGTAAGTGCAGTCAGCCATCCGCATTCTCTAACACGTCGACTTGAATTTGTAGGCGGATTAAGTAGAACATTCAGCCTGAACTACGCGGATCACTCAGTTAAGTACTTGCAATGTTAGTTTTCCTTGAACCCTACGCGGACTCTGCCAGCTCATGGATAGCATTCAGTTACTGGGCAAGACTGGTTGAATATCAATGGGGGAGCAATTCGAACGTAAACCGTGCATTGTCTTTTGCCAACTAATACTGACCTTTGACCTTTATCAGACCATACCATTTCGAAGAATATTCATCCAATAAGAATTGGAATTCTAGCCAGATCTTCCAATTATCGCTATCCGTACCATCTCATGCGCCGCTTGAAAGTATCACGCTCGCGGAAGCATCTTCTACCTCAAACAGACTCCATATATTCGCACTCTCTATGACACCTTCTTTTGAACCTGCCAGTGGTCCTCTGGTGCCCCAGCTCTCTGTTCGTAGTGCCCAATTCAGCACGAGGTGGGAAGACATCAGCGGGCAGCGAGCTCAGGCCGTCGCCATCACCCTTGCAAATCTACTCCCAGGGAGTTACGCGACCTCCTCAAACACGTCCATAAACTCGCGGTATGAGATCTCAGTATCAGGCGAGGGGGTCTCCACGGTCACACCTGGCCTCGTGTATCGCCTGGTCCCCGCAGACCAGGCTCGCGTGGACGTCTTCGTTCTCAACAACGACGGGAAAGGAAATGCGACAATCACCATCAGAGATGAATTTGGAAATGTCATTGGGACTTCTGTGGGATGGCCCATCGCCCGGCTGCGGACCGAATGGACAGCAGACGCTAATGTGTTGGCCACACATGAGACGCCCACTTGGTGGAACCAGGCGAAGTATGGAATATTGTAAGTACCAGATGATAGATGGTTCCCGAAGACTGAGATGATCCATGGACTCATGCATTTACAGCATTCACTGGGGTATCTACAGCGTCCCCGCTTGGGTAAGTATGTTTGTGCTGTCGGCGATGCTCACGTTGGTTGATGCATTTTAGATAGGGCCCACCTAGTTCATATGCGGAGTGGTATGAGTGAGGAGGTTCTCCATCATATGCGGGCCATTCTGACATAAGGACAGCTGGAATCTCCGTAATCCTCCGAACTCCAACTCGCCGACGTGGGTACATCACCTAGACACTTATGGGAAGGTAACCGTAATGAGCTTTCAGTTAGCATTGACGTTCATGCTTGTGTACTGCAGGACGTCGTATACGATGACTTCATTGCTAACTTCACAGCATCTACTTGGAATCCCAGAGCTTGGTTAGATCTGTTCTCCGAGGCTGGCGCGAAGTACTTTGTCATCGTTACTGTGCGAGCTGCTCTTTATTAGTTCTCAATCAAGTCTGACCATGCCGCATTGCAGACACATCACGATGGTTATGCACTATTTGATACAAAAAATACCACGCACAGAAGCAGTGTATACCTTAAACCACATCGCGACTTTGTCAAAGAGCTCATGGACACCGCAAAATCTGATTATCCCGACATTCATCGAGGCACATACTACTCACTTCCCGAATGGTAAGAGTACTGGGGCCACGATAGCTCCTGTTCCTAATCCACTGCAGGTTCAATCCATACTTCTCCAAGTATGGGTTTAGTTCATGGCCAGGAGGCTTAGCGCACAATGCATTCAATGCGTCTGAGCTGGAGCCTTATACTGGAATATTGAATATCAGCGACTACATCGAGGATTTGCAATACCCCCAGATGCTGTCTTTGGCGCTGGACTATGACACGGAAATCATGGTTAGTTCGTTATTAGACCGACTTCTTAGCATGTGCTGACGGGGGCTAGTGGTGCGACGGTGGAGGCCACAATAAGACGTTAGATTTTGCTGCACAATTTTATAACAAGGCGATGCAGAATGGCTATCAGGTTACCATAAATGATCGTAAGTTGTCTTTGCTGCGAATCGTTAGGCATGTCTGAAGCAAACCCACTTGAGGCTGTGGTGCGGTCCCAGACTTTGACACACCAGAGTACGCGACATTGGGTTCTTTGTCCACTCGCCACTGGGAGACGAGCGAAGGGATGGACCCGAATAGCTACGGTTTGAATTCTGCCACCAATACGAGCGAGTACAAGAACGGAACGACCATCATCCAAACACTGGTCGATGTCGTGAGCAAGAATGGAAACTAGTGAGGGATAGCATCGTCGCCTTGGTACTGGTTTTATTTCATTCCACAGTTTACTCGATATTGGTCCTAATGCGGAGGGCGACATCATCGCACCGATGGCAGACAACCTCCTCGCTGCCGGTAAATGGCTAAAGTACGCGGGCGACTGCATCTATGCAACTGTGGGTCACGAACACTCTTTTTGCACTCCTTTTTTTAGATGAGACGTGTGCGCATCAGGATTATTGGTATCAAGCGTCTCAAGATCCGACGGAATCATTTAGGTTCCTCACCACACCAAAAACATTTTGCATCATCGCATTCAACAAGCCGGGCGATGGGAAAGTCACGGTGGATGCGGGTGGCGTGGCGTTTCCGATTCAGAGGGGAGATAGTGTTGTGCTGCTGGGGCCGTCGAGGAATCCGCAGAGTCTTGAGTGGGACATTGATGGATCGGGTGTCTTGACTGTCGTGGTGCCTCAGAATGAAGTCGATCAGGTAGATTACGCCTGGGCATTTCAGGTGACATATTCTGGGTGAACGTAGGATTGATAGCAGCGAGCACTAAATGTCTGATGGTCGAACGAGTGAATGAATTTTTTATTTGGCCGTCTACGCTCTGTGACACGAGCTCATCAATATTGGTGCCACGTGCACTCAGGTGGCAGTTGTCTTATCTAATATCTTCCTACTTTCAATTTTTCGATGAACTTAGTCTGTCTGAACCACCAAAGTGTTTGGTGCCTTTCAGTGATTGTTTTTTTATGTCGATTTCTTGTGTTGCACACACTTGACCGGTCGACCTTTCAATTAACTTTGAAATTGTCGCGAGTGTCTCAATCTCAGGCTGGTCAAGTGCAACATGCGCCGCGCTTTGCAGCAATCCCTTCCGGTTGTGTTGCTATTAATATTGGCAATCGGCAAGGTCTGTCACTAGCGCGTGCCACAGAGTCGATGCCCTCTCAGACGAGCGTCAAGTCATCCTTCAACTGCATTTCATCACCATCCAGGAGTCTTTCACAGTATCGGAGTACTGAAACATCCATCCATCAGCTCAAACAAGCTAGTAGCTCTTCAAAGCTTCACATTTTGCAATTTCAATCACTTTACAGCAAGTGACAAATCTTTGAGCCCAGCTCATCGCCGTTGGACAGACTGAGCACACTGAAAAATCGTTTCACAACTCCATTACTTGTACCTGCCCTCAAAACATCCAAGTTTCAGCTTGGTCTTTGATCCTTGGATTGGTATCCTCAATTATTCTGTCCCATCTCACAATCTGTATTGCGATTATCATTGTTCTCTTGTCAAGAATCGATGTCAGTATATCCGTCTCTTATTCCCTCTCTTGTCGTCTGATCTCATGAACAGTTATTGGATATGTCTGAAGGAACTTGGGAAAAATTGTGTCAAGTCGCTGCCAAGGGTGCTGAACATGACTTTCGTGAACGCCACCCCCATCCGAAATGTTTGGAAGGCACCCGGGTGGCCCTTCTCAACTACATCTATCCATTATTAGACAAGAAAGACCAGAATCAGATCATTTGGCTGCATGGTACTGCGGGCGTTGGAAAGTCTGCCGTCGCATTTACGGTAGCTGAAAGGATGAAAGGATTGAAAGTGGCAGAGCAGAGTCAGCAGACACATACAGAGACGCGACTCGCTGGAACATTCTTTTTCTCCCGCAAGCACACGAAACGGCGTACAGCCGGTTACTTCTTTGCGATGCTTGCCTACCAGCTGGCCAGCAATTTCCCCAGCGTCAGGACGCATGTGAATAGAGCTATCCTCAATAACCCTGCCCTTCTAGACCCTGACAAGTCTGTTCGCGATCAGATGGAAGGCTTGTTTCTTCAACCACTCAGGAAGCTTCAATATAGACTACGTGAATGCGGCAGTCCGCCTTTGGTGTTCGTTGTCGATGCCCTTGATGAATGCACATCCGAAACCCTCGATCAACCCTCATTCGAATTCTTTGATAGAGACAAATCCGAAAGCGAAATTGCTGAACTCATATCCCTGCTCGCTCAAGCTCTTCGCGATCCTGAACTGCCTGTGACTCACATTCTAGTCACAAGTCGCTCGGAAGGGCATATTCGTGAAGTCATGCACAACGAACATGTGCGCCCGCTAGTAGGCGAGATACCAGCGAACATTTCTGGTGAGGGTGTTGCTACCGCCATCTCGCTAGACGGCGCAGATGTCGATGAAGACATTTATCGTTTCTTGGAGGACTCCTTCGGAAAACTGCGGCTTCGCTATCCCACTTTTCCGCATCCAACGGATGCCCAACTTGAACGGCTAGCGAGCCGAGCGGGTAGACGTTTGACGAGTCAACTGCTACCGGGAACGGAAGTGTACAAGTTATACGACCTTATCCTTTCCACATGCGCTGACCCGATGTTGGCATACATGCACTTGTCCATTGTTGTTGTCCTTGTAGATCCTCTGCCGCTCTCACAAATATCGGAACTTCTTGGCCCTGGTCAGGGCAGGGACGTAGAGAACGTGCTAAGGCAGCTACGGTCTATAATAGATATTCCTACCGACAGCAGCCTCCCCGTGAATATCTATCACTCGTCCGTTCGCGACTATGTTTCTCACCACTCAAACTGCTACCTCCGCCAAGTACAATACATCACATCACCACACTCCCTTCTTGCATTTTCTTCTCTCCACTTGATGGTGCGCGAGATTCCAGAAAGCACGGCCCTCTTGAATGCGCTCTCGGAATTAACGAATCATAGCCAAGTTATGCAACCCGATGACCCTCGGAAATTAAAACACTCATTATCCTTCATGGTCCAGCCACCGGAGCCAATGCAAGCTCTTATAACTTTGTTGTGGCTTCGGGGGAATTACCATCCAGAGTTACAGTTTTGGCTAGATACCCCGGACGGGCGTGCCTGGCTGCAGACAAAAGGAGTAAGGGACTGGCTGCAGACCCAGGGGGGAAAGGGCTGGATGCTGACCGACGGGGGAGACGAATGGTTGGTGACCCCAGGCGGGCGAGATTGGCTGCAGACAGAGGCCGGGCGAGACTGGCTGGAGACGGACAGTGGGAAAGACTGGCTACAGGCAGGCAGGGGGGGGGAGAATGGTTGTGGACCCAGGGCGGACGAGACTGGCTGCAAGCATAGGCCGGGCGAGACTGGCTGCAGACAGATGCCGGGCAAGACTGGCTGCAGGCCAATGGACAGAAAGATTGGTTGTGGACCCAGTGCGGGCGAGATTGGCTGCAGACAGAGGCCGCACGAGACTGGCTACAAACAGAGGCTGGGCGAAATTGGCTACAGACTTACTGTGGGGAACACTGGCTGCAGACTGACGGCGGGCGGGACTGGTTGACCACACAGGGCAGGAAATACTGGCTGTTCATACAACCTGAGGATGGGCGAGCTTGGCTGCAGACAGAGGCTGGGCAAGACTGGCTGCAGGCCAACAGTTCCACCCAGCTATCTTTGCCGCTTCCTCACCAGCAATATTCATCCTCGTTCTCCCAGCAATATCTGTCCTCATCCCCCCAACCATTTGTGCCTCCACACCTTATGCAGACCTGGGATAGTTCCTCAGTGCTGCAGATGTCCGGCGTGAGACACCAATTACGAACCTTTGATGGGCAAGCTTGGCTGCAGACCGAGGATGCGCAAGAATGGCTGCAGACCCCGCGCGGGTGAGACTGGCTGCAATCCCGGGATGCGCAAGACTGGCTACATACCGAGAACGGACAAGACTGGCTGCAGTCACAGGATGCCCGAGACTGGTTGCATACCGAGAACGGACAAGACTGGCTGCAGTCCCAGGATGCGCAAGACTGGCTGCATACCGAGAACGGACAAGATTGGCTGCAGTCCCGGAGCAGGCATGACTGGCTGCAGACCAAGGGCGGGCGAGACTGGCTGCAGTCCGAGCACGCGCAAGGCTTACTGCAGACACTGCGCGCACGAGACTGGCTGCAGACCGCGAGCGGAAAATACTGGCTGCAGTCGGAGCACGCACCAGACTGGTTGCAGACCCAGGGCGGAAAAGATTGGCTGCGGTCGGAGCACGTCCAAGACTGGTTGCAGAGTGAGAGCATAGAAGACTGGCTGCAGTCTCAGGATGTGCGAGACTGGCTGCATAGCCAAGATGGGCAAGACTGGCTACATAGCGAATATGGGCAAGACTGGCTGCAGAGGCCGGACGGCCAAGCGTGGCGGCTGATCACTGTCTGGGTGACCATGGAAGAATTCACGAGTAATTCTGAGGCGATCAAAGAGTACATAATCGCTCCAGAATTGTCTTTGCAACCAGCTTTTCAGGCTATCCGGCTTTTCAAGGCCCTGCCGGATTTCTTGATGTTCCTAGTATTTCTGGTGTTTAGACGTCAGGATCATTCCACCACAGCATTACCGGACATGAAGATCATCCATGCTATGAAAGCCCTTTCAAGATCCACAGACGAAGCACGGAAACAAAGTCAATCAGCTTCGGCCGCCCTCAATTACGCATGTCAAAATTGGGCTATTCATCTGTCGCGAACTCCGAAACCGTGGGATGCGAGGCTCGCGCATATGTTTCAGTCTTTTTGGAATCGTAATCTTGCCTCCTGGCTCGAAAGGCAGTGGTGTTTGAAGGATTTGCCGTCTTGCCTCACTATTTTGTCCGACGGCGAGAAACTTGCGAAGGTAAGCAGCTTGTGTTCCCAATGGTTTCATAGACTCGCAATCTGACCTGTGCTTATAAGAACATCTTCGAGCCCCTGGGTCATATCAGTAATCATTCTGGAGCTCCGGTTTGATGCCACACGTCACACTAATAGATCTCGTTATCCTATGCATAGGTATCTTAGTACTGCTAAGAAAACATTTTGCATCATCGCGTTCAACAAGCCGAGTGATGGGAAAGTCACGGTGGATGCGGGTGGCGTGGCGTTTCCGATTCAGAAGGGAGATAGTGTTGTGCTGCTGGGACCGTCCAGGAATTCGCACAGAGTCTTGAGTGGGAGTCGAGATTGATGGATCGAGTATCTTGACCATCGTGGTGCTTCAGGATGAAGTAGATCAGGTAGATTACGCCTGGGCGTTTCAGGTGACATATTCTGGGTGAACGTAGTGATAACGGTCATTGGTCAAAGCGTCCACTGGTGACGTTAGTCACATCAGTGTATCACGTGTTTGACAATTTAGCGCTCCGAATCGTGACGGACGATGTGAACAATTTTTTATTCCTTTGGGTCCACTTCCACCACTGTCACTCAACCAGCCACAACCGTGTATACATATCACGCCATACAATTAATGTGTGGACAGCGCCAGTCTCATTGACCTTGCTTGGTCTTTTTATGGCCACATACGCCTTGTAAATGAGGTGCTTTATTGCGTTATCTCATTCTTCTTCATTGCCGATGGAAGTGAACTAATAATTGACGTCAATCCACTATAGCAAAACTTCCTTGTGACATCACCTATATAACATCTAGCGTATCAGCAATCTTCCAGTCCCTCAATCCCCCAATTTTCTCCTCTATCATCATGTCTGGAACGCTCGCTCTGACGGAACCACCAATCAGCGGTTACGCCCACTACTACACGTCTCCAGAACCCTCCCAGCTCGGCGCAGGAGCAAAAGACATGACTCTAAACCTATCTTTCGAAATTGCAGAAGACGATGAGGGTATTTTTATCTCAAAGGCAGCTGCGGTTTGGCAGGGTGCTATTCCTAAGAGAGCGATGGTTCCGCTTCCTGCTCGAGCACGTGCGATGCACACAGGCACTAGCTATGTTCATGGTCATGCCGTCGCTCCTCCGGTCGATCTCATTCCATGCGATGGCAATACGTCACACCACATGCAAATATGCACTGACGAAGTGGCGCAAGATGCCTCCGACGTATTTCAGAGTATCTCGGCGACACTGGGTCTTCGGTCATGGAGTTTTGAGGTACGTCGGCTTCTTTTCGTTGACGTTGCTTACATCACTGACATATTCGTCCAGGAACTCCGTACAGAATGCTATTCGCAATCTCGTCTTGCTACTGGTGTTGCTCCTAGAGCAGTCCCTCCTGGCGCGCCGTCCTGGATGATCATCCCCCCAGCTTTCACTCCCTACAAAGCGATGACTTAGTTTAGATGCTTCCGATTGTGCGATAACCATGTATGGTAGTTCGATCTTGAGTATGTAAAAGGTTATAATGTGTAGTACTATGTCGACAATATAGTTATCCATCGCTCTATTCTGTTATATATTCATGCGTAGATAACTTAACTGAACCTCTCTATCAAAGAAAGATCACGCCATCTCTTCCGCGACATTAGCATATGCTTCGTCTGATTGGACCCTTCTCTCGAAATACCTCCGTCCCTCATGCAGCACGAAAGACGTTGCAGCTATGAGTAAGATGGTCAAGATGTCCTCCCAACGAAGAGCATCTGTCTGGAAGATCGCTTGCATAAAGGGAACATAAACGAGCGCTAGCTGGACGAGGAATGATATCGATACGGTTGTCACGAGCATCTTGTTTTGCATCAGGCCACATCCGAGACCACGGTTCTGCACTGCAGACACGAGGTCAAGGAAGACGAAGCACGTAAAAGTCTATTCAACATGTAAGTCTTGGCAAGTAGAATTCAGGAGTTTAAGAACCAACCATGGTTTGTTCCCGTCTCGATACAAGATCATCACCCAACGCAGTGGTATAGATGAAAGAGGTTCCACAGACAATGGTAGCAGCCGAGAAAAGGACGCGATATAACAGGCGTTTCGTTATTATTGGTTCGTTTTTCTTCCGTGGAGGTCTTCGCATGACTGCTGGATCTACTGGGTCGACGCCTAACGATTGACTTGGAGGTCCTGGTACCTAATCAGACATTTGCTAGTCGAGGGGGATCCAGAGAACGTACCATCCATCAAAATATTAATAAAAAGTATCTGCATGGCGTTGAGCGGGTTACTGAACCCAAGCAAGGTACTAAGTGTAATGAGCGTCAATGCAGCGGCAGCTGTGCTGAGCTGGAAAGACAAGAAGTTTTGGATGTTGTGAAAGATCGATTTGCCTTTAGAACCGCTTAGTTAGTTACACGACCATGATTTGAAGAACAGATTGCTCACCCTCCTCGACAGCAGGTAATATCGTACTGAAATTGTCATCCACGAGGATAGCATCAGCAGCTTCCTTCGCGACGTCAGTGCCACTTTTCCCCATCGACACACCGATGTCTGCCATTTTAAGCGCTGGCGCATCATTGACTAGCGAAACGGCCGGAGAGAAAGCAGGCAAAATTATATAAGCTTAGCCATGGTATGATATAGACAGCACTCACCCCCGTCTCCAGTCATAGCCACAACAGCTCCACGAGCTTGAAAGGCTTCGACAATTGACATTTTGTGTCGCGGTGTCGTCCGCGCGAACACGCTGACGCTGCCTACCCGCTCGATGAGCTGTGACCGGCTCATCTGGTCGAGATCCTTTCCAGTCAAGCAATATTTGCGGAGCTGGCTATCGTGAGCGTGTGTAGGACCGACGTAGAGCCCTAGCTTTTGGGCGATAGCCAAGGCTGTCTGCTCAGCATCCCCGGTGATCATCACAACTTGTACCCCGCCGTTCTGGAGCAGGCCGATAGCATCCGCGACTCCCTTGCGTGGGGGATCAAACATGGCCTGAAACCCAACAAAGACTAGATTGGTCTTGTCCTCATCAGGCACTGGGGTCCGCGACACCGAGTGGGTGGCACGGTGCTGCGGTTGTGTAGAATCCTGACGTGGAGAATCGACAGATCCGTATCCATACGCCATGGCAATTACTCGAAGGCCCCGCGATGCTGTTGCTTGAGCGTTGTTCAGTATGACGTTGCGCGTGCTAGCGTCTAAGGTAGGTGTTGAGCCGTCCGTAATAAAGTAGTACTTGCAACGATCCAAGATGACGTCAATGGATCCCTTGACGTAGTACATTTCGCTAGGCGAACCTGAATAGATAGTTGTGGAGTAGGAGTGAACACCGCTGACGGCCATGTACTTTTGTTCCGAGTTGAAAGGTTTTTCCGAAAGGCGGGTGAAGGACTTAAACCGATTTCAGTATAAAACACTGACGGCGTCGTTGCTGTAAACCTACCTGTCGTTGATCTGGCATATCGAATGAAGACAGAGCATTCATCAACGCCACGTCGGTCGATTGTCCAACGTATTTGCCCTCGCCATCCTTGGACACCGAGGAATTGTTGCACAAAGAGCCAATTTCCAGAAGCTTCCTAACTGCTGGGGATATTGTTGACCGAGGGTCATCAACGTGAACGTTCTCATCAACGACATATATCTCTGTAACTGTCTGTTCATTCTTTGTCAGGGTGCCTGTAACATCAATTGTAACAAAAGACAAGGATAATGCAGTTATTGACTGACCGGTCTTGTCGGAACAAATGACAGAAATACAGCCCAAGGCTTCGACAGAATGAAGTTTTTTTACGATGGCCTTTCTCTTCGACATCCTTAACACACCAAGAGCTAATGTGACAGTCGTGACGATAGGGAGGCCCTCTGGAATAGCTGCTACCGCAAGAGATACTGCATGCAAAATTAAACGAGCAAAGGTGTCGTCAATGGAATCAGCTACCTCCGATGGTAAACATGTCCAGCCAGGGCCGTTGCTGCCACATGCCGATGAGGCAAATGACCCCAATAATGCCGAAGGATAAAATCGACAACTTCTTGGCTAGCTCATCCATGCTTAATTGAAGAGGTGTACGTTTTTCCTCGACCTGTTTGGAACTAAGTATGTTCATAATCAAAAGCTCAAAAGACACCCACATCTTGCATCATGGAAAAGATTACACCAAACTCTGTTTGAGTACCAGTCGCGATCACGATACCCATGCCACGACCTTAAGGTAGTGTGGGGTTTAAGCACACGAATCCCACTCTTAGTATTTACTCACCGTTCCGAACCAAAGTTCCCATGTATCCAATGCATGACCGTTCAGCTAACGCGATATCTCCGAAGTCCTCTGGGCTACCCGAAACAGTTGTGGACGTAGAAACTTGAGAGACGCAAGGATCTGAATCCTTTCGACGTGCATTGGTCTCACCAGTCAGACTACTCTCGTCAATTTCGAGGTCTACTGCCTTGATGATACGCATGTCCGCGGGAACACGGTCTCCCGATGAGAGCGCGACAATATCCCCGGGAACCAGCTCATTGGCCAGGATGTGAATATCACGTTGATCACTGTGAATGTTTGTAAACGTTGAGATAATGGAGTATTTGACAAAATATTCGTGCCGCACCGAATCACGTGGCAGTGGTGTGGCACAAGCTTGTTAAGCGCTTCCAGGCTTTTCTCCGAACGCTGTTCTTGCACAAAGCCAACTAGAGAAAATGAGATACTTCCAGGATATTCTGCAGATGCTCACCAGTCAGTACTATTAGCACTGCCACCGTGATACTGACTGCATCATCGACGTTTCCCATGACCGCACTAATCACAGCGCTGCCACATAGGAGTAGGATGAGCGGGCTCTCGTAAATGGTCTTAGCAAATTTGAGTAGAGCTGGCTCAGGCATAGATACGGAGAATTCATTGTATCCATGGACACCTTGCAGCTCTAGAATTGACGAACTGGGAAGACCAGAGACTGCCGACGTTTTGAAGTGTGCTAGAGTGTCCTAAAAAGGCAATTTGTGTCAGTACATTGATACCCGACACCGGAGCCGCCGCATGTTCCTTTTAGGGGATTACGCGAAGATAAAAATAGCACGATCAGAAAGCACTAAAGAAATCTACCCTTCCATCCTGGATTTCTAGAAACATTGTGGACACAGTGGAGGCAGTGCGGGACACGCACACAAATTTTGAAAGGACAAAATACTCACCTCAATTGTCCAATGAGCAAAACGTGCAGAAGGAGTGTCCCTTTTATCTCGATCCTCTCGAAGTCTCGAGTGCTGGCTGACCCGCTCTCCCAGCTCATAACGGTTTTCCGCAGCGCTATCCGAGAGTTGGCGTCCAAGGACACCCTTTGCTCTTTGCCAGAGTGATGGTAGTCCCTCGCTAGAAGTAATGCCACTGAAATCCGGATGAAGAATAGGGCCTTCAGGATGATGTCTCCTAAGGGTTGTGCTATACGCAAAGTGGGTAGCAGCACCAGGTGTAGGTTGTGGTTCACCACTCTGTATAGTGGACACAGACGGGAAATAGCTCGAAGCTGGAGGAGAAGGACTTCGCTGATGTGGATATGAGTATGTCTGGGATGCTGGAGCAGACGAGACCGGTAATATTGAATGAGCAGATGTAGACACGACGGAGGACTCCGGGATGACAGAAAGCTCGCTGGCGTTTGCGCTGGAGCTGGAGGTAGCCATTAGGGATGAGCGCTTGCCCAGTGCACCTGAGAGACTGCTGTGACGGCGTGATTTGGACATCTTGCTCGTTAGCACGAGAAATATCCTTCCTGTCAGTGTTTGGTGCGGGCAACGTGCTTCCGAAGATCTGCAACTCGGCCGTGTAACTTAATAGACAGGATC
Organism: Suillus fuscotomentosus; assembly: GCF_016647785.1. Classification (NCBI taxonomy): domain Eukaryota; kingdom Fungi; phylum Basidiomycota; class Agaricomycetes; order Boletales; family Suillaceae; genus Suillus; species Suillus fuscotomentosus. The sequence continues at coordinate 323,381 of NW_024539536.1, forward strand.
CTGGTATGAGCAAAAGGAGAAAAATTCTCGCTTATGAGAAATAAGTTTAATGCTTACAGTGAGCTTACGGCGTTGGTGATGGGGCAACGCTATTGGTGGAACAGACAGTACAATGTAAACCAAGACGAGAAGCGTCCTGAGCTACACCAAATGTGGCTTGGGTTTTGACTTGTAGATGCCGGCGGCCATCTCTTTCCTTTTTTGGTTCTAAAGAACCCTTCAGAATTAAGCAAACGCCCGATCGACCAAGCATGCACTGACTTCGAACGCATGTCTACAAGGGCTCTTGGTTCGTTCAAAGGAAGGAAGGGCTTGGCCACAATATTTTCATTAATATCAACATTTACCGGAATTAATTCAAACCACTTCGTTCGGGCCCATCAAGCGTCAGATCGTGATCAAGGAGCAGGGTCGCACTGGGCAAGTCACCGGGTCAACCGAGTACAAGCGATAACCTGCTCGCCACCTTGGGACCATCTTGATTCTTGAGACCACATATGACAGTCACCAGTACGGCATAACATTTTGAGATGGTCAAGACCCCATACGACCATAGGCCGTCTATCACCCAATCATATCGCTTCTCTCCGCCTTCCCCGCCACGGCAAGCGAGCGCCAATCACCCAAGACCTGCTCCGGCATTCGTGATCACAATATTGACCTCACACTCACCCATCACAGGAGCCGGCCAGTCAGACATGCACTTCGATTCACGGGTCAGCAACTCGTGCTCGAATATAGAGTGTCTGGAAGACTTGTTCAAAAGAGCACCGATAACCTCAGTGAGTACGTATACAAAGAACAACTTCGATAAAATGTCGTGCGAGAATCGAAGAAGAGGTGTGTTCTAGGTGAAAGAACATGATACACCATTAACACAGATGAGACCTTGTGAGTTCATCGTTTACGTTTGGCGTGTGTACGAAGACACGTAAGTTCGTGCTTCGCTTCGCGTATTTGCGCGTGAATTCTCTTTCACAGCGAGTGCATATAGCCTTGACTTTGCGGAAATGAATGTTGTCCACATGGCGAGTATGGCTATCTTTCTTGAGAATACTCGAGTATCCGGGCCACGTACACTTCACTCTCTCCTGACCCCCAAGCACGATGGAGAGACACAAATGTGGGTAACGTCTGGCTGAAAAACCGGATGTGGTCAGCCTCTCTGTAGCATGCCCATCTACGAATGACTGGAAGGGCGGTACGATGTGGTTCATGGAACCAGCGACCATTAGATCTGGGCGTCGTATGTGGTAAACGTTTGAATGAAAGACTGCGGAGATAGCGAATTCTACCTGGGGAAAGTTGTCCGACAGGAGGATCTGCCGTGACATTGACAACCCCGACAGATTCTTGCAACAGAGGACCGTACTCTTGGGGTGTTGCCAACGACGGAGAAAAAGTATCGGGATCAATGTCTGCTGCAGCCTGAAGCCCAGTACTAAAGATGAACTGCAAGTTCATGATGTTATCCATGTTGAATTTCGCGGGTAATGACGTGAGCGCAAAGAATCAGTAAAGTAGATGATGCTTAGCTGCGTGGATCTGCGTCATGCCATAATTCAAGGGCTCTTTTATCTTGAGGATTGACTATCAAAGAACGTGAGTTTGTCTGATATGCATACTAGTACACGCGAACTTTGTTTCAAAAGATCCCGGAGCTAAACTTCCTACCCTCAGACAGCTCATTATAGATATCAGATCTTCAATATCGCATCAACGTTCACCGAACGTTCTGCGGTGGGGTGGCACTCTAGCGTTGCCTGCCATCTAAAAATGAAGTTTTGAATAGCGCGGCACGGGTATACGGTTCTGAGTCACCCGGTCACCGTGACGGTGGGGCGGTAGTGGGTAACCAATTCTAGAATCGACACCCCGACATGCGCGGAATATACGGATACGCCACGGGCACTTGCCAAGAATTCCGACAACTGATGACCATGCGAAGGGATTGCCGATGGCGGATGGCAGACTGGGAGATCTGGTTTGAGGGTTGGTGAGGCAGGTACCGAACCGCCACGTGCCAACTTAGGTCTCTGCTGCCGACTCCGAGTCATGTGTCTTGGCTTGTAGACTGGGTAGCGCGCTCCGCTCGGAGACTGTATCATACTATCGCGGTGCGCAGAATTAAAAAAAAACCCGTTCATGTTACTTCGGGGCTTGTTTAGGATGGAAGTGACGAGTGTGTGTGCGAACTTTTCCAAGCGAAGGAAATGAAGACAGGCGAGGATGCAGGTTACCCTTGGGGGAAGGGATCGTCTCCATTCTTCGATAAAGGTCCATATAGAGGAGACTAAGATTACTCCGACGATGGGAACGAAGGAAACGTCGAATAGTGCGTTCTGAAGTACGAATGCATGTGGTGGACATTCGAAAGTAGATGATGCCGACAACTTGAAGCTCTTGAAGGCTTCCAATCGAGTCGTCGAACGATCGAAGGTATAAAACATGGTCTTCAAGGTCGACGATAATACCCTGGTGGCATAATAATTCAATGTGTTCGATGCTGGAGCGAGCGACGACTAGAAGTTGTGGTTGTGCTGAGCCTGCTAGTAGTACCATCAATCAGCCTCAAGTACGCGTGATCTGAGGGAGTGATATTGTAAAGGGGCAAGGCACCTTTTGCGATGTGTATTTCTTGTTCCAGGAGAACACGAGAGTAATTTACTTCGTTTTTTTCAGAAACGTTTGAGTTGCATCCGAGCGAACTTGAAGTCGATGGTCGTTGCTGCATTTATAAAGAATTATTTACAGCAAGTATGACTCAATAAGGTAAATGTAGAAATAACGTTAATATTACTTTGTTATCACTGTTAGAATATTAGAGAGAAAGTCAAGGGAGAGTCGAGTTGAGGCATGTATATGACCGGTAACCGGTGAACCCACGACTACAACACATGTATCGGATCACAAATAGTTATCAACGCTGTCCATGTAGCATAAAATTATCGCTTGCTTGAGATATGTCCGCATTAAATTAAATTAATCATAACTCGACCCCTTGACGAACGTTCACTTCCTGCGCTTCTGGACCTCTTTCAACCGTCGCAACACCATGCCTGCAGGATTTCACACGTTCGAAATGCCTCGCAGAGGCATCATCGCGAGATAGCCTGATGCAACATACCGAGCAGCACCATTTCATCTTGAGATGGGTAACGATGACATGTCGGATGACGTTCTCTCTTTTCATTACCTTTCCACAGCCACCCCAGAGGCAAGGGACCTGCCTCTCACTGTGTTCCGCGTGAGCCCTGTGCCACCTCTGTATATGCCTTGCCAATCGTATACGATCGCCCATGACGTGCATACCGCATTCCTGCCCGTTGTGCATCCAGCGACAGAGATAAGTGATAACGAGACCGCCATTAATACTCCTAGTTTCCTTGACGTCTTCTTCATCAAGGACAATCCCGTTGCAGAGCAGAGCTTTTGCCGGCCGGTCGGCATAACTCGACCATGAGGCTCTGCGTCTCTGACGCGGTGATTGGGAAGCAGGTTCATAGCCAGCTGACCCCGTACCAGGAGTCTGTGGACCTATTACAGCGGTTTCATTATGCCGAGAGACTGAACCTTGAGGTGTGCTTTCGTGTCGAAGAGCCGGTGGCGTCGGTCTCGAGTGGAGTGAAGGAGATTGAAACGCAGCGGTCGCGGAGCTGCCTACAGCCTCTACTTGAGGATACCATGAGCTATTGGGTGGTACTGGCGCCGGGGATTGTGGACTTCCTTGCAGCATTGCGGTCCTGCGGTCTTCATGCAAGACTTCTAATGAATGGACGGTCCCAGTATGGACTGGTCCATGCACAGGCCACATGAAAGAGCTGCTAGCTACCATGTGCGAAAGAGTTGAATGAATTGGTTGATATGAATTGTGAGCAGATGTCTCGAGTTCCGGAGGTAGAGTTGCAGAGGCACTGGTCAACCAGGCACCGTCAGTAGTCTGAGAAACCGTGATTGATGACACTACATTGCCAGGGGAAGTCACTGGCAAGCTATCATCATCGTGCCTCAATGCGCCATAATCAATGAATGAGTCGCCCTGAAAATTCTGATGGCTTCTCGCGAGAAAAGGATCATCAGATAGTATTATCCCAGTTCCACTGTTTCGTTCATGAGAGACGCATAAACAAAAAGGAATCCTGCTACTCACGGTGCAGTAACCTCATTTGTGTAGGACGAGGTGGGGCTAAACAACAGTAACATTGATCAGCTGGGGAACTAGCCAAACGGCAAAGAGACCTAGCGTACAATGACCATGGTGGTTCAACGCTGAAAATGGGCGAAGATCTCCGGGGAGTCAAAGACATTGTTTCCTGCCTAGGTAAGAAATTAAAGGGTTTCCGACCGCTGTCACAATTCATGATGAGCAACTCAAGGAGATAATAAATAACTAGGCAATGAAGGCGTACTGGGAATCAGAGAAAGGTCCCTCTTTGAAAGACATAGAAGTAGAAGCGTGGCCTTGGTTTTCAAAATACCACTAATGAGGAGTATTTGTGAACCAGTATGAGCCAAAGCGGCAAAGAAGGAGCGCTTTATACCTGTGAAGATGTGGTTTCTAAGCCACACTCTGCGATGTGTGAAATGCCAAAAAAGCACTATTTGGTCCATTGTATATGTACTTTCACTTCCTGTACGGAAATGGAGGTTCATGTATCATGTTTCCACTAGTAGTGCGGCCACTTGACAAACGCTCGGGCGGTCCTGTTGTAAAGACATGAGTCGACTTTCAATAAAATGGAGCTGTAACCAATGTAATCCGTAGTGCGCAAGACTGCGAGCGATCGGTGTATAAAGTTTAGTCATGGTGAATAGCGAAATGTGACGCACAGGAGGTTCATAACGGCCATTTCAAGCTGGCTGACATGCCATAAATATGAAATTCGAGGTCTGCGCGCGATCACGTTAAAGCCGAGGCGCAATGCCCCCCACGTGGCAACATGTACATGTGTCCGGCTCGTGCTACCCCAGAAGTTGGCCTGATGATAGGCAGCACAGCAAGACGTACGCGATTTAGGAGGTGCTGATGGCCATTCGTGAGAAGCACTGGATTTACAGGAGAACAAGATATGGAAGAAGTGGCAAAGCGCCTGCCGATATGACAGCGTCCGAACACTGTAACGTCCAAATAAGATGAAGCGGGAATAAAACTAGTCCTTCGCGTAGAGTGCCGAGCTTGCACGAAAAAAAAATTAGGTAGATGATGCTGGTGGACCGTGGACGGCCCTTTTGAAATCATCAACGTTGTTTGGCAAAAGCTTCTGATCCAAACAACCGCAATTAGATTGTGGCTGCAATATTCTCACGCTACTCGATCCACTTTGTTCAGTGAGTGAACGAGTTTAGATCTTTTGTCGAAAACCCATGGCCTCAAATCAAGCTCGGAGGAGTCGAAGCCGGTCTAGAAGCCAAGATAGAAACACTTATGACAGGAGAACTACGAGGAACAGAGAGTCCTTTACAGCAGACAGAAATATTTCTGGTCATAGCCGACGTTTAGGAACGGATACCGAGAGGGACGCACCTCGTCGGTCTCGATCCCCTCTTCGCTCGCGTAGGCGCTCAAGATCACGGTCTCGCAGCCCCAGGCGTAATCGCCAATTGCCAAGGTCTCGGTCCCGCTCCCGTGGTCCCGAACGCTCACACTCTAGGGAAAGGCATGAACGTCCTAAAGACAGAGGAAAGCACAGGCACAAGCGTTCACGCTCTCGTTCAAGTTCTGCGTCAAGTTTATCTGACACTGATTCGGAGCGAAGACGTCGTAAGAAGAAAGACAAGCACCGCAGTCGTGAGGAGAAGAGGGAAAGAAAAAGAGAAAAGAAAGAAAAGAAAGTGAGTAGTCCTAAGAATTATAACCATCAGCGAACCCGTTTCTCGCAGAAGAAAAGGCATGGGACGGCCTCTGGTGCTCAGTGGGGTAAATACGGAATTATCAGTGAAACCGAGTCAGTTCAATTGCAACAGCCGCGGCTGTATGGCTAATTTTGTCCCCTAGCTTCTACAACAAGACCCAAGAATTCCGCACATGGCTTCTGGAAGAGCGCAAAATAAACCCGGAGGCCATATCCAAGGACCAGGAGCGCAAAGAATTCGCTGTTTTTGTTGAAGATTATAACACTGGTGTGTGATTTCAGATAGCTTTTTGCCGATATCGTTTAGCGTTTGGCAGCGACCCTCCCTCACGAAAAATACTACCACATGGAGGCATACGAGCGACGAATGACGTCGTTACGAGCCGGCGAGTTCGTTCCACCGGCAGAAGACTCCTATGATCCTGAGGCTGATATACGGGCTCACTCTTTACGACACAAGAGAGCGCCCGCCGAACACGAAAGTTATCTAAGCAAGGAAGAGCTTATGGAGTTGAGGAAGGTTCAGAGCGAGAGAGTTGAGGTAAGTTGTTTGCAATACAGACAATGCTGGGATATCAATATCACATTCGTTAGGTTGGGAAGATGAAACTCTTGGGCATGGAAGTGAAACAAAATTTCGGGGTTAGGATGGATAGAACCATGTTCGACGATTGATTGGTATTAAGTAGAGGCTATCCTAACTCTAAGGTTCCAATACAATGTGTACATCTTTACTGTATTCTGCAAAAAAGTCGGACATTCGCGGACAAGAAGTGTTGAGGCGGTCACGGTTGCTTGTACGACATCTGGAATAGCCGATTTACTTACGTATACAGAGGTAGTACTTGTACGGGTACGCACATGTGACGCGCATCACAAGTCTCCTTTGCTTCTCATCATGGTCGACATAGTTGTTCTCGGTGCCACAGGTATGGTTTCACATGTTATTGTTCACCAGCAGCTAACTAGTGGTCCTCAAGGCTATACTGGTCGTCTCATAGCTCAGTACCTTGCCACGCATCCGCAGCGTTCATCTTTCACGTTTGGTCTTGCTGCACGGTCGCAGTCAGCGCTCGAGAAAGTTTTGAAAGGACTCAACCTCTCGAAAGATGATGTACCTGCATTCATCATGGACGTTACGAATCCCAGTGACGTGGTTGCTGTGGTACAACAGGCCAAGGTTGTAATTAACACCATTGGTCCATACTGGCGGTGGGGAACTTCTGTTGTCCGAGCTTGTGTACATCATGGGAAACATTATGTGGACTTGACTGGCGAGGTCCACTGGATAAAGGATATTATCTTTGAGTATGTGGAAGCCTATGTTGATTTTGAGAAGTACCAACTTGACCGCTTCTAGACTTGATTACGCAGCTGTCAAGTCGGGTTCAATCGTGGTCCCTTGCTGCGGGTTAGACTCAGTACCTTCTGATATTCTTGCATTCGTCGCGAACAAAACACTGAAATCCTTCGGTGGGCCGTCTACCACAATAGACCTCTCCACCTCGGCGTGGAAGCTTGGTGGTGCTTCTATTTCAGGAGGCACTTTCTCCACAATCCTCACTGCGTTGGAAGACGTTCCAAAGCACAAACTGCTCGCGATAAGGCAGAATTTTGCTTTGAGCCCAGGTTTATCTCGCAGTATTGAAGGATATATGGTAGTGGCTGACTTAATGTTGTTTATCAGTGGAAGGAACCCATTCTGCTCGACCCCGTATGCTTTATACCTTGCCGTACTCCGATCGACCCGTCTACGGGGCGTGGTATTTCATGGCAATCACCAATTCTCAGGTCGTGCAGCGCTCGTGGGGTCTGTATGAACTCGCACGCCGTCTCAACCATCATAATGCGACCGCTGTCGCTCCATTCTCCTACGGTCCGAACTTCAAGTACGAGGAGTTCGTGATTCTGCCAAATGCACTATACGCTATGATATATTCAATCGTATTCGCCGCGATAGCAGCATTGCTTGTTTGCTTCCAGCCTGTTCGTTATCTTCTCCCTGTCCTTGTAGCAGAAGAAATGACTGTGTGTGGATGACTTCAACAGGCAAGATGGTTGGCTCGCAGAATAATGCCCGGTCCTGGTGAAGGCCCGTCTGAGAAGTGAGTGCGATTGAATTTATTGATCTCACAACTCATGCATGTCATGACACACGCAGACAACTACGGAGTGGCTCTGTCAAAATCACTAATATCACTACGTCCAGTCCCAACTCACAAGGGGAAAAGATCGTTGTACAAAGTATTTTCCGGGGTCGAGGTGACCCTGGATACTTCTTATCGTCGGGTAAGTTCTATTTATACTCCCAGTGAACCATCAATCAAGTATTCATTCAACTTTTCAGTAATGATTTCGGAATGCGCACTAGCGCTGGCTTTGGACGGTGCAATCTTGCCTCAGATAAGCACAGGTGGCGGCATTTTGACTCCCATGACTGCTTTTGGAGACGTTCTCGTTGAGAGGTTGAGGAGATCAGGATATGTCGACATCGAAAGTGAGTTGTTAGTGGGGACAGAGGCACGTAAGACACGTTGAGTATGGACTCTGGTCGTTACCTGGTATTACTTGCGTTCCTTCGATAAACCTCATTCCGAAGCACATTTTAATTATTTCTGTCACATCTCCGAATTCACATTTATTTATATAAATTGCATATAAGTAAGTCATCGCTGCGAGTCAGTTATTGGAAACCACACGAAACCGCCTGAACCGACAGTTCTGATCAAGTACTAAGCTCAACCTGGAATTGTCAATTCAGCTTAAAGATTGGTTACAGATTTTGGGGCGCCTCTTCACACACTGCCTATGGCTCAAGCTTTCAAATTGCAAACTTGAACGGGTCGAACCCCAAAGCACATGTGTTACGGTGTCGCTGAGTATAAAAAACTCCGCCTCCTTGCTAGTTAATTTGTAACCTTGGTTGAACGTCCACTGCCAGATCCCAAGATCCTGTAAAGGATGATCGGCGATAAAAGTTCACCTGGAGCATCAAAACATCAAAACACAAGTTCGATAGATATTGTTGAGATTTAGATCTACAGCGGAAGAATCAACGACGAGTAACTGTAGGACAGAGGAGCCTAGCCGTGAGTTGCTTTTAAACACCGCGACTGGAGGTTTGTTTTCTATACCTCTTGCTTGGGACGTGTTCTTGTGTTCGGCTCCAACATCATGGAACCCTAGCTGACGATTAACCGGTAGTATTGATATTGAGTGTTGGTGCTTACAGTTGATCCTTGAAAGATTCCTGAGTTTGGGAGAGGGGGGGGATGGCGACGTGCTGATACGCATTTAGGCCCTGATGATGTTCTCATCGACCGTGCGAGACGACACGAAAGGATTGAATGATAACGGATGTAAATGCTCTTTGGTCAAGAATGATGTAGATTTGATACTTATCCTAGGGTGAACACAATATATGTGTGTTTGAATCAAGCGACGTCTGAATCATGTGGTACTAGGGAAATGACAACAATCATTTTGTGCTGAGCACACATATCAACCACATGTCCGCGGGGCGTGACCACTCTAGCGAAGAGCTTGGTTGTCCTTGTAGTTGTGGAAGGAAAAGGTTTGAATAAAAAAACTTCATCGCTTTAGTCTCCCGTAGTCAGACCTTGATAGAACAAAGACAATATCCGTTTCTTCTGTCCGAATTATCGCTCATTGGGCGCTAATCGGCCGCTGCAGTGGTTGTGTGCCATGAGTCGTTGCAAACTAACAAGTCTCCGGCGAGTCTGTTTGTGAACATCGAGCAAACTTATAATACGCATTGCCAGACATGTAATATGATGACAAAATCTGTTCGAGTTTGCTATTTTTTGGGTCGCATCGATGCGCGGGCCTTTAGCAGGGCGCTTGAGCTTATCGATGGCGTTCTACTCTCACGACCGAACCGTAAAGTCGGCTAAGATCTCTCAGTAAAACTACCATCACAGCGTCCATCTGATGCATTTTTCGCGTTTTCTTTTTGATCTGTCGTTGGATATACAAGTGGTAAGTGCTACTTGACCCGCAATTCATGAATGGCAAGCCCGATAAGAAAATGACTCAATTCCATAGACGATGGACCACAAATGATGCTCTTTTTGCGTTTTCTTTTTGATCTGTCGTGAGATATACAAGTTGTAAGTGCCACTTGGCTTGCAATTTATGAGTGGCAAGCCCGATAAGATGATGACTCGATTCCACAGACGGACTAGGTCACGCTCCTGGCGCGTTGCTAAACCAAGCCGGTCGGCATGCCTGTTTCGGTGATGATTAGTTTTTGGCAACCACCACAAAATGGCCGACCTTCAGCGTACCTGGAACCCCGCAGTTAGTGCCAGCCATGGCCGAAAAACCATGACCGCTATCGCGTATGAGATCTGGGACCCTTCCAAGGGTCCAACCGTTACTAACCTCATGTCCCCACCCTACCAGCTGGCAGGGACAGTGGTACATAAAATGCGGGCAATGTTTCGTTCAAGCCAGAACATCCATTCCATATGACGAGCCGACCGATGCACAGATACAATCAGTCCCAGGATATCGACGGATGGGCCAATTTGCACTGTAAGTAACCATTAGAGGTGTTGAGGTTTTTTCAACAGCAATATAGCAGACATCCTGGACGCTTTGATTAGTGAAGCCGGTAATGGCACACTACTTCACCTCATGGAGGAGGTGCGTGCATTATGGGGACGAGCAATATTTTCAGTTAAATGTTTCCTGCAGGATGAGGGGCTCGCCTTATTTCTCGATAAAACATTCGTCCACAACAAAGAGATTCCAATTGAAGAGGTGTCAGAAGCCGCCCTTCTGCAAGCGTTGGAGAAATATTTGGCAATTCCACCCACTGAAGCCAGCTCGGGTATCGAGGACCACCCTGAACCCTCCCAAGACGATCCTACGGAAATTGGCGTCCCAGATGATGCGCAAGAATGCGGCTGGATGAATGACGCCACACATGAAGTGTGCTCTGAGCTCGTACCAGCAGGTCGACCACCGATGCTCTTACATCTGAACAAGGCGCACGATATTCGTGGTCCAGAGACAACCGAAGTGGAGTGCATGTGGGTTGTACTCAAGTCAGGCTACAAACTCCCATGCGGGAAAAAATTCCAGCGTCGCAATATTCCTCGTCACATAGGGACGCATCTGGGGTTGCGCTTTCCGTGCGAGCAATGCGAAAAAAGCTTTACGCGCTCAGATTCTCTGAGGAGTCATGAGCGTGATAATCACATGGTCCAGGACACTAGTACCACAGATGCTGAATTGTACAGCTGGCCCGGGTAAGCGTTGCAGACTCATCATGTAAAGCAGTCGAACTTACTCATCACTAGCCAGGTTTTATGATGTACCAAGCACGTTGCCCCTATAGCACACATGTAATGAATGGAACCGTTATGGATGCACCGTTTTTCGTCAGAGTTTGATGACCTAAGCTGCTAACGATTTCAACATATGTTTAAAAATCGGCTTCATCACCCCCAATAGTTCAATAGACGCGAGAGCGCCGAACTCGGGATAGTCCACGATTACCTGAACCCGAGTAGTGAAGATAGAAGATACAAGTCCCTGGTTATCATCGCTAGTGAAAAAACGGGTTTTTGACCACACGAAGTTGGACGACCCAACATATATGAGGAAGCTGAAGTTCAACCTGCAGCGGCTGAAGGCTGCCTAGTAATACTAAGCTTTTATGAATGGAAACGCAGCTAGGATCGCATAACTGGGCCGCAAGATGTAGGTTTGTGAAGACCGCAGCTCACAGCTGCCAAATACACGGGCTAGAGCCAGGACGTACGGCGTACATCTGACAGCATTGGTTGAGTTTGCCGTTTACTGAGTACTGAACGCTTCTCCGATAATCGCACCGACGATTTTGTGTTGAAAGATGTCAGCTGGTGACGTGGCCACTGGCCAGTCACATGCCTTCAAACCATTAACATGCATATCGCAGTGACCGTACTAACTGCAGTACTAGTTATGCATGCCTCGTACACGCGTTGGCGCCATTGTCGGATGACTCGGATACCATTTCTTTGTCGCCCATAGTCTGAAAAACATGAAACTTGTCTGGCAGTCGAATTCGATGGAGTACTAGTAGGACATGAAGAAAAAATTGCACCATCCCCTTAACGTTAGTAAGCTTAGTAATGTCCTCGACGCAGCGCCAAGAGCAAAGGGCATGAGTGGAGCTGAGTTGTCACATAGGGCCAATGCCACTATACTATATGTCGATCTTCAGACCGACGAAGGCAGAAACGACGAATCCTGCATCAAAACGCGGCGCCACGAAATCCGGAGATTTATGTAAGTGTCGAGGAACCAGCTGCCATTGACAGTGCCATTCAAGTTGTATGCACAAGTCGTTGCTAGTTCAACTCGAGCTTGAACACTACCATCATCTCGCGGTGATGGCGCATATTGGCAGTCCACCTCAGCGTGTGTGTAACGTGTTTTTGTATGTTTAATGTCATCACTAATTTTTTGAATGGTCTCCTGCTGCCGCCGAAACATGCGGCCCCTGCTCAGCGCATTAATCTTGCTAGTATAGCACCGAAGAATGATGGAGTCTCACACAAAAGCCAACGACCGTCAAATACGCCGGACAGTGTCGAGGCCTACGACTTTTCAGATTGGACGGATATGTAGTCTTGAACAAATGTACGCTGGGTGTGTGACACACCAGGCCCATCGTCATTGAGGTTCCTAATCCACAACGAAAAGAAGTAGGCATGCTGCCCGAATCAGCATATAGAGAACAATGTTCATTGGGTACGTCTCGACTGATCACATGGGACTTGATGCCAGTTTGTGGACCTTAGCTTATTCTCCATCTTAGGCACTCCGGGTTGTTTGCTCTCTTGCACGATCGATCGTACAGCAGCACCAAAAAGGCCCCCACTGCAACGCCAACGGCGCATGTAGTCGTCTGTGTTGCGGATATGCCACGACTCATGTTCTGTGATTAGATGAGCTATAGTCACCCTTGAGAGAAAATGAGACCATAATCAAGACAGCTGGTGACGACCGATTACTGTCGGGACTGGGTTCATGTCCACGAGGCACCGATGACTCTGCACCACCTAATGAGGTGGTAAAGGCGAGTGAGCTACAGGCGGTTTGCTAAGTATTGAATGTCGAGAATGTCGACCGTAATGCCGAAGAATCGACATTTCTTCCGGCATCTCGATGAAAGAATCGACCTAGGACTTTTTTGTGATAAAGGGTTTATGCCGTGAATGCATTCAAGTTGAGTTGCATTTTATGGATGGGAGTTTGTGTAGCTGAATATAGATGTGTCGTTCGATGTCAAAAAAAGGTCTCAACCTTCAAGTAATCAGGCGCTTATAGGTGAGCCATTCGAACGGGTCGCATATGATGTACTCAACTCAACTCTCACACTGTGCGACACCAAATTGCCTGAATCCCGATGTTCTGGTATACTCAACCTCGACAGGTGCGCAACCCATTTGGGCCGTGCAAAAAAATTACTAGGCTCCGGTGCGACACCCAAACACAATTCAAAATGCAAACCCAACGCCGTTCTCTCTGCTGCATCGACCCTCCTGGAACTGCAACCGATGGTCTGTCTTCCTTGTCTTCTACCTTACCAATCTGTTCTACCAGTTGATGAGGCCAAGGCGGCGGGGGATTCATATCTTTATCAGCCTGTACAGGCTACCAGGAGCCTACAAATAGAGCCACATTGACCCTTGACCTACCTTTTCAACCTCCACTTCCCGTGATTACAAGTTACAGCCTGAGAGTTATCATAAACCTTTGCCTCATGTCTATTTCTTCACCACCATGCTATTCTATAATATCGAATGGATCAACAGTTATACGCCTATCAATGCAAACCTTTTGCTCCTGCCACATTTCTCGTTGATGCGCTTCACTTTCAAGAGATTGAAAGGAATTCAGTGCATCGCACTGCAAAGCGACATTTTTCTCTCTTTCTTTTTTGTTCGTTTCTTGCGAGTGAATTGTGTAGAGTTCGGGTTTATTTGCAAATAACTACAACTGACAATTTCTCTTGTATTGTTCTGGTTTCCGGGTAGATGCAAGCTCCTACTTTTGGGACAAGTGCATGTCTTCGTTCGCCATATGGTCTATCTACTCCCCGATTGTAAGTTTTGCCATCTCGTTATGCTTCTTGTTCCAACATTATGACTTATTTTCATCAAGCAATCGAGGCATGAGTTGGGCAGTCGACTTCCTATAGTGACCGTGACGTTCGCGCAGCACCAACATACGAAGCAATCGATATCAGCCATCTTCCTGTGTTGACTTCGTTGGCATTACGTGCCTTACATAACACTGCCAACGGCTCCAACTTCTATTATTGGCCTGGTTCATATAATTATGGCGTTGGCAGTCTCATATGAAAAGCCAACGCCGGCCAAGCAACACGTGGCTTGGCCGCCATCACAATGGCGTTCCATGGCGTTCCATGGCCATGGCTGGCCACGGCCCTGCGTATGTGTCTCGCTATACTATTTTGTGCCTAGCGCTCAACCCAATATGGTCGATCACGGAAGCCAACCGTGGAAGCTAGCCATGCCGCGTGATCCTGCATGTGCCAACGGAGGCCAGCAGGCCAATCATCGATGGGAATGGTGAGTGGCGTGAAAAGCATGTTATCCTGGTGCTGACATGGCGTTTGGCACTCTCCAAGTCCTCTCCATATCCGTTACACTGTCAATTAGCGATGAGCCAGGACAAGCCCCATGCCATATTTCGTACTGGGCCGCTGAGCGCCACCACCCACAGCATCAAGCATTAAAATAGGCGTGCGACAATATTGCGATTTACGGTCTACTAATTGGCCTTTCGGGACCATTCGAGGACTCGGCCAACTCGTAACCTGGCCTTTGAAATCCGATATATCGCGCAACCCCCACAGTCAGCAGTCAAAGTTTTGACTTCTGGATGTGTTTTAGATCGGAGACGTTTCTTAATTAATCTTTTCAGTTTCCCAAAGAAGCCAATTTTATAAGATCATTATTCGGTTAGTCACAATCGATGGCCAGGTTTACACGTTCTAATGAGGTATTGGTTGGCCCATCGGAAGATGGAGCCAAAGGCTTCTCTGGAGTTTCCCGCAGGCCAGCCAACCAGCCATTCTATCCGATGATGCGGCCATTATGGGCAGATATAAAGTCTCGGTTGGCAGGTATCCGTACTTCAGAAACACAATCAGATCGAAATGTCGACCCACAAACTCCTTGTTACCTTGCACGACACACTCAAAGCTATCCGAATATCAGCCAAGTATGAATGATACTTGCACTCTCGGAACCACCTAGTCTTACGTTCTTTTCAGGTTGCATGCTGAAACACAGGAACAATCAAACGCCTGCCCTTGCTATCCTGTAGTGCAACTTTTTCTCAACTTGACTGAGTCTATCCATCAGCGGTTCGTCTGGTCACCAGCCTACGTGAAAATGCTTACTGAGGGGTTCTATTCAGGTCGTCTCTTTCTGAAACTCAATGTCACGGCTCTCCCTCGGTCATTTCCAGTGAATGGATACAGGACGGGGATTCTGTTCTGAACATGTTCAACACGACAACGAACAATGTAGAAGCACCTTTTGTATTTGAGACAGGGTCACCCGGTTTTAGCGGTCCATCTCTCATGGAGTCCGATTTCATTCATATGCATCAGCCCCATCCACACACTGCTCTTGATCCAGACAACGGAATGCATGCACCTTATCTTAGCGGACCTGAATATTTATTCAACCCAGAACCTTTTGCCAAGTTTCCCGACAGCTTCCCTCCAGAGTTCTCCATAACCCCCTCTATGGATGACGCTTCATCCCAAACGTGGAGTCCCCATGCTCTCCCGCAGTTGCCTACTACATCATCTTCTAACGGGAGTTCACCTTACGATTATACATGCCAGTGGGTGAATGGGCACGCCAACGATTGTCATATCGAACCATCATTCAACGACATACAACCTCGCGCGCAGAACTTCGGCAATGATTATCCATCTAGTTTTGGCATCGGAGTTGATCTTCATTCACCTACACCATCGTGGCCGGCGGAGAGAAAGAGTGACTGTACATTATTGATGGACGATACGAATGACACCTCAAGCTTCTGCGGCTGGGATGGTGGGTTCTGCTTCTCACCTCTGACTGTCGACAAGTCTGAAGTGGCGAAACACCTCCAACTATACCACGGTATGAAACCTGGCGGCGATAAAGAAAAGATTCCATGCCGATGGGAGGGCTGCGGGAAGGAAATGAAGAAGGAGAGCATATCGCGGCATATCATTGCGGTTCATTTGGACAACAAAACGGAATGCGATAGTTGTGGAAAGAAATTTGCTCGGTTAGATTCTAAACTGCGCCACCTAAAGAATTCAAACCGAGAGGGGTGCAGAGAATCCGAATCCTATGATACTCGTGCCAAACGCCGTCGTCTGTCATTGCCATAATTTTTCTGTCATACATTCTTGCAGCTTATCATGCACAATACCGAAGATTCCAGTATCGTCGTGTGTGTATACTCGGTTTTGTCACTTTAGTTTGATATTGATCCGTGGACGTATGTACTGCCGAACCTATGCTTATATCAACTTCTATCCCTCCAACGCACTGCCATACAAAAGCAAGCAAAATGACTCAAGTTGTAGGGGTCAAATTCAGGCCTTCGAAGGTGGTTGGATGGGACTGAAGTTTTAATACCTTGGTCCTGCAGACGATCAAGCAACTTAATGGTCGACACCACAACGAAATCCAAGGAAAAAATACATAATTTCGAGTACAAATAGTGTAGATCAACTAAGTAGGAGTATACGGTAGGACATTACTAATAACGGACAGGAGCTATAGGGAGATGCATATGAGGTTGGAATACAAGGCGATACGGATGTCACTGTAAGATAACTATAACACTGAGGACTATATCAACATGACGTTCTGGCTAGCTGACCAACCACCGTCAATGTACACTAAGTCAATCACTTGTGATCCGTCCCCGTAGTTAACAACGACTTCCGCAGACTGACAGTCCGGTCGTTCGAGCGAATGCCGTCGAAAGGCGTCCTCCCGCGAGAGTGAGGACTGACAATGCGAGCAAATCCACCGTACTCCAAGATGGCGCGTCAGGACATGACGGGAGAGATTGCCTGGTTTGGTATGGGTATCAAGACAACCGCTCCAAAGACATGTAGTTTTTTCCGTGTCCTCGCTGGTGGCGCTGGTGTTGATACCATGATATTGCTTAAGGTGTTTAGAAACCTGCTTGAGCTCCACAGGAATGTGCATCCTGCAGCCCTTCCAACCACATGGGCGCACTCTGACCTCGGTATCGTATTCATGCAGAGCATCCCGAGCGATCAGGATGGGATTCACCCTATTGAATTCCAGGAGCATATCTTGGACCATGGACTTGTCCGACGAACTAAAACAAATAACAGTGAGCCACAAAAAAGATAAAGAATGTTATCACTGACCGAACTGGGTTCATATTTGAATCAGAGAGGAGTTGGTTTACGTGGAGTTGGTTTATGTGTCTTCTGGGTTCTGCAGATGGGTCGCCTTTATGGCTTTTAACTTGCCTACTCTATGGCACTGTTCCCCACCGCAGCGTGACAAGTCTTAGGCGCGAGCGTTGGCTGGGATCGCCAGATTTCCACCAAGCTCTCAGGTTTGTGAAATTTCGTTACAATGGTGGTGGAAGAGATACATTGGTTACGCGCTGTGTCGTTGCAACCTTCAAACAGGTAAGTTGAATGAATGATTCTGGTCAGTATGCCAATGTTGCTCAGCGGATCAACACAAGAGACCGGGTTACCAAATTGATTTCATGTTGGAAGGTCTTCGGAGTGAACTATGTGACGAGGGTCCGGAAAAGCCTTCGTGGCACCCGGGAAAATCAACTTTTGATCCGTCGATTGAAGATGTGATCAGCGCAGCCACTCGACTGGCACGTCCCTTAAAAGTTCACTAACAGCGACTGAGATTCCAAGGTGGGGTGGACGAAACGACCAGCTGCGGATACAGTAAACAGACATAGACAAATCACCTGTCTCTCTCTCGAGCAACTATAAGCACGCATCAGCGAAATAACGAGGAGTTTGTGTTCATATCATGTCTCGCGTATGCGTGTTATAACGTCTCCAAGGGGCCAAGTGTACCGAAGTAATCGGGATGGTGGAGGGATCTGAATTCAGTATGAAGCTGGCGACCTGTAATCATAAAGATCGAGATATGTATCCATCGGAGCAGGGTTAGACCGACGAGGCCAGGCCCGACAAGTGACTGCCAGTACTGATGTGGGTCCGACGTAATACTTGAAGTATGAATCACAAGAACCGGCGATACCATATCTCTCCCTCCGATTCCGAAACCGTTACGCTGTGGAGATAAAAGATTTTCAGTCTACTTCAATCGAAAGTGCTGTGGTAACCTGGCCTTGACAGTGGGGAATTCAATGAACCTGCATCAAACCATAAATGTAATGTCGAGCGCTGGTAGTACCAGCGAACCGTGGCATCATGCAAGCATGTGAGCATGCCGCGGAACCCTGTCTCATGGATGTGCTTCTATTATGTAAGGTAGCACCGCATGGTGGACATACACGCGTTCCAGAACTTCCAGTGTATGAGCGTTTGGCAGAAAGATATTACTTAAATTGCGGTGCTGAGCGCTGAGGCGCGCAGACGACAGAACTATCGGATAAGATTCAGAGGCTTGAACAGCAGGTGTGATACGTTGCTAGGAAAATAATGGGCTGACCTGAGGCATGATGCATGAACCACCAGGGATCTTGTGGGTTTGGCAACGAGGCAGACCAACTTCAAGTTGAAACAAAAGGATTCGGTTGATCACGTGCAAGCGCCCGGCTGTGCAGGCCTCGAGTTCATACTACTACGCTACCACTAGTGTAGTAATAGTACTAGTATTGTACATGTGTTCATACACAATTACAATAAATTATTTTTTTACGTGTAGCCAGGCAGTGCCGCACTAGATGACCGAGAAGGCTCCACGATAGAGCTAGGACCGGTCTCACTCTGTACAGTAATCAATTCAACCATTGCTGTTTGACTTTTTGACTGATGGGGCCTGATGCACACGGTAACCATAAGCTACTCCCACGAAAAGACTTAACAAGTCAAAGTAAGGGTCTTCTGTGAGAAAACGGCCAAGGTGGCATGTTCCTTCCTTACTTAGGCTATAGTACTGGAACACTTAGAGAGTATGGATACTGTGGAAGCCAGCGTATAACTTCAACTTTGAAAGAGGTTCGTCTGTCATTGAATGTTGACCATTGTGAGTAGACTTTGAGCGCAATTCACAGTATCAGACAGCTCAAGACGATAAGTGAGCAACGTGCGTCCTCGACCACCGCATGGATAATAACCTGTGTGGGAATTGGGCGCGTACCATCGTGCAAAACCCATCCGAGTCAATCAACCATCATGCGGTTCCGAGGAATACTTTTTCTCTCCTCAGATCAGCAGACCGTGACTGGGCGCTTGTCTGCTGATAAAGGCTCCTCGCAACCTCTCTTTTAGAAAAAGTGCTCTTAGATCCAACCGCCCCTTCTGGTATGATTTTGCCTGTTGCTGTTCTTCTGGGTCTTGCGCTCCGCGGTGTTGCTTGCGCGGGCGATCACTTGCATGCTCGTGACGTCCATGTTCATGAACGTTTGAACAAGCGTGAATACCCACAGGTTCCAATCACACCTCCCTACCGTCCTCTCGTCTGGGGAGATTTCAATGTGATCCACACCACCGACACCCATGGCTGGTTACTCGGCCACCAGAAGCTGTCATTCCCTGAACCAGACTATAGGTGAGTTTCAAAGGACTTAATCTGGGGCATAGCTCAACCACGTCACCCTGCGCATATTATAGTGGGGATCTTGGAGATTTTGCCAGTTTCGTAACGCATATGAAGAACATCGCCATCGTTCGTCCATCAGTCTAGATCCTGACTTTGTTGTATATATTTCCTATTGCAGAAAAAGGACGTCGACCTCCTTTTGGTAGACTCGGGGGATCTACATGACGGTATGCATCGATTTAGCATTTATCGAAGACACAATCCAATCTACTTCTCAGGAACTGGGCTTTCTGATGGTTACCCCCCCGGTGGTGTCGACGCGCACGAGGTCTGCTGTTCTATTACTGATACATATCTCGAAATTGATACCTTCTATGTGTCTTCAAAAGTCAAACAAGTTTCTCGAACGCCTTCCATACGATGTCATGACTATCGGAAAGTGAGTATTGAGTTTTCGGTCCTCCCCTATTCGCCCGGGTTGTACTGACAATTTTACCTTGATAGTCATGAACTGTACATCTATGCGGATACATACGACATGTGGGTTCTGAATATTCTGAGGAAAATTCAGACTGACAATGTCTTCTTCTGCATCGATTTTGTTTTCCTTTGCGATGTCTATATTTTGTTCAATCACCACCTTCTGTTCGACACTGCACACACATGGCTTATACTTGCAAAATGGACCAACCTCCCCTCAGGTACACGAACTTTGTCCCTCATCTTGGTGAGCGGTACTTGTCTTCTAATGTCAACATCACTGTTTTCAATTCGGATGGCGAGCCTGAGAGTGTTCCAGTCGGCAGTAAGTTCGAATTTTAAAGTTCGTTTGACTACTGTCGATGTCCCCTCTGCAGACCGCTTCACCAAGTTCACCACACGGAAGTAAGGGTTCCTGTGAATTCAGGGTGGGACTTTATTCATTCGATGTAACAGAGGCCGTCGCATCACTTCTCTTGGAGTCCTGTATGATTTTACTGGAAATGACGTGAACACGACTGTACAAACTGTGGCTGATATGGTCAATGAGCAATGGGTACGTTATCTAAGGCGTCTAGGTGACCGAGAAGAGATTCTGATCGATCTTTGCAGTTCGCCGAGGCCATCGCGGAAGAACCTGATGTGTTTGTACTTATTGGGTAGGTTGATCCGATGGTTTCTGAGAAAAGATTTTTAATGCATTTCAGCCACATGCCAGTTTCCTTTGATAACTGTAGGCCAGCCAACTACAGCAATTGTAAGGTTTGATGATACGATGAATTGATTTTATAGGGCCTACTGTGTTTGACGCTGTTCGAGCTGTGCACCCTTTGACACCCATCTTAATCTTTGGAGGTGGAGGCCACGCATTTAATGTTTTCAACTAACTTTCTCACCGCGGACTTAGGACATAGCCACATCCGTGATTGTCAACAGTATGATAGTCGTTCTATGGCTCTCGAGAGTGGACGCTACATGGAGACAATCGGTATGTGAGCATCAAAGATGAGTTGAGTCCAGTGTCTCACGTGTTCTTTTAGGCTGGATGAGTACATTGTTTAACAAAAACAATATTTCAAAGATCTAACCAGGAACTCAGGTGCGGATCTTGAAGCTGCCACGGGCAACGCCAACAACATTTCTTTCACAAGGAGATATCTGGATCAGAACCGTGTGACTTACGAGGTAAAGTGTGCTATCAGTTTCTCAATGATGTTCTAAATCGCGTGTCACAATCAGTACCACACCCAAATGTCAAACCAAACATTTGACACTGCCTACGGGCGCTCGATCACCGATGGCCTGCAGGAGCTTGCGGTCAGCTTTGATTTATCCTATCTGTATGGAACATCCCCACAAGATTATACCATCAACCAGTGGGTACTCCGTATATATCGCATAAGCCACCAACTCAATCGTATGCTAGGAACCCATATCCCTCTAATGGATCCCTTCTATCTCTTTTTATTGCAGATGTAAGACCTGTTTTCCCAGAAACGTTAATTACTTACGCTTTTGTCAGGCTATCCCATACGCTCTCTCCATCAACAACACGCGTGATTCCATCCCAGCCATATTTATCACCAACTCAGGATCTCAACGCTTCAACGTCTTCCAGGGACCATTCACCAAGAACGATCAGCTCACAGCTTCCCCATTCACGGATTCATTCCTGTATATCTCCAACGTCTCATTTAGCATCGCAAACCAGGTCCTTCCAGCTTTGAACAATGCGGGCGCAGATGAGAAACGGAAGCGAGATGAGATTGAAAAGGAACTTTGGAGCCGTGGGGTTGTTGATACTCGGTACAAAGCCTGGTTAGAGGAGATGGATCGACGTGCTGGAATTGGTAGACGAGAAGCAACGACAGGCAATTTGACGCTTGGATATGTCACTGCTGATGTAAGTGGCCCATCCTCGCACTCGCTCCGACACACTCACGATAGTGACTTAGTCATGCCCTGGTGCCGGAGACGACACGCTGCACTTGGCGTTACCCTACTATTCGGTTCCAGACTTTATCGGCTCGAATCCTCCTAACGTGGCCGACGACACGCCTATTGATCTTGTCTTCGTCGACTTCATTGAAGCACAACTCCTTGGCATTCTCAACGGCTTGCAGAATGCGCAGAACTACACCACCGCTGATGTTTCGCTGTACAGCCCAACGCTGGCTAACGCAGCACTGGGCATGTATGCTCAAGGTGTGTGGAACTGACTGAACGGCCAGTAGTATGCCTATGCTGTGATCGTATTTACCTCTTCTCCACAATCACCTGGCATCTTCTTGTTATCTACAAGAGTACATTCTGAGTCAATGACACTTGGGTTGTATACCTCGAAGCCTTGCACATTTCATGCCAACTCCCAGTATTCAATATTCAGTACTTGAATATTGATGGGCGCGCTTTGAGATCGAAAAAATGGGACCGTACTCAATTTTCATTCCATCGTTCATCTATCTGTGATGACTGAAAGTATTGTAAGAAAGCCTGTTCCTTTACGCACGGTCCTAACGCCAACCAGTTAGATAAGTCGTGCGTGAAGGGGCTTCCCAGATCTTGAAGCTTCTCATGCGCCATCATATGATTCTGCAGCATGCGCCTGAACTCCTGTTCCAGCATTCTCGTCCTAAACTCAGGAGTGCGGCATGGCGGGACCGTTGGCATCACACCATCCTATCTCATGTCATTCGGGACAACGTGGAAGGTCCAAATATAAGGATCGAGCTGATGAATATAGATCTGTATCAATTGAATGCGGGCTCAGAAAATCATGAACATAAGACTCCTTGTGGTACCTGTTCACAAACTATAGACCGGGACAAATGCTGGAAAGAACTTGAAGACGATCAAAGAAAGGATTACTTACAAAAAGCTATGCGCACCGGCGACCAAACCCACAGGGAAAGAATGTGAGCGAAAGATGGCTCTGTGCATCGAGCAGAACGCCAGAGATTTGGGACACGACGGCAGCAAACGGCACCCCCAGTAGAGTTTAAATTTAAACTCCGTTCAATGTTTTGAACGGCCAATTCATGTCATTGAATACGCCTACTAAGCTACATATGCTGCATGACCTCAACTCTGCCCGCTCCTCCTTGCTGCCCACTGCTCATTAAGTTATTTTGTGCCCGCCAGCCCTCTGTTCTTTGTCCGCCGACCATTTCAGAGATGCCTTCGCATCGGGCAGCCTGAGGTACATCTAGAACCTCTGCTTCCAGTCGAAAATGAATGCAATGAATTGATCATTGATGACCAAGACGAGATCCGCTCGGAGGCGCGTTCATGCATGCTCCAGCGAGATTTTCCACCAAGATATCTGTGCAGGTTCTGGTATAAAGTACGGATTTACTCGTATATGTCTAGACTTGTTGACCACGTTGTCTTTGCAATGTAAGAGGGTCGTTGATTTCCGAATGGCATGGTCAGCGAAAGCGCGGAATTTGAAAAATCTGGTCATACTGATATTGTGGAAAGCCAGAGTACTCTGCTTCCAATGCTAGTAACTGGGGCATCAACCAAAGTTTTGGAAAATGCTGGGTTTTGCCAACAGCAACATGTGTGTCAAATACTTCTCGATCACATGTTTCTTGCCTTGAAGTCACTGAAACCTCATCGATGCATCTTCCACGCTGGCAGGACCACCTCCAAATCTTGAACAAAGACGAGTTAGACACGAGACTAGAGCAAGGATAGATAAGAGGGGTAATAAGACGTTCTGATGAGGCTATTCAGTCGTTCTTGGAGCGGAGATCTGCGTATATATAAGGTGAGGAAGTTATCAGGATATCGTTTTCGCTGTGAAACACTGATCCCCCGCAGTTTGCCATTCTGCCGGATTCTTCCAGCGGGATTCTACTATCTGCCGGGTAGAATACTAGAACCGTTCAACCGGTTCTGCCAAACCGGCTGGCAGAATGGCGGACTTCTGCCCGCAACACTATGATATCATCCAGGGTTCAGTCACTCTCCTTTGTAAAAATATAAAGGCTTGCAAATCATTTGCTCAGCCTTCCATCACCTTTTTCACTCTTCCGCAAGCTCCCTACAAATACTATGGCGATGGCCAACAAGGCAAAACTCGAGGCACTCCTGACTCTGATCAACACATCCGCACGAGATGCCATCACGTTGTATGAGCAGTATGGTGACGTACCCGCCATCGACCAGATGGAGCCCCACCCGTTGGACAATGCGATCGATCAAACAGCTTTGAAGAGTGCTATTCGTACTCTTGAAGGTGCTTGTGCACAGATATGCGCGACACTTGCTCCACCTTCCCATATTGCAATTAACGTAAGAACTTGGATGATGTAATGGAATTTCCTCTCACTCATCAGATTGCACGCAGCTTGTCCAAGTGTATGATCATGCTTGCGTGCGAGTAGTTGCTCGGGAACGTGTTTCGGACATTCTGCTGAAGTACCCCAAGGGTCTTCATGTCAATGACCTCTCCAAAAAAATCAACATTGAGCCAAAGAAACTAGCCAGGATAATGCGCCTCCTGGCCACGAGAGGTTGCTACAATGAAGGTAAGGAGCCATTTTTTGCCTGGTTTGATTTCTTAGACTCTGCCAGTCGAGATGGACGTTTTTGCCAACAACCGACTGTCTCTGATCCTACTCGACGAGCATCCTGTCAAACACATGATCTTGCTTCACGTGGAACCAAACGCCAAGGGAGCAACCGTTTTCTACGAAACACTCAAGGATCCGAGGATTGCCTCCTCGTATGAGCAAACGGCTGCACCTGTGATGTACGCCATCAACAAAGATGGAACCGAAGGAACGGTCTTCGACTTGATGGCACGGGATGTATGTTTTAAAATATTGCCCGTCAGAAAGCCTCACTCACATAATTTACTCGTAGGACGACCTGCGCAAGGTGGGAGTTTTGGTCCCTTCGCACGATCATTCTGACATCTTTAGTAGTGCTTTGATACATCGATGAGAGGTCTGAACCATATCATGGGCTCCCTCGCCATCCTGACCCGTAAGTATCTCAGCACGCAAAGACAGGAGAATTCTTTGCTAACCTGATAATAGATTTCCCATTCGAAAAGTACTCAACAGTCGTTGATGTTGGAGGAGGTATAGGCGCATTTTCTCTGCCTTTGGCTAAAATGCACAAAAACGTCAAGATCACAATCCACGATCTTCCGGAAGCATTAGTCCCGGCGAGAGACGTAAGCCAGTAAGCCAATGTGCTTGTCACCAAATTGATGGAATCTAGATCTGGGCGAAAGAATGCCCCGAAGCCCTGGCAGAAGACAGAATCGAGTTCGAGGACTTGAACTTCCTCGAACGAGTGCCCGTCAAGGGCAAGGACATCTACTATGTAAGCGCTAAACTCTGGGCGACAACCTGCGAAGTTGACAGTGACCGTAGCTTAGAAATATCATTCACAACTGGAATGACCACGAATCTACGATCATTCTTTCAAACATTCGCAAGGCGCTCGGTCCAAACAGCCGCGTCCTCATCCGTATGTTAAATATAGCGTAATCATCGTCCTACAGTCTGACGAATTTTAGATGACTACGTGCTCCGCCAGCTCAGCCGTAAGCAGGCAGTAATAGAAGCTTCAGAGCTCGGAGTTGTTCTGGTGTGTTTTGCCCGTTGATCTACATCAATATTTGCTCATCCCTCATCTAGGCTCCTGAACCTCTTCTTGCAAACTTTGGTGTTGGAAATATACGTTCATACCAGCAAGACATGACTATGTTGTTCTCATTCAACGCAAAGGAGCGAACATTGCACGACTTCCTTGCACTCGCGTGAGTAACGTTCGATTGCTGCCTTGGTCTCACCTGATTGGTTCGGAATAGCACTGCCGCCCGTCTGAAACTAGAGAAAGTCTGGGACCTTGCTGAATCATGCGTCATGGAGTATTCTGCCGCATAATGTTTTGCGAGCTAATTAATGTGTTCATCCACATCATGCCATCCCCTTTTTTTCGTCGCTTAGTTATCAGTTGACAATTTTGATTTCTTGTGTCATGGCTACTAGTTCTCGTCGTCTCATTCCGTTGGTGATGCTTTGGCTCGTCCCGTCGTTCTGGTGGTTTCGGATCAAGAAATTCCTGATGATGGAAGCTCCGTTGTGTCGACGTGCAATTTACGTCAGTATTTTGTGTATTTTGCGGTTACTCGAGGTCACGCCGAGCAAGGCAAAGTGGTGAATTGAGCATAGCTAAGCACTGAGTACTGAGTGGCTGACCAAGCCACTAGAACAGCGGCTCTATCTATCAAAGAACCATGACAAACCAGGACTCCGACTAACGACTTGGGCCAGTCGTAACGTGACGCTGACGGGCAAAATGAGCTCGGTCTATGGTTTCTACCTCGCCTCGAGATAGTAGAATTTCACCATGTTACATGTACGTGCTACGTTTGATGATTTTGGCTCAGGCGGCAACAGTTATGTTCACCTCGAGAACTTGAAGTTTGGGAGGCTGTCTTGGATGAAGCGTGAGGTCGCTTTTTTCGTAACTTTTAAGTGAAGGCTTGGAAATAATTTCAGTGCCGTACCTGTGCGTTGTTCCAGTGCACTCGGACAAGGTCGTACCGTAGGGTGTGCTGACTAGGCAGTGCGGTCTGACCCTTGCATAGTTGAGAATTACAATCACGACACCGTTCATCTATCAGATATATCAAGTATGGATTGATCAAGGAAACGCGCTAGAACTGTGTCGAGAATATAAGTGACAACTACATAAGCATAACACTAATAGTAAATGAAGGTGTGATACATATATATAACTTGAACTGAAGAATCAAATTAGTAGATTCGGATCCGGAAATGAATGGACAACACAAGTATGTATGTCAATAGATAGCAATAAGTTATGGGACGGGCTCTATCAAGAGGTTTGAGAGGAGGGGTATACGGGCCCTGGTATCCATGTGGAAATTAAAGAGAGAATTAGAAAAGATAGGCATATTAAGAAGTGATTAGTGTTTAGGTAGGAAGATTATGATAGATGATAGATAGAATGTTGGGTCTGTGCGTCCGCGACATGTCTTTTCTTGGCGGGGGGTTCACAAGTCGAAACCCTCAGCGCAATAACTCCGGTACCGTGGACAGGGGCTATTTGCATCCTTTGGCAATCTGATCTCGCGTTCGCGTGACTTCTCCTACACGCATCTTCCCGCGCATAGTCGACGTTGCAGGCGGTACATTTTATTTTGTAGCCGATATGCGTGACGAGGTGACGAGCGATACTCGTACCTTTCATAGCGGTGCGCTTTTTTGACGTACATCCATCCCAGAGACAAGTGGTATCCCCTTCACCGCCAGTGAAGCCATGAAACCTGGCGAGATGGTCTGTGACGCTGGCCTGGTCACCTTCGATATGCATACCACAGGGGGAATGATTTTTGTCCCACTGACATTCGTAAACGTACAGTAGAGGCTGTCCGCCGATCCGCACAACAGACTCGTCGACTAGGTGGTCATCGCAATCTACCTTTTTTGGCACTGATTGTCGATGACGAAATGGCTCCACGACGGCACTGACGTTAACGTGCTGTGCACGGAGATGTACAGGTGGCTGGGCACCACGCGGTGCTACGACTGTACGATTAATCCTAGATTCTGAGCGGGAATCGCACGCCTGAGGCAGTGCAGTTATCGTGGTGTCCCGATCTGTAAGGTCAGAATCCGAGGACCTTCTCCTCAATCTTTTCCCCAGAACTCCGGTACGCGGGGGATCTGCTGAATAGGGGCGAGGTGGTAACTCGGTGGGCCCCTTGATGTAATGTGATGGCCGAGATAATCCAGCGCTTTCACGAAACATGTCAAGCTGCCCGAATTCTTGAGCATTCAACTGAGACGAGTGATAGACCGTCTCTTGGGCGGTGAAGGAAGAAGATACGGGAGAGTAGTCGGCAAGAGGGAAAAGCACTGCGGGAAAAGGATAACTAGGAGGATGCTGGTAGATCCAAGGGGGACGCATGCTGTCATGATCATCCAGTGAAAAGGGGGGCGATGTAGGATGCGTCATTTCGGTGTTATCGTCGTTGCTTAAGTAGGGATGATCGAAGGTAGTATCCAGGGATAGTGCGTCACACTGGTAGCCCTGACCTGCGGTCCTTGAGAAGCTGGCAGTCTCGATGACTTGGTCCTCGTTGCTTCATAGAGTATCAGTAAGAGCTGGAATAAATTTAGCAACGGACAACTTACGAACAGTGCTCCCCAGGTGCCAGGGGCATTTCTGAGGATGGATATGGATATGTCGAACCATATAGTAGGGGTTGATGCTTTATGACACATGCAATGGGCGGATCTTGAAAGCGGTGTTCCTGATAGACATGAGCTGATGACGTGTCGTGGATCGCGAAGCCGGGGTGGGCAGGGATACAATTCTGAGGCATATTTGCAAATGAAGGTAGCGGAGAAATGTAGTGTGCGTGTTGTAGACTTGTATCAAAGGAGTGATGTATTGGAAAACTGCGGCGCCGAGTCATCATAATTTCAATACATTGTATGATGACGACAGCTATTGTGAATGATCACCTCGTGGCATCAACGTCATCTAGATTTCGCGCTGCATCCGCCTGATTGCGTGGCGGAAAGGCTTCCTGTTCCGCAAGAGTGCGATTTCGTGAAGCGACCTTGGTCGTCGTCGACGAACACTGCATGTGCGCACCCAGGGCATCTCTACAGTCCAAAGAACGACGTCAGATATATATGCGACAGTGACTCCTATCAACACACCTGATGGAAAAGGTGGAATAATCTAGATCCATCGCCGAGCTCTGAGAAAGGAAGGCGAAGAAGCAGGGAAATGAAGCTTCTATATAGCTACTCGTTCTACAACTGTGTGAACCCCATGATAAATTCCAGTTTATATCTTGCATCGTGCCTCGAACACACCCCTCGGGGAGTATGTGAAGGCTCAAAAGGCCAGCCGCATGCTTCAACAGCAATGATTCAGGATCAGGGTGACGCAATAGGCGAGGCGAACAACATAAGGGCAAGCGCTCCAACCACGCGGCTGATAGGTGTCGACTAGGCAGTGTTATAACCTTCTACACTGACATTAGCGCTCGCAAACGCACCTAAATGACTGGCAAGCGCAGCGAACCAATACTCCGATACACGGCATTTGCAGCGACGATAAGGGACGGTCGAACACACTCAATATTGAGTGTTGTGGTAGCTCCACTGGTATTGCGACGATACATCAGTTCTGCCACTGTGAGTATGTTCTGAAACTGAGGTAAAACAAAAAACGCAATCTGATTGACGATGCGACGTATCGCTTGCAGATAAGCACGTGTCCTTTGAACACGTCATTTGACTGATGGG
This sequence comes from Suillus fuscotomentosus, assembly GCF_016647785.1. Classification (NCBI taxonomy): domain Eukaryota; kingdom Fungi; phylum Basidiomycota; class Agaricomycetes; order Boletales; family Suillaceae; genus Suillus; species Suillus fuscotomentosus. The sequence goes on from NW_024539536.1 coordinate 352,826, forward strand.
TTGTGAACATGTTTGCAGCAATGCACATCAAATATTGCGAGGCGGCCGAAGTTGGAATATGAGTCGCGCCCGTGGCTATAAGCACACATATTCGGATACATGCGAAACGGTTTTAGTAATAGGTGCATCAATTTCAGCGGAATCCCGCACCACGATGCAGGACGGGTCATTGGTAGACCAAGACGTGTTTTTCATTTCGCATAACCAAAGTGTGAGGCGGTGGAGGAGTAAGACGTCTTCACCCGACCAGTGGCACTAAGTCCAAGCGCATTGGGCCATTTAGCTCGGCTGTATTTCAAATTGAGATAACAACCAGCCGCCGTCCGAGAAACAAAGGCAAGTAAGGGTTTGCATGACCTAAACGTCTTCAAGTCTGTAGACATCATATGCAACCTCTTCGTACGGATGAACCTGAAGGTGCCACATGTCAGGGCGTCCACATCCGACTATTACGAAAAATATATCTTGCCGCTTTCAAATGACTTATCGCATGCTTGAGTTGTACTTTGTCGCCTTGATCATTGACCACAATTTCCACCCTATCCTCATCCACGTATTCAAGCTTGCCAGGCTCTCCAGTAAGAGGCCGAGCGCCAGGCCCTGGCTTGAACTGTCCTATGGATGACCTCAGACAAATTGCCCAGACGTAATCAATTGAAAGTCACTGCCTCAGTAAGACTCACCGACTCCAGGAGTGATGAATGCGCATTCCTCATACTGACCGATCTTACCGAGTACATTCGGGCATTGTTTGAACAGCGTGCTCAGGATCACCGCGGTGTGAGTTTTGGGGGTAAAAAACACAAGCTTAAACCGGAGTGACATCATCAAAGTTGAAAACAAGGGCTTTTCAGAGGTCACAGATGAAATGAAACACGTCTAACGCCAGTAGGCACTAGTCTTAGCCTGAAAGGCCAATTTCATAATTTCCTTTTTTGACATAGTGCAATACTCGGATGCTTTTCCCAAGTAGTCAGTATCGACGATTTGTTGGCCACGTCGATAAAGGTTGGTAACCGCAAAGTCGCATCTACTGAGAGCAAGGCTAACGTCGTGTGTCCCACTTTTGAAGATGAATCTGTCGTTATACAGCGTAAATGCGTTCCTCATCTTAGACGCTGAAGGACATCGTGTCCTCGCCAAGTACTACCGACCCAAAGGTCATCCCCAGGGCGAGTCCAAGGATCTTCTGGCGTCGAAGGACCAACGAGCATTTGAGAAGGGTCTATGGCAGAAAACCAAAAAGCCTGGAGGTGCGTAGCCGCACGTGTAACAGGAAAATTTACTCACAGGCAGTCCGTCGATGCATACGTATTCAGCTGATATCATACTCTATGACGGTCGTCTCGCAGTCTTCCGGCATACATTAGACCTCATCTTCTACATTATCGGCGGTGCAACAGAGAACGAAATCATGCTTTACTCTGCTCTCACTGCGTTCTCTGACGCAGTCCATTTGCTAGTTGCGGAATCAGGTTGAGAAGCGGGCTGTGCTGGAGAACCTCGACATGGTCCTTCTGTGCCTGGATGAAACAATCGATGATGGGTAAAGCGTTTCATTGATTAATGATCCAATGCATATTCACATCCGCTATCTCAACAGAATTATTGTAGAAACAGATTCGACGACAATTGCATCCAGAGTTAGTCGACCAAAGGCCGACACAACTGAGATTGTAATCAATGAGCAGACGATTTTGAGTGCGTATCAGACTGTCAGGGAAAAAGTCCAGCAGAGGATACAACAGCTGTAGATCCATCATTTGTAGTCTGTCCATCATAGAACATTTGCATTTTACACGGATCCTTGCTCGACCAAGCTTGAGAGAAAATTGCGCTTTCAAAATACTAATTTTACAACATCTAGATGATAGCAGTAAAGTAAAAAGCATTGTATCACGTAAGAATGATGGAGAAACAATTGGCTGACACTAGTACAAAAAAATGACCTAACTGATGATACATAGCGGTTCAGTAATGATCCATATACCGGATAGAGAACCGCCTGTAGTAACTGCATATAACCCTACACCGTTAGTTCCTCTTACATCTAGCTTTACCCTCCGGTCCGATCCAGGGTAAGCTCGTCCCCTGCTTCTATTGAAGTCTTCTATGCTCTAGATCATACAAATCGACCTTCCGACGATTGAACAAAAAACGATGTGTTGTGTTTGCTGGTGCCGTGAGAGTACGGAACACCTGAACATCCGCCTGAATCGTCCCAGATCTAAAGAAGTGTCGAACTGCGAAGGAACTCAACGACCGAACCAAAAATCAGTTTAAGCACGACTAACCTTCCCTGCCCAGTACCAACGTGGGCGATGTACTCATACACGGCTGCACTGGATGCAGCAACAGCAGTCAAAGCCGCTGCAATCTTTCGCAGCGTTGATACAGATTCAGCGGAGAGGCTGAAATCGGGGTGCTCGTAGATGGCATATGGACGCATGATGGCTTGTCTGTGTAAGGATTGTCGAAAGCGTCAAGGGGTTAACGTTCGGATATCGATGAACCACAAGAGCTGCGACAACCCCGAGATGAGGTAAAATGTGAGGCTAAGAAGCTACTGGAGATAACTCACCAAGAAGGGGGCCTTTAATACTACAAGATGTTGCCGGAGCCGACTTCGGGTTAGCACAATGCGATGACTACAAACGTTATCCTTGCTCGGATGGATATTTGAGGAACCGATGCCATGAGCGGTGATCCTTATTAGTATGTCAATCTCCCCGGATATACATAATTTTAACGGCCGTGTTTCAACTTTCAAGGGCCGGGAAATAAGCGTCATAACCGGAAAGATATTCGTGTTCGAGAGCTGGCCAGGCTTCGAGTTTATCTTCGAACTCGGATTTGGTTGCTGTACCGGGCACCCTGCATTTTGAGTCTTTGGCAGAAACAGCTGGTGTAAATGATTATGAGACAAAGGACAACTAATTGTTGCCCTCCTTTGGAAGTGTTACAGTATTAGCCTCGAAAGGATACGAGACTTGATGAACACACTAGTTTGGATACGGACTGAAACACGCACGAGTCTGCACAGCCATCTCGAGATGAACGTTAATGTAACGCAACTACACGTGTCGTATCGTCGATAATGCATTCCATCGAGATTTTCCCTGAGAAAACGAGAACAGAAGACGACCTAGTGTGGAATACTATCCCCCTACATTCATGAGTCACGTGGGTTTACCATATCACATCTCCAAGCGAATAGCGAATAGACCGCTACTAGGGGTTAGCAGCTGTACCTATGTATAGCGGACTTCAATGCCGCCCATCGATGTCACAGGGTGCAGCGTCATGGGAATGATATTCAGGATGCAATAAGACTTCAAATAACAAGAGTTGTGATGTAGGGCGGAGAAGCTGGGGAAGATTATCAGATACATTAATGCTGCCACTCACACGAACTTATCGGTGACCTGATGCTAACGTCCACGGATCAGTGAATATTTCCACCAGTAGATAAGGTCGACCAAAAGATTGTGTAAAAACAAAGAACCTCACGAGCGTCAAGGGACTCGTTACGGGTATGAAATCAGTAAGGAAACATAGCAGGTATGTGAAGTAAGCCAAAAGAATGATGTAAATGCAAAGCGCGCTGAAAGCGAGTGAGAGGTATATGACTAGAACAAACACACGAAATTGCTTGGGAACACGTGCCTACCAGCCTGTCGTCTAATCTCGTCAAGCAACTCTCCACTCCACCACCCGTCCTCTGGGGTATCAGTTACAGCGATTATATCGCCCGCTTGGAAATCAAATTCTTCGTCAATGGTTGCTGCATAATCATACAGTGCTTTCACTGTGGAGTACGAGTTATGTTATGAACACACAGATATACATCTTCAAGCCACAAAACGTACCGTAAAACAGGATGGGGCGGCCATCATCAGTATAGGCACCTGTGGGAGGTGGTGGATGACGTGGAAGCTGTGGAGAAGGTGTGCGTGCCATGACAGGACTTGGCGCACGGTAGTTATTTGTGTTATGACCATAGTATGGTTGCTGAGGGTGTTGGTGATTGATGGTACCCTGGCTTGGGTGAGCCACAATCGACGGATTCCGTGCAGGCGGACCGTAGTTGTTGTAAGGCTGCGATGGTGGTGGTGGAGGCTGGTAAGGAACAACAGGCTGAGAATCATATTGAGGACGTTGAGGCGGGTGATTATAGTTGTTGTAAGATTGTGGTTGTGGAGCAGGGGCAGCATAAGTCGTCCCAGTACCGTAATCAGCGCGAGGCTGCGGCTGTGGCTGCCGACTATCATTATTATGATATCCTGGGTATGATTGAGTGCTGGGTGGTTGTGCTTGGACGTAAGGTGGTTGTCGCGGGGGTTGGTGTGCCATATGATCCACAACGACACGACCATCTGGGCCAAGAGCAATGCCAACTGGGTTGTTCGGTGTCACTGGTCTTTGAGCGATTGACGGCTGACGAACAAGTGGCCCCGCCGGAGGTTGAGGACCTAAATTTTGAGTACCAACACCAGGATAACCCCCCCTACTAGTCGGGCGTACCCCATTTGGATCCTGGGTTTGGTGATTGTTAACAGGAGGTGGCGGACCAACAAAGCTATTGGCCCTGCTACGAGACCGTTGTTCTCCTGGGAATACACGGCCATAGTTATTGAGGACTTGCTCAACTGGGAGATTTGAGGAGGGTGGTGGAAGTGAGGGTGGCGGGGCTGCAAGAACGGGCTTAGGAGGATTTGGAGAGCTCGAACGCGATGGTGCCAGAGGGTATGACCCAACCACGACTTCAGCTGAATTGCGGAAATCGCGATTGCCGGAGTAGACCGAAGAGGGGGTAACGAGAGATTCAGTGGTAGCTTTGCGAGGATCTTGTCCTGAGAGTGTGTCCCTGCGAACGGTAGGACGTCTAGCCAAGTTCTGAGCGGCAGTGCTCAGCTCAGCCATTTGCCTAACTAACGGGTCATTTTGCTCTCCAACAGGAGGAGAAGTCCGAGGTTGGCCTCTCTGCTGTTGCGGGTCCTTGTTCGGATCAACATTCCAAGTCTGCCCTCCGATAACTAACTGCGTGTTAGAGACCGCGGGGCCAACTGAATCCCCACGGGGCTCTTGCATAGGCCGAAGAGCAGAGGCTGTACTATCACGCCTCTGTGCCTGGGGCGGCTGAGGTTGAACATCATGGAGAGGGGATACATGCCCGTTGACGCCGTTCGTTTGAGAGCGTGCACTTTGAGATTTTTGGGTCTGACTTCTCGCGAGAGTAGATTCAGCAGGAGAGCTACGACTTCCTGCACCAATTGCCCCTACACCTGCATGGTTTGTATCGTCGTAGTCTTCAGGCTCCGGAGGCGGTGCGCTACGCCCTGCCGATGACCTCTGGGAAATTCGAGCATAGGTTGCAGGACGAGTAGCAATGCGAGTAGAAGATGAGGGCACTGCATCGGAACTGGTGTAGTTGACGAACGCCGGTGCTTCGGGTATCGCATTTCCCGTTGCATAATCGCGAACAAAATTCTCCATCTCCTTCTCCGGTTCCATTTGTTCCAGGGCGAGCCGCATTTTCTCGCAAGACTACACAGAGCGATTGCTAAACAGTGACAGCCAATGGTGGTGAAAGACTTACCTCATCATCCGAGACACATACTGTTGATACGGAATTGGCATAGGCCCACATATTGTCCTTCATAAACTCCATCCGCTCTTCCTCGAGATCTTGACATGTGTCGCAGAATGCCTTCCAATCCTGCTCCCATTTCTGCATAGTCTCTTGCAACACCCGAGTAAACTGAGCGTAATCATTTTCGTTCACTTGCACTGTTTGCTGGGCACGCTCGAGCTTCAAGTGAATCTTCTCGAGATCTTTGCCCTGGACCAGCGTCGACTGAGCAGTGTAGGAGTTGATACGAAGGCAATCAGACTCATATTTCTCCCGAGCTTTGCTTGCATGCTGTTCGCGTGTTTGCTTCACTTTGTACTCCTTCTCGATAGCGGCTTGATACGTCTTCTTGTGGTGTTGCTGCCTTGCGGAGAAAGCCGCGGCCTGACCTTCAAGATCATTCCGTATTTGCTGCGAAAGCTGCAGGTGAAAACCAGCTTGCTTATCGGTTTCCAAACGCAACGTATCCACGGAGTTCCGTAGTTCCCTGTGAGTTGCGATCAGTAATGAAACCCAGGCATAGGCCACACGTTAGATGTAAAGTTGCGCCACCACACAGCTGCACGCTGTGTATTCGACCCGAGTAATGAGACGGGAAATACAAATCCCTAAGTGCTTTGTGGAGCAACGTGTAGTTCTGCAACTTGCAGAGCCACAACTGTGTCATCCCGCCCGCCCGACCAGAGCGGCCCGCAGGGGAAGGTCAGGGTTCAGAGAACTTGAGTAGCTCACCCTATTTCATCCTTGCCGATTGACATTTTGGCCAACTTCGCAAGCCGTTTTGCATAATCTTCCTCGATCGCAGATCTGCAGACATGTGTAAATGTTAATGAGAAAAACATACGAAAGCCAACTTACCTCTCCTTCCAAAAGTTTCTCAACTCCTCCATTGTCCTTGCTGCTCCACGCATTCGAGCAAACAATACATCTACGCCTCCATCTCCAACACCCCAGAAAGAATTGCAGAAATCCAAAGAGCGAATGTTGGTATCGGGCGATGTGGTCCGTGCATATTTGGCTAGAGATGTTGTCGATGACTGCCTCCTGGCAGACATAATTCGTGATTTATAGCGAAATTGACAATCAGGCGAGGTACAGCAACTAAACTTGAAGTACAGAATGTCGTCGTTTCAAAGCGAACTGGGTCGTCGTCCGTTGGGTTATTCTTGAAAGTGCGTATACACGCCTCAGCAATGGCCAGTGGCAGTGCCATTCGGTGCGTGTACTGCCACGCTAATTTGATAATTCAAATCGTGGCTATAGCGCTCATAGAAGGCAGTACACTACACTCCGGCTTCTGGAATAATGCGAAGAAAAATGTTACCAACACTCTAGGATGAATGTTGCGCTTTAAAAACAGCTAATTCCGAAGCCTGATCAAGTTGCAGGCCTGGAAGACAATTTTGAAGCTGCGTTCAGTGGAAATGTACCAAAGAATGGGAGAATGAATAGGCAGGTTCCTGGCCGCGACTGTTGTGTTCACACTCTCCTTCAGACGGTGGCAGCGGTGGCGGAAGCGGGTGCGTAACTGCCAGTAACTATGCATCTAGTCTAGACTTATCGATTTCTGCTGTGTAGACGAAGGTCGAGCTTGACCCTGCAGATGTCATATTCATTCTTTGTTGGACCTCTGGTCAGCTTCCCACTAGTGACATCACATGCAACTCTCAGGCAACAGGTTACTAGTACTTCTTCTCGGCGCTCAGCAACTTAACTTGTATCTCAAAAGCTATGCAGGGGCAGGTAGAACCAGGAGTCTTTCTTCTCTCAGAGAAAGCGTGCGTGCGGTTATTGTTGTTCTGCTGCTGATAATATCTTAGTCTGTAGATCTTCGCAACCTTCTTTCATCTAAAACAACGACTACACACGGCTTTGGTTGCCAGTGAATAAATTTGGTGTCACGAAACAGTATTGGTGCATCCTAATGCCAGTGCTGTTCACTTGGGAGGACACATCACACAGATTTTGCTGACCTAAGACCAACCAAACATCACGTACCTGCATTGATTTCAGGGAGCAATACGATCCTCCTATCAATCCGCAGAATCTCGGAGCAAATGGTGGTATGTAATATATGTGCTATATAATCTGCACGACCGACAATGATTATTTTTGACCTACTGGCCTGATGATTTACTCTCAGGAATTACCGAACGGGAGTATGAAAGCAACACAGTTGGCGCCTATCCTGCGACATCTATTTGTAGACGTTCATGGACGAGATCTCGAAGTAGGCATTTGTGAACGCAGTAGGGTTGTCTGTGGAGGGTTTACAGTTATACTGGACATTTGCACAGGAGCACTTACTGTTGACGTAAGTCACACAGTCTAAAGGACATCCAGAAGCATTGTAGAGAGCCGGGTTACCTGCCCAGTCGCCGCCTGCGCGGGCATGAGCACGACGGACCACTACAAAACAATACAAGACTCACAGAACGTCAGATTAATGATGATGTTGTTACCTTTAAAGTGAGACTGGATGTCACACTCGGTGTTGTTAGGGAAGTTGGCGGCAGGAGTGCCCTGGCAGTCAAATCATATGTAAGCATAATTCAAGAGAGGTGTGAAAAGTATCACCCAGCCGTCAGTATCGATTATCCATGCACCACTACTAACGTCCAAGGGAACACATGGGTCGTGTCTCTCCCAGAACCAAACCTTGATATAGTGAAGTGTACGTTCCATAGCATACCTGCGGAGGATTCTGTAAGCCGCAAGAGTGCTGAAAGTAAGTTTCTAGACCCGTAACACACCATCCTCCGCCGATGCTGTTGAATCCTGGACCAAAACTGCTGTTATCTTGAGCGTACTTCACACCACACCCAACATTGTAAGCGACTATTGTATTTTAGCACAATGATGGGATCAGCTATGGTGACATTACCTGAAGCGTCGCAGTTGGTTGTGGCAAAGGTTCTAAACAGTCAGCATTTTAGCCGGACGAGGTTAAATACAGCGACGGATCAAAACATACCCTGACTGGAGAGTGTTATTTGGCATAGAGCAATCTGCATCAAGTTAAACTTCATAGCAGTTACAAGTGTTATAGTGAACGAACTGTGGCCGGTGTGAAGCGTCGACTGATTAGGCACCACATCGTTTGCACCCTCGAGAATATCGATTTCACCCTGACAAAGGGATGTACGTCAGGATGGTAGAGTTATCACACAAGGAAAAAGAACAAACACCGGCAGGCCAACCAACTTCTTTTGTTTCCCAGATAGCCTACTATCTGTTAGTAATGACAAACTTACTTCATCGGAACCGCCTACTACTTACGGGCCATGTTCTATTTTAAGATGTGTAAGCGACAGAATCCTCGAGCAGATTGAAGAAGCTCACCCGCATCCTTCGGGCATGTGCTGTATGTCAAAGCTATTATTGACAACGGCATCAATCAGTACATAAGCCCAAGACATTTACAGGGAATCAATTACACAACAACATGCTCACGGTGTCGACGATTAGACCGAATCCTAACCGAATTCCGGCCTGTGTCATTGACGCCCAAAACCGTAGTGTCATCTGCGCGCAAGATAAAGGTGTCACTCGTGGCATAGGTCAAGTTGAGTCTCTCCGCCGTTGTTCGGTTGACATACGTCCTGGCATTCCATTAAAAATGAACAGATTGCGTGCATGGAAGGCGGACGTACACGCGCCCGTGGGTGGGGTCAGTGATATTCTCGAAATTGAAGGAGTCGTAGAAGCCTTCACCACGAACACACTCGTCCAGAGTGTAGATCCCGCCTGCCAGAGCAGACCCCACAAGCGAGGCAAGAACGAGAGTCCTGCTGCTGCTGATCTTCATGGTGGAAGCTAGCCTGGCTAATGGTACAACTAGGGAGGGCGAGAGGACGGACCTGTTTCACTCGGTATTTAATGAATCCACCCTACTCCCGAGGCCTGCGACGAGCAGAAAAAAATTAATCTCGCAAGCAACGACGACGTGTCATCCCCGAGAGGGACTCCGAGATTGAGCTACTAGTAGCTGATGCTACCGTAACTCGTTCCAGATCCGATTGGACGAACGGCAGGACCTAGTAGCTAAATAGCGAGTAGACTTGATGACCTGCCACACGCCCCTGCACGACGTCGGACCGGATCGAATGACGCTTTGTGCGAATGGATGCACATATCCTAGAAACTTCGTATTCAATGGCTAGCTGTTCAATATTAATGGCGTTATTTGTGTAAGAACTGGACAATGATATAGTTACATACGCCGGGAAATAGAAAGCACAGCATAACGAATAACGCATTTTAATTGGCTGACCGCGTTACTGATAACTCAGGCACCACCCACTGGAAGTTTATATAAGAAAACTAATTTCCACTAAGACTACTAGAGACTAGTACCGATGGACCAGGCCAGGGGTCAAGAAGTACGATGCGGTAACTGCCAGTGGTCTCCAGTAGCTGACGCAATATAACATTTACATATAGCTGCTAGCAGGTCAGCGTTGTCACAGCAGATCAAAACATACTGTGATCTGAGACGGTAAAACAACTGATGCGAGCCCACACACCGTGGTGTCATTATTTGCTGGCAGGTCTCGAGTATGTCGAAAACACCTGCCAGCATGAACACCAGTCGGTCATTAATATCTTCAATATTCATTAAACTTTAAACCAGGACAAGACTCACACGAGCGCTTCCGGAGACCGCAGGGTAACCCCACCCGAGGCTGTAGATGGACGAATAATATGCATCTACTAATGTACTATCAGTATCAACCACGACTCCAGTCTGTACGACAGGACTCTGGCACGGAGGCCCGCGCCAAACCTCCCCACTGCAATGTAGTAGTAGGCACTGACGAGAGATAGATGAAGAGACGACTACAATAATCTTGTATCACGAACAGTCCATGCTGAGAACTGGACATTGCAGTAGGGTGGTTTGACGCAGATGCTCGAGAGCGCCAAGGTTCCTGGCTCGTAGTCGGTAGTAGTCCTGCGTTGTGCTGTAGTAATCGGTTCTCGCCGTAACCTCCCGCTACAGAGGTTTAGCCTTGGGTTTACCCTGTAGTCCGTGTCCGTTCCAACATGGCTCAAATCGGCACACGTGGGTGGACCACAATTCCATCTTATACTCTGTGGATATACTTGCACTAATTGATGGTATCAGTGTTGTATGTGAGGTGCAGACAATTTGATCTGTTAAACGTCGCTCCGCATTAGATATGACTGAAAGTGTTACAATTGAGCAGGATTCCAAGGGTTCGTGGTCTTCAAGTTACACATCTCACCGACACGACTCGCATTGTGGAATGGGTGCCTCGTACAAGAAGGCCGAGTATCAAGTGCAGCAGCACTGAACAAGTGATCGATCTATAGTGATAGCATGCAACACAAGTGGAAAGCAGAGAACGCAAGGTTGTCGAGAGAAGATATCATCCCACTCTATCCGAAAAATCCCTTGAAAAAATGGATCGCGTCGGATCTTGTTGAACACGATCATCTTTGAGCATCCTGTGCAGAGGAATCAAGACATGAGTCATATTTCGCCAAGAAAGACCTCACCGTGCATCAACTCGCGCATCCTCGCCCTCGACTCCAATCACTGCCTGTGGCGTCTTGGCATCAATGACCTATCAGTAGTGTGATGAGATCTTAATTCACAAGGATGCGATCGATGCCACTTACATAGTGATTGTCGCAGTGCGGGCAAAACTCATCGCTCTCCTCGTAATTCGACATATCCTTCCTGAAGGCCTTCTTGCACTTCTTGCACACGAACACCATCTCAGTTGTTTTCCCTAGCATATGATCTTCCGCCTCTGCATGACATTCTGCGCAATCAAACCATCGCTTGCAGCATGGAGCCCGTATCGAAACTTGAGCATTGAATATATGTTTGCTGGAATTGAGAGAATGAATGCCGCATTGAGATGGACGGAAGACGATACGCTACCGACCACATCACGATGAACAAGTAGAAGTCGCTACGATAGTACTCGGTCTCAGGCTAGAATTCAAAATTCCTAATGAACTTCAACTTGAAAGTCTGCAAGATCCCGATTCCCGACATAACCTTACGCTTTTCCCACGCTATTAGTATCATACCTCCTGAAGGCGGCTCTGAACAAGACAACATGATGGTGCACCCGTAGTCAGATTTTCAGATCTGCAGACCTTGATCAATGGTTATTCCTTCATTTATCTTTATGTATTTTCAACGTTATAATAACACACACCATTGATGGGGACATTGTACAAATCTTATGCTTGATTTTGACGCCATGCGAATTTGCGAAAAGACTTACGGCCGTACGGCGTTGCGCATATCCATTATTGATATTATCAGCATGTACTTACTATTTTTAAATATTGTTAGTTCAGCTCTAGCCTGAGTTTTGACTGGGACATGTTTAGTGAAGTAAAATGAATGATGAGGCAACACATATGCATAAGTAGCTGGTAGTCCATAGCGAGTAAAATGAAATAAAACGTCAATCCCGTTGGTGTATTTTTTTCCGCCAAATCATTTGTTATCACCGGTACCAAAGCGGTGGTTCTTCAACTTCTACTTTCTCCAATCAGCGCCCATCCACAACAGCAGAAACAATGAGGGTCCTTACCAAGTGGTGATCGCCAGTTATACACAAGATGATTTATATTCGACTTCCGCATGACTGTATTATGTTTGGACAGGGCAGCGTCGGTGAGAGTGAAGGCAGCCCCCATTTTCACATGCCCATCCTTTGTTCTGCGATTTGGTTGCAGGGATAGTGACGGTGACATCTCGTACGGCCCATATTTTGTATTTTCCTCGTCCGACATGTCTTCGATTGGGAATTTCTGTATCGAGTGGCCGAGAGCTACTGCCTCATAGAGAGGCAGTTTATATGTAGACACATGTGGATCTCCACGCTGCACATTCATAGGATCTTTTCCGAATGTGTTTGATTGGGGGAATCGGCGGAGCTCGCGAGCTGCTTCCATATTTGCCATTTCCGCCTTGATTGAGCGCGGGAAGAATATCTGAGGTTCACTGCTTCGAATCAGATTACACGACTAGCAGCTATAAATGACGCACCATAAGAGTGATCCCAGAGGATACAACACAACCTATAACTGAAATAATCCCCAATAGGTCTAATCAGAAAGATGGGTTAATAACTCAAGCCTGCCAGGCACGGTGGAGTTGCATACCAGTGGCAAACCTAGACGATAAATTTAGCGTATGACGTTAGCATATTTCAGACGCAGGCACACAACACACGCACATGTTATCATTGATGTGCTGATGCGGTCTGACACCATCGATGCCCAATATTACCAACGGAACTGTGAAGAGAAACCGAAAAAAGACCCGGATACACTTCCATGTACCACATGTAAGTCGAGTAATGATATCACATCTACGCAAAGCTTACGTTGAGCTCGTGAAACTTTGTAAGTTTAACCATTGTATTCGTATCAACATCGGCTTGTTTCTGAAGAGAGTGGTCAGACCAGAACATATTCTTGCCGATCGAAATGAACTAACCAGGCTCTCGAGGAATGTGGGGAATGTCCACAAAATCGGAAGAAACCATATTGTCAAAGAAAAGCTTCCGAGACTCCCAGCCAAGAATGTGTAAGCCTCGCACTAGTAAAAGCTTACAATTTTGGTTTGATATTCAAACATGTAAATGACAGACCTTGTAGGGGTCCTCCCGCGTGAAAACCGTTACAAGGGGCATATAAATGACTGCGACTATAGATCCTGTCGCCCATATTTTGAAATATAGGCTGCGGAACCAATCTTGTTTCGCAGAGCTAGAGCGAATCAGGAAAAGCCAAAAACACAGCTCTACGAGGAGAAAATTGAGTCTCAACTCAAATGTCAAGGCGTGAAAGATAAACCTTCTAGGTGTGTTACCCTTAGTCGAAACGTGAGCCGGTGTCGGTGAATATCGGTTGGGTAGACTCACATCTCTAATGCCCAACCAATTGAGAGAGACAGGTACAGAGGGAGTATTGCGCTTTGTGCACTGTCGCGCCAAAGCTCATACGGAGTGGGCATGACTTTGAAAATTTGGCGTCAGCGGGAGATGTCAAAGTTGCCGATTGGGCTCACTCACTACCCATCCCGGGAATAACAGTGAAACCATAACTGTATTTGATGATGGAGAAACCCATAGCGTAGATTGCGATAAACGGAATACTGGTTAAATAGGAATACTGTGAGATTATGTGAGTGATAAAATAGAAAAGAAGGAAACCGTAACGCACCGTCATGACCCGCTTGAATGTGCCAGAACGCGGTCCATGATTCCACCTGTACAGATGTAGTTCAATAGGGCACTCGTAAATTATGTGTGCAACAATCCACCAACCTCAGACATTTGAAACGATCAAAGGACCAGAGATGATAAACTAAAAAGGATTCAAACTAAACCAAATGGATGTCAGTATTTCTTCCATTGAACAATCGAACACTAGACAGACCATAATTGTAAGCACTGCCCATATAAGATTGACGGCTGGACTCAAGTGGGCCATGATTCAAAGGCGAGCAAGGGAGGATAAGCGGAAAGAAGAAGAGGAGGCCAGCCTGAGTATGAGAGTTGCGCGAAACAATGACTCGGATGGAGACCTATATAGTGCGTAAGTAAAGTCTCGCTCACACCCGGAAGAGAAAGGATCGCGAAACAGAAGCGAGTTTGTTTAGGAGGCACGGTACATATTAATATATGACATTATCGCAACACCACCCGTTGTGGCACGTTCCTGCTGACCACGGGACGATGATCTAAGAGTATATGGTAAGTGATGACAGGTACTAAGGTTGTGGTACCTGTAACGAGTCCGGGCCCGGGAGTGGCTAGTACTATTTGTTTGCGATCAGCGCTCAGCACAGGTTCAATTATAGCCTGGCAAGTCAAGGCTGATTCAACGAACCAATGCGGAGCTCATTCAGTCCTGTACCATGTGGTAGGCGGCAATCGTCATCGCGGGGTAAGTCTGAGAAAATAAAAATTTCAGGCTCGGCGATAGTGGCAAACTACCGGGCCGTCGGATCTCGGTAAGATGATGATTGGGTGGTGAATGAATCTATCATTTTCTAAATCTTTCATGTACAATGGCTACATGGCCGCTGCCCACAGACGATGACAAGGAAAACCTCCTCCTCTCATGTCGATACGATGATCTCGACGACGTACAAGGTTTCGTAACAAAATTCGGCTCAGACGCCCTCTCCAGTGTCCGAGACGACAACGGAAACACTGTGCTACACATGACATGCGGGAATGGACACATAGGTGAGACGCGATCACATCTCCATAGCACGAGAACTGATTCGCGTAAGGCATCTCGTAGACGTGCTGGATTACCTTCTTCCTCTTGTCTCCCCTTCCGTCCTGTCTGCACAAAATAGCGCCGGCTCCACTGCCTTGCACTGGGCAGCGCTGAACCAGCATCTCGAAGTAGCACAGAAGCTGGTTCAGTTTACTGGGGCAGATCTGATTGATATAAAAAATACCGCAGGACGATCACCCTTGGGGGAAGCTGAAATGATTGGATGGGATGAGGGCGCAAGGTGGCTTGTGCAGGAGATGAAACTCGACGAAACAAGCCAACATGACGTCAATGATAACGAAGAAGATGGCCCCATGGCCATGGACGCTGCACAGGATATAGAAGTAGAGATCCAAGATGCGGATGGCCAGGTGGCAAAGATGACGATAAGCGGCGGCGCAACCACCTGATTGTTTTGAATCCAAGCAGGTTTGGTATATCCATGCCACGTGCGAGTACTGTCTTATAATATCACACAGCCATCACGTAGGATCTTGATTCAGTCGGGTGCATATGAAACACAGAAGCGCTCTGCCAAGTCTGGCAACGAGCCTGAGCATTTCACTTTTGGACGAGTACGACTTTCTGAATTCTATAGGTCGCGTGAACGATAACATGGTGATGGCCGGGTTGAAATCTCCGTAGAACAGTGCCATGGAATTGGACTTCATCAAACTCATCTCATAATTTGAGCAACACAACCTGATCATGAAGTTTAGGCGTTCGATCCTAATACGCTACGTCTTCTTGAATCTTCGCGCGATAAACGTAGGACATTGCATGATATAGAATGGAAACGCCCAGGGTCGCATAGCCAAATGTCACCTATGACACAGCACAGCACGAGTCCACAACTATCAAAATTACCATGTGGTTACTGCACAAATCAAATACATGGGGGAAACTGGAAAGAAAACACATCGAAATTCACGTAACATTCAAGGGGTAAAACTCCATCTTCATCACGTTCCGAACGTTTCACATCGACGGTGATCGTCCTTCCACAGGCCATGACAATGCTGCTGCGGAGAGGTGTGAGCGTGTAGTTGACATCCCTCTTCACCATCTTTCAGCGTCCATTGTCCCGCTGCATGCTTCTCCGTTACGTTACGTGACAACCAGTCGTCTGGGTTTGCCGTTCTACAATTTGATTTTGCATACCACGACTTCTCGTTTCCAAATTCATCAATATGTGCAAATTCGTTTGGTGGAGGATTGGCCAAGAAAAGCGCACCACGCTTCCACGCGACTGCTTCCGAAGTGGGAGAGGGAAATTCGCGTGGTGCAAACGGACTCCAAGGAGACAAGGTAGACGAACGAGACCTTGTTTCCAGCATAGGCGACGAAAATCCAGATCTCACGCGTTCCGAACGACGTGGCATGGGCTTTGTCTGCTGTGAGACAGTGTAGACGAGCTCGCCGGCCACACGTCGTTGCGGAGGAACATACTTTGCATAGGCGCCCGAGCGCAGGGTCAGCCCGGGGAAGCTGCATCGACATTCGTCAGAGAACGTGTATTATCCGTTCAGGTTGACATACCTGTCAGCTTGATTGGAGGCCAACGCCGGCGTCCCCGGCTTTGTTACGAGATTATCGTCATGGGGCTGAACTTGCGTCTCACAGGAATTGGGCTGTGAGGTGTGGGCACACGGCGTCTTTCGCGTAGCTACAGACCAGGAAGCAGGACGAGATGCGGACCCACTGGAAAGGTTCCTGTCGGGCTGGTCGCCATCAGTGGCGGTGGTTTGAGACAGGTGAAGTATAGTCCTGGCACCCTTTGGTTTAAGCGGCTCTAAAGTCGTAAAAGCGGCGGTGACTCTCAATCTCTCTTGCACAGCTGTCTCCCAGAACGAATCTGGTCCGTCGGATTTGCGTTCCGACTCAGTTGACAGACTGTAGTCCGGTTTAACCTTGGTACCGACAAGTCCATTTGATGAATGTTGACTGCCTCTGCTAGAAGGCACCGGCGTGCTGGCACTCCGGCGATGCATATCGAATGGCGTAGCTGTGTGTTCTGAATCACAAAGAGAATCGCACTCTAATATATTATCGCGTCTGGAAGTCGACGGTGAAGGACGGGAAGTAGCGTGATTCTCGTTCTTGTTAATGGGTTGTTGTGAAGATAATCTGAGAGCCAATTGATCCCCTGGAGACTCGCTGCAGAAAGACCCTTCCTCGCAGCTGGAATCACTATCTTCCTCGAGATCGGCACCGATACCAGCCGTCTGAGACCAGCTTCGCTTTTTGGGAACCATCGATGAAAAAGAAGTTTGGCTACTCGAGACGGAAAGATGCCCATCATGGTTGGGCCTTGCAGGTATAGTCATTTGAAGGTCGCCATCGCAAGTTGCATCATCACGCTTGCGAGCTGGCCAACGTACATCGTGCGTTCTTGGTTTTTCGCGAGATACGGTCTCAGCCAGTGGCGGGAAGTTGCGAACGAGATGCGCCGGACATAAGGGTTGACGTGGGTCCTCAGGCTTAGCATTGTGGATGTCTAGTTCGAAACCTGCGGAGCTCGACGATTTGAGTGCAGGTGAGACGTCCAGGGACGCCGGATCGTTGCAGGACACAAACTCTTGACTCAGTGTGCGTTCGGTATCGCTATTTTCGTTAGCTGTTTCACGTGGCAATACACATCGATTGTTATATAGGTGTAGGGCTGCGCCAATATTTTTGGGACTGTCCAGATCCTCATGTAAGGCATGTATGTCGGGAGCTCGCAAGATGTCCTGTTGTGTAGCAAGCAAACCTGAATCGCTGTTGAACGTTTCTTGGTCGGGAGTGATGCATACGCTCTCGGTCCCGGATAGCTCGAGTGAAACAGCTGCACTTAGAGATTCGCTGTCACTGCCGAAAATGGTTTCGAGGCTACCCCACGATGGGAGAGCCAGTAGATGAATTTTGTTTTTAAACTGGAGGCAAGTGACAGAACACAGACATATGAGACTAAGGTTGAGGGTAACCAAGACCAGGATGCTGCAAAAACCACTGTTGAAATAAATTAACTGGTTAGAGTGAAGCAAAACTAATCTAAATGTCAGTAGAGGTAACCACAGTCTGGAGTATGGCCTGACCTAGAGAATCCACGAAGTTTGACAAGTAGTGTTTGTGCTGGGAAATCAAGAGTGCATATGTGAGAGTGAAGGATGATGGAGGAGGATGGTGGTCATGAGCAGAGACACGACTGCTTCTATTGCTCGAGGCGAATCCGGCGGGAAGATAGTTTGCCGGAGGATTTGGCCACAGGAAGTTGTGTCTCTCGAGGACCGTAGAGTCTCCGTCGATGCTCCGAACAGAACTGAAGGGATCCAGGGTCGCCAGCAAAGGTGACCATTGGAATAGTTTGAGAAGGGCTAATAACGAATATCGCAAGAAGAAAGTCATGGAACTGAACGCAACAAACGAAAGAAATATTGCATGATCCCTCGCCGATGCAACTTATGTTGCATTTGTTTGTTCGTATTGTTTGAAAGGGCCTTGGGGATTTTGCCGGTATCATACAATTCGTACCCCGTGCTGCTGCACCCTGCAAGGAATTCTGGTGCAAATGAATCTTGGTCACCATGATTGCAGTACTCGGGGAGACCTTCACATGGGTCCCATCGATCTTGGTGTGTGCCAGCATCTTTTCCCCATTGTTCAGAGTCCCTGCACCTGCGGCCGACGAGAGTTCGAACGTTCGCTGTTCAAGTCGAAGGTCAAGCCAGGCGGCCTGGAGTATCGCATTTGCTTCCTCTTCAGGAGTAGGAACAGAGTCCGTCCATGTCAAGTGCTGCTGAGCGATGTTCAGTCAAAATATTTTTGGCCAACTCCTGAGCCCTAGGCATTGGCTACGCTACAATACATAATTTGTAATACCACTTTGAAATTTTATTCTTGCTGATGATTTGAAAATGTTTCAGCAAAGTGGGAGGATAATATGAGTCTCATCCGACGTTATGCACTAGACTACTTCTTTGTGCAATAGGTTTGGGCCACATGTCGGCCGCCCCCCTCACTCCTTCATGACATTTCTCATCTATATTGAGAAGGCTCAATCTGCAAACCTCAGGCTACCATTTTCGATTAAAACGTATCAGCAAGGATCCGAAAAGCTGGAGATGATCCCCAACTATAACCGGGAATTTATTGGCAAACAGGTGACGGGCTTGGACGTGCGGGGTGGACAGGCATGTTTCGAAGGACGAGAATGTAAGTCACAATATAGAATCACTACAGATACTCTTTCTAATAGTGGCCATCAAACGCCGATAATACAGCATCGCCGAACTCTTCGGCTATCGACGCCTTGCGATCATGTTGCAACTCCAGGTGAGTAAGTCATCTCTTTGTACCGGCATCATCCTGACGCGCCTAACCATTACCTGTTGCCTTTCTAGTACGTGCCACCTATATCACATCGCAATGGCAATGGGCACTGCGTCACGACGAAACTATAGCATCCCTAATACTCACCATAACCAACCGCGCCTGCTCCCTCTCCCTCCGTATCTCAAACTCAGGTTCTGTCCCATCGAGTTGCGCGTACGACGGCCAAGGGCTGTTTCGAAGCTTGCACATGGATTGCGCGTGGTATATCTGCGAGTATCACATCAACACACAACGACCCTGAGACAAGGAATATGTCCACAGACCTGTTGAGTCATATCTCTCAATGCTAAGTTTTGACATGTAGCAGCTCTTCCTCTCGGTTGGACCACACGTTTTATTGGGAACCACACTTTCAAACCTCAAGATTAAATGTTATGAAGGCTGTGGGCAAAGTCCACAGCACGAAAGTGGGCAGTTGTCTAAGCAAACGAACAAAAGTGTTAGTGGCATGGTGAGTGGCGCGCGCTTTGCTTCGTCCACAGTTGCTTGTACACTAAGTTTTTGCTTAAATACCTCTTGCAAAGATGAGAAGGCCATCACTCGCTCCTCTCATTCGCATTCTAAAATTCTAGCTTGCATAGGATAGCTCTAGGAATTCTATACTTTGCTTATTGTATAAACATGGAAATGGGTGCGGCACGTTACAACCCCATGGACGCACAGCGTTTCGACCCCCTGCGACGCACCAACATGGTCAGTATTTCCTTTGATTTCATTACCTTGCGTTTTCTTAACATTATTTCCGCCTCCGTTCCATTTTTTCAGAGACTCATCTCGCTTTTCAAAACCGGCAGTTCAAATTTGATGACGAGGCAGGACCCTTGCATCAGGACTGAGCAAACGAGCACGAGTGATGCATGGCGGAACCACAAGGTTGTATTTGATCCTGTCGAGAGGAAAGGTCCTGATTCCGAGGGGTCGCGCCCATCCCTTACGGACACATGCTCCACTTCCCCTACGCCTATCGACGTATACCACCCCGCTGACCTCGTTGTCACACGTACCATCATCCATCCTAATCCCAATCCCCATCGTGGTCCTACTCGTATGCTATCTCGCACACAGATGGTGTTCAAACGGATGTTCTCGCGCTCGCTGTCTCCCACAAGCACATACTCTCCCTCTCCATCTTCTTCATCATCTGCGTCACCCCGATCCACTCCCCCTCCGCGCTTCAAGGGCCTGGTGCTCAACTGTTTCAGCACATCCTCGGCTTTCGATAGCGATGTCGATGATATGGAAATGTACAGGAGGGAGAGGCCTGCGTTGCTGGTGATTGTTAAGGAGACAAAGGAAAGATATGAGGATGATCAGGCGTTTAAGGAGATCGTGGGGAGTGTCATTCCTGCTGCCGGTGTGAGGGGCGGCCGTTGAGCTTGGTCTTTGCATGTCGTGGGTTAGATGCTTGTGAATGGGTTTGCTGTAGTTCTGGACGCCCTATTGCATATATACATATTGTAACGCTAATTATTGACAACATCTGGGGACTGTCTGTACACTTTCATTTATGTGTATTTTATAGTAACTTGGTTGTCATCTATCTTGTATGTGCTTGTGTTCACTATGCGAGTGAGTGTTGCGTGATCAGAAGTGGGAGTTCAACGTTCAACGCTTGAACGTTCAAATTTCAATGTTCAACTGCAAAATCGGCTTCCATATCAAGTCACAAGTAGTAGACAATGTCACATGAAGCTGGATGTGTTATCTGATGTTCAAAAAAGACATACACAATTACAATATGTCTAGCGTCCTAATGTCCGTCGTGTCGTGCACAGATGTCATATATTTGACTTGTGCAATGATATCGTGATCCGATGTGATCCTCTTGTATACCCCACTGCGCTGCCGGGCTAGCAAAAATGCGCCGAACAGCTGTCCGAGGCAATCGATCAATCACAATGTCTGCAAAGTAAGATTTTGAAATCAGTCAACTCCTCTTCTCCAGGCGAGCCGTCAAGAGACTCAAACTCAGACCAGCCTCTCAAGCTTTCTGCATCGTCCGAGTCTGCGAAGTCAGACAGCTCGAGGAGGTGACGATCCCAAGGACGGACAAGTAAGAACGTCCGTCGAGTTGGTTTGAGCCACGAGAATTGTATCAGTTTCTCTTTGGTGGTGATCAGCGGATCATCAAGCCCGTCCACCTTTCCGTATGTGATCAAGGGGGTGCCTGATTGAAAATAACCCATATTGACTTGCCGCTTCAGCATTAACTGCAATAGAAGACTGAGCCAAACGCGAACAGGATCTGGTCGACTAACCATTTTTCAGTGACGGAAGGGGCATGCCATGGCTCAACGCTTATTGTCAGTGTTAGAGGTATTGCGCACTTTGAGCGCATCTTGTAACAAAGTAAATATTGTGACATATCGCCAAGGATGAGATAGACGAGATTCGCAGGAATTTGGGCGGTTTCAATGGTGCGTTTGATTGATAACTTTAATATTGGCCGGTACGGGAGGATTACATATGAAGGAGACACACCTCTTCCTAGTGATCCATGACATAAAATCATGCAAGGTTCAGGCCCGCATCAGCACGCGGTGCTGCTGCTACCGAACACCTTATCTCGGTTCATCGATGCTTCAGCCTGCTGCATTTCTTCCTTCGCCATCATGCGTCATTGCAGTGTGTGCAAGATCGAGTGTGAAAAGCCGCTACGATGCTCAAAATGTCAGAAAACTATGTGAGTACAAGCTGGTACGAGAGATAAAAACCTTTGATCTGACCTGTTATGGTTGGGATAGCTACTGCTCGTACGTGACAAACACCAGCGTTAGCACTTATTAGACTGGGAGTCTAACATTATGATTCTCCTCTAGCGCGGAGTGCCAGAAAGTTGACTGGAAGGTGCACAAACGCAGCGTCTGCACCAAGCCTGCCATCTTACACAAGGTGGACAAAATGATGAAAAAATGGGGCGGACCAGGGTCGACGATGGACACCATCAATAAGATGGAACAAATGGCTTGGGAAGAGCGTCGACGGAACCCGGTTCCTGTGTCGAAATGCGATGGTTGTCTTTTGCGATTCCGCGGTACTCCTCCAGATGAGGATGACGAGGACGATGTGGAGGATGTAGGAGATGCCTTCAAGCGGTGCACGACTTGTGATTACACCATTTGCGAAAATTGTACGCAACCAGATATGCAAGGTACGGTTCATGGTTTTCATCTCTCCATTTTACTACTGACTCTTTGAACCTCAGGTGTGCCATACTTTGATCGCCCACCGGGTACTTGCCGCTGCTTTAAGTCGAACTTTGGTGAAAGCTACTGCTTGTCGTCGCCCTGTTATCTTCACGGTGATGGTAGTAAGCCATACCACGGTGATCGACACCCTGATGTGGCGAGTAGTGGGTATGGTGAAGATGCATTTGAAGCAAAGGAGCGGGAATGCAGGACGTGTGGTGTGATTGCGCGATGCTTGAAGAAAGAGCATCTGAAGGATGCGGTTCCTGGCATAAATTAGCCACGTAAACTATTGCAAAACCTCACTTATGCGAAATTGCCTGTCTTCCCTTTTTCTATGTAGCTTGATACTAAGTCTTCTTGAATAACCATCATTCCAACACTACAAATAGTGGCAAATACACAGCCACCAGACAGAACTGTTTTCATGACCTTGTTCTCAACACAGAACAAACACTTGATAGTATTTTATATGCACGACGCGCCCAACAGCAGCCCGTTCCATTCGCAGCGCCATGGGTATTTGTGCGCATGCTACAAGAGCATCCTGGGAGCACATGTGGAAATCTTAGTCTACTCCCATATTCCTATCTACCTGGGTATGCTCTACATCCCTGTAGTGCTACCCATACCGAGATAGACTCGGACTCCGCCACATGCACAACAATTTCTTAGTGAATCGAAATAGTGCATCCTGTTCTCGTCCTCCGGCGCTGGAAGGAGCAATTTCTCACCTTGTTCTCGCCACTCGCTAACCTAAGCAGTCCCACTTCGCCGCCGACATCATCCACCACTCGTCGTGAAGGTCAGAGAGACGACTGCCATTTCCCGTCCGCTCCTATGTGTAGGCAACACTTTTAATGATTGGCTGATTTGTATCAGCAGGGGCTTTCTGCATCTACACCAGATGGTTCGCTAGTGTAATGCTGGCGCACCCCATATTTTGCACATGTCATATCTTCTATTCGGTTCACGAGCAGGAAGAAATCAAAGAACCTCTCTTTAGCTGCGTCGCCGTCGTCAACCTCGTGGATCCCACGTCAACTCAAACATCTACAAAGTCTTGTGGCGATAAATACAAGAGGCTCGACGGGAGCTTCTACCAAGCCTCTATCCTCACCCTGGGCCCTGGTCAAAATCCAATGCTGTCTTCACTTCTGATAGTTTCTGCCATTCTTCTCCCGATTCTTGCATCTGCAGAATACTCCTGTGACTCAGGAATAACCATGTGTTGCTCCAACACCACGACTGTGTGTCATGATCATTGATTTGGAAACGGCTTTCAAACATGCTAAATCTCAGCAGACAAACACAACAACCGCTGAAAAAATCATCGCTGCATATTCTATCAGCGAGTTTGGGTTGAGCGGTCTTATTGGCTACGGATGCAGTACTATCAACACCACGGATAATGGAAGCGTTTCAGCGTGTATCAACGAGACTGCTTGTTGCACCGGGCAGTACTATGTGAGATACCGACGCTGGTCCTGTTTTACACTAACATTCGTACATAGGGTGGTGGGATTGCTGTCAATTGTACCGCCACCGTGAGCGTGTAAAGGCGCATGAACTTTCCCCTGGAGAAACGTTGCTTTGACGCCCAATTCGAAGGAGTGTAATCTACCTCTGTTGTTTGTGCTCGAGGATCTCGTGTATTTTGAATCATGATTATGATTTATCTCCTTTCTCTTGCGTTACATTTATATCTTGCTGAATTGTTCAGACATGGAAAATCGTGATATGCTCCTATGATACAGTGCACGTTTCGATTACTTACTGCACCCACTAGCATGCAAACAACTTGTCGTCTCGTGCATGTGCAAGGATCCAGAAGGAAGTAACATGGCAAGGAATCTGTAGACAACTTAGGACTCAGGACATGGTTATACCAACTCAGCGGCTTTGAACCTACTGGACTACAACACCACATCCACAAAAAAATTCTCAGCATCGCAAATTGCCTCAATTACCATAAAGCGAAGCGTCGAGAAGGCCTTGTTTCATAAACGGCACAGAGAAAGGCGGAAGATCAAACGGATTGGTGATGGTGGCACTCAGGGCTGTTGCGAATTCCTCCCCACCAGATAGGAAGAGTTTTGGATATGCACGAGAGGGCGTTCCGGGCAGATACCAGGCGGGGTCGGTGACTTCTCCTGTCGGCGTTGAAGGTAGCAATGGCAGATCATATTGAGAGGGATGGTTGTAGGCGTAAAAATCCGCGTTAAATGGGTCATCAGGTGACGGGGAATTGGCTAGCGGCAGCGGCTGAGGCACAGGATCTTCGAGCAAATATTTGATGTGGCTGGCTTGTCCAAAAAGGCCAACCGGAGAACATAGTGGTTTGGGATGCTTCCCATCAACAGACGTGATGAATATGGTAGGTGTGACGTGTGCTTTGGCTGATGTGGAGCGAGCAAACTTGCACAGCCACCGCTTCTCCTGCAGCTGTTGTTTCAAGTTTGCAAGGTATCCAGACGCAGGCGAGTCTTTGAACTTGGCAGACCAATGGGGAGCAGGAGAGACGATCATGTCAGAAGAGGTATTCAGGGATCTGATTGGAAGGATGTTCTCCTGAAGCTTGGCATAGTGACTCTCGCCCAGCGAAAGCTTCTCTAGGGTTGCGCTAAGTTGTCGCACGATGTAATCGCCCGCCGAATGAGAACGTAGGTCAAACATGGACGGAGATGATATCAAGGGAGAGGATGCACCAGACCTGTCTGCGACAGGGTCTACAGGGGCTTTCGGAAGAAGAGCTGAAGTGGTCTTCGAAGGGCGCATACCAAACAATGAACGTGACGACTCCTCCGATGGAGCTATGCTCTGTTCAGCGGTGGTAGACTGGCTAGTAGATTGTGAGAAGGTGCGCGTATTATTGATTCCTGACAGAAGACGCGAATAGCTGGTGTCCCATTCGCAAGGCGGATGCCTGGAAGGTGACAAGCTCATATCAGATTCAGGATGGGGCGATGGGACTGAAGTAGTCTGCTGTTCACCCGCGACCTTTCCCTTCAAACGGTGGTGCCTAATGGACTTGAAAAGGTGACTAAGTTTGATGGGCGAAACATCAGTGCTTGCACCGCGGGTCTTGCGATGGCGTTGCTGCGTTTTACCAGTCTTGAGCTTGCCGAGAGAGAGAGAAGGATGTGGCATTCTGAAGATGTCGTAGAGCACAAGATCAGTAAAGGCCAAAGCGGTCACTGCTGCCTCACTATCCAACATTAGGAAGATAACTGACCAACTAAGCTAGTCATTCCAATGATTTTGGGATGGTCTAGATGTGAACATTTAGTTCTCGGCTGTCCTGGATCTATGCGGCCATCTCCTGCGGTATAAGAAGGCTAAACCCAAGTCCGAATCACACGAAACTGAGGAAATCTCAGTGCAAATATGTTTATGGTGCACATCGCAGGACCAAGTTGGCCTTCTACCATACATGTGATTGCTAGCCAACCTACTTGGTCCTTGATACCGCATGCTCGAGTTTTTAAGAGTAGTGGTGAGAAGAAGAAGCAGGTCAGGGGATTTAGCCGACTCTTGCCAGGTACCCGGTATTCTACGACTCTGGGCCAGTCTGGGGCTCAAACTTCTGGTTCCTAACACCCACATCTATGCCCCATGTTGGATTCCCTTTACTCAAATGCTTGCATCTGGTCACTGGATGTGTTATGTCAACGTCACCTCGACTCTGTCCTTGAAGCTTGAAGGTCCGTTTTAGTCCTTGACTTCATAGGCAAGGTCGGACGGCATCAACGTGCTCAAACTTCAGAGCACTTACTACTCTTTGTGAGGCGTGAAAGACAACAAAGGGATCTTCAGGAGCAATAGCCTTTCATGAACGTTGCATTGACAATCGTTTGAAGCTCCGTCTGTATTGTATATAAACACTGTCTTCACTTCTGTCGTTCCCAATATTTACTGAACATACTTTCTACCATACCCAAGATGCCCGACGTAACAGTAATCAATAACCTTAGTGAAGAAATCCATGTTGCTTTCTTCGTAGGCGTACCCGCCAATTGGAAAAATCACCTCAAGCCCGGAGAACGTTGGACAACGCACCTAGCCAGCCTCCCGCTTCACTTTGAAGCACGCTCTGTGACCGGGAATCGCGAGTTCAGCCACAACGAATCCATGGAGATGCTTGCAACCATCGGAGGCACTTGCGCTGCTGGTACTGCTGCTTCGGTAGTTTCAGCAGGTGCATTGTTTGCCAGTGACATGCTTGCTGGCATACCCGTGGTTTCGGTGCCACTTATGGCTGCTGCGAGTGCTGGTGAATTTTGAGGTATTTTTTGAATGTCATGATGTTGATGTTGTCCTTTGACTCCAGGTGGCACGAAATACGGTGAGTGGGGTGCAGATGTGAGGAAGTGCACTGCGAGGGTGTGGGTGCCGCTGTGGGACCAGCCGCAGTATTCAGTTAGAGTGGTTGATGGGAGGTGTGTTCTGTGGGATGTCGATGCTGATAGAGTGGTCTGATAGCTATGGCTGACGAGCTGTATGACTGACTCTCATGATGCACGTTCCATTTGTAAGTCAAATATTGTCATTGTACATATCAGTAGCTAGCCAGGTCCAGGGCCTGCA
Source organism: Suillus fuscotomentosus (assembly GCF_016647785.1). Taxonomy (NCBI): domain Eukaryota; kingdom Fungi; phylum Basidiomycota; class Agaricomycetes; order Boletales; family Suillaceae; genus Suillus; species Suillus fuscotomentosus. Next base: position 379,895 of record NW_024539536.1, read on the forward strand.
TGAAAAACTACGCCAACGTCCTGTTGGTAACTCTATAGTAGAGTTTAGTAACGCCTATTGCATAAATTTGGCTCTTCCAAAATGCACCGAGATAGTCTTGGATGACACAGGCAAGTACATCTTCCCACGCCGAACCTTGTCGATATCGCCTTCAGCGACCAGGTATCCGAGTTGCCACCTCTGATTACTCCGTTACTCCCATTCTACAAGTGTCATACACATCTGCCATATCTCCGTTATCCGCTCTCCTCCAACACTACACATTTGAAGGACACGCGCAGCTGCTGGACCATTCTCAACGGCTACTCGTTGATAATCCTACCCACCGCTCAGCCCATCTTCGTTCCTTGTCATGTCACTGCATCACCCGCATCATCATGCCTGGTAACTTAGAGGGACCGGTATATCAGACTGGAAGAGCTTAGGTGAGTCGCTCTATATCATCTTCATGTGCAACAGAATACCTGGTTGCACCTTACTTGCCATGGTAAGCAATTTTCATTTCATAATGGGATATGAACTCTGACGCAGCTCGTATACTGTGTATCTATCAGCATGAAATATCACTGTCGGCGATGATTAGACGCCCAACGAAGTCATCCAGCATGCAACTGGACTGCGATTTTCACGGTTCGAGGACGTTGTTGGCACTCTGTGGGAGGTCGAGGACGCTGTCGCGAAACACGTCGTCGAATCGATTTGTACGAGAATACGTTCAAGGACTTGGAGAATGGTGTTGTCACGGACTCAACAAAGCGGCCCAGGGACTCGAGCATGTTACATGCTTCCAAGAAGAAAATGCTCGGGAAAAGAATTGTTTTCATTGGTATTGGTATTGGTGCGTAGTTGTATTGCTGTCGTCTGTTACCGGTAATTGATCATGAATTCTCTATTCTAGTGTACAAATTACCTACATACTCTTGTACTTTAATCCTCATACTTTCGATATACCTCACTTTCGTGTTCATCTTACTCAAGTCACGATGAAAATACTACGACATCGTCTTCTGTGTGAGTGTGAGTCGACCTGGTACTTCTGACTCAGTCTTCAAATCCTTCTGCACCTCAACCTCAACTAAGCACTCATTGTCGAACAACCTCCGAGTCGAGATAGAGGCGTAACTCATACACCAACTCACCTACGCAGAGATCCTCATCCATCAAGTTGGCTGTTTTGTCAATGCCTTGGGTGCGTCTGCGTGCTTGCATCTACTTGATGACAAATGTAACTCACATAGACGGGGTGCTATGACGTCAGTTTGGGAAACATGGCAAGTACCACTCAATCGACTTGGAAATATGTTTCGTCTCGTATGTGCCACATTCGCATCATTGTTGTAATGATATTTGGTGATTAAAATAGTGATTTCCACAGGACAAGAGCACATTGTGCGACCTAGAAGGAACAATAACTCTGCTATGGGCCACCGGGTCACAACTTGTGGTCCCAGCCACAATTGACGAGGAAAGTATTAAAGGCAGGCTCCTTCTCACCAGCTTAGCATCTTACTCTTCTGTCATGAAGTATCCTATCCGCTCTCGCACTGGCAACCTTCCTATGGAGCTTCTCATTCCCATCCTCAAAGATGCGGCCCAGCTGACGTTTTCCCCAGGGGGGGACCGTGTCGATAAAGATTTCTATTCAACAGCCGTCTCCCTATGTCGCGTCTCTCGACTTTTCAGATGCATCATTCTCCCCGAAATGCTGCGCACGGTATTTCTCCGAGATCATGGAGTGATAAAGTTCGCAAATGCTCTGCTTATGCAGAAAGCGTACGCTGAGAAAGAAAGTGACCTTTTCTTTGACTATACCTCTGCTATACAGAGGATGTGGATCAGTAACTACCGGACAAGCCTCTCCGCAGGACTGTCTGAGCTCAAGCTGAACATGACCATACTGCATCCGGTCATCCTTGCTGTACCAGTACTTGCACTTGACTCTGGGCATTTCCAGCTTCTTGCTCAGACCGTGGAAGATGCGTGGACTTCTCACGAAGATCTCAATATCGACCACGAATACTGCCCTTTTCCTGGAAAAATTCAGAATCTGGCGGTAATGAGTTCCTGCGGCTCCTGGGCTCCCTTCCACTATGATCAAAAAAAAAAAATACCCAATTTCCTCGCATCAATCCCCCGTCTCACATGCCTGCCCGATTTAGAGGTGACTTCAGATGTTTTTCGTGACATCAGCAGGGGCTTGATATCCCCCGAATCCTCGCTGCTTTATTGGATGGAAAACTTTCCGTGGGCTGAGATGACGAGCCTTCAAACCTTTTCAGTGGTCTATCCACATCTCGGTCCCCCCTTCAGCATGCGTTCATACATCGATCCTACAAGGGGACTAGACCTGCATGTGGAGCGGCTCAATGTGTCTGCTCCCCTGTACAGGCAGGACCCTCGTTCCTTCCCGTGGGGAACACCGCCGTTTTCTGTGACTAATCCTGGAGAGAAGAACATTCGAACGGATGGTCTTTCCTTCGAGGTCACACGTAAACAGACACACTTCTGCCGATTGTTTTTCTCGTGGGAGACTGCTTGGGCCTGCGGATTAACTGATGATGAGGGGTACAAAGAGGATTAGTATATGATATGATATGGGCCTGTTCGCAATCAGTTTTCCCTCTTACTGTACAATTACTAGACTTTTCATACCCGGACTCTTACTGTACACTTCTCATACCCAACGCTTAGGACGCAGACTTTATGATACATGGGTCATAAGCTAGATCATCGAATCTCAAGTTTGCAGTATACATAGCAATGAAACACCCTTACGATGTCTCTTTAAAGTTGCGTACTTGCGCGTTTCGTTTCGACGAATTTACAATTTTTATGTCGGGCCATATCAATGACACTAGGTATATATGGATGTATCATCAGTCGAACATCTTCGACAGCCAAGGAACGACTAGAGAGATTCACTTAACAGCATATGTACGACTTTACTTTAGTGGCTGCCGAACCTTGTACGATCACATCCAGCATCTTGATGAGTGGTCATATGTACAAGGTAGAACGTAAGCATCAGTACTAATTTGTGTTACTCCTGTGTGCCGGTTACTGGTTCATGGAACGAAACGACAAAGCTGTGAAAAATCTGGAAGTAACAAGGAAATGCGATCGAGTATGATACTTTGCACTCATAAATCAAAAAGTAGGCATTACCAGGGTTCGAACCTGGGTTCCGGGAAATCGTATTATCAAAATCCCAAGTGATGACCACTACACTATAACGCCGGCGGTCTTTGGACGGAAAGTTACGTAATTGAATACATCTGTTTCAAATACATGTTCTAAAACGTCTGGGCATCGTTATTCCCCATTGCTACTACTGACGGCTGATGCTGTCCTACCGCATTCACATACTCCATATACCACTAACGCGCCAAAACTTGCGCACCTCCAGAATCAAGCTATTTCAGTAACTTCGGCACCAAGAATCACAGCGGCGCACAGGTTAATTTCCCAATCAATACCTTGCGGGTATTGAAGCATTCCTCGCAAAACATATAACAGGTATGTCCGAGAAGTCTGGTCGACTGCATACCCAGTCAAGCTCCACAGTGGACACTCAGGCTCGTGAGGATTCTTGTGAGTAGGTCATTGTTCGCTAATCGGATGCTCCAGGCCCTCAAATCTTAAGAACACGCGCATAACGCTGCAGGCAAGGTCTGGTCAGCTAGAACATGGATGGAGACCTCGAGCGAGCGGAACCTAGTCCTAGTGCACAGCACACAGATGATGGTATGCACACTATAACATTCTATCAATCTGGCAGAATGCTCAAGAACTATGTCAGATGGCCGACGTGAAGAACAGGTCCGCGTCATGACTAGAAATGATTCAAAGAATGCTACAACAGTGTCAGGAGATAGCTCAGCGCTTGTGGCAGTGTGGATGCAACGACTCCAAATGCTCACCCTTATAGTAGGTCATTGCTCAGCACTCTGATTACATGCTTCTGGAATAAACCATCAGACGACATTTCTCGCTTCGATCGATGGAGACCTTTTCGTGCTTACCTCCACATCGTCGCAGACGACACTTGATGCCCAGGAATTTATTTATGCGTGTTTTACTGGCGCCCTCGTTTTCCATATTTGTGCTGGTGAGTGTCGGGATGGTTCGAGGAAGTGCGAGGTGCTCACGAGCTGAATTAGCGATTCTGGGATATGTGGCATCTTTTGCTCTCATCCAGTATCAGATTGGTGATGTAGCTCCTTCTGATACAAAGAACACCGAGGTGGGCGAATTTTCTAATCCCGGTTTGTACCAACCTGAGATCATGCATGGGACGCAGCGGATGCTTATAACCATTCCTCCTTTTGATGGCCTTCTTCAGACGCCCTTGAATTCGGGGATCCAGGTTAGATCTAGAACGTCCATTCCCCCACTGGATCTCCTGACCCGGTGCTATTTTACGACTTTGGCGTTAGGTAGTGTTGGCTTTATTTTGGTACTTCTTGGTATCGCTGGTTACGCATGGGTGATACTGCGGCAGGTTGTAGGGATATTCACGGTAGTTTGTCTTGGTGTTAGCATCGTGGCGTCTGTGTGGGCGGTGCTATAAACTACGCACTTTAACCGCAGGTCTAGATTTTCCCCAAGTTTGATAAAGCTAGTAGGTGTCGGCACCGACAGTCGACTTCTCTAATAACCTGCAGAGGATGTCCAGGAGCAGATGCAACATACACGACCATCGTAGCGTAGATAGGCGAACCACCCTTCTTACTGTACAGGACGAGGTGTCTTGAATCTGCAGCTGAGGGCTTGCGCGGCCGCCCAAAAACAGCGGGGCGGCTTGCCGATGCTATTCTGTCTAGTGGTGCTCGCAGACATCCTGAGAACTTGCTTATATCCGCTAAGGAGCGACTTGTGATTGTCGGGTAGATGGCAGGCACTGGGCAAGTCTGGGCCTAGAGCGCCTTACTGCAAGTTCCAAGCCCATGAGTAAAACAGGTTCTAAAATGCTAGTTGCGGGGATTGCCGGAGCCGGTGACATTCTTGGATGAGCATCTAATTCTCAAGTTGTCAACGGCGAACGCATCCGAGACAACTTTGAAGCTGGCGAGATAAGTAGCAACCGGTCGCTCTCTCAAATTGTTTTCATTTCCTCAGCTATGGGGAATACTACGATATCTCCTAGCGCTAGCGTTCGTGCAACCATGTTGACTGAGCACTTGCTGTACCGACTTTGAGGCTTAAGTGCTCTATGTAGTACGGTCGCTCTACGGTACGCAACCGTGTTCTCAGACTTCTAAATTAATATCTGATGGGCCTTTCCTAAGTTATACATATATGCATATATATACATCATAGTATCTTCCATTAACGCCTCGTGGCCATAGCGCCGCTAGGCAAACATTGGTTAGCGTGTTGATCGTGATGCATTACGGTTTGCCATGATCAGACGCCTAGTCGATGGCTGGTGGCGACGACTTATCTGCTCGTCTTCGATGGCGACCGAATCACACTGATGGTGACTCGGAACTTCGCACTTTGTGTTCTTCCGAACTACTAGAACACAGTGTGATAGCAGACAAGTCATTCTAATTTTTCACAAATATTCAATGCGCCATGGATGAGCGATACGATACGCGCTTAAGCATCGTATCATGATCCGTAATTGTCTGTGGCCACAGGCTGACACGGACACTAACTAGAGCACCGGTCAGCCTACTTAGGCAGGTACCACTGATGGCAGCGTGGGGATCCTCGTGGACCCCATCGAAGCTTCCTCTATGTCGTTCCCATGTTATATCAACGCCAACTTGAGATCCGCAGGGCGCAACCGGTTGATTAATCGAATTCTTTGAGAGTCGTGCGCAATGCATATATAAGGGTGGGTCCCAGATGACCTGTCGATTCAGTGGACACTCTGCAGTGCTCAGTGTTGCAACGTTGCACTTCGGTGAGGAATTTTGTGACCAGCTTATATCCACTAACTGGATCTGCAGGCAGCCAACTTGTAAGGATACCCGACACGCAACTTTGTTCTCCCACGAAAATCTGCAATGTCCACTCAAAGAGATCTCGAACGAGCAGAGCCTGGACCTAGTTTTGGTATGTATTTGGCAGCATTCTATTAATCCAGCAGAAATATTGAGAATGCACAGACGCTCAACGAGATGAATTCCGCGGCAAGGTTCAAAACGATGTACAGACACCCACGGGAGACGATTCGGCGATTGTGGCAGCGTGGATGCAGCGGATCCAGACACTCACTCTTATAGTAAGTCATTGCTCAGCGACTCTGGTTACATGAATCTGGAACGACCCCTCAGACGACATTTCTTGCTTCCATCGACGGAGAGCTCTTCACCCTTACCTCCGTATCGTCGCAGGTAACAGTCAATGCAAGCTTGGACTCTCAGGAACTCGTGTATGCGTGTTTTACTGGTGCCCTCGTTTTTCATGTCTGTGCTTGTGAGTGCCGCGATGTTCGGGGAAATACGAAGCACTTATAGCCCGTGTTAGCAATTCTGGGATATATCGCGTCTTTTCTTCTCGTTCGATACCAGACCATCGACACAATACCCCCTTCCGATATGAAAACTGACGTGCTGGGAAAGCTTCCTGATACTGGTTCACCTCACGAACGCCTTTATGGAAAGCAGCTCTTGCTTAAAGCCATCCCTCCTTTGTATATCGTACAGTCCCTTCTTCAGATACCCTGCGGGGTCCGATTCCAATCCAGGACGTCCTCTCCCCCACTGGATCTTCTGACTCGGTCCTATTTTACGATTTTGGCGCTAAGTGGCGCCGGCTTTGTCTTGGCACTTCTTGGTATCGCCACTTATGCATGGTTTGGACTGAAGCGGGTTGTTGGGATATTCACGATAGCCTGTATAGGTGTTAGTCTGTTGTCAGGTGTGTGGGCGATGGTGTACTGATCCACGTGCCTTGGTTACGTGATTATCATGTTGTTGACGACAATACGAACTCATTCACGATTTATTTGAAGCTGTGCACTGAGTATTTCGAGTGTTGTATTCAAGATTCATCGGTAAATGTCGTTGTGTGTTCAACATCGCAAACGGAGATCATCTCATCATAGTTTGATTATAGTGCCCGCCAACTTATTCACGCAACTTTTGCCAAAACAAACACTTTGCACAGGTGGTTCCCGTAGTAAGAATTTGCAGAAATTGAATCTGTAAACCGTACTGAGTACTGAGGGCCGGGCCCAGGTCTTTGAAGGGCTTGTACAAAAGTAGCGATGACTGAGTGATGCGCACCATCAAAGGCGCGTCAAATATAATTTCCGATACTCCTTTAAGCTTCAAATTCCACAAATGCATCTCAACCACATCGTCAAAATACTAATGCTAAAAATCTATGCCATGGCATTCTTCTTGTACTATAACAGCTGTCGTTCAAACCACAAATACTCAGCATAGCATGTGAAATAATGATTTATCATGGCGCATGCCATCAGGTGGCCCATCAAAAGCTCAGCGCTCAAGCTTGCTAGCACTGCAGGCGATGTCGATGATCCCTTGTTTTACTAGTCGCCTTTTACGGCAGGTGTTGTTTTTCTCAGTTTGTTCGACTCTTTGACTTTACCACAAGCGCATCTTCTTCCAAAATTTTCATTCCGAGGTTGTTTTAAATCTCCCTGTCGACAGTCCCGGCCGCATTGGTGAAATACATATGATGACATTTTGCCATAGGAGTACGAGACATGTTACAGGTACACAATTTGCAAAAGGGACCAGTGGCCCATGTGCTTACGCTCAGTGAATGCTGAAAGGAAGGTTCAGATCGAGTTACGGTAGTACAGACCTCATGTTGCTCAAGCCCTACTCAGGTCCCGGATGATATTGCGAAACGCGACAGCCTTGTCTCCTCGGCCACATCCGCACCACAGATACAAAGATAAAGGGTCTCATAAAGGTCTCTTCAAGCGCATGCAATCTCTTTATATTGTAAGTGCAAGTGAACTATCGCTTAGCATCCTTCACTTGCACATATTATCACTGTGCGCCTCTCTTGCTTTGTGCATTCTGTGCCAGTGGCTCGGATTTCTCCAACGACTTCCTGGTACATTCATTTTCCAGAAGCCCCACAACCATGGCGCAGAAATCTATCTCATTTCCGGTCTTTGCCATCCTTATCTTTGCTTACTGTTCGTATTTGAATTATCGTCTGCTCCACTTTCATTTGATTCAAACTTTGTTCAGTATCCCTTCTTGCATGTGCAAGTCCCATCCCTATCATTCTTCCACCCAGTGAGGGCATCACTCTTTTCAAGGATGTCATTGCGGTAAGCCATCTTTTCGTTTTCTGTAAGGTCTTGAATGAGAAGACGTGCAGCGTGATGTTTTGCTCGAGGTTAACATATTGAGACGCGAGCCTGCTCTACTTTTGGAACTGCATGAAGCCCCCGCTGTCTTGGTGCGAGACGAAGACGCAGGACTTATCGCAGAAGCCTCCATACCCGTCAATGATCCTGGCGATGCTCTGGAAGCACGTATATGTCGTTATGGATGCCTTTGAATTTTTTTAGTAGGCACGTTTATATTATATATGGCTAGCTTTCTAGCTCATCCTCAGGAGTACTAGCAGCATTCCTCGCGCTGACGGGTTGTATATCTACTACATTCATTGAGTCCGGTATTCTCTGGAGAGCTCGTGTCGTCTCTCCGTCCGCTCCTTTCTCGGTTTTCTTTCTGTCTTTCTGCTATGTATTTTTGATGGCCTATCCTCTGATTTGGTATGGATGGACTCTCGCTCGATGCGACTGAAAAATACTATATATTATTATATACCCCTGTCTTCATTGCTGGCTTGTGTAAAATCGAACTCAGTGTGCTCTCAATTTACCAGCTCATATCATCTATCGTCCCGACCCTTGAGCCCACGAATCGATAACTCGCCACAACATGCCAAGACGCCCATCGGATCTGCCAGCAGTATGCAGAAACTCATGTTGATGGTACCTTCCAAAATGGCATGCTCTTCTGCGATTAATTGCTAGTTAGCCGGAAGGCAGAATTTTGCACACAACCGTCAGGATTCTCTCGAGCACCGACTTGAAGTTATCCCCTTGATCCCAAACAGGCAGGTGCTGTAGATTAACTAGCGCTGGACCGGACACTGACGCAGATTTCTACTTCTCTTGACATCCAACAAGGGGACATCCAAAAACGTCGCTCATCAGGGTTTTCATATCAAGGTTATCGCCGTACGGATAGAAGTGCGTGCAAACGGAAGAGATAATTTAAGAACCAACTTGAAAGTTGACACTGACGAACAAGCTAACGTCCTAATTGGGATTGAAGCTACTCCCCAAATGCGGTCGTTAGCTTTTGGACCAACCTCCTTTGGCAATATCAAGGAGTCCGAAACTCACAGAAGCCGGCTCACGCAAGGTGGTATAAAGACGTTATCGAATGAATCTTATGACTGTGCACTCGACTCTTATTGTTCTGCGCTCAGAATACATTCTCCATCTAGCGCTTTCATCTGAACCTTTTTCCAAAAGTCAACAGAACAATAAAACCACTTCCCAAAACACTATGTTTGTCAAATTCGCTCCCATCTACGTTATCGCATGCTTTGCTGCTTTGGGTGGGTTTAATTGTCTCCTGATATGTTCGCCATACTGACGGTTTATGTGATCTGTAGCATCTGCATCGCCCGTACCTGTTGCAGCTCCTGAAGCTGTTGCCCTTGCAAACACGGGGATTCTTGCTGTAAGTCGTTTTAGATTCGACAAAAGATGAACAAACCGCTTACGCCTTATTTTTGTAGCGCGAGGCTCTAGCAGCAGCAGAAGCTCTCTCTGAACGCGAACCTACTCCTGAAGAGTCAGAAGATGTCGAGGCCAGGGTCTGCCGCTATGGTTGCCTGTGATCGAATCTGTTCCCATATCACTTTTCGCGCTATTGCGATTTATCAGCGCCCCACTGTCCTTCCTGCCATTACACGCGTCTGCGGTCCAGCTCGATGCGGACCATCATTGACATACCCAGCCGCAATTTGACCTTCTCCGATGACCATTCCGGACAATATTCTGGATACCATTTTCTTACGCACGTTACGATTTTGTTTGTTTTGTTAATCGGCAGGGTTCTGTAACTGTATTACTTGAGTCATAGACGCTGTATTGTTATTCCTTTGCTTTCGTATGTTTTCTGTTATGGAATGTCCACATTCAACACAGCTGTTGTACAAAGTACTTAGGTACTTACTTCGAGCTACTACTTACATGGTGCCCGATATTATGAAGGAAAGCCTGGATTGGTGTACACCACGTGATATTCGAGTGAGCGTTGAACAACTTTATCCTTGCGCCGGGCACTTCCACCGCCTTCATGTTTATTGCGGAAGCGAAACACAGCAAACCCACTATAAGCTGATAACGTGTGAGTACTGTTGCACGAAATTAGCAAAAATTGACAACATCCAATGATATTTCAGGACCCCAATGATTTGCGTGGTGTATTCATACTGACGGCAGATGAATCTGCCGAGGGTCACCATAGTGAAATAACTACAGATTGCAATGTCAACTGGGATATCACATTCATACCGTATGCTCCACAATGGACACATCGATTTACTGAACTTGAATGCTCTTCAAGTACTCCAAGCGGTAGGGGTTAGCATCCGTCTGGTCGCCACGGTTATGCGCAATCCACTTAGGCTCGTCCTGGAGCACAAGGGCGGTAAGAATACGAAAAAAGAGAACAGACTGAGAACATACCTTGAACAGTCTCATGGTCCTGACGCGGTTGCCCATATCGAGAGTGAAGCGGTGGTAAATACCCGCAGGGAGGACTAAGAGGTCACCAGCACCCATGTGGCAACGAATCCAGGATTCACTGGACTGTTCTGCATAGCGTAAATTTCATCAAAAGCTCCAGGATTTCAAGCTGTTACATACCACGAACGTCAAAGAAACCGGTGCCTTCCAGAATGTATCGGATTTCTTCATCTTCGTGCATATGCCTGAGATTATCAGATACATAGCGGTGAGTACACTACGGATGGACGAAGACATCAAGTCTTACTCGTGGTAGAAGCTCTTGATCTTTGTTTCAAATTCATCACCAAGGCCCTCTTTGCTGATTGAAACAATATCGTGGTTCCTGTAACTCCTTTCCTTCGCAACAGCAGTAATCTCCTGCTCATACTTGCCCTCAGCATCAATTGGAATGTGCCAGTGCAAGACGCCAATGGACTTCAAGACCTCATCTGGAACGTCCATGCCAGAGTCATGTGGGAGGCGTTGGTCACCCTCAAGGTTGTCAAAGTAGTAAGCACGCATATTATAGTTAAGAGGATATCAGATAAGACGCGGATGGAACTAAGGGTATTCAGACCATGACGAGGCTATTATATACAGGGCCGTCAGCTGACCTCATAGGCGTATAATGATAGATCACTTACTCCGAATTTTCTGAGCAGCTAATTTCGGATGGAGGTAGCCACTGGACCAAACCCGTATGACGTGTGCAGATGCTCGATATAATTGATGAATAAGCCTATGCATCAAGGTCTAGGGTGGAGCGGGTGCTCCGTACGTTCCGTAGGCATCTGAGTCGGCGTCCCTTTCAAAAGTTCTAGTCGCGGCCATCAGCTGGTGTTGGCCGCTCCTGAATCAACAAGTGGCACTCGTTTGGGTGTGGCAGATTGAGGACAATTTGGTTCCTTCCGATTCTATACTCGGAGAACCTAATACACACGAGAGAATACAAAACAATTTGTCAGTCACCTCGAGGTAGAACACATCACGAGAAACTAGTGTACGTGCCCATCACGTGACATTCGTTGAGCGTTGAACTTTCTGTGACGTTAACGTTGATTCTTGCCAGGTTCTTGTACACTCCTCCATCCTGGACTATACCTACCCTCTCGATAATGGCGACTGCTGAGAGTCCAAAGAACGTCAGCAGGTTTGAAAGCCAAATTATTATGAAAACAATTGGCTAATCTTGCTTTTTCCTAGACACTCGGATCTTCTGACTACTCTCCCAGACGTTATTCTGAGCCATATTCTCTGTCTCGTTTTTGACGATGTGAACCAATGCACTACCAACGCGCTCATCATGAACCGGCGTGTTTTCTCATTGGCAAAACCTATATTCCTGTCCACGATCGTCTTACACTCGGAGCTATCAGTCTTACACCTCATACACCGTTGTATTTCCTCAAGTCAGACGAGCCTTACAGCTGCCGATAGGGAATACGTCAAGTGTATCGAAGTCAATTTCTTACCATCATCTCAACAGCAGACCCTCGCGGCACCCAGCGTACTCAGCGCTGCTACCCCTTTTCCAAACCTTCGCACTCTGAGGTTTCGTTTTAACATTGGAGTCCCGTTGATGTCGAGCTTGCCTACTCCAGAAATTAACCAGCGACTTGTCGCATATACAGCCGCACACGCTCGTTGGCTAAGGGTGGATTCGCCATTATTCGATCTCTTATCGAGCTTCAAGCCGCAGCGTTTCGAATGGATTTCTGAAGTTTCTCGTGGCCGATCTAAGTTAGGCTCACGTGTGGAGGGAATCGCAGCATCTATGGTCCGACCTATTCATGTTCTTGGTTTTCACGGTGCTTTCCGAGCTCTTATCAAGCGCTGGGACAGTCTTACACACATGTATCTGGATGGTATCTGTCTGCTTGCCAAACACTGCACATCGACCTTTCACCTTGCCCTCCTCGCAAAGCATATGCATATCACTGTGGATTCTCATCGGGACACCTTGCATCTCTTTTCTTCAGCTCCCCACGTTTTTTTGGGATCTCGCAAATGCGAGAGTCTGGTGGTTGAGCGTCCTAGAGCGAAGAAAGATCGGACATCCATCTATAATGCCGTTCTTAGACCTGGAACCTTACTTTCTTTTCGCGGCTTCTCATCGGCTCAGTGCGCATTGTTCAAGTACACGTTTTTTAGCACAGAGGACCATCGATATCTCGGGCCGGTACCGCCAGAACAAGTTATCCGAACCGTCAGGGCCGGGGTCCGCGAACTACGGGGGTTGAACATTTCTTGGCCCACTTCAGGCATGACAACTGTCACTCGCCCTTCGGGAATTGCCTTGTCTCCTGACGAAGCTACTACTAGCCCTCCTACGCCCCGACATTCGAAACCACGCCCTACCCTCGCTTCTGTCGTATCAACAACTAGCTACTCCACCTACATCATTGGCTTCATCGCTATCCCTGTCGCTATTTCCTTCACCATCTTGTATTTCATGTCATTACCCGCTATCCACTATCTCCAACGACGTCTTAATGCTGCCTCCACTACGACTGCCTCTGTGGCTGCCTCTGCGCCTACCGCACCTCGGGACAGACCTCGATCACGCGCAGCATCGTCCCTTTGATACAAACCTGAATGCATAATTCTCGAAGTAGGTAACACACTTACCGAGCGAGATCCGACAGCATGATCGTTTATTTTTATTCTATGTAGATCTTCCTTGAAAATTTCTGTCAGTTTTACTGTAAGAATCGATTTGTAAATTTCAGCAGATGTGCCGTTGGGGTTTCATCTGATTGATTGGCGTTGACATTGAGCGCTGAGCGTGAGAAGTGACATCCCCGCCATGAAGAATGGAGAATGTAATTTTTTTACCCCGTCGATTGCGGATGCTTTTGACCGTACATGCATGTACTAATAATGCAATCTAGTGTCCACTATATAAAAACACAACAAATTCACTACACAAACATGCCAAAATTGCGGACTACACTTTTTCTATACAAATGTCCACTATATCAAAACACTACACATTGCTATACAAACATGTCAAAACTGCGGACTACACTTTTTCTTATCTAGTGTCCACTATATCAAACACTACACTTTTGTATACAAACATGTCAAAATTGCGTCCATAAAACAAAATGTCCACTATATCAAACACTACACTTTGTTGCACTTTTCCTTACAAACTGTCCACTACATCAAATGACTACACTTTTGCTACACAAACATGTCCAAAATTGCGTCCATACCCAAATGTCCACTATATCTATATCAATCACTACACTTTTGTATACAAAATTGCCAAAATTGCGTCCATAACAAAATGTCCACTATATCAAACCGGACGAAGGTGAAGTTCATCCAATTCAAGTTTATATCCATTTATCAGTGATCATAGATGTGACATTTTGGTGCTTAGCCCATGGAGAGGTACCAACCAACCGATCTGGGGATCTCGGACAGAAGAAAGAATCGCACCAAGTGCTTCTAGTCATCAGCGAGTCAATGGTGTATATACGAGATCATATAAGGTATCCGGGCACCAACACCAACAGTACAATGAGTACAAACGATAATCATACGACATACAATAAACATCCGATGGATTCTGTTAGTAGGCAGCAGTACTAGATGGAACTCTCTCGAGTCCTTTGGTATTGAAAGTTCACCTTACCTCACAAGGAGAGGTTGGCCCATTCTAGGACTAGAGCTTTGCGCGAGGTTTCAATTGTCCGACCGCAACATCGGCATCAGGGAAAACCTCCCACGGGAATTTTGAAAATGTGACAACAATTCTCGAGAATTATGGCAAACTTTCATCAAATTTTTGTAAAAGCTTGTAAATAGTTGATAAATAGTCACATCCATAACGCAGTCAGTGAATGCACTGAAAAAGATATCTACAGGGCTCTAGTTGAACCTGCCATGAGATATGTAACTAATTACTAGTATATCAAAAATGTAGAGTTCACGCAATGCAGAACGGGGATATATTTAAACAGGTGGGAGGGAGAATTCGGAGGTGTCTGCTGCTGGCTACATAGAGCTCGCTCGAAGGGCCTTAGCCTCAGCGACAACAAGTAAATTGAGAAATTGAAAATCGAACCACCAACGATTTAATTACTAATCACAGGGCTCCCACGGTTGATTTCAATGAACTCATTCAAATATTCATGTTTCACTCTGCAACTTACACGAGCCGCGGCAACCACTTGCACACCCTGTCACGTCGTTTTCTTTATGTTTTCATTCTCCCTTACGGTTACTGTTGGGGACTCTAGGTGAGAGGCATCACCACCACAGAGCTAAGTCTCGCTCCGAGCGGGCGTCTGAATTCTGTTGTCGCATTCATCTGTGCGTGGTCATTCAAACCAGGTGTCTATGTAGGATTCCTTTTTTTCTCTTCTTTTTGGCGGTCCAACCGGCCTTCCTGATCTCTCCCAGCTACAGGCTCAATTTGGAGCATACACATAGCTCAAAACTGCATTCTGAGGGTGAGTCATGTAGTTGAATCCTGGTTTCACAGCGACCCGCTCATGCTCACTGTCAGAATCGCAAATTCCCTACTCGAGCCGCAGCTCAGGCCAGAGCCGGGCCACTGCATTCTGAGGCGCGCAGGTGAGTCATGTGGTTGATTCCTGGTTCCTCCCTACCCGCCTCCCCGTGGTCCACGGCTCTAGTGTGACGACTGAGCAGGATGAACATCCCATGGTCTTGGGCCTCACTGCTAGCCCTATGTTCGGTGGCAATCCTACTGCAGCCTTCCGGTATGGTGCTCGGATTGGAGACTACGAATATTATTGACATGCTTCCAGGAAGTTGGAAGCCAACCTCGACTGCGTTATTCATAGTCCTCGAGCCAATCGGGATGAGCTCTTGACTCATGTCCACTGTCCGATCTTCCGACACGTGTGCTACGATACACCGCAATACTCTGATCATAACTATACTTCTAAAAATTTATCAGCAGTCGATGCCATTATTGCTACTATGAACATCGGATCCCGAATTCCATGGTCTCAGCTGTGGTTACTGTGGTGCATCTTTTTCTAACTGTTCAAGCACTATCTCACTGTGTTCTACCAGATTTTTTCTTCCCTACTTGATCTGAAGTTGGTTGACTTTGCATCCGCTGAGTTGAAAGCAGCATTTGCGCGAATCGATTTCGATGGGATGAGTAGGGCATTCCTGATAGCACAGGGACTTTGCGTTACACGTTTTGTCTCATTTCCTCATTTTCATATCTTGTGATTTGCGATATTCTAGTATTTAATCACATTATAATCATTTTGTTGTATTCGTGTGGATTTTCATAAATTTTCACCCATCCGTAGAGGGACTTGGAATATTTTAATGTATTTTCAGAAAGTCAGAAAATTTCAGAAAATTTTACAAAATCTTCGCGGGAGGTTTTCCCTGATGGGTCTTCGCACGCTCACGAAGCTCACGACGAAGGATCTTTCCAGCGGCACTATTATTTCGCCGCATCAGCCAGGTGACAGAGCAAAGAGGCAACAGTGTGACCAGACCTTTTCGGTACCTTGTCGATGATCACAACTCCTCCTCTTAGTTGTTTGTGTGACGCTACACGCTGTGAAACCCAGCTTTGGACACCTAGTGCAAACGAAGACACTTCCTGGGGGGAAAGTGGGCGAGAAGGCGTTATGTATGCGCTTCACAGTGAGAAGCTGTTAGCTTGATTCAAAAGAAGACACTCGTGGGCTCACCGAGGTAATTCCGTTGCTTCCTCCTTACTCTCAATCCCAATTACGGCTGCGTCTGCGATCTCGGCGTGCTGTAACAACACTGACTCCAGCTCGGCCGGAGGAACTAGCGCATTAGCTATCAGTTGGGCGGTCGCACGGAAGAAACTTGAATGTAGGTTCACCTTGGAAGCCCTACGTGCGTGACCAAATGAGAAATGACAGCGGGATGCATCGGAGCAAAAAGCTCGCCTTATATTTAATCAGCTCTTTTCTCCGGTCCACGATTGTGAAGAACCCATCCTTGTCCCGCACGCAGATATCACCAGTCTTGAACCACCCATCAGGCGTAATAGCTTCAGCAGTTGCAGTGGGGTTGTTTAGATATCCCTGATGTGAAACCGTGATCAAACTGGTTTGAAGAATATTGATACACGGAATACCTTCATGATCGTCGGCCCTCTCACCCATACCTCACCAGCACCTGGGATATCTGTGTGCGGCTGTAGGATTCATCATTAATATTGACCTGTCGTAGATAAGCGTGAAGGAAGAAGTACGAACTTCGCCTTCAGTTTCGCCAACAAGTCTGACCTCCAAATTTGGAAGCAGAACTCCTGCCGCCCCAATATGACTGCTGGCGTCAGGAACGGGGAGGAGGAATACCGTCGGTGATGTTTCTGTGAGGCCATAGCCTATGCAAAGATTTGAGACCCAGTACTCCCAAAAAGTGAAACGAGAGATGAAAACACACCTTGTAGAATATCCAAATCTGCGCCAATGCTCTTCATGCGCTCCATCACGGCCAAGACAAGCTCAGCGCCGAGAGGTGCGGCGCCTGAGAAGAGAATCTTGAGGGAGGTGAGGTCATGTTTTTGGATAGCTGAACGTAGGATTGTGTCAGAAGTTAGAATGGAGATAAATGATAGGGGGACAGGACAAGTGGGTATATGTGCACACAACGGGCCCCAAAAAGGAGCATTGGCACTTATATATAATGATGCGAGATAGGTCGATATATGCAGTTAGACCGGGAATTCAGGTGATGTGAGAAAAGATGTGAAGGGAGACCTGCCTGGGTGTCTCGCAAATACTACTAGCATTGGAGGGACAACAAAGCTAATAGTCACGCGGTATCTTGCGATAGCAGCACAGAAGCCATCGGGGTCGAACCCTGCCATGACAACCCCGGGTACGCCTAAGAATAACGGCAAATGGAGAAGTTTGACTCCGCCATAGATGTGATAATAGGGCAGACACCCGAAGAGGACATCTACACCACCTTGTGCAGGGATGGACGGAGTAAGGCATGGCTTGGAATTGGGCCAGACAGGTTTGAGTATCTCGAGGACGGAGATGATATTGTAATGTGTGGTTTCGACACCCTTTGGTTGACCTGTTGTGCCAGAGGAGTAGCAGAGATAGACAGTCTCGTTTGACCGTTCACCGTCGAAACTGACTTCTTCTTTGAGCTCGCCGCGACCAAGTAGTTGAGTTATGGTCACGAGATCTTTCAGCTGGTCATCTGGAACAGACACGTCCCTGGCACCCATGATCCACTGAACTCCAGCCACGATGATACGGCTCCGTATTTCTTGCTCGGAGCATCCAAGGGATCTTAACATAGTCCGGGCTGTCCCGACTAGCGAAGGGTGGGCAAATACAAGATGAGCTCCTGCATCAATGTATTGATACTTCAGTTCATTTGGCGTATATCCGCTGTTTGCAAGCGTCGCGCGGAAGCCAGCGGCCACCACACCCAACATCATGACAGGCCATGTGATTGAATTAGGAGAGAAAATGAGCACTGTCTTGGTGCGATTTTCTAGGGGTGATGGGAGGTTGTGAAGGGAGAATGCTAACTGAAGAGCATATGAGCGACATTTCCCGCGAGAAATTGTTGTACCGGAAAGAGCATCTATGAATGCGGGTGATGAAGCGGGGAAGCCACCGACTGTGCCTGGGGAAGATGAAGAGACACCAAGAATATGAGTGAAGATAGAACGACGACAGATGTGGACGGACGGATAGGCCGACGTGTAGATGGTATCCGTCATCGTATTGCTCGTTGTGCTGAAGCCTCACTTAAGGTGGGAGTGAAACTGTGTAATTCCCGTTCGGGATAGCACTACACCGTGACTATTAGTGCAAAGTTCTTTGTCAACCTGCAACAAATCGCGATTAACAGCGGCAGAGTTCATGAAAACAACGGCTTTTACGATATCTGTCAATTTAATTGATGCATTATTCCTACGACCATGGGGAATATGCGTCAGGCAACTTGAAGCGCTGCCAACCGCCAGGCTAAGGTTTCATTCGGTCCAAATCGGCAGTCAACGTTCTGCCAGTGGTGGTTGTGCGTTTTTATTAGACTGCTACATGAACAGAACTAACGACTCTGACATCAGAAAGTTTAGATGATTTCGAGTCTCAACTGCCAACCGCTCGGTGTTTCGATAGCTCGTGTCGCGGCAGTCCTTCAAGTTGGTCCATATGGTAGTCCAGGAATATGCCATCACCTGACGACGGATCACTGGGATTCGGCGCTCAGCCAGGGGCGTTTTAAGTATTAAACCAATCTTAGCTTCAGAAGCTAAGCTAGTAATAACTCGGAATTTTAGGTCTCGTAATGATTATTATTGATCGACACTATGCACATATGTCAGTACTACTAGTGGCATATCTGATGGAACTGTTCCAATACCGCCCATATGTGCGCATGGAGCTTGAATATACATGTATGCCATCTTATTGCAATATTTCAGAATTGACCATCACAGTTTACTCCGCAACTCGGGGATCAGATCGTTCCCTTGGCCATCACGAAGGAAATCTCTCAAGTTAGTGAGCGCACGAACCTCCATGTGGCGCTGAGAATCTTGGTTCTCTGTCCCCATGTGGGGAAGGAGCACGTTTTGTGGGAATTCAAGTAAACGCGGATTGACGAGAGGTTCATTTGGGTATACGTCTAGGCCAACAGACGACAACTGTCCCAGTCGCAAATTTAGAGCAGGCAAAGAGAACAAAAACAATCTGACGCACATGACCATCTTCAAGAGCGCGAATCATCGCCTCCTCGTCAATGACCTTTCCACGCGCGGTATTCACGATAATGCTGCCTTTCTTCATCGTCCGAATCTCCTTCTCACCCACCAGATGAACTGTCTCGTTACGTAGAGGGACATGCAAGCTCAGAACATCACTTTCTCGACAGAGCCCTTCCAAGCTGTCGATGTACTCGCACCACTCTGGTGCACTGGCAGACTTATTCCTCGAGTAATAGACAACGCGCATAGGGAATGCGTGCACTAGATGAGCAAGTCTAAGACCGATACCACCGAGACCTAAGATACCCAGCGTGCGTCCCGTAACATCATGAGCCCGCCCAGGATCGAGGCCCGATTTGAACGTCCCTTGGCGAAGGGATTGTTCGGCCCAAGCGTAATTTCTGAGACAAGAGATGACAAGGTACAACGCCGTAGTGGCAGTCGCATCATCAACAGCGCCAGGGGTGTTAGACACGCTGATACCTAAATTGGATGTGAACCCGTGAAACGTCGTTGATGGAGGACCCAACGGATGCAGGATATGGAAATCACCTTTGTTTGCGCATCGTGAGACATCGATCTGATCGTAACCCGCACCATTATGCGCGATCCACTTAACAGTGCCCGTCTCAGCCAGGGCATCGATAATCTCTTCATCAAAGACACCGATGCGGTCTGCGGAGGTGTTGTGCCGGTAGATGCCCACGATTTGATCGTACTTTCCTCCTGATTTTAGCCCCACAAGGAAATCTGCGCGATTTGGAGAATCCATGACCTGGGACGTGTGTTAGATGCGAATAACCCTTTATCGAGGAGAAATGATCATGATAAACGTACAACAAGATCGGCGAGCCCATCAAAACACTGTCTGGCCTCTTCATGAGCCCAAACAAGGTTTCCTGCGAGTGCCGATCCTGTAAGTATATAGAAATGTGGCTGCGACGGATCAGGACTCACCACAAATCAATATACGAGGTTGGCGAGACGACATTGTGCGAGCCTAGCGGAAGTGGGGGAGGCGAACAGGATCAGGGAATGATGGGCACTTGTTTGAGGATAGACTCGAACTTTAACATCATAACGAAATCGAATGGGGTCAACTGATCAACGAGGAGGTTACGGAGTCGCGGACCGGATGTCCGGGTCTTATCTCGATGACCTCTTATCACCATGAGGTTGGTAGCGGGCATGCTATAGTTTCAGGCTGCAAGCCTACGGCAATAGCAGCAAATGAAACCAGAAGCAAACGACTGTCCTCATTTTATAAGGTCTGACTAGCTTGCTAAGGAAAGCTAAGGCGTAGCTGGCTAGCCCAAAGCTAACCTTAGGTTAAGTTCGTATCAAATGCGAGAGTTTGCATAAGCTTCTATCTTCATCTCGGTTGTTTCTCGTGCGCGTGCCCAGGAGTCCACGTGTAGCATCAAGATCACCAGGTGTTCTGAGCCTCGAGAAACTCAAATAAACTTGGGCTCACATTCGGTTCGTCACGGAACACCAACGATAGCTAGGGAAAAAATCATCAGCACGTAGCAGAATCATCTAGTGCCCTTACTAGCAGCACCTCTTCATCGACCACCTTTCCCCATGCCTCATGGCACGAATCTGCTACTCACCAATGAGATTGACGCCGTTGCGTTATCAAGTCCAGTACTAGTGCCGGACGTGTTCGACGTTAGTACGACTTCCTGAATCAAATAGTGAGGAAAGGGCCCGGGTGAGCAAAGTGGAACTAGTACGGCACAGAGTCTTGGAGGGTGCGGCGTCAGGACGTGTTATCAATGAGATGAGTGATCACAGCTTGATGATTCGTTGTGAACAATCATTGGATGGCATCATGCAAGTTTATGCATTAGCAAAACGAGTTAGACGATCCGAAGATAGAATTACGAATTTGATTACGTTGTTACTCAACTACTCGGCCCCACAATACGCGCTGGCCCATCATGATGAGGCAAGCATTACGGATGTATGTAATAGTACTACTGATACAGGGGAGGAAGATATAAAACGATACAGGTAACAAAGATTAGTACAGTAGCTGACGAGGCACAATAGTACGAAAAAATACATATTAGGCTGGAAAACCCATCAACAAGTACGAAGGACAGCTTTGAAAGCTACTCACTAACTGCCCGAGACAGCTCGGCTTCAAAAACTCTCATATCAAATGCCTTCTTGAATGGTTCAAATAATTTACCGGGAACAGCAAACACAACTTCTTCAAACGAGTCTTTGAACGCCGCACGTGGGACAGTCGTCTTTCCATCTTCACGATTCTCTTTGCTTTCCCCGCGTACAAGGAGGTCTGCCCAGATCTCCGCGACCATTTCAACTTTGTTCTCACTAGAACCGCACCCGAACGCACCGAGGACAAGAGCTCGGTCACCGCGTGCCTCAAAGATGCGAAGTGCCCTTGCCATGCGATCCCGCATCTTGTCACGTATGCCGTTCGCAAAGATATGAGCAGTTGATGCAGTGATGGTGTAGTTTTGATGTATTGCAGCTGCGTTAACAGGCACAGCTGAGAGAACATTAATAAGATAAGGGGGAATGAAGTCATTTGACGACACGGTCGTGGGTGGAGATGCGTTATCGCTATCATCTTGACGAAAGGCAACAACACCTGGGCTATATATCATGGAGTGATCATTGAGACCAGCCCCGTCGACATTGAGAAATTTCTTGTGGGTGATGTAGAACTCCTTAGCTTGGTCGGCCTGAAGACTAGCTACAAGCGATGAAGACCTAGCGAGAGTCTCTTCTTGCTCATTACCGCCGTGCAGATAGCCTCCACCGGGACGTTTGGGTGAAGCGAAGGAAAGGACTCCAATCGAGGTAGTAGAGAGCGAATACGGCGAGCTACGAGTAAGATCTGGTCGCCGCTTGTGTAGTTGCCGAGCAGCCGTGAGCGTAGAGCCAGCAACAAACGAAAAAATAGTTGACTTGGTTCTGGAAGGAGGGGCTGCATGAGGCTTGCACCAGTCAGCCAAACAATGAGGGAAGAACGTTGTTCCCTGCTTGCTCAAAATGATTTGTAATGATATGTCGTGTGTGACATGCTTTGTGGTCATGGTGTGCTGTCCATGAGATTGAGAAGGGTTGGCTTGTGACGAGGCGTTATCAGGATAAGAGACATGGGTAGGGGATGTGATACATGAAACAGAAGTAGAAGAAAGTTTCTCTTCGACGTACTTGCCATCCCCAAAAACAATTCGTCGTGTCTCGTGAGCAGCTTGAGCCCAGCGTTCACGCCTTGCCTTTTGAACTTCGAAAGCGAGCCGCCTCCGCTGCCGCAGTTCTTCCTTTAAGTGCTGGCGTTTGAGGCCAAAAGATGAGCCTGCGGATTGCTTGATGGTGGCGACAGCACACATCGGAGTGCTTGATCGCATCTTCGATGCTGCCAGCTTGCGGTTAGTTTGACGAACCATAGATCTGCAAATAGGTTTCTTGGTGTTGTTCGATGGTCGTACTTGGTGGTTGTAGAAATCTGAAAGAAGGGCTTCAATTGTTGGTCTCGCCGGTGATAGTCGATATTTGTATCTGTTTGTTGTCTTTCTTCCACTCCATTCACAATTGCAGCAGGCTCTGTGGCCACGACTGTCCACGGTGCCCACCATACTGGTTGCACACAAGGACTTTGTCCTTATCATTGGCAGGTTCCAGCTCACGTATCAACGCCGCTTACTAACTTACTTATCAATGGAAACCAGTTTCAATACCTCGTTGCGTGTCAATAATTGCCACTCCTCTGATGTGAATGAACTTTTTTTTTGATGCACTCCCTTGCAAATTCACGCAGTAGACGAAGAAGCGTAGTCCTGAGAAGTCTCACATACGAGCTTTTTCGAGCACCTTAGACGGTCATACAGATGGTAACAGTGAGATTTGATTGCCCCTCCCCTGATCTTCACTCATCCTGAACGATGAAAGGAGCGTGGCTGTCATTCTCAAGCTGCGGCCGTGCGTGCTTTCTCCTCAGCTCGGCTTCTTTTCATAACCAGGTGTCATTTAGACTCGGAAAGGCTCCCTCAACATCTTCTCATAGCTCATCTACAAGCAGTTTGTCGTGAGATGCCAAGAACTGAGGGCTCTGGATCTTCTAACCTGCACGGATAGAACTCAGGTACGAAGATGCCTACCGCTCAAGACGTCTAAAAAGATTCTACAGAAGTGGTCGCGTACGTCATATGGCAACAGTCCTTGCATGTTCAAAACGCTGACCTCCAGTGTACGACACGACTTTGTTTAACTTCCGTTTCAAGCGGACCAAAAAGTGTTGTGTGAGTTAACATGCTATTCAAATGTGTGGAGTAACACAATCATAGATCATTATAGCACGATGTGTACACGTATTGCCGATTACGCTCTCCACTTTTTTGTACGGGCCTCCGTTTCCAATTTTGCAAGAATGGAGAACGAGCCAGCTGACATGGCGTGTAATCCGGTAGCCTACATTCGTTTGCTATTTCCACTCTACCATTGACAGTGGCATTGCCGAATCTAACAAACTCAAAATTTTCACTGGTTTGAACAGTTGGTGTGAACAAGTAATCGACTCACCAGTGAAAGAGGAGCCTGGGTTATCCTCGTGACTGGCCTCATGACATGTGTCTCCGACACCATATCGTCAGGGGTTCGGTTGTGTGGAATGTCTTCATCCCATCACCATGTCCAAGTGCGTGGAGTAGAAAAAATAGATTCATACGACAGGGACGTTAATGCTGTCGCCAGAGAAGATGAAGAATACATCACGTACCCTGAGATATGCCAAGCTACTGAGAGGAGAACGCCGATTGGCACAGGCACATCTTGCAGAGGATGCTAGCGAAGCCGATCAATATTCTGCCAAAGTTTCGTATGTACCCTTCAGCATAATGCATGAAATATTATTAAAATATTTTCTAGGGTATTCGATTAAGATGGCCATGAAGCTTCCAGTATGTGCTGTGTGCTGTTTGCAGTTGCTAGGTCTGAGTTTCGTCAGAATTTTCCCAATGTAAGCCTTCCACACTGTACATCTTTCTTCTGGTTTTTATACCGCCAAACCAAAAGGCCTATACGCCTGAATATATTCATGGAGGGCCTCAGTCTTATGAGCACCCTCAGATATTTGACAACTGCCACTTTTCTAATGTTTGCACAAGTTGCTTGTGGCTCGCTCGACAAACACTTATCACATATATTTCTCTAGTCCTCCACGGATCTTTACTTCTATTCGCACCTTTGTGTCGGAGCATGGGATGTCGGTAATTATCTTGAGACTGCCTCGATCTTGTTCAACTCATCCTTGTACTTTATAGATTAGATAGGGGAGCTCTTTTTCCATCAAACGGCTTGATGATACGTGGTGGAATGGACACGTACTGCAAGGGAAACAAGGCAAGACCTGTATGGCGGGAGTCTACAGCTTTTTCTATCGAGGACAGACTACGACACGCGCGAGGACTACCGACTACGAGCCAGGACTCCTGCCACCGCGCCAGGACCCTTGCCACTCCCGACCTGTCCTGGCAGAGCGCCCCGCTCCAGTGGTCATGGTCGGCTACATCAGTTCCCTATCACCCATGGTGTAGCGGGGCGCTCTGGCGCGGCAGGTCGGGAGTGGCAGGAGTCCTAGCGCGGTAGCAGGAGTCCTGGCTCGTAGTCGGTAGTCCTCGCGCGTGTCGTAGTCTGTCCTCGATAGATAGAGCCGTAGCCTCCCGCTATAGAGGTTTGGCCTTGGTTCCCCTTGCAGTCCTCCCCGTTACAATGGCAACTGCCCGGAGGTATTTCTCCATGTTTTTAATGGCCACCGGGTACTGTAGTATGTTTAACTTATCTGAATTAGTCACAGCGGTCTGCGTGTTCTTTAGGTTCTACTCTAGCATCGATCTGGGAGGCTAATGCGATTCCACGACCACCTGCGAAACGGATTTAATAAACGAGTTTGGGGTAACATAAGAAAACGTGTAAGCATTTTATATATGCTACTCTTGATTTGTGCCCTAATAATCATTATTCTTAGAATGGGGGTTATACATTATTACATCTGGAAGGCAAATTAGAGCCCACAATACCATAAATATATGATTGTCGCGTTATGCGCCCGCCGCCCTTCCACTTGCAAGTTTCCTTAGTTTTGGTAGGTGTGCAATAGTGACTCATTATTCCATGTTTTTAACTTCCATGAAGTGACACGTTGGATGTTGATCCCCTCTCACAAGCCTGTACATTGGAACATACCTGTACGCTCAATCACACGTTCCTGGGGGAATGTTCCTCATACCAGTAAGAGTCTGGGATGTCCATACATTAAAGCCTGGTCATTTCAAAGCAGCCGTCGGAAAGAATGCTTTCACTGCTGATCCGAGGTGTTCCTGCCTCTGTGTGGGGAAACGTATTTTCCACCTTGAAATCGATCAGACTCAGCGATCATATCACACACTCACATCTATCTGATGAAAGATTTACCCCACAAGTGTCGTTCCAATTCATTCCCCGCCGTTTTTTCCAGCCTGTGCGCCACAATCGAGGACCGCCGCGGTTCAGATCTCTATTCCGGGGGGTGCTATTTGCACCGTGCGGTCATTTGTCTGGTATCGATTCAGGCTAAGAACGCTCAATACGATTTTTTACATATGTTTCCTCCACCCATCAATATCTGCGGCTCGACGAATTTGGTGATGGCCTCTTGCCAAGACTGAGCACGACTCGCCGTGAGCATCACTTGGGTTCAAGGTGAAAAACAATATGTGGTCAGTCGAAGCAACCAAAATAATTTCGGATCTCATCCCACAAATACATTGGAGGATCAAATCTAAGCATATATCGATATTGCTAGTTGTATCTTGTTCAACCTGCCGCAGCAACTTATCATGTCGCCATTTCAAACCCTAACCCGTCCTCGGACGGCGTTCCTGTTCAACATATTGAGTCGGCTCGGTGGTTTTGCTGCGTTTCACAGGGTGCGCTGTTTGCGATCACTTGTGTGTGACAAGGCACCACTTCAGTGGAGTCAGATGACGAGCTACTTTTTAACTGTATGAGACCTGCGGGACAAGACGTCAGCTGAAGATCCAAAGGCTAAAGAACCCACGGTTGACCCCAAAGGTAAATGTAAGGCAAACGCTCCAGGCGGCTCAGGATTCCCAGCGAAGGGAAGTGGAACGCAACAGAACTTGGCGCTGGTGGACACTGTGATTGCGTGAGCCTGAGGGCCATAGTAAGCATACACCAAACATACACTGTGGAGACATTCAACTGCAGCCGCGCAATCTTGGAATCAAGTATTGTTCTCAACAGCGGATTGGAACATCACATTAATAGGCTACTATCACTTCAAATATTGTGGCAGGTAGTACATGCATAAGCATTGACTCTCATGTATCGTGTATGCGTAAATAAAGCATTCAACTACATCGTGTGAAAGCTATTTGTCAGTCAAACTGTAGTTGGTGCGGCCTCGACGTGATTGCCGACTTGCGAAACGACCCTCTAAACCGTTTGCCATGTAACTCTTGTCCCCTCGTATCCCCGCCATGGTATAATTAGACACAAAGCTGCCGATAATTCTTGTACATGCTGATATAGGGTCACGGAGTTGGTGGGGTGAGTGTCACTGGCAGCCTAAACATATTCCCTGGTGATGAGTATTCTGGTCGTTTTCCACTTCTGGACTGAGCGGGTTCATTTAATTCATTAAAGGTATCACGATAACGCCTCCAGTGACCCTAGTCCCCGGTATAAAAGGCAGCCATTTGGGTGGCTGGATTACCGCGCTAAGTCGGCGTAACCTTTCGTTGATCTTCCCTGCCCTATATGTCTATCCAGGAAGAGAAGAAATCCGATTCTTTTACAGAAAATGTTGTCCCAGTGCCGGATGACGGTGATGACTTCAGGTTGTTGAGTGCAGACGCGAGGAAGGCAGCAGAACGGGCACTGGTGCGCAAATTGGACTGCAGACTGATGCCTACTGCTGTGGTCATATACCTCTTGAACTATATTGATGTATGCACACATCCATTTATGAATCTCATTGTGCTCATGTGTACTATGCATAGCGTGTTGCTATTACTGCTGCGCGGCTGCAAGGTTTAGAGCAAGATCTCGGATTGACAAGTGAGTGAAGTGGACCACCGTATTATTCATGCTTAATCGATCCACTAGCCGTTCAGTATGAAACCATTCTGGCTATTCTTTATGTTACTTATTGCCCGGCACAAGTAAGCAAATTTTCTGCAGACTCATGCGAACTTACTCATAACATCTCATCTGCAACCAGATACCTTCGAACATGGTTTGTTTGTGTGCTATTATCTGTGAATGTAAGACTGATTTTGATTGTCAACAGATTTTGAGCTGGATTTCACGGTTGGTTGTGATTGCAAATATACTGATCTGGTCGATACTAACGAGACGTGACTTAGACCATCTATTTATATTGGGGCCTGCGTTATTGGATGGGGTCTTACCAGTGCTTTGACTGGAGTAAGTTTTGTTGGGAAGTTGCAACTGCGATTCGTGCTTGCTAACCGCCGCGCAGGTCACTACTAATTATTCGGGCATCATGGCTTGCCGTGTATTCATTGGTCTTCCTGAGGTAAAAATTTCCTTTTGATAATCATGTGCGCCCTGAACGAGTGCGGCTTTCCATAGGCTGCGTTCTATCCTGGTGTCATGTATCTGCTTTCGCGTTGGTATACCAGGAAGGTGAACATCATATTTTTAGAATCATAGGTTGCAACTTATGCAACAAATTTAGGAACTCGCCGTGCGGTCAGCCTGGTTCTATTGTGGTCTTTTAATCTCGAATGCATTTGGAAGCGTGAGCGTGTTGTCGTCACAGGGACTGCGACGCCTTGATAACGATCCTTTTTAGTTGATTGCAGCTGGAATTCTCGGAAAAATGCAAGGTGTACTAGGACTTTCGGCCTGGAGATGGTAAGACCATCTGTATTCTCAGGAACAGTGCCCTAACCGGGGTTTCGTATCGCAGGTTATTCTACATAGAGGTATATGTTATGCAACCCCTGGATATTGATCTTCTGTGCTGATTGGCCACTTTCTCGGCATAGGGCGCCATCACTATGTCCTTTGGCTTCTTGACCATGTGCGTTTTTGCGAGTTTCTATTTTTACTCAAAGTTAACAGCCACGGTTTTGTCCAGGTGGCTTCTTCCAGATTTTGTAAGCAGAACATCTTTAGAATGAGTTCCGGCCGGTCTGACATGACGTCGCATAGCCCCACAACACTCGATGGCTTAATGCAGCGGAACGCCGCTTGGGTCAAGTTCGCCTTGCAGAAGATGCAGGGGAGGCCGACAAGGATTCTGATGACCTTACGTAAGCCCAGCTCGAGTTCCATCCTTTCCTATTGGGGTTGCTGACAAGGTGCTACCTCATACAACTTTTGTTAATCGGAAAATTGTTCGGAACATCACAGCATTTACGATGGGTTGTGGATGGCTCTCAAGGATCCGAAGACCATAATTTTCATGTTTATGGGCTGCTCGCAACTTCTAGGCCTGAGTTACATCAACTTTTTCCCCACGTAAGTATATGAACAGTCTTGTAGCTATTGCGCTAACATCTACCGAGATAGCTTGACTGCCACGCTTGGTTACGACAATACTATTACATTTTTAATGGCAGCGTAAGCATGACATCCCATTGTTACATGCACAGCCGTGGCTCACCGTCTGATCGCCAGCCCTCCATGGATATTCGCATCAGCCTGCTGCGTACTCAACGCATGGCACGCAGGTACGTCTGATCCCTGGTAATGCAACACAGTCATTTTGACAGAATGAATAGATAAGTCTGGAGAGCGATTCTTCCATATCACTTCCTGGTGGTGGGTAGTCATCCTTGGATATATCGTCTCTCTATCCACCATGGCTACGGGCGGGCGGTACTTTTCCTTGTTCCTGATGACCACAGGATATTGCGGCAAGTTCTGATTATAACGCTGAATATAAGCCTGACACGTTTCCAAAAGGATTTGCCTTGACATTGACCTGGGTTTCAAACGCCATTCCTCGTCCACCGGCAAAACGCGCCGTAGCCATGGGTCTTGTCAACGGGTTTGGAAACCTCGGTAATATGTAAGGCTTTCATGGTCAGCATACTGTCGGATCGCTTGACAAGATTTCATAGGATGGGCTCGTATGTCTGGAATGCTTCGTGGGGTCCTCAATACCATCAATCCATGATCATAGCATTGTGCAGTCTCGTTTTGTCCACAATCCTGAGCCTTTGTGAGCAAAGTCACAACTTGACCGTTCTGATGTACTCACCTATTGATAGTAATGCGGTGGATATTAATCAAAGAGAATAAGAACATGGATATGGAGGAGAAAAAATTAATGGAGGGCCCTGGCCGTGCACGTATTGAAGAGGCTGCTAAATTGGAGGGGATTACATTCGAGGAGGCTATGACAAGAAGGAAGGGCTTCAGGTACCTCTATTGATTATTTTTTTTGCTTCAGATTATAGTGCTTCGGGGTATTGTTGGACATAACTCGTCATAAGCCCTTTGTGACTTTGTCTATTGATATTTAAATTTTGCACCAAACACATACAAATATGCTGTGTTTCGTTGAGTGAACTTTTTAATTTAAATGACTAGTCCGCATTATGCTGCATGAAATTGCTATCGCGTGGTCTTGCATCCATGCAGTTACTTCTCTGCCATGAAATAAATATGTTTCTGCGACCTGCCACGCTGGCAGAACCTGCCAGTTCTGCCGGCAGGACTACATCCAAATGATAGTTCTGCCCACGGTGACCGGGCGTGATGATATCTTATCATCGAACCAGCCGGCACACTACGACCATAACAATAAACCCGAAGTAGAGCGGTACTTCACGTTTTGTTGACGGTCTCCACGCTGCGGAGACGTTGCGTCAGACCCATCCTTACTTAGGCTTGGAGCCCCAGCTTCTGACACAATCGGCTATCGCTCATCGAGATGTTGGACAGTCACACTACACCAGAATGTACGGTATGTACATCATGAAAGACAATCATTTGATAGCATTTTGCTGACAAATTACCGTTCACACATCTCTTGGTGGCAATTGGGCGTTCTGTTGTGCAGAACGGTTCAACCATCATGATCGTTGAATTAGGGAGAACATATAATCATTTGATAACATTTTGCTGACAGGTCATTGTTCACACATCTCTTGATGGCAACTGAGCGTCTTTTGTGCAGAACCCTCCAACCATGTCATGGCATTGCCACGGCCTCAGGCTTCCAATAATTGTGACTACTGCAATTTTGGAAACCGCTCGAAACTCAAATATCGATGTTCAGTGGCACCTGACGTTCAGAACCCTGCTCACTTACTGAGTAATGAGGGCATGAGCTTGCACAATGCATTTCAAACAGCCAACCCATGGCATTGCGGCAGTAGACTATTTGGGATTCCAGGGTTCTTTATCTTATCAATTCTCAGGAGAATCCATGCACGTTGATTTCTCGGGCGTACGCCAAGGACATGTGCCATGTCTGGCAGCCTTATGGGGATGGACACTGCGAAGGTCTGCACTGTCAATCTTGTGATAAGCCATTGAGCCTGTGGAATCAATCTGACTGGATGCCTGGGGCAGGCCACCTTCTGGGAGCATCAGAAGCTGTCGGGCCTGTAGCCGTCTTCTGGCTAGAAGGACATGTCGCAAGATGGAAGGCTTCAAGGAGTAAAGCTTTTGGTCGCTTCCCTGTGGAAAAGATATAAAGGCTTGCGAATTGATTAATGATTGCTCAGCCTTCCATCACCTTTGTTCACTCTTTCGCAAGCTCCTTACAAATACTATGACTATGACCAACAAGGCAAAGCTCGAGGCACTCCTGACTCTGATCAACACATCCGCACGAGATGCCATCGCGTTGTACGAGCAGTATGGTGATGTTCCCGCCATCGACCAGGCCGAACTCCACCCGTTGGACAGTGCGGTCGACCAGGTGGCTTTGAAGAGTGCCGTTCGTACTCTTGAAGGTGCTTGTGCTCAGATATGCGCGACACTCGCTCCACCTGCCCATACTGCGATTAACGTGAGAACTTAGATAATATAATATATTTTGCTTTTGCTCATCGGATTGCACGCAGCTTGTCCAAGTGTATGATCATGCTTGCATCCGAGTGGTTGCTCGGGAACGTGTTTCGGATATTCTGTTGAGGTACCCCAAGGGTCTTCACGTCAACGAGCTCGCCAAAAAAATCAGCGTAGAGCCAAAGAAACTGGCCAGGATCATGCGCCTCCTAGCCACGAGGGGTTGCTACAACGAAGGTAAGAAGTCATTTGTTGCCTGGTTCGATTTCTTCTCACACTGCGGCAGTCGACACGGACGTTTTTGCCAACAACCGACTGTCTCTAATCCTACTCGACGAAAATCCTGTCAAATTCATGATCTTGCTTCATGTGGACCTGATTACCAAGGGAGGATCTGTTTTCTATGAGACGCTCAAAGATCCGAAGATCGCCTACTCGTATGAACCGACGGTTGCACCCATGATGTACGCCATTGACAAAAACGGAACCGAAGGAACGATCTTCGATTGGATGGCGCGGCATGTATGTTTTCAAATATCGCCCGTCAGAAAGCCTTACTCATATGATTTACTCGTAGGACGGCCAACGCGAGGTCGGGATTTTGTCGCTTCGCACGATCATTCTGACATCTCTAGTAGGCTTATCACACATCGATGAGAGGTCTGAACGGCATCATGGGCTCTCTCGCCGTCCTGGCCCGTAAGCATTTCAGCACCCAAAGATGAGATAATTTTATGCTTACTCGATGATAGATTTCCCATTCGAAAAGTACTCGACGGTCGTCGATGTTGGAGGAGGTATCGGAGCATTTTCTCTGCCTTTGGCTAACACGCACAAAAACGTCAAAATCACGATCCACGATCTTCCGGAAGCATTAGTCCAGACGAGAGACGTAAGCCAGTAAGCCAATGTGCTTGTCACCAAATTGATGGGATCTAGCTCTGGGCGAAAGAATGCCCCGAAGCCCTGGCAGAAGACAGAGTCGAGTTCGTGGACTTGAACTTCTTCGAACAAGTGCCCGTCAAGGGCAAGGACATCTACTACGTAAGTGCTAAACTCTGTGAGGACAAACTGCGAAGTTAACGGTGACCGCAGCTCAGAAATATCATCCACGACTGGCCCGACCACGAGTCTACGATCATTCTTTCAAACATTCGCAAGGCGCTCGGTCCAAACAGCCGCGTCCTCATCCGTATGTCGAATATAGCGCCATCATCGTCCCGCAGTCTGACAAATTTTAGATGACTACGTGCTCCGTGGGCTCAGCCGCAAGCAGGCAGCAATAGAAGCTCCGGAGCTCGGAGCTGCTTCGGTATGTCATATCTGCTGATCTGCATCCACCTTTTTTCATCACCGCATCTAGGCTCCTGAACCCCTTCTTGCAAACTTTGGTGTTGGAAATATGCGTTCATACCAGCAAGACATGACTATGTTGTTCGCCCACAACGCAAAGGAGCGAACATTGCAAGACTCCCTCGCACTCGCGTGAGCAACACTCGATTGCTGCCTTGGTTTCACCTGATTGGTTTGGAATAGTACCGTCGCCGGCCTGAAACTGGAGAAGGTCTGGGACCTCGCTGAATCATGCGTCTTGGAGTATTCTGCCGCATAAGATTTCGCGGATTAATTAGATGTGTTCATCCACATATATCATACTGTACGCCACATCCTTACCAGAATACCCCTCGATGATACACCCCCTTATTCCTCAGATGCATGTCTGGCCTTCCCTTCCCTGGCTACTATTCGCGCTCACAAAAAAAGCAGTGAACTCCAGCGATACGCATACTGAAGATCTTTCCGCCCCATTTTTCCTAATTCACAGAATTAGAATTTTCGATATCCCCAACTCCATGTTCGGGGCACTCGGTCACATTGAATTACAGTTAAGTCACAGAATATAGCGGAATTACACTTTGACAATTCTGTCGGTTTTCATTGCAAACTAATCTTTTTTGGCTGCTGGACTTCTTCAGCAGTGCCAAATCGCAAACTATGCATTCATTATTGCTATGTAAATAATATAATGACACCTGCGCTACTGTTGTCTCCAATGACGAAAACACATGGCATTCTCTTTCTCCTACAAGTTATTATAATGGTGCAAGTAAAGACAACAAACGAAAACAACAATTTGAAGTCACGGAGAATGAGATGAATTCAATCAATTTCTATCTTCTGAACAACTGGCTGAACCTTTTCAAATCAACCTATCGCAGATCGCTGATCAGCGAGTCCGTCTGGACCTCGGGCTGTATGGTGCGACAAGTACCCCAATGGCCTGATGACAGGAAACTGTGTAAAGATTTCACAGATAATGACGTGTCTGAGCTAGCAGATTAATGACTGTGGCTGGCATTGCACGAACCAGTATCACAGATCGGACATAGTCAGGAGAAATTTAGGGCGAAAAGGTTTTCCAGATGGGCATTGCAGGTATTTGATTCTTTATTTGTTAACACGAATAGAAGTTAAGGAGAGTGAGGTTACACGTGCATCTGAGGAATAAGGGGGTGTATCATCGACGCGTGTTGTGGTAGGTATGTGGCGTGCAGTATGATATATGTGGATGAACACATCTAATCAGCTCACGAAATATTATGCGGCAGAATACTCCATGACGCATGATTCAGCGAGGTCCCAGACCTTCTCCAGTTTCAGGCCGGCGACGGTACTATTCCGAACCAATCAGGTGAAACCAAGGCAGTAATCGAACGTTACTCACGTGAGTGCCAGGAAGTCTTGCAATGTTCGCTCCTTTGCGTTGTGGGCGAACAACATAGTCATGTCTTGCTGGTATGAACGCATATTTCCAACACCAAAGTTTGCAAGAAGAGGTTCAGGTGCCTAGGTACGGGGATGAACAAAGGTGGATGTAGATCAGCAGAGATGACATACCGAAGCAACTCCGAGCTCTGAATGGTCTATTGCTGCCTGCTTGCGGCTGAGCTGACGGAGCACGTAGTCATCTGAAATTTGTCAGACTGCGGGACGATGATGGCGCTATATTCGACATACGGATGAGGACGCGGCTGTTTGGACCGAGCGCCTTGCGAATGTTTGAAAGAATGATCGTAGACTCGTGGTCGGGCCAGTCGTGGATGATATTTCTGAGCTGCGGTACACCGTTAACTTCGCAGTTTGTCCTCACAGAGTTTAGCACTTACGTAGTAGATGTCCTTGCCCTTGACGGGCACTTGTTCGAAGAAGTTCAAGTCCACGAACTCGACTCTGTCTTCTGCCAGGGCTTCGGGGCATTCTTTCGCCCAGAGCTAGATTCCATCAATTTGGTGACAAGCACATTGGCTTGCTGGCTTACGTCTCTCGTCTGGACTAATGCTTCCGGAAGATCGTGGATCGTGATTTTGACGTTTTTGTGCGTGTTAGCCAAAGGCAGAGAAAATGCTCCGACACCTCCTCCAACATCGACGACCGTCGAGTACTTTTCGAATGGGAAATCTATCATCGAGTAAGCATAAAATTATCTCATCTTTGGGTGCTGAAATGCTTACGGGCCAGGACGGCGAGGGAGCCCATGATGCCGTTCAGGCCTCTCATCGATGTGTGATAGGCCTACTAGAGATGTCAGAATGATCGTGCGAAGCAACCAAAATCCCTACCTCGCGTTGGCCGTCCTACGAGTAAACCATATGAGCAAGACTTTCTGACGAGCGATATTTGAAAACATACATGCCGCGCCATCCAATCGAAGATCGTGCCTTCGGTTCCATTTTTGTCAATGGAGTACATCACGGGTGCAACCGTCGGTTCATACGAGTAGGCGATCTTCGGATCTTTGAGCGTCTCATAGAAAACAGATCCTCCTTTGGTAATTAGGTCCACGTGAAGCAAGATCATGTATTTGACAGGATTTTCTTCGAGTAGGATTAGAGACAGTCGGTTGTTGGCAAAAACGTCCGTGTCGACTGCCGCAGTGTGAGAAGAAATCGAACCAGGCAACAAATGGCTCCTTACCTTCGTTGTAGCAACCTCTCGTGGCTAGGAGGCGCATGATCCTGGCCAGTTTCTTTGGCTCTACGCTGATTTTTTTGGCGAGCTCGTTGACGTGAAGACCCTTGGGGTACTTCAACAGAA
This sequence comes from Suillus fuscotomentosus, assembly GCF_016647785.1. NCBI lineage: Eukaryota > Fungi > Basidiomycota > Agaricomycetes > Boletales > Suillaceae > Suillus > Suillus fuscotomentosus. The sequence continues at coordinate 415,495 of NW_024539536.1, forward strand.
TATCCGAGACACGTTCCCGAGCAACCACTCGGACGCAAGCATGATCATACACTTGGACAAGCTGCGTGCAATCCGATGAGCAAAAGCAAAATATATTATATCATCCAAGTTCTCACGTTAACCGCAGTATGGGCAGGTGGAGCGAGTGTCGTGCATATCTGCGCACAAGCACCTTCAAGAATACGAACGGCACTCTTCAAAGCCACCTGGTCGACCGCACTGTCCAACGGGTGGAGTTCGACCTGGTCGATGGCGGGAACATCACCATACTGCTCGTACAACGCAATGGCATCCCGTGCGGATGTGTTGATCAGAGTCAGGAGTGCCTCGAGTTTTGCCTTGTTGGCCATCGTCGTAGTATTTGTAAGGAGCTTGCGAAAGAGTGAACAAAGGTGATGGAAGGCTGAGCAAACAATTCGCAAGCCTTTATATTTTTTCCATAGTGGAGCGACTGCAAGCCTTGCTTCTTGTGGAGGTGACCTACCCCGGTCATCTAGTTGAATAAATTTCACACGCTCAATGGCTTATCACAAGATTAACAATGCAGACCTTCGCGCAGCATCTATTCCCATCACGCTGCCGGACATGAGACTTGCAGATTTCCTTGGCGTACGCCAGAGAAATCAACATGCGTAAATTATTTCTAGTTTTCCTGGGAATTGATAAGATATTGTCGGAATCTTGAAATCCCAAATAGTCTACCGTCGCAGTGCCTTGGTTTGGCTGTCCGTTATGCAGGGTGCCAGTCTACGCCCGATATTTAGCAAGTGAGCGGGGTCCTGAGCGTCAAGTGCCGCTGAACAAGAGTGCTTGAGTTTCGAGTGGTTTCCCAAATTGCAGCAACAGTTGAATACTTTCATGGAAGCCTGAGGCCGCGGCTATGTCATATAATCGGATACGGTTGAACGGTTCTGCACGAGAAGACGCCCAACTGCCATCAAGAAATGTGTGAATGGTAACTTTCCAGTAAAGTGCTAACAATACTATCTGTTCTCATTGATTCAACGACGGAGATACCATTGTTGGTGTCGACACTCTGACACACAGTGTGACTGTCCAACATCTCGATGAGCGATAACCGATAGTGTCAGAAACTGGGGCTCGAAGCCTAAGTAGTCTGCTGACTCTGGGATTATTGTGATCTGTTCTGGTTGTAGTGTGTCCGAATGTCGGCTGGTTGATTTTCAGGCTAGCTCGGATGATGGGACATCCGACAGGTGCGGCTACTGGCAGACTGGTGGTCAGTGATCAATGATGAGTTTCGAATGAATTTTGAAATTACGGTTTGTTATACAAAGCTTGTTGAAATACAGATCCTGGTAGACAGTCGTCAGGAGACCACATCACAGCGAGATAGCCAAAAAGACTATTGCATCCTGTCATGGAGAAAGGCGCATGGTAACTTGTCAGAATACCATTGATATCGATAATTTTAAACATGAAACAAGATAAGTTCGAACAAGGACCTACTAGTACATACGTGGCAATTACATCAGGAACTATGCTGACTCATACTGAAAAGCGGTTAGCAAGCGGTGACTCTGTTGCTCACTAGTAGGTGAGAGAAACTTAGAACGCAGTGCCTCCCACCCGATTGTCTTATTTAAATGATTATTATCTTGTCAAGCGATTGAGCTTCTCATGTTGCCAGACTGTTGGACAGCTCTCACTAGGTATGCCTCAAACCCCTCATAGTATGTACGTATACAGTCACTGGCAATAGATTCAATTCGGTCGAAGTCAACCGTGACGCTGATTTTGTCTTTCCTCAATATTGATATAGGTTTATCACTAACGCAATAGATTCTGATGCCGCTGCATGTGCATGTTATATGATAGGTACACCAAAATTCCTTTTGCGTACTAACCGCATTGAAGGAGGCGCTGAACGTCGAAACCCGTCTGCACTCGAGTACATCGTCCGTGAAAAAGCGAAAGGCGTTAACTTGGCGTCAGCCACTGCTAGAGTCGAAGTTACCCTCCAGAAAGGTAGGACAAATTGGTGACCCTTGAAGGCAAGTGCCAATTCACTGGCACAGTCTCTTCATATCCTACCACTGATAATCTCACTTTCATTGAGCAATTTGAAAGTGTTCCCCACATCATGGACGGGCCGCAATGATTAAGAACCCTTGATTTACCCGACAAGGCTCGGTGCTAATGGCGTTGCAATGGTTCCTGCGCGAAGCTCTTACTGACCTGGGCCCGGCATCCGTCACAGACTCGCCTATACCCCTCCAAGCAGAAACAACGTTACACAGATAAGCATCTGTCGTGGATGTCAACGCTGGTTTCAATATCAGCCTCCACCTTATCCACTTCTAAGAACGCTAGAAGCATCCGGACGACTACAGATCCGCCTTTCCCGGGCTTTTCCCACTTCCTAAAACGTCTGGTTTTGAGAGTACTACTTCAACGCCGGTTTCCCCGAACTCTGCTCAGTGATGGTTACACGGTCTTTGTGAGTTCATTTGCTCTGGTGGCGTCTAGGTAGCGTTGCAATTGTGTTTCGGCTAAATATATAGCCTTGGGATATGCGAATTGGTGAGCATGTTACATATTTCATTGATGTAGAAATCTCTGGAAAACTGATTTGACTTTCTGATTCTGGTCGTGCTTTCAACTCGTCCACGATAATATTTCGTAGGGTGTTACCGATCCATGGGGTCTCGTCTGATCAACTGGCTAGGTGGCGTTGGTCGGGGATACTGTTTGTGGTCTCGGTACCTGGATCTCGTACAACGAGAAACATCACGCTGACATCGAAGGTTCTGTCGTGAGTTGTCTGGCGTGGGAGGCGGCACTCAGGAGTAACCTGGTTTATGTGAGCCTCGTTGCTTATGGTACTCATCGGGACAGCGATCATCACATGGCTAGATGGCCGAGCGGTCTAAGGCGCTGGAATCAGGATCCAGTCCGAAAGGGCGTGAGTTCGAATCTCACTCTAGTCAAATTCTTTTTCTTTTTCCTCTATAAAAAGGAGTCATCCTTTGAATAGGGCTAGGGTAATAACGTGTTAAAGATCCAACAAATACATAAATGTGTGAGCCAAAAAAGTGTATGGTGAGTAGTATTCTAGTTGGAGGTATAACACTGTAGGCAAAGTTACTAAAGGTCCGAAGTGGTGTCGGAGTCTGGAGGCCCTTCCTTCCATTTCTCCCACATCTTTCTGCAAACCGTGCTGGCAAGGACAAAGGGATCGGGCGTCCTTGCTTTTTCCCACATGCGGACAGCGAGTTCAGCATGGGCGCCCGATTCAAAACTACGTTGTAAAGTGGTCAAAACCTTGAAGGATGGTGAAAGAAGGTCGTGGATTGGTTCCAACAAAGGGGTGAGGGGAGGAGGTAGTTTTACTAAAGTAGACTCTTGCCTGGAATAAACACGATTAAGCTTGATTTGCGATTAATGCCATAAGTGACTCACCATGGATGTCTGGCCTCTTGCTTAGGGAACAACTGCCCATCGACTGGATATGGCGTGCCCTCGAGCTGGATGTTGTCTCCATCTGTAGGCGTGCTGTGAAACTGCTCCCCTGATTGTCTCTGATGTTCTGCCCAATAATCGTCCCACTGCTTCTGCACCTCGTCCTTGTGGCGCTGCCAATGATCCTGGTGATCCAAATCCCACATCATGAGGTCCAATCTCTCCTGCGTTGCCCACCGACTCCTACTCGTCCAAAGGTACCAGCCCTCCTCCCAATACCGTATGTCATCAGACTTGGGTGTTGATAAGTTGTCTACATTAGGCTGGCCCTCAGGTGGAAGGGGGTAACCGTATTGCTTTTGAGCGGCTTTCTCCTTCAGTGCATCATCGTGTGCGATTGCTGTTCTAACTTCATGAGCAAAGACCCTGCGGAAGCATACTGAACGACACGTCGGTTCGCGGCCCTCGGTGCGTCCACGGGTAGTCTGAGAGCAGTACGAAAAGCAGCGCTCATCGGTCTGTGGTGAAAACTTTCCTGTAAAAGCACGGATGATATTAAACTCGAATCCGGGAAGTAGAGAAGATTGGCAGCTTGCCAGAGGGGTGCCGAGTCACTGAAATAGAAGGAAGTGGCCACATACTTGAGCGGCTTTGCGGTTCCTTGCGCGTGGTGGATTGGGTGGCAGTGTTATGAGGCAGCTCCTTTCCAGTGGAGTCCTTATTTTCTGCGTCTGGAGAGTCCATTGGGTTACTCATAGGAGTACACGGTGACAGTCGGTTAACAAGGGCTTTGGTGCATGAGTCTCGCAGCCCCGCATCGGCGTCTCGGCAAAATTAGGTTCGGAGTTTTAATTATGCCCATAACAGAAACGGTCACAAAATTTTGTCCCTTCAACCGCATCGTCTGAAGATTCGCTGTCGCAGCACACGCACGGAAAGGTTTTACTTTCTTCTTTGGCTGCGGGGAAAGTCCCCGGAGAAACAGGGTTATACCTCCTCGTTCGCAATGGAAATCTCCCAGCTCTAAGAGCGCTGCGGGGAACGAGACTGGTGGGGAAGGTCGATTTACTGGACTTGTTGCCATCAGGCTCAGGACCAGTTCCGCTTGCCTGCCCTGTTGCTTTCTTGATTTCGAGTGCTCTTCTAACTGCACGGCTATGCGAAGATATGAGCCTGGTCGTGTTCGAGTATCTTGGAAGACGGTTGGCGCTTCGTTGCTCATAGACATAGTTATGCGATTGTCGACACTGCTTCTGGCATGTCATCAACTCAATGGGGCTCACTCTCATTCGATGTGGTTTCCCACCTTTGGGCGTTATTTTTTGACCTTCCGAACGCTTGCCGTTCGACCCATCTAATTCTGTGTGGGTTTTAATTATGGTGAGTAACTGTTTCGTTTTGGTTGACTTATGATGTTGGTTTTTTCGTTGAATTTCTTCAGGGAGTTGACCTCTTTCGAGGGTGTGCTCCACAACTTGACATCCCCTGACATTCTTTGTCTTCTTGAAAACTTGTTTCTGACTCGTCCTTTGTTAGATGCAAATCATGGGCCTTTCAAATCGGACAGCCGGAGTTGTAAATAACGTGTTGTAGGTCTGGCTCGTATTTTTGTTGTCTATGTAAATTTTAGAGTTTCGGTGAAGACGTTGCACCTTCGGAAAATTGTTTGTGACCAAATGGAGTAAAAGTTTTGCTACAATGTTTGTTCTGCAGTAAGTACATATAGTGTCATCAAGTGCAAACGCGACAACTTTACTTTTTATCTACCGTGGTCGGTGGTTCTTTGATCGACAATGACATGAGGCAACGAGTATAAATCGATGTGAATCAGTCATTTGATCCTCACTTCATAAATCTCTCGATAACGTATTCAGTGGCGGCAGCAAATACTGATGTCCGACCCGGGCCTGCAAGAGATTCTCGCGCGCTACTCTGATCCATCCCAAAACCCATACGTGCAAGTCCGATCACAGGTGCGTGGTGCACTTCTCTGAAGAAATACACTGATACCTTGACTTTCAGACGCCCGAGCCGAGTTCATCGCAGCATGTGGCGCAAACGCTACATTCTGGATTTAACATGCCCTTAGGCACTCCTTCCGCCAACCAGTGGAAATCAAGATGGAAGCTAGATATGAAAGTGGTCAGTAACATATTAGTTTTGTGGCGCCGTGTGCTAAGGCGCCACATCGCAGTTCGAGAAACCCCTGCAGGTGCTGGACTCTAGAGGATATTATATCCAGTTTCCGACTTCGAGGTCGGTTTATCACGATGAAAGTCCTCATGAATTCTGATTAGGCCTGCAGGACCCATTCACAGTCATGCGTGCAGCAGATTCTGCCAGAGCATGCCAACTCTGCCGAGTCTTCATGCTACGCAGATGCGAATTTACGTGTCATGTCAACCCCTACGCACGATGCTGCACCTGTGAATCACACACAATCAGCTTCTGATGTTCCACACATGCTCTCTTCCCAGTAGGTATTGTTATTCGCATAGATACAGGCAATCTGATAGCAGTTCTAGATCCTATGTTTCCCAAAGGCTCTGGTCCAAGTAGGTGCCGTTATTCACGCACATACACAATCTGACATCAGTTCTAGACATCAGTCAGACTCTGAAGCTATCGAGGAGACGATGAGTGTCCCGGCTCTTACCAGCCTTGACGTACAGTCTTCCGCGTCTGGCGGTCATGTAGACCCTATCTTTATCGCCAATGAATCAGATGTATCGTTCATGTCAGATCTATATAGGCCGACGCTGATAGACGCAACAACGGACAAAGAGAGAGGGGGAACAGATGAGGAAAAGGCAGATTCAAGAAGGGAAGCAGAGAACAGGGAAGCAGAAAAATTGGAGATAGAAAGAATGGGGATACAAGAAATGGAGTTGGCAACCAGGGAAGCAGAGACAAGGGAAATCGAACGAATAGAAATAGAGAAACCGGAGATAGAGAGCCAGGAGTCTATAGTGGCTAACGAGGCAGGGACAAAGAAAGAGCCACGAGTTTCTCCCGCCACGAATACCTCAAAACTTCTTCGAACAGAGCGCAAGCTTAACAAGAAGGATCTCTTCATGGGCTGGTACAAGTCCAGGGGCTCGTCAGAGCTTCGGTACCCGCGCGAGTGCATAGCACCCAAGATCGGCGATGTCTATGTGCACTCCTGCAAGAAAGAGGGCCATCCGAAGTTTCAGCTATGGGTGCGACAGATCAGCCGTGGGATGACCATCTGGGTCAAAGCTCACATTTTCCACATACACCCCAAATTACTCGACCGCAGATTAACGCTGGCGACGACAGGGGAACCCTACTGGTCAACGAGACTTTCGCTTTCGGCTTCGGGAAGTCGGGAGAGAGCTGGCAAGATTGCAGACATGATTCTGTATTGACTAGCTTGGTGGCTTGGTCCTGCAGATGGTACTACTTTACACTAGGGCTGACCCAGACGATAATGACATACTACAATACTACTAACCTCAGGCAATCTAGGGACCTTGTACAATTACCGTTGACTTACTACGATCTTCACTTGATTTTCTAGGTGTAGCGATGTGCAAATGGTGACTTCATATCTAAGTTTTGAGACGTGGCACTAGCACACAAGACAACTTGTAAAATATGTCGTTCAAGACGTTTATTTACCCACATGCCAAGACTGTTGGAAGCTCAAACGTGTCCCTGGAAGTATGGCAGGTTTGCAAACCCTCAAAAAGGATGACCCGTCCCATGTCGTACGCCTTTGCCACTCGGGATAGCAGTCGGAAACTTCTGCAGACGAAAGAAAGAGACACTTCTCACTTTACTAGGTCTGCCTTCGTAACTGGACTCTGCGTCAACTGTATCTGGTAACCATCGTGGAATCACTGCGCATTCCCATATAGGGGTAATGGTCGCTGCTTCAAAGCCGATAAGACCAGTCATTCAAACTGTATCCGCATCTGTAAAAAGTGCCAATCCGCTGAAGATAGAATCCCTTGGTACTGCTGTGAACATCCAAATATAGTGGAGGATCGACATCTGTTGGGATCGACACTTGATGAGACGCATGTGTCGGGAACACGAACAATATCATTGAGAGCATGGCAAAATGGTGTGCCAATTATGGGTTCAACGACGAAGTGGACTGAAAAAGGGCTCAAGTAAAGAGATCTCGCTCTTTCCAATTGTAGAGCGAATATCCAGAAGATGGTGTGTAACCTGATCACGGTCTTTCCTATCTCCAGTTCTGACTGGGAGGGGTACCTTTATGTAAGTGCGTGGGGCATGAGTGAGACAAGACAAGTTAGGTTTTTCGCGACCTACTTTTTCATGTATTACGCCCAAACATTTTTCGATGCATCAGAGTCCCGTGAATAGATGAGTGCAGCAGTGACCTCGCAAGTCGCCACTTTTGCCAAAAAAAAAGAATGACCTTTGATACCAGCACGAATAAGATATATCTGTAGCACCTCCAAATCTAGCTTATCCTTCGTAGACAAGAATGAGGCTACCCGAATTCATTGATATGACATCAAAAAGGGTGTCATTCTAACCACGGGATATGATCATATAACCATTTACCCATGGTTGAATATCGAGTAATAAGTTGTACCAGGTAGAGGTCAGACGTACCCTGTGATGATATTTATCAGTCAGCTTCTGCAACCTGACTTGTCAAAAAGTGATTTATTAACGACCCTCGAACTTGTCGTCGTTCGCGCACTTTGAAGACCCACGTTTGATATATCCCGACTGGTACATGCTTTTGTTTTTTGAAAATGGCGTTGAAATGAGGTCACATCTCAAGTCGCTTTCGATACTACGGCCGTACTACACCGTGACAAGGTAAAGCATGGAAATTTCAAAGGATGGTCACCGACGGTGTAAGATGAAGTTCTGATTTGATTCATTTGAATGGACTCACCTCGTGGTCCGTGGGAAAAGTTGAAAGATGATCCCCTTGCAGGACACTTCACCTTTGGCTACGGAAGGTAATCGTCGCTCCCAAGAGCTCGTTGATATATGTCTCAATCCGATCACATACAGGCGCATCTGTCCAGGACGCTACTTTTCCGAGCTCTCTCTATGGGCTGCCGTTGTTTGTATGCTGTCCACTGTTCGGATCACGAAAGCCAAAGACTCGGAAGGCAAGTATATTCCAGTGATTCCGGAGCATACTACTAGTCTCGCTGTGTTAGCAGGAGATTAGGACTCTTGTGGCATGCCTTATTGATCTGATCCTGAGTCATGACTGTTACAATGCACTACTAGCCCCTAAGAATTGAAATGTAGCTCGGTGAACAGCAAGGAGCTAATAAGTTGAATTTTGCAACGAGAAAAGCATAGTAAATTTATATATGTATTATCTGTGGAATACATAACGGCATGGGGCTTTACCAACATGAAACTCCGTCATTGTTCAAATCCCTCTACTTGTCTCTATATCTTTCAATGAGATGTTGCTCCTCTCACACATTCTGCGGAAAATTCCACCCTCCATTTTGAAGAGATTGGATGGTGTGTCAAATTCCTTCGAGAAGGTGTGAGTTGGTGACGGCTGAAAGACGTTCAAATATCAACCTACTGCAACAAGGCCAGCATCGAGGACCAGAATCCGGTCGTATGAAATGATAGTTCGAAGTCGGTCTAAGGTATCATTAATTCTCCAGTATTGTACCGAGTACAAAAATGAGATAACGCACGAGCAATACAAAGTAGTGTGCGGTCCTGAAATTCCGTTTGGATTGTGTGCTGAATCTTGTTATCAGTATCGAGATCGACAGAGGCTCTAAAATGATCAACACCACACGTCCAGGAGAAGAGCATATAACTAACGTGGCCTCATCAAGCACAACGACTTTGCAGTCTTTCACTAGAGCACGAGCTAGACTGAGTAGAGATCTCTCCCCAACACTGAGGTTCGCTCCCTCGCTTTCGATGGTGCTGTCAAGGCTGTGGCGTCCGACGTCATCAATGGAGCATGCCTGTTTCGAAGTGATGCTAGAATCAAACAGACAAGATCGTTGCAGCGCGTCCCACAGCTCCGCGTCACTGTGATGGGAAAGTGGATCCAGGTTCGAGCGCATGGTCCCTGGTAATCCTTAAGCTTCAAACAAGAGTATGTAGATTTACGGCACTAACCGCTAAATAGAAGAGGCTATCGAGTTTGTACATCAGTCCTTGCTGTGTTAGCGTGTGCATGGAAACTTTACAAACATCTTGTGGGATAATAGAAATCTTGGAGCGGAGATCTTTAAGGCCAATTGTAGATATATCGACACTGGAAGCGGTGAAAACCAATATATTTGTCACGAGGGACAACCGACGTACCCATCAATGGTGATTGAACCGCCAGACAACTCAACAATTCGAAACAGTGCGAGCATCAACGAAGATTTGCCAGCACCAGTCCTGAAGGAACATTGCATTAGCACATTTTCGTAGATCCGACAAACTAGCTAACCGTCCCACAATGCCTATCTTTTCGCCTCCCCTGACTTTGACTGAGATTCCCCTCAACACATTGGGAAGGCCTGGTCGATATGCCATTTTAACGTCGTTAAATTCGACCGCTCCATGTTCGGGCCATTGCGCTGAGGGTTTTCGTTCTTCAATCTCATGGGGAGCCTCTCGAGGCATCGTGTCGCTTGCGACGTACTGTACCACTGCGAGGTGTAAGCGAGATATCATCAAAATTAGTGGCTCACATCGTTCCACTGCATTCATGTAATTCTGAGGCAAACGACGATTGAATAGCCTGTATCAGAAGATAAGGAACGCCTCACCTCAACGTCTGCTGTTTGTCTGGTTAACTGGCTACATGTTTGTGACAGGACGGCTTTGACACAAGATTCATCATGTATACTTTAGTGGCGACATCAGGAGACTCACTGGTATACGTCAGTACCAACCCTATCTGGGCTGCGTTTATCCCGGAGACGTCCATCACCGCTAGAAGAGCAACCTAGCATTCGTTGAACGTAAGGTCACGGTTTTTACCATTCAATAGATGCCTACAAGGAAGATTAATATGCTTCCCATAACGTCTAACCTTATTGCAAGCCATCTGAGAGAAACTAATGAACCAACAAACGCCAAGATATGTATAAGGTAACCCACCTCTGGTTCGTAATAACGATGTATAGAGCTCTGTCCTCCAGATCAACGTAGTATCTATTGGCGGCAATGAACCGCTTCATTTCTCCGTAGCTTCGTATGGTAGGAATTCCTGTTAAAGTCTCCGAAAAGTGGGCATACAGAAGAGAGCGAAGCATAGAGTCTGATGAACAATATCAGCAGCGTATTTCTAGGTCAGCAGCACCATAACAAACCCAGGCGTTTAACCTCACGGGCACTGGCTCGATAGAACGCAGCGAAGTAGCTATAACCAAGAGCGATGAAGAATACAACAATAACTAGACAAGCATGAATCATATCCTTGCAAAATTATGTCTATTTACTGACCAAAGTATGGTTCAAGGATAGAAATGATGGTGATGGAGCTCATAAGGGTGGACTAGCGTATAGACAACTGGATCTCCATAGTCAGTGTCTGTAAGCAAAGTGTGCGGCTGACGTACGCCACCTCATTGACTCTGGACCATGCATGAGTAACATTTCACCGTGCGGTGACAAATGACTCACGTGGTAATTGATTGTCAATACCTGAGAAAAAGGTTTCAGCAAAGTATAGCAAAACACAAGTCAGTGAGATGCTGACTATCGATATCTTTGCCAAAGATGCTCAAGATTCGCCCCACAGGCTACAGGAATATATTATGCATCTGTTTGGGCGCTTCCATACACAACCACTCACTGTAGTGTCGAAGAAGGACATTGGTGCATGAAAGACATTACGTACGGACCTGTGGTGCAGGTTTTGAGATACATAAGAAGAAATTATATCCATTCCGATACAACTGCATTGAATGAGCGTGCCGTCATCTGCGGTGGGAACCGACTTACGGGAAGAATGTGAAGATTGCTTGAGCAACCCCTAGACAGCCATACAGCGTCTGATAGAACGAGTTTGGTCGTTCGAATTTACTGCGCCAGGATTTTAGAGAGGGACCAAGTCGATAAAAAGACACTGACTTGCTCTCCCACCAAACTAGCACGTACGAATTCAAGATCAGGCTTCCCTGCATCGCAAGGACGAATAAAAGTAGTAAGGACCTGTTATTGAAGCGCGTCCCGCAACCAGATAGGTCCAGTATACTGTGAAACTGCTTCAACCTCAGGAAACCCTTCAGATGAGCTTGATCGCACCTCCCCAGATCACAGAGCCCGTCGACCGCCTCTCTTTAACGATCAAGCGACCCTCGAGTATGCCATTGCCAGTAGCCTCTTTTCTGGCTTGTTCTGACTTCAACTTCACATCTTCGATGGTAATGCCTGTTTGCGGAGTGACTCCCTCTGCCTGGCCATCATCATTCTCATCCGACACATGACCACCGAACTCCAGGTCCAGACGCGCAAAGTCTCCGCCGCGGGAGATTAATTCCTCGTAAGTCCCGCTCTCTGTAATGATGCCATTGTTCAGAGTATAGATGTAATCTACTTGGGAGAGGAAGTGGATCGCATGCGTGACTAGAATGACGGTAATGCCACGATTTCGCAGGGCACCCACGATGGCATCTTGGAATAACGATTTTCCGACGTGAGCATCCACTGAAGGCATTCATTAGGCCTGATAGACATAAGATAAACCACATTGCTCACCTGCCGAGAGCGGGTCATCAAGGATGGCAACTTCAGGGTTAAAGTACAGAGCACGAGCAAGGTTGACCTGTGTGGAAAATCAAATTCGAGTCCTATCACGGAGATGCCATGAACTCACTCTCTGCTTTTGGCCACCGCTGAGATTGATCCCCTTTTCTCCAATCTGAAATAGAGCATAAACAGTGATATCAAGTTGGATTCATCCGCCATACCTCAGTCAAATCCCCATCTGGGAGCAGTTGGAGATCAGGAAGTAGACAAGCGATCTCAACAACGCGCCAGTATCTGTCTTCCTCGAAACGTTGGCCAAAAGTGATATTATCACGCTGGGGTAAGATATCAGATCTATTCGCTCTTTGAGAGCGACGCTGTGCTAACCAATGTAGTATTCTGGATCCATGCGGTCTGCGGGCAATAACCAATGCGTCCGCCAAACGAGACATGCCCAGAGACCTTCCTCATCTCTCCTATTAGACCTTGCAATAAACTGGACTGTTCATGGGTCAGTAGTCATTTTAAGTATCTCATTCGAGAAGATTACCTTGCCGCTTCCGACAGGCCCAACTATAGCGACGAGCTGGCCTCGTTGGATGGTCATGGTCACATTCTTTACCTTAAAGAGAGGGGCTTCCTTTCCGGGAACGGGCTTTTCCATCTTCATGTCCTCCGTCACGCTCCTGTCCTTGCCCTTTGGTGAACTGCCGTCGCCGGGTGCGCCAGTCTTCAAGCTCAAAGCATGACCAGAATCTTTCGCGAACGACTCCCACTCGAACGTCGCACCCTTCACCAGAAGCGCAGGTTCTTGGTCCTTGTCGATCACAAGTGTATCTCCAGAAATAAGCTCTGCGTGAAACACATGCGTGAGCCGCTGAATTGCGCTAGATGCATCAGGGATAGCTGATAGAGCGCGAGGCAGAAAGAACATCGGTTGCCTGAGAAGCTATTTGTCGATATATCAGGTGCATGTTTATGTACGCTGCGGGACACGACCTCACCTGGAACAAACTCAGCGAGCTGAATATGATGGCAACATTAAAGTTGTGTGCCGTAAGGGTGTACGTGACGAAAGCTAGTGTAGCGGCGAGGACTGGGACCGAACAAGCGAGTGCCAAGCTGGGTGGATTTCATCAGCAAGCGTCGCCATGCTATCACCATCTGGACCTACTTCGCCGAATTCGCATGGAGAATCCATCGAACACCACGCAGTTCCTTCTTTCGAAGCTCAAATATTTCTAAGCAGCGGTCGTGAGCATGCTGCTATTCCTCGATTCAGCATACTTACTTTGAAGGAATAGGATCTCGTATGAGAAATACTTGACAACGCGTATGGCCCCTGTGCATCTCTTCAGTATCCTTGCACGTCCCAGAAGCCCCAAGTTTACGTACCGAGTACCTCTAGCAGGACCTTGGCTCGCTGATCAGTCCATTTCATCGACTCTAAGCGAATACGGTGCTGCAGTGCCATTGACTTCTGTTGAAGTGGAATCATGAGGGCGAATAGCGAGAAACCAGCAAGAGCAGATGGCCCAAGCTAGTTTTCACGCGCCGTTAGAACAAACCGAAGTCTTCGAAATATAACAAACCTGGGTCAAGAGAATGATCAAACAAACTATGATTTGAATAGGCGCGGTCCAGGCTTGACAACAGTAAGTTATCTCAATATGAATGTCACTAGCCCCATATACTGACACATGTGCTGGTAGCGAGATTAGTCAACGACGCGCGCATACACTTCAGTATGCGACTCACCAACCATTGAGCAGCCGCATCAATCCTGCTCACGTCTGTCGAAATATGATTGACCAACGCGGCGTTGCTGAGTTTGACACGTGCTTTGCCTGTGAGGTTTACTCCACGCTCATAAATGCATGTTATCAGTGCAGCCCTAGCCAGTACGCCTGTCGACATTGAACGCCAATAGAACTTGGAATGCGTAAGGTGAGCCGAGCTTATCTTCAAGTCACAAAGTTTCACAAACAGACCTGGTGGTTGCAGATGCTGACCGTCAAGGTAAGCGCAAAGAGCCCAATAGCCATGGCAATACCACGACCAATATTAGGCACAGGTTCTCCGGCAGTATTGGCAGCAGAACGCTCCTCCGCAAAAACGATGATTTGCTGTAGGGAAGAACAAATATCAGATGTTACCACAACCAAACACAGGTTGCTGTTTACCCGAAGGACGACAGGACCCATGAGCTGTATCGTATCGCCAAAGACCTGAATCGTGTCACAAATTATTATCATAAAAGTAATTCAGGAGGAAGTCCCATGCCTTGAATGCACCTCCTATCCAGAACATACTAAGAAAGACATCATTCAAGGCCCAAGTAAGACTGGCCTCTTTCTTCCCAGCGGATTCTTGCCAATGTTGCTGAAACGCTGCACGTTGCTCAGACCATTTCGTGCCTTGTTTCCTGGAAATTGCACTCAAGGCCCAGCCCGTACGCTTGAAGAGAGATGGTCTGAGTTCTCCACTCTCAAGACGTGCATTCCAGTCGGCTGCTGCCCTAATACGCCGCTGCCATGCAGCTTCAAGTTTGGCAGCAAGGACGGCCGACTCTCTGGATGTGTCTAGTTTGTATAAATCAGACGCTTGTAATGTACGTTGATATCCGAGAACCTAGATAGATGCGTCAAAACAGTATAGGTTCAAATCGGGGTTCAAACAAACCATTATACCCGTTACCCAGGAGTACGTGAGCTGAGAAAAGATGGAGGCGTTGGCCAAAGGCGTTAGCTGTACATAACTGAGTTCTTGGGAGGAAACAACCAGCAGAGGGTTCGCGCACCGCTGCATCCTCCAGAGACGGGGGAGCTGGACATGGCGGGTTCTTAGGTGACCTGATAGCGGTTTGATGAAGGTCATCACTTGTAAAATAGCTTCGCCCACCACAACTGCCACCATTTTTGACGAAATTTGGTATATCCCTTGCCAGTATCAAGTTGGAGGTGTAAAGGTTGGAGGAGATCAGTTGCGTTAACCTCCACGATGTCTTCCTTTTCGCCTTGCAAAGATTCTTCTGATCGTCGAGAAGCCATACAGAAAGAGACTGGAACAGCAGATACTGGGCAGATGAATGGCGGCCTATTAAAAAAGGCTAGGCGAATGGTTCCGTATGATAGATTACCCGAGATGTGCGTGGCCTGCAAAGGCGTCAATGAACCTCGCCGTCACCTGCCGGTTGTAGATTCTACTCGGTCATAGCAGATGCTTCGCATCGAGTACTCGGATCAAGCTAAGCCTCGGCTCTACTGCATAATTAAAGTTCTACGTTGCGATAGCCCCCATTAACATATCGCCGAAAAAAGTTTGTTTCCATACACGTACCGTGACGATGCCAGCAGGGAAGAGTCGCAGACTGGTCTTGCAAAAATCTGTTATTTAAAGTCGAAAGAGGTTGCATCATATTCCCCTTCATATTCTTAATTGATTCTGCCTTGATTTTGATTTGGGAATTTTCAAAGGTTTGCGCCGGGTTTGAAATTGTCCGCGCTCCCTTGCTGGCAGCCCCCGCTGGCCATGAACAATGAGTGGAATACGGTCTCTGTCATCATCTCTCCAGGTTTCTCAGCCTTTGATAAGCGGGTCCTTTATTCCACGTATTCTTTGAGTCCACCCTTGACGTGGCGCCGATGGACAACCATGTTGACGACGAAACATTCTGAAGATGAACATCGATGGAATCAGTGAATGGTATGATGATAATTATCCGTCATCTCTGTGACCGGCGATAATCAAGAAGGAACGATGTATTTCCCCTGAGTTGTCGCCGGGCTTCAGAAAAGTTAAAATTATACACGAGCAACACGACGCGACTTGATGTTCACAGCGAATTGAATTGCCTTTCATGGTTTGTTTGTCCGTATTGAAAACAAAAGGCAAGTCCGAGCCAAACTCATCCGACGCACGTTTAAATTTTCTTCCTGCTCACGGGCAGTTTTCATATATACGAACCATTCCACCGTGGAACAGCCTACATGTTCAAACGGCTCGTCAAGGCTTCAAGCGGGACTTATATGCAGCGGCTGCGCCGTACGTCTACCAATGTGAGCGCTCGCTTAGTACACATGGTTCAGGATCAAACTGTGAACATAAATGGAGGCCTCCTTATATTTGCGGGCAACGAAAATATGGCAGGAGCTGTTGGGCATCCTCAATGCCAAAGCTTAACATCGATGCCATGTCAAGTGATATCGTGTACTGGGATGACACATCATCATTCGCCCAACATCAGCCAGCTTTATGAAAGTTCACTGGGAGTTGTTGAACAAACGTTCCATCCGCGAGCTTTTCATATTAAGTTTTCGCAGTGCATGCGTCCATGGAGTATCGTGATTTGTACTTTTGCAAAACGTGTCAGTTCGTCATAGATCTCCCCGGTGTTCCTCATGGGATGAAGAAACACGTGGAAACCTTTGTCAGGTCTTCGTGATCTGGCCTCTCATGCCACATGCTTTACTCATTATGGATTCAATGTATGGGTACGGAACTCTGCCAGAGGATTGCCATTTATTGTCTTTTTGCAGGTTCTAACCTTGTTCGGGAAGTACTTTTTGAAATCGGAAAGGAACGACTTGTGCGTAGCTCGGATCTTTCTGTTGACATATTGAGTGGACGCAGATCTACTGGTACTATAGTGACTGGACAGTTGCTGGACGATCCCTCCCTAGGTATCGCAGCAAAGTTCCTGAATGAGGATTCTCAGCGGATTCGGATTCGCCGATGCACGACAAGTAAAATTCAAAATCATATACGAGTCTTAGGTAAAATAGGGTTTGTTTATAATCCAAGTTTACACGTCGAAATCCTGTCCCCGTTATGCATATCAAGTCCGTTTCAACTTTGCATTCCTTCCTACTTATCGTGGTACTCCACGTGCAATCTCGCGCTCTCTGAAATCGATGCAGTCTCCGAAGATACCGTCCCAGGGTTTAGGCACAAAATATCACTGCTCTACGTCGAATCCAATTCGTCGAGACAGCTACCTATCGCACTGCTAAGTCTGCGATGTGACGTTCTACTCATTCTGATCGATGCATGATGTGGCTGCTACATGCGTCGTCCTGAGACGATAGTGATACCGAAAGGTTTGTAACATGTTCACCCAACACTGCTCGAATAACAAGAACCAAACATGATATTTATCTGGTGGGCGTATTTTAACCTGAAAGGGATAGTCAACCGAACCATCGCTTCCAGTGTGCAACATGAGTATAAATTCTCAAAGAGAGGAAGGATAGCGGTGTCTTGTCAATACGCAGATTACAATTTTACCAGAACCTTCTTACAGCAGTACGTGTACATGCGTTCTGTATCAATTATATATACAGCCTTTGTATTGATTCTGAAACGGTTGATCAGGCGCAGTGCCACACAGCAAACAACAACACACAGCTTATGTTGAGCGAAACGGTACTTTAGCTTACACCGCGACTCAAGAGTCTTAGTCTTACATACCCTACCTCTCCTCAAAGCCATTCATTGCAAAGACATTAACTCAACGTTGAGATGTCCCTCCTAGAACGCTTAAACGTCCCAATAGATAACGGAACCGGAGCCCCTTCAATCGGCCCCGTCCGCACAAAATCAGGCAATCGTTCATCTCCATACGTGCGTACACCTTTCCATAGTCTACACGTCAAAAGAATGATCCCTCTCGCACACATCTTTTTTCGCTATTATCACCCCCGCCCACCTCACTTCAATAATCGTCTGTCTCACAAAGACCCGCCCAAACCGCACCCCCAAAGGCGACCCAGACGCTCAATGGAGCCACGACCTCTACGAAGACCCAGAAAAACCCAGCCTATCATCAAGACTCACCCTGAGCGCCGCGCAGCCTCGCAAACCCGATTCGCGTCTCGCCCAGCGTGCGCTTAGGGATGCAGCAGGGGACAGCAAAACTTCGGGACAGGGCTTGAGCATCAAAGGTGCGAGTGCAGTGCCGTTGGGGAATGTGGTGGAGATTAGGGGACTTGTTAAGGGTACGACTGCTGCCGATGTTGAGGTGCGCGTTTTTTGTGTTTTTGAGAAAGAGACTGAGATTGAGGTTTCTTTTTGGTTGGTTTGATAGGCTATTTTCAAACGATGCGGTGCGATAGTTTCGTCCGAAACAGCATCTCCTAAGGCCTCTGAGAATGTCGTCGTCCGCATCACGTTCAAACTACCTGCACAGGCAGATGCGGCTGTGAATAAGTTCAACGGGCAGCCTGCAGACGGCAAAATTTTGCAAGTTAGCATTGTGGGGACGAAAGCGGTAGGGTTGTCGGGGAGGCTTGCGGGTGTGGATGTTGTGGATGATAGTGTGGATGTACTTATGGATGGTGGGGAGGAGGGGAGTTCATCGTGAGTGGTTTTAGTTTTGGGGTTTTATCTTTTTAACTTTTATTTGCGTTGGTGCAGAAAAATGCGGTCAGATTCAATCATTGCTTCGGATCCGAGAGCAAGTGTGTTGGTCGCGCCGCCGGGTACAGATCCGAAGCTGTATACCCAACACTCGCATTCAAATTCTCGTCCGGATGGGCAGAAGTGGCATCGTGGGGGAAGGGGTCGTGGACGAGGAGGTCGTGGAAGGAGAGGTGCTGGGGACCGAGGAGCAGGGATGGATGTTGACAATTGAGACGGGATTTCATTTTGTCGGCTATGGGTATGATATGGATGAATGAGTCTGAGGCTTGGCCAGCCTGCATCATCTTAGGTTGCAAATTATCTTAGCATATGTATTTTCCCTTGTGCTGATTACACCTCATCTCAATGTATTTCACGCGAGATTCAAAGTACAGACAAGTATGTTGTGCTTGGAATGGGCATGAGATAGCGTGAACTCGGGCATAATAAGTGGTAGTGAAGAAAGTAGATCGTGATAGCCAACCAAACGACAGCAAACACCTTGTACGTTACTTGCACAGGCTTTACCCCAAGTATCCGGAAAGGTATTCGTCATCAAGCTTCCACCTGTGATCATTCGCTCTCAGAGATAAGAGCGACGATCATCCTAGAGTCTCGTCAGTTACCGTGGGAGACTTGTGAAAGGACTACGCACCGGTAGAGATAGTAGAAGAATGAAAGAAGGTAAAAGCCTAGTTTCATAAAGCTCTCTTTCTTATGACCGCTAAGAGTTCTGAAAATCTCTGTGGCATCATACATGTGGTTCTTGTTACGTATCCTGTGGGACGCGTCAGCTCCAACTACACAAAAAGCGCTCAAGATAAGGACGTACTTGTTGACGTTATAGAAGACCAGAGGGAGGTTGAGGAGGAATGCAAACCATTGACCGGAGAGGAGGAAGAGGATTGTTAGGAATGCGTGTGCAATGTTTTCTGGTAGAACGAACTGGGTGTGTGTCAGTGTGGGTGTATTGCAGGTAGGGATGAAGAGGTACTTGGTTGAGTTTGTTGCAAAGATCTATGGGATTGATATAATCGCATTCAAGGTCTGAGAACATGATTATCTGGGAAGCGAAAGTGAGTGGGGGAGTGAGTGGAGATAGAAAGGAAGACTGACGAAGAAAACCATCGTGAAGAGTAAACCAGCTGCCATTAGTACAGAGAACAGGAACAACCATCCTACAGCAAGCCATCAGGCAGGAGACTCGCGTCAAAAAGACAACGCACCGGCGCCACCCATTTTGTCAGAAAAAGTTGAAGTGAAGCAAGGAAAATTAGAATTTGTTGACTGAGCAGCTACGACTTTAAAATTGTTAGTAGAACCCACACACGGTGAATTCACAAGTAAAATACCTTGATGGAGTCGAACACCAGGAAGAATAACCCTCAACAATGTCACACACGGTGACAAGTCACACGTCAAGAGACCATGGGAGAACATCGGCTCGGTTGAATTCAGACTAGGAAATGTGCCTGGTGGTTACTCAAGCTCAAGTTGCAGTAGATCATACATAATGGTACAACGTCCAACCATCTTCCTCGCAGTGCTATCCAGTCACTGGGTATGTTTGGCTCCCACACGACGATGACATTTTGACTCTATATCCGTTCAGCCAGTCAAGATATAGACGATTATCCTTCTGGACGAGGTTGAGGTGGTTTATTACAACGGATGGAACGAGGCAACATTGAAGTCTTCTTCAGAAACTGACCCCAAGTAGTTTTGCCCCCTACACTAATAGATTCAAGACTCCAGGGTTTCATCGCCAGTAACAGCCACCCCTCCTTTACGTCAGCTGAGGTACAACTCCCATCCGAGACACAACGCGGAAAGCAGTCTGCCATGCAGGCGGAAAAAGCAAGGCAGCAAGCGTGTGGATTTATAGAAGCTGTAGGCTCAAAGATTAGCTTGTGCGTTTCTGCTTACAGAGAAACATATACTGGGATTGACAGCAAAAGATATATGGTTCTCTGTGTGCAGCCAGATTTGTACTACTCGTCCCTTCGTGTTCTCATGCCCCACCTTCTGTCCCTTCATCATGGATTCCCACTTGTGCGATATTTTGCGGTATTCGCATATGGAACCGCCAGCTTGCATCGGATTTTGCGAAGTAGGTCACAGCACATCCTACTCTTGCAAAGTTGTCGAGGTCACTCGATGACACTGTACAGCCGCTCGACAATTGTTTACGGCACATCCAGATCTACGGTGAGTATCCCATCCTTCCCGATTATCTTTCATTAAGCAAGCTCACAGAGAACCGGCTCTGAAACCACAGGACTTCTCGACCTCCAGCCTCCTCTCCAAACAAAGTAGATGCCATCTCGATTTCCCAATACCTGATCGCCCAAAACTTCGCCTCTGCCGCCACAAAAGTCATGATCTCACTCCAAATAGTTGAACATCCGATCGAGGCTTAACGCATCGTTTCATCAACCATACTGCACCAGTTCGAAAGCATAAACACAACTCACTGCCACACTAGAAGCATATAAAGAAGCTCTATCACGCCGGTGAGTCATCTAGTCAATTCAAGGACACAAACCACTAATACTCACGCAAAATCCTCCTTCGCATCCTGAGCATGTCCTACTGCGTACGCAAAAGAGAGGACATGTCGCACTAGCATCACTGACAGCGTCACTGGCAGATATCGATGCTGTCAAAGCGGCAACAACGGCGAGGACAAAAGTGAAACGCATTGTTTGAGGATGGATATGAGATCAAATAAATTTGAAGGGACAGTAGGCAGGCGCTTTGCTTTTATGTGCTGAATATTCGGTGACTTCCCGCAGCATTTAAAGTCGTCGTTCTAAATGTCTAAAGTCCTCATGCCAACGTGCCCCCGTCAAATGTCAGCGTTTTGCAAGTCCGCATATCAGAAACACCCAATTTAAAAGTAATTCCTAGAGAGTGGTAGCCTCCTCAAATAGTGTTCCGACCATGTTCTAACCATCTAAACAGGCCTTTCGAACTTCGTGATTATGTTTTAACCGTCGCTTGCATGCCCTTCGAGCCTCAACACTGTATCATAGAATCTAGATACAACTTGTCTACAGTTTGGAAAGCATTTCTACACTGCGTCGAGGTGCGAGACGATGCTCCGACTCTCGAGGTTTGAATGAAATATAGGATTCAAAGTCGCCCACTATCCTGGAGCAGATGCAATTAACAGCAGATCGGCACCTCCTACCTTGTGAAGCAAGGTCTATAAAACAACATATAACCTTGCGAAGCAAAGTCAATGCCAGCATATTAACATTGCTACCAAACCCTTATCAAGCCTATCGGCAATTGTAGCGTGGAACAAAATATCACCTTGCGAAGCGATCCATTTACACGTCATTTACGTGCCGTAGCTAGCACCATTTTGCGAATTCACTTGGCAACAAAAATAATCGACATCATATCTGCTCGTGATGAACGAGCTAGGAAGATGGTGCTACGCAACTCTTCTTGTGCCCCTTCCAGTCCTCGCGTTGACAACCCTGTGAACAATACCGCACAACCTTGCACCGACTACAAATCAACAACGACGCAGAACCACCACTTTCCTTTCCACAAGCAGCGCACACATTACGCACCACTGCTGCCGGCGCAGGCGTTGATGCAGTACTTGAAGCAACGTTATCTTCCAGACTACCGACCTTTTCAAGGTACGACAGCGCGAACAGTGGACTGATCGCTGCCCTTGTCACATACGGTGCAAGCGGTCGAAGCATCGGGTATTTCTTCACAAATGATTCTGTCCCCATCCCGGCACCGCACGAGCAAATAGGACTCTCGTCCGGCTCCAACGCTAGAGGGATAACGCCTTGTACGCGGTACTCGCAGTTGGTCTTGTGTTTCCAGGTACGACACCGCTCCGTCGCAGCCACGAGGAGGTGCTGCCATGCCTTCCTCTCCTCAATACCCATCTCAATCATCTTCATATTGCTAGGCCTCAAATGACTAGAAACCTTGCTGAAAGCCTCGACCTTCTCAAACGAGGGAGAAGACGGCATCACCCACGCATCAGCGACCATGGAGTGCGAGCCAACGTCCAAGCGGAGATTTGTGATATAGAACATAACAAAGATCTCCTCTTCATCTTTCACTCGCAAGGCGTAGCATAGAGCAGGTTTATCTTCTGCGAGACCGCTCGCCTGCCTAAGGATGCAATGGAGTGAATGCTTGACATCAAGCAGTGTTGACCCTGTATTCAATCCATGGGGCATGCGTTTTTCACGATCAGACGTCATGAAGAAGAGCTGAGGGTTGACCCAGTCAAGAGCTTTCTTATTAGCAATGCTGAAGGTTATACAATGGTCGAGGTTGACGCGGTGCATGTTCCAGAGAGCAAGATCGCCTCCGTGCGGAATAACAGGGAACATGTCCGAGTCGGTGTCTCCAAGAGTAAGTCTCAGGGGCAAGATGATCTGCGCCGAGTCCGACATGAGTTTTTGGAAAGATAGAGAGACAGAAAACGTACTTCGATGTATAGCGACTTTCGCGCAATGCGAAGCTTGGATTTCTTGGCATCAATAGGAAGCGGGAAAGGGAGTTGCAAAGACTTGTTTCCAAGAACGATGGCGATTGAATGCATAGAAACTTGGTTCACAACGGGGGTACCACCGCTGGTCAGGGAAGCTTTCATGTCCGGTTCGACGATATCCACACGAGTGGTGAATGTCAAAGGTGTCTTGCATTCTTTGTCTAAGGTGACGAATGTGCATGCACCAGACGTCTTCATAGGACGGCCGCCGATTTGCACATTCTTCTCCTTGGGACTCTCTGGGCTAGTATTAGGGTGCTGTCGTAGGATATGTACGAGTTGCTCATCTCCCAGGTCCGCGCGGAATATGGATAGGTCAAGCCCCCGCTTCATAGCGAATGCGCAAGTTGCTGGGGTGGAGAAAAGAGATAACACAACCGATAAACGACGCTCATTCACCAGCACAATGGTTGGCACCCAGAACCACACCACTAGAGGAGAAGTTCCATAACGTCTAGTGGTGTCTTCTTTAATGACTGCAGTCTTGCCATCACCATGGCCGCTGGTCGTAATGGTACCAAAAACTGTGCTGATGGCAGAGAACGCGTTTGATGTTGCTGTGCCCCTCAGGTCGCACTGCAACACAGGTGTTCCGGCCTCGTCAAGATCGGGTAAGAGCGGCTGGAGGCGATCCCGAGGAACAACGAGGACGACACAGAGAGTTTTTGGAAGCACCTTCCAATTGCGAAAGACAAGGGGCCTTTCGACGCGATGCACTTCTGGTAGAGGCAGAGACAACCAATCCACATCGAAAACACCAAGAAGGTGCAGCTGGCAGCAGAGTTCTTGGTAAAAGTTCATTCCGGTTATGAGGATCCTGTCATTCCGAATCTTGTCGTGAAGCATGTTCATGGTCGAATCCCAGTCTGTGACCACCCTCCTCTTGACAACACTCAAAATCTCCACAAACGAACGACGATGGTAATGTATGATCCCAGACAGCGACTGTTTGGCCATGGCCAACCTTCGTCCCACGTTCTCATGAGAAAACATGTTGAGATATATATTAAAGAAAACGCCTGCAAGCTGCTCCGCAGGGATATCGATAGGGCAGTCAAGATCAGTCAGGAGTTTCTCAGCACCGCCGATTAGTTTCCATGCAAGACGCTCGTGATTCTGGGTTGTCTTTTGTGATACACGCATGATGTGCTCATGCATGTTTGACCGATTCGTGAACTGCAAAACGAAGCACGCGGGAATCAAGCCGAGGAGCAGACCCATAGTTGCGATATCCCCACAAAGTTGTTCGGCCAACGTGTCCTCTGGGCTATCTGAAGCAAGACCTTCCGTGTACAACGTAGCAGATAGCGTGCGCTGAAGAATGGGAGAAGTAACAGCGATAAGATTCAACACGCCGACGTGATCAAGAAGGTTGGAAGTATCTATGACGTTGAATGTGGTCGGCGCGGGTGACTGCATACTAGTTCCGTAGGCGCTAGGGTCAAAGGTGATGCACGGGATCTTCCAAGGAGCAACGGGGAATGGTGTGGACGTCGATTTTGCGGTGCGGGAGTAGCAAAGGGCTTGGCAAAAGCTCAGAGCGTCTCCCACAAAGCAACGTATAATGAGCGGGCTCGGGGAAGATGGATTTTGACTGCCCAAGACCTTGGACACCGAAGCGCACCACCTGGAAAATTGCTTCTTGCAGACGTCTACTATGTCTTTCAGAGTACATTTGTCTGGGTGGCGAGCAGCTGGCGCAAGCGCTTCTGCCCAATGAAAGCAGCAAAGAGGATCTGTTCCATAGTGTACACCAAATTTGTCACCGACCATGGAGAATGCTAAGGTTGGATTTGGATGTGACATCTCTGAAGGTCTCTTAGGGACGGCAGAGCATATGCCTGTGTCCCAGTAAATGTTGTAGTGATCACCCGCCATTTTTAACGCATACATCGACAGTGGCCCAGCTGCCCGACTTGCTGTAACCACACGTTCGAACTTTGCCCTGGAAGCCTTGACGTCAGCAGCATATGCGGATTCGAATGCTTTTGCCTCGCTAGGAGAGCAAGTTGTCGTCTTGACGTGAAGCTCCCAAAGGCGCCGCAACTCGGCGAGAGTATCTCCAGTACACATACGAAGGAAATAACCGTAAGGACCGTTGTTCCAGCTATCTAGATCGCTGGATAGCTCGACCAACTTCCTGCACTGTGATATGAGCAGGTCATGGGCGGCTTTGTCGAGGAAAAAGTGGAAAAAAATGTTCCAGATTTGTGGCGCTCTTTCCGCAGCACCTTCGTCGGCAAGAAGAGTGAATAAGATAACATTACGGGCTGTTTGATTCATTCATTCAGGAAGATGCATCGAGTGCTAGATTTGGGCTCACCAATGACTGCACTCTCAAGATCGCAGCAAGTAAAGTCCAGTTTTCGTGACGCTGAGCAGGGGTATTAGTGCGCCACTCTATGGCATTAAGATGCTCCTAGTAGGAACGTGCCGATTCACCTTGCAAGCCAGTGCTGTTTGTATATACGGTATAAAGGATGTGCCTCGGGTCGCCACACCCAAGAAGCAGTACGTCTGCTTTTTCAGTTGGACAAAGATCCTGTGTGAGGCAAACTGCAGATGTATTGCCAATAGGATAGAAGAACGTTTTTCCTCTCCATAGGACAGGGTGTGCCATGATTCTGGTATTGATTTCGGGCTGGCACCAACAGACACGATGGCAGTCAAATTTTGAAGGAGTAGGTCACAGGGAAGGACTTGAGGGCACAAGGAACAAATTAAATTGTCCAGAGCTCTGTAGAAGGTCCGTGATCCTCATGGATCATGAAAATGGTTCTAGATTGACTCGCGAAGCCGCACACGACGGACAATTCCCTGATTGATTGAGTAATTCTTATTCATGACAAGTAGGGCGGCTCCATTTTATACGTACGTTACTGCAGCATGTTGGGCTTTTACGTACCCAAAATACTTTTTGAGTCATGAATTCAAGTTGCCCTGCGCCAAGTTTGATTATTCAAACTCTGCAAGTACGTCGACTCACAAATCAGTGATGGAGTACCGAGTCCAACCGTCATAAAAGATGTATTGTACGTGACGCAATGGTCTCTTCAAATATCAATACAGTAAGAGTCTGTCTCGTCCCATGGCAAAAAACAAAGCTCAGGCTTATGACGTCCAATATTGGGTCAATGCCCAAAGCCATATAGTCTGATGCGAAAAAAAAGAAGATCAATAGAGATACCTGAAGCCCTTCTTTCTTTTCACAGCCTCCTCGAATGTAATCCCTTCCAATCTAGCAGCTTCTTCAATACGTTTGCGGCCAGGACCCTCCATTAATCTCTTCTCCTCCATATCCATGTTCTTATTCTCCTTGATTAATATCCACCGCATTACTATCGATCGGTGAGTACTTCGGAGCAGTCAAGTTGTAATTTTGCTCACAGAAGCCCAGGGCTGAGGACAAGACCAGACTGCACAGTGCTATAATCATGGATTGATGATATTGAGGACCCCACGAAGCACTCCAGACATACGAGCCAATCCTATGATCTTGTAAGCGATCTGACATTAACATTGATCATAGAGGCCTCACAAGTTACCGAGGTTTCCAAACCCATTGACAAGACCTATGGCTGCGGCGCGTTTTGCCGGTGGACGAGGAATGGCGTTTGAAACCCAGGTCAATGTCAAGGCAAATCCTTTTGGAAACGTGTCAGGCTTATATTCAACGTTATAATCAGAACTTACCGCAATATCCTGTGGTCATGAGGAACAAGGAAAAGTATCGCCCACCCGTAGCCATGGTGCATAGAGAGATGATATATCCGATGATGACCACCCACCACCAGCCGGCAATATGGAAGAATCGCTCTCCAGACCTATCTATTCATTCTGTCAAAATGACTGATGCACCATCAGGAAATAGACGTACCTGCATGCCATGCGCTGAGTACGCAGCAGACTGACGTGAATATCCACGGAGGACTAACGATCAGACGACAATGAGCCATAGCTGTGAATGTAACAATGGGATATCATGCTTACGCCGCCATCAAAAGTGTGATAGTAGTGTTAAAACCAAGCGTGGCAGTCAAGCTGTCCCGCTCTATGTTAGCGCAAAGTTGTAAGACTGTCCACATACTTACGTGGGGAAAAAGTTAGTGAAACTCAGGCCTAGAAGTTGCATGCAGGTCATGAACATGAAAATGATGGTCTTTGGATCCTTGATGGCCAGCCAAAAGCCATCGTAAATGCTATGACGTTCCGAACGATACGCCAAATTAACAAAAGTGATACGGAGTAGCACCTTGTCAGTGATATGAAAAGATGGAACTTGAGCTGGACTTACGTGACGTCGTCGGAATCCTTGTCAGCCTCCCCTGCATCTTCTGCGAGACGAACTTGACTCAAGCGGCGTTCCGCTGCGTTAAGCCATCGGGTGTTATGGGGCTATGACATGTCATGTCAGACCCGTCGAAACTTGTTCTAAAAATATCATGCTTACAAAATCTGGAAGAAGCCACCTGGACAAAAACCGTGGCCGTCAACTTTGAGTTAGAATAGAAACTTTCACAAACGCACATGGTCAAGAAGCCAAAGGACATGGTGATAGCACCCTATGCCGATGAAGGGATTGATCAGCATAGAAGGCCCGGGAGTAGCGTAACATATACCTCTATGTAGAACAACCTGCGATACGAAACTCCGGTCAGGGCACTGCTCTTGAGAATAGAGATTTTGACTTACCATCTCCAGGCCGCAAGTCCCAGTACGCCTTGCATTCTTGCGAGAATTCCAGCTGCAATTAACTAGAAAGGATCCTTATCAGGCGTCATAGCCCACTATGACGGCAGCAAGCTCACGCTTCCAAATGCATTCGAGATTAAAGAGCCACAATAGAACCACGCTGACCGCGCGGCAAGCTCCTGAATGTGTTGCATGAGTGATAGTTTATAATTCTAAAAACGTGATGCTCACCTTCCTGGTATACCATCGCGAAAGCAAATACATGACACCAGGATAGAACGCAGCCTGCGGAAAGCCGCACTCGTTTAGCCCGCACATCATTATCAAAAAAATGAAAATTTTACCTCAGGAATACCGATGCACACACGACAAGCCATGATACCTGAAAAATTAGTTGTAACCTGTGCGATGGTTAGTAAGCACGAGTTGCAGTCGCGACTACCCAACAAAACTTACCCCAGTCAAAGCACTGGTAAGGCCCCATCCGACAACGCAAGCCCCAATATAAATTGATGGTCTGAGTCGCGTCTTCTTAGTTCGACCAGATCAAGATATTTTCAATCATGACCAACCGTGAAATATAGCCCAAGATCTGTTGACAGTCAAGATCAATCTTACATTCATAAACAATAACGCACAAACAAACCATGTTCGAGGGTATCTGGTCGCAGATGAGATGTTGTTAGAAAGATCGCACGAGTTTGTGCAGAAAATTTGCTCACTTGTATCGGGCAATAAGTGGCATAAAGAATAGCTAGGATGGTTTCATACTGAACGGCTAGTAGATCGATTAGGTACGAATAATACGGTGGTCCACTTCACTCACTCGTCAATCCAAGATCTTGCTCTAAACCTTGCAGCCGCGCAGTAGTAATAGCGACACGCTACGCGTAGTACATGTAAGCACACTGAGGTTCATAGATCGATGTTTGCATACATCAATGTAGTTCAAGATGAATATGACCACAGCAGTGATCATCAGCCGGCAGTCTAATTTGCGCACCAGCGCCCGTTCTCCCGCCTGCCTGGCCTCTGCAGTCAACAGCCTAAAGTCGTCATCGTCATTTGACACTGCGACTGCATTTTCTGTAAAGGATTCAGATTTCTTCTCTTCCTGGATGGACATGTGGGGAAATGAAGCGATACACCACCTTGACACAGTAATCTAACCACCCAAGCAGATGCCTTTTATACCAGTGACCAGAGATCGCAATGCCTATAATAAACTCGATTACCCCACTCAGTCCAGAAGTAGAAGGCGACCAGAATACCATCAGCTACCAGAGGGGAAGTATATTTTGGCGAGCGCTGAATGCATCCTGTAGCCTATTAGGTCCTACTAGGGCCCTCGCGTAATGGCCTTCACCAGCGCCTCCAGTTGCGCACCACTTCCCTTCACTGGGAATCCTAGACTGCCAAGAGCGTCCGCCTAGTGCGTTTGGCTTTGGGGTCAACTGTGAGTACTTTAGTCTTTGAATTTTCCGCCGACGCACAGGCTGTCATACACTAAAAAAGTAGCCCGTCACCTGACACCACTGAAGTGGAGCATCACGCGAAACTGCGCAAACAGCACATAAATGCAGCGAACCGACCCAATAAAAGAATATGGTTCCCGACGGGTTTGCATATTTAGAGCAAGAGGGACAAGTTAGGATTTGAAGTTTTGAACGTAACATGTGCATCACAAAAGTTGCTCAACCGTGAAATTACCCGATATGGATGGTAGGGTGCCTAAACATACAACCAAACAATCACGCGTGATGTCATCCACATCACGACGCGACAATTGAACGCAAGTAAGTAACTCAGAACGACACCACATCCCTCGTCATTATATCACATTGATTATGAGTAGTTACTTCGTGTATCTACATGATATATCATAGACACTACTATATAGTGATGTCTCAGCTCCAAGCTGCATTTTTCAGAAAATGAGCATAACATGCTGAATAAAATTCCTAAATTCATGACAATATTTATGGACATAGATTGGGCCAAAAGCCGGGAGGCATCTAAGGGGAATTTGTACTGTGATGCATCGTTGTCTTGCTATAAAGCAGCTCAGAAAATGGCTTGAATTTTGAGCCATTTGCTGAGCTGCTTCATAGCAAGACAATGATGCATCACAGTACAAATTCCCCTTAGATGCCTCCCGGCTTTTGGCCCAATCTATGTCCATAAATATTGTCATGAATTTAGGAATTTTATTCAGCATGTTATGCTCATTTTCTGAAAAATGCAGCTTGGAGCTGAGACATCACTACTACTATATATAAATAATGTTGTGTAGATACTGTAATCAATTTTTTTGGCGCAAGTAGTGCTGCCGTGGTCCGGTTCGGTCCAGTTCAGGGGGTCCAGGATGAGAACCGAGAAACGAACCATGGTCCAGTGCATTGCGGCGAAGTGTTGATGTGATCCCCCTGCTAGAGAAAGCACATTCTGAGGGAACTGCGCTGCCCTGAATTGGTAGATAATCGCACACAATGTGAGATAGTGTTGGATACTGAAGTGAGTGTAGCTAATGAATAGAGTGAGCTCAGAATGTGATAATACAAAGAAAAATGTACCCCCCGCCACACCACAATATTATCTGTCTCTTCCAATGGCAAAGTGAGATATGATGAGAGTTCTTGAAGTGGGTCATGCATGTGATTGTCTGCTGCTTGATGTGCTGTGACAGCATCGCGCATCCAGGATTGGCCATACCGAACACCCTGCAACACTTTCATTGGCATGGCAGCGTCCATGGTGGGCAACATTGGAGGCGCTTCATAATATTTATTAAACTACACAACAATCAGCCAACAGAATATTAAGTGAAGTAAAACTTACCAGGGCTTGAAGACCAACCCTCCCACTCATGACCTTTGCAGCGCTGTAGAGACTAATATCTCTGTGGGCTTGCAGGGATCTAAAATCCCAATGTCTCTATCACTTCCCAACATAGCGCGACTCATATCTCACCCAGCACGCTCAAGCGCCTCATCGGCTGCTCGCAAGCGCCAGCGCTCCAGTCGCTCATCCATTGTGCATCAGCGCACGCATCCTCGGTTCCATCGCACGTCCTCCATCCATCCATTCCATGTCCGTTCGGTTCGTTGGTGCGTATTCCAATTCTATTTTCATTGATTCTGACATATCTCCGGCGCTTATGGCCATATTCCGTATGTTTTCCGTTATGGACTCTTTTATTACATATTATCTTGCGTCCGCTTCGCTTCTCGGTTCACTTTAGTGCTTGACAGCGCTTAACATTACTTAGTATATATAGACGCGCATAAACTGTATAATGAGTATCTTTCTGCCCGCACATCGTTGGACTGTAAGTCTAAGTTCTCCCTCTAAATCTAAAGTATCTAAGTACAATACAAGCGCTGCCACCATACATTACTAGAAACTCTGCCAATTAGTTTTCTGACTTATTAAGAGTCACTGCACTCCACCAAACCGCACACGCACTGCTTTCGCTTAGCGCGTGCTCCTGCTATAAGTCACGCACCAATACTTATTGTTGGCCGCTATCGCTCATCGGCGCTTCACGTCGCTTTCGCTCGCTCGCACTTCGCTCATTGTCACGTGCCTTACCAGGCTTGACCAAGCGCCCGGTCCAGTGTTTCCCTCCAATTTATACACTTAGAGGAACCTTCTCAGTAGCAATCCCCTTGGGCCGACATATATCTCGCTCACCGAGGACTACTTGAGTTATCTCATACCACTCATATTCCCCCACTTCCCATTCCTCTTCTACAGCGCTCCAATGACTTTCGACATACACCAACTTGTAGTTGGGGTCAAGAACTGTAATTACATTAGAAATACACTGCAGGAGAAAGAAAAACAAGTACTCACCCAGACAGACGAAGTATATATCTGAGTTGTTAGTTTTCTCATAGTACTTCCCCATGTTATTGAGGCCTTTCTGAATTGCATTGGCGATCAGCGAATATTCTGCACTGTTGGCCATTGTCTGCCATGTATTGGCGAGACACTCCAGTGTAGGTATGGTTTGGGAGGCTGTTGGGTGTGCAGCTGAAGAAAATGATTGTTGTGCAGTTGTGGGTTCCTATTAAACATAAGTAAGTAAACAAGTAGACGAACAAAATAAGAATAGCTACCTTGAGGACATTACACACAAGCCAAATTTTCTTCCAGTCAGTCCGATCAAGCTTGAAGTCGCTGTAAGCTTTGTTGCGCAACATCGGGACTTTGGGACTCTCATCAGCAAGCAGGGTGAAGTGGTTGATGGCCAGATGAAGAGACATGAAACATTCCAGGCATTTGAAGAGAGACACCCAGGCCAAGATCTTGCAAATGGGAATGCCCTCTTCCTTACAGGACTTCTTCAAGAAAGCGCAGGCTTGTGGGAATTTGTGAATCTAAATTTCGCATCAGAAAACAACTCAAAGACAAAAAGGAAAAACTAAGACTTCACCTGTTCGATGAGAGCAAGTGCCTTTCCAATGGCATCCCCAACATCAAACCCATCCTTGGTTATAGCCTCAGGATCATCCTCCAGTGTAGCGAGCTGTTTGGTCAAGCTGTCAATGTCAGTCTCATCACCACTATCAATAGCGCCACAGATATTTTTGAGTAATGTTGCTTGAGGTGTGGGTGCGACTGCATCAACAAAGTGACGTGCAGTGAGATTGAGGATGTGTTCTTGACATCGGATGTGGCAAGAACCTGGAAGCCAATGAGTGCCGTCCTCGTCAATGACCTTCACTACTTCTTTCATGGTGGTGTCATTGTTCAAGGCATTGTCTGATATCATCCACCCAACCTGTACATACAAGTAAAGTTAGTCTAATGCTAATGTGAAGCATTTTAAAAAAAACTCACCTTCTTGTGAATGCTGAACCTATCTATGGTCTCAATAAGTATGCGGCCAATGTTATGGCCACTGTGGTTGCCTTCGACACGGCTGAAAGTGAGCTGCTCGTTTTTCAACTCCCACTGTAGCGGCTTGTTGGGAGGGTTCCAAATGTAATGCCCAGTAACGGAAAAAAATGGTTCACCAGTAATTGATGTCCATGAGTCAAATGTCATGGAAACTGCACTATCAACATGCTACCAAAATGTTTTAAAGAACTAGTCACAATATAATTAGAAAAAAACATACCACCAGACGTTCCTTGATAGTTTGAACAATAGAGGTTGCTCAAGCCTTGATAGTATCTGTTAACTTCGTGCAATGCAGGATATCTTTTTCGGTAAGAGATGGACGTGCATACTGCAGCAAACATCGAAATGCTGGCTTGTCTATTAGCTGGATGGCCTTGTCTTCGGTCACAATGAGCTCCATGATGTATTCCAGTAGGCTGTCCTTGGTAAATGCAGGCGGCCTCAAGACAAGACTGGCATCAAGAGTCATTTGTGTCTCCATGAGATCTTGGCTGGGTGGGATTGCACGAGGGTGCATTGTAATGCCCCCTGCCTCACACCATTGTCTGTATACCTGGAAATGAGTTTTCTTGTTGTGAACAACATGTGTCCGCAACATTGAGGTGCCACCATGGAATGTGTGTTTTTGGCTAGGTTCACCAGCATCCCTTACACAAAGTGAGAAAAAATTAAAAAGAGATTGAAAACCTAAAACTTACTTGCACAAGTTGCAGACTCAGCCATCAGAGGTGCGAGTGAATATGGTACAGAGATCTGCTGTACGTTCACTTTTGGAGACCTAAATATGAGCATCAGTTAAGAAGCAATGAATGTAGAGAGAGATACATACTGTCATCTGAGAGGCATCATCTCCATTCCCAGATTTGGCTTTGTTGTCATTGTCATTGTCATCTGGGTGCGGAACAAACTCTTCATAAAATGACCCTTCTTGGGTAGGGGGGGAAGAAGGGCTATTGCCCTCATCCTTGTCCTCTTCATCAGTGTCCAGAGGCGACAAAAAATGCATGGTGGTGGCTTTCTTTGGTGGAGGATCAGTGGCACTGGATAACATGTGCTTCCTCGTGTTTGAGGACACATTGTTAGCATCCTGAACACAAGCGGAGGGCCTTGATGTGCGAGTAGAATGTTGGGAACCAGCCACAATTAGCACTGGTGTGCATCCAGATTGGAGCAGAGCGGTGAAGGTGTTTTTCAGTGGGACCTGCGGCAATGGTGTGTGATCATTGGGATAATTGTAAAATACAATATCTGAGGCATCCTTGAGCATCAGAAAAAATTAGGGTTTCTATAGTGCAATCTATATCATATAGCTGTCATAGCCTCATAACCCCCCCCCCCCCCTCCTTTATTGTCACTGTATAGCAATCCCTTGTATTTACATAGCTGCCATAGTAACATGAGGATTCATTATAGCAATATAATATTACCACTAGTAGCTACATTTCGCTATGTAACTCACACCTACATAACTGCCATTGTCATGTCAGGATGCACTGTAGCAATATAATGTTATCTCCGATGTCTACAATTCTCAATGGGTCTGTAACTAAGCATTATGATGCTATCATTGAATGCTATCAGGTTCCCACTTATCCAATAGTAACTGCTATTATAATAATTTGTAAATTTCACTGGACATTATGCATGCACTAGGTACCCTTTGATGATCAGCTATAGTTTCCTTACATTATCATCTTACACAGCTACATAATGCTATGACATCTTACACTTACTACTATAGAAGTACTATCAGAGTTATGAAGGTCTCATACAGAGTCATACCATGCTTGCTACTAGCCACTGTGATACACATATTTGAGAGCCAACACTATATAGTAGTATGAATTGCTTTACCTGTCCACTGATACCAAATTCCAAGTAGGGATCACATCTGTGCAAAAGCCCAACTGTCCAAACAACTCACGAGCAAATGCCTCCGAACCATAGATGGACACGTCTGACGACCTTGCTGCTGACCTTGCTGCTGATATGGGCCTGAAAAAATGCTTCCAATCCTTGCGGGTCTTGCCAGCTTCCGTATTTCCAGAGGATAAGTTCCCAAGGTGCGATTGAAACCACTGCTCATCTGTGTCTGACCAAAACCCTTTCCATTGGCAAGACGAATTCCAGACATCGTGGGGCAGCCAACAAGATCCAGTTCCTGAAACACCAATCAACATCGCGATGTCCGCCGCAGTCACAGAATCGTCCCATGATTGACCGTTGACTTCTCCTATTCCCCATGTCGTGACATCCAAAGAGAGGCCTGTGAGAGCATCATTCAGAAGGGAAGGTGGGCTGAATTGGAGTGCAAGACGCCATAGAATTCCCCCCATGGTTAAGAACCATCGCGCATAAGGACGCCTCAGTAGTGCCTGTACCCGTGCTAGGTAAGTATTCCAGTAATTCGGGTCCTTGAAGTTCAACAACTCTGGATAGGTGTTACAACTATCCAAGTAACTTGGATGACCTCTAGTTAAGGAAGGGACTCGGGTCACCTGGGAAATAGGCGTGAAGATGCGGTATGATGCTCTGCGGCGGAGCAGGCTTGGTACAGAGGCTGCTGGAGAAGCGGCAGGGTGGTCGTAGATGTCGTGCGCGACTCGAATGGCCGATTGAAAAGACATAACTAAGGTACCTAACCACGGGGCCAGGGTAGCTGGGAATATGATCCCTGAGAGCCTGAGGTACACAGGCGGTCCAATGATTAGGTACACGTCTTCCCCGTAGGCACTGCGAATAAGCTGCAAGCCTTCGTTAGAGGGTAGCGCATTGGGAATGAGGATTGGTGGATGGGGTAAGAATTGGCAATGACTAGATTGACGAGGTAGAGAAACAATCAGGGGCACTGGAGGCGACCCTGGTGCTGATGGGAATCATAGAGTAGTGGGGCCAGTGTCATCTTCTCCCAAGGAAACTAGAGTCTCAGCTCGTCGACCATTTTGTGCGTTCGTGTTCTTGATGTTTGGGAGCACTAGTGCTTGCGTGTCCGCAACCATGCACGTCCGCTTGTGAGGTGTTTCAGCCTGTATTTCCACATATTACAGTGACCTATCTCCATATAATACGAGGGAATGGACGTGCATAATATCCCGTATGATACGGGCCAGCGGACCATGGGCCCAGGATAACAATATCCTCAACTATGATGGATGGGCCGGGAGGCAAATTATTCCCGATGGAGGCGGGTGGGCCCATGCAGGGAATATATAGAGTAGATGAGTGGGCCGATGTACATGAATATTAGGTAGACGGGTGGGCCGAGGTAGTTGGATATTATGCAGATGGGTGTATTAAGGTAGATGTGTATGAGATAGATGGGTAGGTACTTGTTATCACATTCACGGGTGGGCCGAGGGTATCATAAAATATTGTATTAGACAGGTGGGCCGAGGGTATTATAAAATATTGTATTATATGGGTGGGCCCAGATGCATATTAATTAGACCGGTGGGCCGAGGGTGTTGTATGGGATGTTGTATTAGACCGGTGGGCCGAGGGTGGTATAAAATATAGATGAGTGGGCCCATGTGTATCATAATTGTAGACATGATGGAGCTGAGGTAGTTGTACATCAACCAAATCAGAGGAGGTAATAAATCAAAGTTACCAAGTTCCCGGAGCATCAGGTGATCTCCTGACATGGCAGTGCGAAGCTTGTGTTGCCCTACAAAACGCCAAGTTCTGACCACCAGAATTTGAGTCAACTGTACCGAGTTCCAAGTTCCGGGACCCAGAACTCAACACATAATTTAGTTAATACTTTTTGATGGTGCACAGGTTGTCTTGCAGAATGTGGAATCCGGGGTGCGAGGCTTGTGTTGCCCTATGAGAAGCCAAGTTCCGACCACCAGAATTTGAGTCAACTGTACCAAGTTCTGGGACCCGGAACTCAACACATAATTTGGTTAATACTTTCCGTGTTAAATGGCCAACCGAAGTTGAGATGTTTCTGAAGAGAGCAGCAGGTGCTCTTTTGACATGGCCTTTGATGGTGCTTAGGTTGTCTTGCAGAATGTGGAATCCGGGGTGCGAAGCTTGTGTTGCCCTACGAGAAGCCAAGTTCCGACCACCAAAATGTGAGTCAACCGTACTCAGAGGAGGTAATAAATCAAAGTTACCTAGTTCCCGGAGCAGCAGGTGATCTCCTGACATGGCTGTGCGAAGCTTGTGTTGCCCTATGAGATGCCAAATTCCGACCACCCAAATATGGGTCAACCGTACCGACTTCTGAGTTCCGGGACCTGGGAGTCGACAAATGAATATCTGATGACCAGCACACTTCCAATCAGGTAGTATTTCATTGAGCAATGGATAATAATACAGCTTTGACAGCCAAAATTATCCCAGGCTCCCTTATCTGATCCTCTCTATCTCCACCCCCTATAACACCAAAGTCCGGACATCCAGCATTCAGCATCTGATTTCCCAAGATTAACATCCAGCATGAACGGTTCTTCCCCTTCCCCTCCTGATAGCATAAACATCTGGCGCACTTTGGCCCTGACTGTGACTTATGAAGCAGGGGAATATACCGAACAGAAATTCAAGGCAGAGAAGACTGGAGGAGGCCCAGTCATACCTTCCCCCAACCTAGACACTGACCTGGTGATGGCATGTGATCGCTTGGCTGATGTACTCATAAAGGCATATAAAAATCCCAGTGGGTCTTCGTGCAGATTCGGAAAATTCATTTTATCATTCAAATTCCTGCATGACAGTTCAGATGCAGATGGATATTGCAAGATATAGCAAATTGATCTCCCCGAAGGACACCAGGCATAATGAACATAGAGAGGCGAGGTTGCTTGAGAGGTGTCCTCCTGGCCATGAAGGCAAAAGGTTGGTCGACGAACCTGCCACAATTCTCGATGCATCTGGTGCCATCATTGCATGGTACCTCCCAGACACCCTGACCAACACCACCCAGGTGTGTAATATATATTGTTACTCAATGGATATTGAATATTAATGGAACCTACAGAAGGAAATCAGGGAGGCCACCGATTTGCTCGCTCCAAGTCTTGAAAAAGTGTAAGGGCTGATGGCAATTGGCGAACTAATCAAACATTGTTCAACCGGGGCTCGGAAGATGTTGGACCAACTCCCGGATGCATTAATCTATCTCCGGCATGGTTTCAACAGGGACACGAGGTAGGATCTGATGGGATGGTGATTCTGGCAGTCATACTCACCAATCTCAAAGAATGTGTCAGATCCGGAGGTATCTGCATCATTGAAGGGACCTTCCTGTGAGAATATTCTCAAAGCCATTGCAAGGCCAGCAGCCATCACATCCACGGCACTCAGAGTCATGCATCCTGAGCAGTACTGGGCAGGATTGAGAACCTTGTCAAACCTTGGAAATATAGCAGTACGCAAGGATCTGCCACAGATGCCGGAGGCTCTGCAGTACTGGGCATCCATGTTTAACACCCTCTCCATCATTTCCAATCAGGAAACCCCCCATCATCGAGACCACATGTCCATTGCTGAATGCTTCGACATTCTCACCACCATGGGGAACTATTCTAATGCTTGGATGACAATGCCAAGCCTTCAGCTGGAGTTCAAGTACAATTCTGGCTGTATGATTGCGTTTTCTGGAAGGATTGTGAGACATGGAGTTTATGATGTGGAAGGGGATCGGATTGCTTGGGCATGGTATATGAGGGATGCTGTTCACATTTACGCTGGTGTTCCATCATGTGGATGGGCTAGTGTGGATGGTCCGTACAGCGTGTGAAAGATCAAACAAAGAGCAAGCATTGTGACCTATATACATTCCAACAAATGAATACCATGTACCAATAGTTATCCGGACCTCAATACTCAATTTTGAGCATTTGCAAAGTGATATGTGGGACTGAATAATTTGGATGCAAGCCTCAGTATTCAATAATTGGAACTCATGACTTGACATATGGGAGTTCCAGGTGCCAGGTTACTGAGTCCCAACACCCGGACCTCAGCACATGATATTTGAGACTAGGGGAAGATGTATAAATATGCTCGAATTAACATTTGTTATTGCCATACACATTTGACAAAACCCTGAGCCCCGACATTGTGGACTCCGGACTCGACACTGTTCTGAATACCGAGTCCCGGACGCCCAGGTCCTGAGTCCTGAATTTCGGAGGTCGGGGTTCGGCAACCTGGAGCTCGGCAACTGTGTTGGGTGTCAGGGTATCCAGAGCATTGGAAATAGCATGTGTCAGTATTTTGCGTTTCATGGTTCATGTTTCGTGGTTATGGAATTGAGTGTCAGGGACTTGGTATTGAGAACAGTGTTGAGTCCCAGGTCACGAGCTCTGAGTCCCGAGTGCCGAACCCCGGGTCCCGAGTCCCGAGTCCCGAATTTTGGAGGTTGGGGTTCGGCGACCCGGAGCTCGGCAACTGTATTTGGAGCATTGGAGATAGCATTTGTCAGTATTTTCCATTTCATGGTTCATGTTTCGTGGTTATGGAATCAGGTGTCAGGGACTCGGTATTGAGAACAGTGTTGAGTCCCGGGTCATGAGCTCCGAGTCCTGAGTCCCGAACCCCAGACCCAACAGTTGCCGAGCTCCAGGTCACCGAACCATGACCTCTGAAATTCGGGACTCGGGACCTAGGGTTCGGCACTCGGGACTCGGAGCTCATGACCTGGGACTCAACACTGTTCTCAATACCGAGTCCCTGACACCCGATTCCATAACCATGAAACATGAACCATGAAATGGAAAATACTGACAAATGCTATCTCCAGTGCTCTGAATACAGTTGCCGAGCTCCGGGTTGCCGAACCCCGACCTCCAAAATTCGGGACTCAGGACCCAGGGTTCGGCACTCGGAACTCGGAGCTCGTTGTAGAAACAACAATACTGAGAGGAACAAAGAAATGCTCCTGACTGTATCTAAAAAGTTGTAGGTCGTGCGTTGCCTAGTCTGCGATACTTGAGATGGCAAGTGCATTCGACCCTAAAGGGGAAGCAGGTGCAGTGGAGATCTAGAGGTACGCGCTTCAGCGAAGCGCGAGAAAGCGCAGGTGCGCGCAAGGTACGAAGGCGTGGGAACGCGCGCGCGTATTAGCGTGAAGCGCGGGAAAGCGCGCGCGTGTAAGCGGAAATAAGAGAGACTAAACTTATGTGAAGATATAAGCAAGATAAAGGATGTGAGATGTGTTGTGCTAATGAATAGATTTCTACTGCGACTTTCTAAGTAGTAAGTACTAGGTAAAGTTGGGTGAAAAGTAAGGTAAATAATAGTATGTACTGCTGGCGCTTATATAGCGCGCCTAAGCGCGCTCATGCGGAGCCGAAGCGCTACCGAGTAGGTATGTAAAAATATATATGAGTGAGAAACTATGATAAAAATAAAGGTGGAACTATGCTAATAAAGGAAATGGAAATATACGCACTAGGGAGCTTGGTGGACAGTGGATGGATGCATCTGGATGGCTGGCGCTATAGGGCGCGCAAGCGCGGGAACGCGCGCGCGCGTATACATCGTGAAGCGCGGGAATGGTGCGCGCATGGCGCGCAGTTGCGCGGGAAAGCTGCGCGTCATATAGGAATCACTGTGGATGGTACACAGAGTGATGCTGCGAGTTGGTGCTGTATACTCCCTAGTGTAAAGCGCCATATCACACTATGAGATGCACGAGTCTCTACATCGTGACCTGGGACTCAACACTGTTCTCAATACCGAGTCCCTGACACCCGATTCCATAATCACGAAACATAAACCATGAAACACAAAATACTGACACATGCTATCTCCAATGCTCTGGATACCCTGACACCCAACACAGTTGCCGAGCTCCGGGTCACCAAACCCCAACCTCCGAAATTCGGGACTCGAGACTCGGGACCCGGGGTTCGGCACTCGGGACTCAGAGCTCGTGACCTGGGACTCAACACTGTTCTCAATACCAAGTCCCTGACGCCCAATTCCATAACCACGAAACATGAACCATGAAACTCAAAATACTGACACATGCTATCTCCAATGCTCTGGATACCCTGACACCCAACACAGTTGCCGAGCTCCGGGTTGCCGAACCCCGACCTCCAAAATTCAGGACTTGGGACCTGGACGTCCGGGACTCAGATGTGAGATTTTTTGAATGCATAGAATATGTTACATCTTGTATACAATGAAGACTGAATGGGACTACACTCCTTTGCCTTTCCTCAATTTCTCTAACATGTCAGTGTACATCTTCACCTCTCCCATCTTGGCTTTGATGCCCTGATCTTGCTCCTCCATCAATGCTTCCATGCGTTCTTTAATGAACCTCAGTCCCATAAGTGGTGGAGTCGAAGTGTTTTTCAACTTCTCTGGAAGAACCAAAGCATCATCCTCAACATTAAGCTGAAACAGATAAGTCATCAATCAAGGTAATTCAGCTAAGATCTTACTGCCCAATACTGGCAGTGAGAGACGCAGGAAGCCATTATTTCATCCCACTGCCATGGTTGATCAGGGATTGTGGTGTTTCCCATCCACCATGGACATGTATATGCGAACACAATCCGGAACGGATGTCCTGCAATTGGCTCATCATGAAATGAAAGGAGGTGGAATGAAAAGACGTCGTCCGGAACCGTGTTCCAGGTTAGCATGGGATACAACTTAAGGATATAAGCGACAGGGACCAGAACCACCGACACAATATTCTGTGAAGCGGAGTACTGCAGGAGTGGTGTGACAAAAGTCTGCTCAAATTCTTAGCATTGACCAACAAAGTCATCAGGGCAGTGGTAACATACATTCATCTCCCATTGCAGCCCAGCTTTAAAATACTTGATCCGGTCAGAAGATACACCATTGTTGGCAGCTTCCGTCCGATATTGAGAGATGCATGCATGGACGCACGATCCAGCCATTGCCAATGTGCAGGAAATAGTTGCAAGGCTCAGCTTCAGGGGTCGGTAATGGCTTCCGGCATTCAGAGTGCCAGAAGTGGATGCAGGAGTTGCAGACATGGCTAATACAGGACTATGACGCTGGCAATACAAGTGAAAGATGGTGAAGATGTGAAGATAAGAATCACTGATGGATGGATACGAAATTCAAACTCCGACATGGGCTGACCCAGACAATTCCCGGGCCTCAATTGTGTATGTGGAAAAAGGGACTTCATGAGAAAACAATGTTCATTCATCTCCAGCCTCTATCAACATGTTTTGTAGGTCTTGAAAAGCTGCCTGCACATCCTGTGCGAGCAATGAATACATTTGGGATTGCCTTCCAGCGTAGCATCCGT
This sequence comes from Suillus fuscotomentosus, assembly GCF_016647785.1. Taxonomy (NCBI): domain Eukaryota; kingdom Fungi; phylum Basidiomycota; class Agaricomycetes; order Boletales; family Suillaceae; genus Suillus; species Suillus fuscotomentosus. The sequence continues at coordinate 457,395 of NW_024539536.1, forward strand.
GACCCGGAAGTCGTTTCTCCAATGATTCCTGCATGTGGTTGCCCCATTGGGTTGTTTTCCACAAAAAGAACTTACATGTCCAATCCATCTCCAAGTTGACCAATAGCATTTCTTCCCTCCATCGATCCCGTAGTGCCTTTGTCCTCAGCCAATGGACTTGGTAAACTTGGCATGGGTCCAGTCAGGTAACCACTGGATATGACATGCAAGCAGAAACTCACATTCCTCATTCCACGATTGATCAGGACCCCTGAGGTCGACTTCAACAGACCAAAACCAAGCCAAAGATTCATTTCGTTGACCTCAGGCATTTTGGTCGCCCACTGCTGTGCTGATTTTGAGTTGCTCGCGAAGCAGGGGTTTGTATTTCTGAAGCTGGTCTTGCCCCGGCTTAAGTTTCATCATTTGCTTCCTTGTCTTTGTATATATGCTGGCATGGAGGGAGACTGCCTGCTGCACCGATGTCACCTGGGACCAAGCTCGAGTTTTCAGGGCCTGGGATTTGGCCTGCCTAACAGTTGTTCGGAACAGGATGGCCTTGTTGCAAAGGTAAATGCAGAGATTGTGAAGGGCATCATTGGCCTGCCCTTCACAAAGCGACATCTCCAGGGGAATCAGATCCTCTGCCATGCATCATCTGCATCTATCAACCCCCAGGTTCGATGGCAATGGGATTACAGTGAGCTCGGGAGAGTTTGTCCATGTATGAGATGTCTCTGTGAAATCCGCCGGGTCATCATCAAGATCATCTAGAATGTCTACGTCCAAGTCCTCAGGTTCATCATCTGCATCAAATCCCTCCCTGAGATGTGTTAGAGCAGACCGAGCAAATCCATCTATCTGGCCTTGGAGCCGATCCTGTTGATGGGCGATGTCTAATCTCTGTGTCTCGGTGGATCTTCTTCCGATCCTTCGGACCTCGATGAGCAATGCAATCTGAGCCTCTTCAATTGATAACCCTGTTGATATCCATGTTGCCACAGATCTGTGAGAGGGTGCTGCATTGCGGGCGTTACCCTCCTCTAAAAATCTAAGCTCAATCTCCTTTTTGCTAGGTGTTGAGTGTAATATTAATTCAGACCTCGATGGAGACAATGGAGCTCAATGTACCCTTTTTGATATTGATCTCATATTCATCCATGGCTGAAGGATCATTCAATCTGCTTGACTGAGCTATCCTCTCCCTGGCTAACCATTCTGTCTTCAAATGTGAGGGTGCTGCTTCATCGAGTCTGTTGAATGCCTTTCCACTTTCTGAGATGCCATTCCTAGCCAGTTTGTATTTCCGGCATAGAGTCCTTTTCATGCGAATCATCTTGCAGAAATTGGAGTCATTCATCTGATAATCAAGGCATTCCTTTCGGTGGGGAGATGACATTCCCCGAGCAGCAGGGGAGATCAAATTGAGCCGTGCCCATAGCATCTCCATGATCTCTCCATCGATCCGACCAATGCCTTCAATAAAGTTAGAAGCATATTGGACATAGCAGCTGTCCTGATGGCCATGAATGTGCCATAACCCAATTCCGGGAATGATGGTTAGTTGTGGTGCCATTTCTAGAAATCGGCTTTGATCCACCCAAACCCGAAAGTGTTTGTTGTATTGACAATTAATATCATAGAAGGTGACAGCCCTGGTGATGCCTTCCATGTTGTGCTGGGAAGCCTCGCAAAGGGCGTAGTCCATGTTCATTTGTCTGCAAGTGACCCCCCATGGTTAACTTGTGAATGGGGAATGGTGGATGTGGCTTGCCTTTTGCCTTTCTGAAAATCCACCATGAAGTGAGGGACAAAGCAACTGTGTCTGGCACAGGCAACTCCACCGATACCGGTGGACTCCAGCTTGTGCCGAGCAGCATTAGCTTGATTTACTGCCAGGTGATTGTTGCAGCTTGATTTTTCCACTGTGTCAGCAGCCTCTGCCAGATGCATTTTATATCTGTCCTTTCCTACCATGAATCTAAGCCCATCGGACAGCCAAACTTCATTGAATGGCTTAATGGGATGCAGATGTTCGGCTTTGAAATTTCCGTCCATCACAAATGACCGGGTGTATTTCCAGCTTGGATCCCTAGTATTATTATGGAGGCCACATAGGTTGAGAATAGGACTCACTCATCAAGAGATTCATCCTCTGACAACAGCACATTAATCCCAGGCTGAGGACATGCTGGGCAAAATAATGCAAGTTCTCCTGTGCTCGGGTTATCAGAACGATGGCCAAAGCCATGCCATTTCATTGTCTTCAACTGCCTCCACTGTCAAGCAACCCTCATGAGCTCTCTGTATCGGTCCTTGCAATGTGCTTTGTCAATATGATGACCAGTAGATGAAGAGGGTAAGGCATTACTGGAACAAGGTGTGGAAACATGCTGGAGGTCATTCGCCAGAGCTTGCTGTAATAGTTCATCACCGAGGTGCCGCATTCAAGGCTGTCCAGTAGAAAATCATTGAGCACTCTGAAGGTGAACACAGTTTTTGGCCTGTTAAAAGATGCAGGGAAAAATCCATGTCGAAACATTTGAATGTCCGGACTCATGGCATTCAGACATTCACAGCATCAAACCTCCAGGCGATGAACTCTGGACTTGTCGACGATGACCATGGTGTTTTCCTTTGGCTGGAACTTGGGTCTGGACACAAATGGCAGATCTTCAGGCTCGAGCAGGTCTTCGGGTTCATCTTCTTCAAACAAATTCCACCGATCAGTGACCGCCGGACATTGTTTGCCATCATGGCCAAGGTATATAATGAGTCCCACATGAGCTAGACAACTCTGCTCAAAGAATCACCCATTCCATTGACTGATCCAGTGGAAAGGATTGCTACGATGTTGACTCCTGCAACAGCCCGTGCAATAGAGTGGCTCGCCAAGACAATCTTGACATTTGTACACCCCATCCTGTTCGCAGATGATGCATCTCCTGTCTTCTGGTGGAGCTTCTCCATCGAGGAGGTGATGTAGATATGATTCCTGCCTTGGCAGCCATTGCCTGAGGTAGTCATTTTGACTCTGTATTTTTGAATGCTTAGCCATAGTTTGAATGACACTCCAACATTGTACATGAACTTGCCATGGTTTTTGGGAGTTGCAAAGGCTCAAATGAGCCTTGATCCTGCTCGTAAGTATTGTCAGGAAAGTCTTCCCAAGGAGGTGGTGCCTCAACAGGCTGAATTGTTGGTGATTCTGGGGGAGAGTTAGGCATGGACCTGTAGGCATGTCGCCTCGTGCTTGCAAGTGGGACCTTGACCCAAGTCTTCCTACCTTTGCTGCCCCTTGCTTCCACCCTGTGAGATTTTTGCACTGGGGTGCATCTACCTATCTTCATCTTGTTTATTAATGTTGCAAGCAAGGCATCAGCTCAGGTGTAATGAATTGTTATTGCAATATGATGCGGTGCAGTCCTGTTGGCGCATTACAAATTCATTTCCATTAATGGCTTCACATCCAATAAGGGCCGATTCATCCATCATTAGGCTTTGCTCGAAGTTCAACTTCGCACAATTCATTAATACTTCCATCTTGCAAATCCTTAGCCATTTCTGCATTCTGATTCACTATGGCAAGAACAGGTCATTCCACCAACACGACTTCTGGAAGACACAGGATGTGTCAACCACAGTCTCAGAAGCTCACGGACAAGGAGATTTTGGAGTTGAAGAACTACCTTCCTGAGTGGACTGCTGCCAAAAGGAGTGAGAAGTGAGCGATTTTCACTGCCATAGCAAGGGCGGCCAGGTTGTTTGCTCCTAAGTTGGACCAAAAACAATGGAAAAAGAGGAAGCAGGTGAGGCTTCTTTGTTGTGTGGAAAAACTAAAATTTCAACATCACATTCTTTCATCAACTCTTAGGTGTACAAGACTTGGTTGTTCAACAACAAGAAAAAGAAGGAAAAGAAGGACATGATCAAGTATGGGAGGAAATGGACTCCCAGGATGGTGGTCTACCAGCAGAAACACCAAGAGGTGCTGAAGAGGATTGAGGACGAGTCCGGGGTAAAGCCAGGAGATCCTGGTATGTTCAAACATTATCAGGTGGCGGTGAAGAGAGTCATGGCTGAATTGGATGACGACGAGTTGGAGAAGGCGAAAGAAACAGCCGAAGAGTGGTCCAACAACTGTCCGCCTCCAGAGATACAAGCACAAGTGGCTCGTAAGAAGGGTCCGGCATATATGGAGCACTTTTCGAATGAGATGTGGAGGCAATGTGGGATGAGAGTGTTTGTGATGTCAGCTTGGAAGAATGAAAAGGGCGAGATGCTGTTTGGGATGTGAGTACATTTATCCATCGATGGAGATCTTTCGGCTCAAAATATTCATGCAGGCATGATGATAATGAGGCCTTAGGAGATGGGGACAGCTTCATGAAGACGAAGGACTGGGAGGACATTGAGCCAGTGTGGCAGGAGTACGCGCAGGAACAGTTCAGTGAGTGTTTGAATCATGTATACCAGATTGAACATGTTGAGCATCACGATGATAGGCGCCGGGGCACGGGATGGAGGACGTCAGGTCAAGGGAGGTCGAAAACTGAATTTGAAAACCAGCCTTCAAACTCGAAATGGATGGGGAGGGTATGCCACTCCTTCCGGAGATCACCGACACTAAACTTGAGGAGAAGAAGGCCATAGTGAGGGCCTTTCTTACATTGCACTATTGTGAGTTTGTCGTCACATCACCTGACAAATTGTTCAATGCATGGACAAAGGGATATGCTCCGGGAAGGACAAGGCGGTTATGCCATGAGTTGCCATTGTACAAAGTCAGGATGACTTCGTGGCCCGGACATATCTTCTGGCAGATGTTGACTTGAAGGAACCTTCGAAGCTGCAAATTTGGGATACCACTACCTTGCTCCATTTCTGGCACGCTCGGCAGGAAACAGGCGAAGGTCCCACATTTCTGTTCAAAGCATGGAAGAACAAAGATGGGGACATGATACCATCTGTCATATCTGGCAACTCGCCCTCTCCTCAGACTCGTATAGTGAGAAGGCAGCCGAGGGTTACCATCCGAAGGCCTTGGGACTCATTGACAGAAGCCAAGAGTGATAAGGAGAGTGCTACTCATCATACAGAGCATGATGTGGATGATGACCTGGCTGATGGGAGACCTCCGCTGAAGAAACACAGGATGGGAGGTCCTACACCCAGAGGGCCAGCAGTCCCACGTGCAATTCCAAAGCCTCGCCCGGCCAAGCCGGCCAAAAAAGGTGCATTACTGACATCATGAATGGGAGACCTCCTTGCTGGGTTAACTGAAGACACGACGGGCGAGGTTAGAGATGATGTTGAAATGGAAGAGAGTATCACGCCGCCGGCACAGAAACGGAGGCGGGGCACTCGAGTCACTGTTGAACCATCCACAAGGACGACCCGGAGTAAGTTGCAAATGCCAGTAGACAGTACACCTAGAGTAACCAGAGCACGGGGACGCACTTAATTTACATATATGTTCCTGCCCTCATGTGTAATGTCATATGTGCTATTATGTATATGTCAAAGTACTAACGACCTAATTGTAAATCCCAAATCCCAAAGAGTACCAAGGCCCGAGTACCGAACCCCGAACACTGGGCACCGAGTACCAAGGCCCGAGTACCGAGCACTGAATACCGAACACCAAGTACTGAGCACCGAGCACCGAGTACTGAACTCCGAGCACCGAGCACTAAGCACTGAACTCCGAGTACCGAGTACCGAGCACCAAGTACCAAGCACCAAAAACTGGGCAGCGAGTACTGGGTAGGTAGAGTATACAAGTACCAAGGACTACCTACTGAGTAGGTACAATATACAAGTACCAAGTATTAAGTACTTAGCAGGTAAAGTATACTGCAATGTGTCTACTATCAGACATTGATCAATATTTACATGTTACTTGAGTCCTCAAAGGCCTCAATGATGGTATCTAATTACCTTCAGCATTTCGGAGGTTGACTCCCTTACCCTTTGCATCCTCCGGAGGTCAGCATCTGCTTTCCGCAGCTTGTCGCATGTTTCAGCCCATGCCATCCTGAATGGTCTGTCAGCCTCAAGAATTTGTGCTACTGTAGGGGCAGGAAGATCTCCATGACGCTGTTGGTAATCACCCAGGCGATCTACAATTGATTGAACTTGCAGGATATTAGCAGAGATAAATAATCAAATGTTGCATACTTACCTTCAGCTTGATCATAAGATCTGATTGGCATGAACTCCTGAACCATGGCACACAGTGCTTCATTGTTGAGTTCCGGCTCGGGCGATTGATGTTTGGCAGTTTCTGAAATAGCTTGGGAGATAGCATGAGTAAAGAACATGAAATGATATGACTATACCTACAAGGTATGGGTGCCTCTGGTACAACCAGAGTGGCCGGATGAGGCTCTGGAGTCGATTCATTCACTGGGGAAATGCCATGAAAGGTGAACATGAAATAGAAAGAATGTCCTCACCAGCCATAGGAAAGTCGGGTACATCCGGAGCATCAGACAAAATCAAGGTATCCTCCAGACCAAGATACAAGTCAGGGTCATCGTACAGGGCCAGTCCATCTGCCAGAGCCGGAGATGATGGATCTGGAAGTATGTCATGAATTTGCACATGCGGAATATGTCCATTTGAATTGGAAAACATACCGGGAATCACATTCAACACATCCAAACCACCGGACGACCCAGAATCAGAGTCTAACTCATCATCCGGCCCAAGGTATATATCATCTAATGGATCTAAACCATGTCAGATCAATTGACTGAAATCAGAAAAAACAAAACATACCAAGGGACATCCGGGACTGGGAGGACTCATCCACATCCATTGAAGTGAATTCAGTGACCGGAGGGTCATGAAATCTGACCCCAGGTTGAGAACTCATGATATCTGATGAGCTGATGAACTGATGAACTGATTGATAACTGATAACGTCGAAGTTCAACAGATGGCCGGTGATTGCCGAAAGTTGAACCATGACCAAACAAACACAAACAATGAACGATTTTCAACATCATCCTTCAATTGTATTGTTTCTTTGAAACTTCATTCTAGTGATAACAGATTTCACCCTGCTTTCAACATTCTCACATCTCTCAACTCAATCCAAATGTCTACTCAAGTTCAATCTTCCTTGGCCGATGTAAAGAGTTGATTTCTAGTGGGCTTATACTAAGGGTGTTTACCTTAAGACTCCAAAGTGCGAGTGAGATGTTCGTCCCAAGGGACTGCCTGTAGAATTATCTCTCAATATAAAAGCAAGGGATATCTTGTTAAGATCGAAGGTGAGAGAAGAGAGGTATACCTCTGGTACGTTCAGGGATCCGAAGAACAGTCCGAAGTATCCAATGAATTGTCCGAAGCGCCCAGTATAGGTCCGACATCTAGAAACGAAGGTCCGAGGTTGCACGAAGCTTCCGGCGAGCTTCCGATGAAACGGCAAGGTTTCCAGTAAAGTCTTACAGTGGTTGTCGAAGTATAGGACTTTGCGTAGTGTAACTAGCGAAGCCCGTCAAAAGACTTAAGGATTTTAATAGAAAAATGGCAGCAGTGATGCCAAACAATCGTTCCGAATGAACAAAGATCGATTGTGAAGTACTAATACCCGGAAGTGACAACTACTAACTATGACTCGAAGCAAGGGAAGTGAAGTGTCCTGCGAGTACCTAGCGAGCCAGAATATATCCTACGACGTGAAAGTCTGGAATCTGTGTAGGCAAAAACTGTAGCGAGATAAGACATCCGAAATGTAATAAGACTCAAGGCAAACTGCTACGAAGATATACGTGTAATAATGTACAAGGAGCATATCTATACGTATTAGCAAGTGTTTTCGACATACGTGCCCCTAGACATAATCAATAACAGGTAATCAATAATGAGAAACGCACCAGCGAAGTCAAATGGACTAGAACAGGACATGGTACGGAGGATTGGGAAAGCTAGGAAAGGCCTTGGAATCGGACGGACGACCTTCGGACGACTTGGACAGACGCACGGAACTTTCGGAAGGTCGGAAGTGTGTCGAGGAGTATAAAACATGATTATCACCAGATATGTGTCCAGCGCCAGCCCGAGTGTTACACCAACCTCAAGGCATCCACTGCTCAACTTGTGGGCATCATTGCCGGCGCCCGGCACATCCCGGCCAGCTCAGTGGACGTCCACCTTGCTCTGACAAAGCAGGTCACCACTCTTTTGGTATGTTGAACTCATTACATTAGTGTAACATCAATGTTTCTAATGTCCGGGCAGGCTGACATCATCCGGGCCTATGAGAAAGGGGAATACATCCCTAGAATTGTGGCGTCCTGCTCCAAGGAGCTGATGAGGGTGCGTTCCATGACTCCCCGGGCATTGCCCAACTGGTTCAGCATTGGCCATGATGACCCCCGGGTGGCTAGACACGCCTGGCGCAAGCAAGTCCGTGCCTGGGAGGTGTTGGGTGACAATTCCTGTGATCTCCCTGTTGTCCCTAACGTTTCCACTGGCCCACTGACTGTCAACCTTCCGTCTCCACCTGTCCCTTCGCCTGCACCTGTCCCTTCCCCCACCCCCGTCATTCCCTCACCTCCGGTCGTCGCTGGACCTTCCGGCAAGACAACCCCTGAGGTCCGGGACAAAGGAAAAGGTAAGGCCACCGCCGTCGACGTGGAGCTGGAAGTTGGGGGGAGCAACAAAAGGAAGTCTCCGATGATTTCCGGACACTCCTCCCAACCTCCAAAGTCAATGATGAAGGCACGCAAGCATGTCAAGTCAAGTCAACTCCCAAAGTCGAAGCTGTTTGTGGAGTCGGAAGATGATGAAGACCCAATTGTTCAGGTATGTGTTCTGGCTTATTTGTGACATGCTCTCAATTTGTTGCAGCCAATTTCGTGTGGAGTGCCAGAGGTCGTTGTAGAAGAGGAATGGGAAGTGGGTGAATATAGGTAGTATGAGATAACTCAAGTAGTCCTCGGTGAGCAAGATATACGTCGGCCCAAGGGGATTGCTACTGAGAAGGTTCCTCTAGGTGTATAAAACGGAGGGAAACACTGAACCAGGCACTTGGTCAAGCCTGGTTAGGCGCGCGACGATGAGCGAAGCGCGAGCGAGCGAAAGTGACAGTGAAGCGCCAATGAGCGATAGCGGCCGACGATAGATATTGACGCGCGACTTATAACAGAAGCGTGCGCTTTAAGCAGAAGCGGTGCGCATGCGGGTGGTGGAGCGCAGCGACTCTCAATGAGTCAGAATACTAATGGACAGAGTTTCTAGTAGTGTACAGTGGCGGCGCTCATATTGTACTTAGATACTTTTGAGTTTTTAGAGGTTAACTTAGACTTATAGTCCAACGATGTGTGGGCAGAAAAAGATCCCTATTACACGATTTATACGCGTCTATATATACTAAGTAATGATAAGCGCTGTCAAGCATTAAAGCGAACTGAGAAGTGAAGTGGATGCGAAATAATATGTAATAAAGGGTCCATAACGGAAAACATACGAAATATGGCCATAAGTGCCGGAGATATGTTAGAATCAATGAAAATAGAATCGGAATATGCACCGACGAACCGAACGGACATGGAATGGATGGACGGAGGACGTACAACGGAACCGAGGATGCGCGCGCCGATGCGCAACTAAGGAGCGACCGGAGCACTGGCGCTTGCGAGCGGCCGACGATGCACTTGGGCGCGCTGTGTGAGATATGAGTCGTGCTATGTTGGGAAGTGATAGTAACAATGGGATTTTAGATCCCTGCAAGGCCACAGAGATATTAGTCTCTACATCTCATAGGGACTTAGCTTCTGACTGTCCCCAGTCAGTGTATATAGGGGCGGATGGACTTGGCAAAATTTCGACGAGGAAAGTCACGTGATCGTGGGTAGAACACATTGAAAGCGTATGTGGAACGGTCCACCGGCGTTTTGCGAGCTGTGGACTGCGAGCGCTATTGTGCTGACATAATGTGGTTTGTTTCAGGCATAAAAGAACCGGCCTCGCGTCGCGCTTCTTCTTCTTCCATTCAATTATCCATCGCGTCCTTTTGCGATAATCTCCATCTCCTACCATCATCATGTCTTCCATCATCTTCAATCCTTCTATGCTCACCGCGTCCCCTTCTCCCTCTCCTGAACCTGAGGAGCGTCCTCAAGACGAGGGCGATGTGTCTGTCGATGACGCCACTCTCGACGACGCGATTCCGAAGGAACCGCAAGAAATCATCACCGACCGGATCCGTCGGTCCTGGGCGGTGACTCTCGGCACCATGCGTCCCTCTGTAAAGGCATGTCCTCTGGCTAAACCGGAGCTTTTGGAGGATCAGGAGTCGTGGCTTCGCGCTTGGACGCGTACAATGGTGAGTTTCCTTTATTACTGTGCCGCTTACTGATGACTAATGGGGGTTTTTAGAATGATATGAGCACTCTGTTTGATCAGGCGCGTGCCTCCGAGGTGCACCTTTCGCTTGGGGACGCCGAGGCAGTCGACCTTGCTGCTGGCAAGGCCGCTGTCAAGACTCTGACCAAGGCCATCAAGGCTTGGAAGGAGAAGGCTGAAGAGTCGGCAGTTACCGCGCGCCCGGCGCGCGTTGAGAAGGAGAAGGAGGTCAGGAATGCAAAGTCGTCTGAGAAGGGAAAAGCGAAGGCAGCGGGACCTGAGAAGGAGAAAGCGGCAGAAGCGGAAGTGGCTGATATGGGTCGCCCGGTAAGTCTTTCTTTCTGTTGTGTCGTTTTCCGTTGCTGATTTATTCCTGTTAGCGTCTTGGCGGTCATATCACTGCTACTTTGGTAACCTATCCAGAGGAACCTTGCACGCGATGCGCTGCGGCCGGGTCTAAGTGTGCATTAAACGACACTAACCTGCACTGCAACGCATGTATAAAGGCCAGGAAGGGGTGTTCTTTTGGTACATTTTGTTTCTTCCTCCTTTTCCTTTTCTAACACCTATTCTAGTTGGAGACAAGGCAAAGGAGCGCGCGCCGGCTGTGCCTAAGACCAAAGTGGCTGCGCCCACCCTTGGCTGTAAGATTAGACCTAGTATTTGGCAACTACCAGTTTTCCCATAGACACCATCCTTGGCAACTGCCAGTTTGCTTTTTTGACCTATTGCATGGGACTTTGCCAGGGCCCTATTTGGGTGGGTGTTTTGGCTTTCACAGCCGCATTTTTGGGGGTTTTCAAACTCAGCTATGTTTTCAGTCACAAATGTGTTTTCCACATTTGTCAGATGTTTTGATATGTTTTACTCCGCAATTTTGGCCTCCCCACATTATTCCCACACTCCGCATTTTTCGCATTTTTGGCCACCTACTGTGGGAATTACCCCACAACACCCAAAACATCACCCAATATGGTACACCCCACAATTTAATTATTCCCACACCCTCCCCACATCATTGCAGCTTCACCACCACACCACAATAGCTCCCCCTTGATATATAAGTAGTAGTTTAGTATATATATGTATAATATAATATAATAGACTGCTTTTTTTATTTGTTTGTGTGACTGCTCCTCCTCCAGGGGCAATTCAACATAGGGTAGGGTACAAAACACTTTCGCACTTTTGCCCCTTTGGTGGGGAAGTGTTCTATTATATTCAGAACATGTTTATGAGCATATATGAGTAGATTCCCATCTTTATTTGACCCCCTGAAGTGTCCTACATCAATAGATATAGCACATATGCAAGACAACACAGAATATGTTCCCATTCAATTATTTCTAGGTGAACAGACTTGCAAAAATGATTCACAGCATCTATTCAACAATAGGAACAATGTATCAGGAGCACAGGACCATAGGACAATATCCTGTTGCATGGTGTGGCCCCCCTCCCCTGGTGGTTTACCCCCTGTGAAAATTTTTCCTGTAGGACCGGACCTCAATTGAGGTAGGGGGTCTATTCTTATGTATATTTGGAGTAGATTTATCATATAGCTGGCCCAGGACACACATAGGATCTTGCTACAGGAACAAAAACATGGAAAATCACATTTTTGACATTTTTGATGTTTTTCAGTATCTTACTCTTGCATATATAATCCAGCCTGCTCATATATCATTATAATAGCATATTGACTTGCTTTTTGTGACAAGGATCAGCCCTACATAGGGCGCAAATTTGAGATCTGGTGTATAGAGGGTATTTCTACTGATAAGAAACCTACATAGTAATCAAGCCTGTGATAAGTGATCTGAGACCTGTAATACCTCTCATATATGTCCCTAATGATTAATCTGAAGTTTTAGAAAGATCCATGAAGGATTGACTGAATGACAAGTAAACTGACATATGTGTGAAAAGTGACAATTGAGATATTTTTACACAAAGTCACATATATATATGGTACATGTTAAATATTTCATTTAAAATATGTAGATTACATGGTAGACTACTAGAGGAACCTATACTATATACTGCCCTGGGGTTGGAGGGTGGTGGAAGGGATGTGGTGTATATTTGAGTTGATCCAACATTAAAGTCCTACCACTGCCCAACTGACCATTTTCGATGTTTTGGGTCTTTGAACTTTCCCACACTCAATTTCTTATCTGTTTCACTTCCTCAACACTCAATTCTTGTTGGATAGTTTTGTAAATTTAGGTATATGATAGTGAATGTATTCTAAATCTACTCCAGGTGTCTGATTATGAAATTTCGATGTTTTGACAAGATAGGCTCCTTATCAGTAGAAATACCCTCTATACACCAGATCTCAAATTTGCGCCCTATGTAGGGCTGATCCTTGTCACAAAAAGCAAGTCAATATGCTATTATAATGATATATGAGCAGGCTGGATTATATATGCAAGAGTAAGATACTGAAAAACATCAAAAATGTCAAAAATGTGATTTTCCATGTTTTTGTTCCTGTAGCAAGATCCTATGTGTGTCCTGGGCCAGCTATATGATAAATCTACTCCAAATATACATAAGAATAGACCCCCTACCTCAATTGAGGTCCGGTCCTACAGGAAAAATTTTCACAGGGGGTAAACCACCAGGGGAGGGGGGCCACACCATGCAACAGGATATTGTCCTATGGTCCTGTGCTCCTGATACATTGTTCCTATTGTTGAATAGATGCTGTGAATCATTTTTGCAAGTCTGTTCACCTAGAAATAATTGAATGGGAACATATTCTGTGTTGTCTTGCATATGTGCTATATCTATTGATGTAGGACACTTCAGGGGGTCAAATAAAGATGGGAATCTACTCATATATGCTCATAAACATGTTCTGAATATAATAGAACACTTCCCCACCAAAGGGGCAAAAGTGCGAAAGTGTTTTGTACCCTACCCTATGTTGAATTGCCCCTGGAGGAGGAGCAGTCACACAAACAAATAAAAAAAGCAGTCTATTATATTATATTATACATATATATACTAAACTACTACTTATATATCAAGGGGGAGCTATTGTGGTGTGGTGGTGAAGCTGCAATGATGTGGGGAGGGTGTGGGAATAATTAAATTGTGGGGTGTACCATATTGGGTGATGTTTTGGGTGTTGTGGGGTAATTCCCACAGTAGGTGGCCAAAAATGCGAAAAATGCGGAGTGTGGGAATAATGTGGGGAGGCCAAAATTGCGGAGTAAAACATATCAAAACATCTGACAAATGTGGAAAACACATTTGTGACTGAAAACATAGCTGAGTTTGAAAACCCCCAAAAATGCGGCTGTGAAAGCCAAAACACCCACCCAAATAGGGCCCTGGCAAAGTCCCATGCAATAGGTCAAAAAAGCAAACTGGCAGTTGCCAAGGATGGTGTCTATGGGAAAACTGGTAGTTGCCATATATACTAGGTCAAATCCTACAACTAAGGCTGCTGCGCCAGCCGCACCTAAGGCGAAAACGCCTGTGCCTGTAGCTGCTGCTTCGCCTGAGTCAGACGTGGAGATCATCGGCGAGTCAACCACCGATGAAGATGCCGGTGTCGTCGATAAGACAATTATCGTGCAGTGTTCAAAGCGTCCGCTCGACTCTCGTCCCGCGCCCGCTCCTAAGCGCCCTCGCCTCGACTTAGAGGCGCAATTGGACAAATCACGAATCGAGGTGGCAGAGCTGCGCATCCGCAATGGCGAGTTGGAGGCAGAGGTGGCGAAGTGGAAGGCTGTTGTTGTCGACATGCGGCAGCATAGCCGCGTGCAAGAAGCTGAGGTGTTGGCGATGAGTAATCGCATTTACTCCATGGGGCGCGACTGGGGCGCTTGGGAGAAAGAGATTGCGGAGATGTTGGAGGAGAAGAAGTAGCTTGTACATAGAAGTCTTCTTTTAGCTTTGAGTCCTTGTTGGCGCCAGCGCGCCTGTACTATAGAATATCCCAGTGGAGCGGCGCCTGGTGCGCCTTAATATTAGTATCTTGTCACATCTGGTCCAATTCCAATCCAATTCCATTTCCATGTCTGATTCAGTTCGCCGGCCTAATGAAGTAAGGGAAATCTGAGTAAGCGCGTGAAGTAATATAGGGTCATAAGAAAATATGGCGGTCACGCAAGCTGCGCGCTTGTCTTTTCTTCATCGGACGTCCTGTCCTGTCTATTCCTTCATTATCCCTGTGCATTGCCTGGGTATTAGGTGCTGTTGGCATATAATTTTTTATAAGTGTGAATGTGCGCGGCGCGGCTGTGCGCGTTCGAAATAGAAAGTCTATGGGTGGTTATGCACGCGCTGTAGAGAATCATGCCTCTCATGGCGTGATATGGTAGTTTTCACCAAGGAGTATACAGCACGAACTCATAGCATTACTCTGTGCGCTACCCGCAGCTATCTCTATATGAGGCGCAGCTTTCCCACGCAACGCGCGCCATGCGCGCACCATTCCCGCGCTTCACGATGTATACGCGCGCGCGCGTTCCCGCGCTTGCGCGCCCTATAGCGCCAGCCATCCAGATGCATCCATCCACTGTCCACCAAGCTCCCTAGTATGTATATTTCCATTTCCTTTATTAGCATAGTTCCACCTTTATTTTTATCCTAGTTTCTCACTCATATATATTTTTACATACCTACTCGGTAGCGCTTCGGCTCCGCATGAGCGCGCTTAGGCGCGCTATATAAGCGCCAGCAGTACATACTACACGGGACCTACTTTTCCTACTTTTCACTTACTAGTTACTACCCACTTACTACTTAGCAGAATATAGTAGAAAGCTATTCCTTTACATTTTGCACTCTTATATCTCTTATCTTGCTTTATATCACTACTTAAGCTTAGTTTCTCATTTCCGCATACGCGCGTGCACTTTCCCGCGCTTCGCGCTAATACGCGCGCGCGTTCCCGCGCCTTTGTACCTTGCGCGCTCCTGCGCTTTCTCGCGCTTCGCTTAAGCGCACACTTCTAGATCCTTGCTGCACTCACTTCCCCTATAGGGTCGAACGCACTTGCTTCTCAAGTAACGCAGACTAGGCAGTGCGCGACCTTACAACTTTTACAGATACAGTCAGGAGCTTCTTTTGTTCCTCATTGTATTGTTGTTTCTACAACTGGAGCCCACCGCGAGGGGAGCAGTCAGCAAGATCTAGTTTTGCGCATCTTCGCACTTCACGCTATTTAACACATAAAGGTCAATCTCTTTACATATTCAAAAGCTAACCAATTTTTAGTTACGCATTTTCGCGCCTTGCGCGCGCGCTTTCCCACGCCTCTGCGCCTCACGCGCGCACCTGTGATACGCCTCGCGCGCGCCTGCGCTTTTTCACGCTGCAATGCCTTATAGAATGCCCATCCGCGGCACAGCAAACGCGCCCAAGTTCGATGGCACTACAGACAACCTGGCCGAGTTTATTGACACCTATGAGCAGCTTGCTGATGAAGCAGGACTCCAAGGACTTGACCGCATCAAAGGTATCATCTGCTACCTTGCGCGCGATGATCGAGAACTATGGGGAGGCATGCCAGAAGCGGCAGTAGATAATTACAGCGCCTTTTTAGATGAGGTGAAGGTAATGTATCCTGGATGGGATGGTAAAAGACGCTACACGCTCGCAGATTTGCGCGCCATTGCGCGCGAATACGCTAACAAACCAATGCCCTCTTGCACAGAACTAAGCAGTTACCTGCGCGCATTCAGGAAGATTATGCAGCCACTCATGGATGAAGACCGTATTGGAAAGGCCGAATGCGACCGCTTATTCATGGAAGGAATCCCTAGCGATGCTCAGGCGCAAATTCGCTTGCGCCTTATGATCAAGTTCCCTGACCACCATCCATACGACCCATACCCATTCATGGACGTCTTTGCAGCTGCGCAGTTCCTACTACCTGCGCGCGCTTTTCCCGCGCCAAGCGCACCAGTAAGCGCACCAGTTAGCGCACCTGTGGTAGCGCCAAGCACACCAGTGCAAGCTAAGGTAGCTAAGTACAAAGATCGCTACCACGCGCGTCGCGCAACGCAGGATACGACCATTAGCGCTAATGCAACAGCTGGACTCTTCTATCGCGCACCCTCAGATGTTGTACTTGACAGAAAGCCACCAGTTCCTATTCACATGCCTCGCGCGCGCGCCTTTCCCGCGCCTACGCGCGATTCACGCGCACCTCAAGCATCAACTGCGCCAGCATGCAAAGCTATATCAGACTGCATTACTTTAGATCACGAACTCGAACGCGCGCTCGCAAAGCGCGCTGCAGGCGCCTCTTCACTATCATCCTCAGCAGCACCATCTCCTTCACAATCCGCATCATCTCCATCACCATCAATCGCATCAGTAGTCAGGGATGACTATAATCATCTATTGCACACTAACGCGCACGTTGAAACACGCGCGCCTATCGCTATCACCTCGCCAGAAGTCAGGGATGACTCTAAATATCTATTGCACAGTAACGCGCCCATTGTGGACATTATTACGCCATCGCTCGAAACGCGCCCGCCTATCGCATCGCTTAAGGAAGAAACCTCACCAATCGCACCATCACCATCACTGCTATCGCCACTCGCATCATCAGAGGTCAGGGATGACCCTAAACATCTATCGCGCCTTAGCGCGCCTATGGAGGAGCCTTCTGCCGCATCAGAAGCTCATGTTGCACCTTGCATCAACCAGAGTTTGCCTCTGGTAACTCCAATTGTCACTAACGATCGCGCACATGTCGCGCTTTTTGCTTCCAGTGACTATCGCGCACCGGTAAAACATCCGTGCATCACGCTGCACAACCACCAAGCAGAGCATGTCTCAGGCGACCCTGGCGCAACTCAGGCGCACCATATTGCGCCTGAGGACGCGCAATGCGCGCGCCTAGAGGCAGTGTATATTTACCCTCATCTTGTTTCGCGCTTTTTGTCCTTTTCATGTTTGAAGCTCTTAAGGAGCTATATGATGATTCCAAACACTTTAATTTCATCTTCTCACCACCCCTTGTTCACGCGCCATGATCACGCGCATCGCACAATATGCGCGCGCGTTCCCGCGCCTCGTGCACTCATAAATTTAGCAGAGTTTTCACGCTACCGCATTTCTATCGCTTCTCCCCTTTTAAATTTCATTTCTGTCATTCAACACAAGGTATATTCCAATCAGACATCCAGGCGTGACATAGGCGCGCGCCTGACACATACATATGCGCCTAACCCCCCTATCATCACCTTTAACTTCGCACTTCGCACATTTATTCGCATTCTTCGCACTTTTGCTTACCATGTCAATTTCGTTCCTGCGCGCCTTGATGCGCACTATTCTCCTTCACCTATGCGCCTATTGCGCCTTGATATACCACCCTTACAGCCCATTGGCGCAACATTTGCGCCTAATTCTTCACTATACATGTCTCTCGCTAATGAATTTGCAGAGAAATGGCCGTTCCTCGCGTGTTCGGCCAATATAATCAAATTCGCGCGAAATTGCGCCAAGGCGCGCACATCGCGCGCATCCTATCAGCTTGTAGGGCGCCTCTACACCCCTTGCTGCGCCTCCCATTGGCGCGCCTTCAACCTGCAGCGCGTTGTGCAGGAATTCATTCTGCCAGTTACAAGCCCCCCCAAGCGCGCCAACTGCCTCGCGCATTCCAACCCTACCTTGGGTCAAGCGTTAGCTCGCAAGAGACGCGAAGCGCGCTAGCCACGCGCACTCGCACGCGCTCAAGGAGGAGGATCAAGCGCCTCAGCCGCGCATCAAAGGAGGAACATATACCAACACTGTTTCATAGGATATTGTTTGTTTTACCCTGGGTTTCGTCCAGCGCTCTTTCATTTCATTTTCTCTCATTATAACACTGTCCAAAAGACTAATAACACACTGATATATATGCATATAGGGATTGCCTAGAAGAACATAGAAGAAAAACAACCATAGATCGTGCCCGCCTAGCTCAATAGTATTATTTTCTCTTTGCACGCATGACGCGGCACCATGCCCCTTTTTACCTTAGAACGCGCACATATGCGCGCAGTCTTCCCACGCTCACACGCACATACGCGCGCAATATTCACGCGCCCATACGCCTCGCGCGCGCACACATGCGCGCTTCCCGCGCCTTGCTCATAGGAAGGTGTAGATGTTGACAGCTGCACGAAGAAGACAAGTCGGATAGGACATCCGCAAAGTCTACCATTTTCCCTTCATATTTTCACATATAGTTTTACTCACAATGTTCAAACCTTTAGCATCTAATATTTAGCGCGCCTAGCAGGACTTGGTCTGGACATGGATTGGATCGCTCCTGGACTGCGCCACTTTGCATCATACCCACCATACAACACATGCGACAATCACGCGCTTTCTCGCGCCTTGTGCGCGCGCGCTTTCCCGCGCTTTACGCCATATGCGCGCATCTCGCCCACACCTTGCGCGCCACATCCATATCACTCTCGCATCATCGCCCCACACCCATGGCATATTATTCACATCAGAGTCACCCTCGCAATCCACCATGCTATGCTTCATTCCCGCGCCTTCATGCATAGCGCGCGCACATTCTCGCGCCTCGCGCATACCATGCGCGCGCACCTTCCCACGCCTTTGCACCTTGCGCAATAATTCCTGCACTCGCGCATTCATCGCCCAACAACCCAAGCATTGTACATGCATCGCACGCACATACTATCACTCGAAATCCTCACCATGCGCGCGCTGAGTGGGGACACTCAGAATTTAAGTCCCTGGGAGATGTAGAGACTCGTGCATCTCATAGTGTGATATGGCGCTTTACACTAGGGAGTATACAGCACCAACTCGCAGCATCACTCTGTGTACCATCCACAGTGATTCCTATATGACGCGCAGCTTTCCCGCGCAATGCGCGCCATGCGCGCACCATTCCCGCGCTTCGCGATGTATACGCGCGCGCGCGTTCCCGCGCTTGCGCGCCCTATGGCGCCAGCCATCCAGAAGCATCCATCCACTGTCCACCAAGCTCCCTAGTGCGTATATTTCCATTTCCTTTATTAGCATAGTTCCACCTTTATTTTTATCATGCATTCTCACTCATATATATATTTACATACCTACTCGGTAGCGCTTCGGCTCCGCTTGACCGCGCTTAGGCGCGCTATATAAGCGCCAGCAGTACATACTATTACTTACCTGACTTTTCCCTTGAACTTACTAGTTATCACCCACTATTTACTTAGCAGTACATAGTAGAAGTCTATTGGTCTACACTTTGCATCTATCTTTTCTTATATTGCTTTATATCATCACTTAAGCTTAGTCTCTTTTATTTCCGCTTACGCGCGCGCGCTTTCCCGCGCTTCGCGCTAATACGCGCGCGCGTTCCCGCGCCTTCGTACCTTGCGCGCACTTGCACTTTCTCACGCTTCGCTGAAGCGCGTACCTCTAGATCTTCGCAGCACTCGCTTCCCCTAGGGTCGAACGCACTTGTCTCCTCAAGAATAGCAGACTAGGTAACGCGCGACCTCACAACATTTTATAGATACAGTTAGGAGCATCCTTGTTCCTCATTGTATTGTTGTTTCTACAGCGCTTCTATGATAACTTATCTTTTTGAATATATATATACTTGGCGGTTGATTATCGGCTGATCGGCTGTATAGGATAGAGTCTGTTGGGTGTATGTTCAATGCAATGTGCGTGTTATGAGACATGATAAGGGAAACTGAGGTCGCCGGCCGAAGCCCGGGGTAAAACAGAGAGAATAGAAATCTATGGTATGTTTTTGCGGTTGTTTTTGTGTTATATGTTGTTTTTGTTGATGTGTTGAGTGGGGTGATAGCGGTTTTGTGCGGATATGTGTGTGAAAGTGTTGGTTGATATGCGGAAAGTGGATAAGCGCTATGCGTCAGACGCGCGCTCGGGTTCGTCTTCGTCGGATTCTTCGACATCTTCGTCGGCTAAGTGATTGAGGGTCTTGTCGTCTTTACCCGTGACGCTCGTCACCATAATGCGCTCATTGCTGCTTGGAAAATATGGAATGACGCGGAACACTGTGTAATGCAATTTAGAGATAGCGCCATCCAACTCGGCCAGCAGATATGAGCCTCCTTTCGTGCGGCGCACTATTATCATCGGTCCCAAGTATCGCGGCTTCGTCTTCTTGCTGAGCTCATACTCAACCTTCGAATTGTGCACCAGCACTAAGGTGCTGGGTGCATGATCATAGTTGCAGATAGTCCCACGAAAGTGCTTCTCGAAGTCGCGAATAGACGTGAAGCCCGCCTTCATGGCCTTATCCCTAATTGAGGTGAGATCTTCAATGCGCTTCTGCAACTGTCGTGCGCGCCATGCAATGAGTTCTGTGGTACTAAACGCCGCGCGCGCTGGCGTCGGCACTAAGAACGTTGCTTCTGTTAGATCAAAGGGGAAGATCGGCTCTATGCCATGCACCATAAAATAGGGCGATAAACCTGTCGCGCAGTGTACGGTGACGCGCTCAGCCCAAAATACCGAGTGAATGACTTGATACCAATGAGTATCATCTCCATCACAAGTTTTAATGATGGCCTCCCGGACATCACGGTGTCGGCGCTCTACTATACCATTCGCTTGCGAATTATAAGGCGATATGCAGATCAGGTGGATATCGTACCGCTCTGCGAGCATATCAGCGGCTAATCTATAAGCGGGCGCGTTGTCAGTAATAATCTCCGTGATAGGGCCCCATCGGCATAGGAGTTCTTCATATATGAAGGCCATAAGCGACTTTGTATTCTCCTTGCGCAACATGCGCCATTCCGGATATGACGTGAGCGTGCAGCACACTTGAACTAGATACTCATATCCGCCCGCTTTCGGCATTTTCATTGTGTCAATGTGCACCCTGCGGAACAAACCTCCAGGCGTCGGTACCATCGGCGGAACATGAAGCTTCAGCGATTGCCTGGTCTGGCACTCGTGGCAAGTGCGCGTGTACCATTTGATGTCGTCATCTATGTGCGGCCACCAAAAACGCAGTAGCAGCCGCGAGCAAACAGCGTATATTCCCTTGTGCCCAAGATCGTCGTGCGCTTGCTTCAGAATTTGGTAGCGCTTATGCGGCTTAACCACGATCTGGTGCTTGCCATTCGCTTCGCGGCGCCAAAGGTTATCTTCCAGAATGAAGAAGTGTGCCGCGTGGCTAATGAACACAGTGAATGCATCATGTGTAAATTCAGCGGGTTTGTCGCGATTGAGTAGGAAATGTTCTATCAATACCATGCGCCTATCGAGCGCTTGCGCTTTCTCGGATCGCGGAATCTGCGGGTCATCTTGTAGCGGCTCTGTAACATCAAGGAAGGTTCATAAGACAGGTAGGCGCCTCAGTGACTGCGTGAAAGGCATCATATGTGCGGTTAAATCATATTTGGCGCTGGCCGACTCTACTTGGAGCATCCTATCGTTCAGGATCGCGAAGCCAAATGAGTAAGTGCAGTCAATCCAATCCTCGTGATCGTCATCTTCTTCTGGATCATCGTCGGTGCGCGGTCTCCTTGAGAGACCATCTACGCCGGCGTGTTTCGCGGCGGGTACATGAACGAGATTAAATTGGAATAGAAGAATACCCGCGATCCACCAATTGATGGTCGCATTGGGTTGCAGATCGGGA
The DNA here is from genome assembly GCF_016647785.1 of Suillus fuscotomentosus. NCBI lineage: Eukaryota > Fungi > Basidiomycota > Agaricomycetes > Boletales > Suillaceae > Suillus > Suillus fuscotomentosus. The sequence continues at coordinate 479,347 of NW_024539536.1, forward strand.
TTATTGATCATACCTTTGATATACTTCGCATTGACTTCGACCGTTAAGTTGACGATGCCGAATATATATACACGCACTGCGCGATACAAGCCGTAAAGCTCGAGTTTCGCTTGGGAGTAGTGGCTCTCGACCTCATTGAGCGCAATTGACCCGAACCGATTTGGATATTGCTTGCCATCTTCGCCAACTTGTAGCAGAATATACCCGATCGCGACACAAGAAGTATCAACTGCTAGGATGACTTCCCAGCCGCTTTCGTAATCTATCCGCCGAAGCGCGGGCAAATCTAGAACGGAGTCCTTGAGTGTTTGCATCGCTTGACGTTGCTCCTCACCAAACTCGAATGGAACATCTTTCTTGGTCAGGTTAATCAGCGGGCGCGCGATGCGCGAGAAATTATGGATGAAAATGTGCAAGACACCACATGTACCTAGGAACCCGTGCACTTGCGACTGGTTCTTAGGTTCAGGCCAATCACAAATCTTTTGTACTTTGGATTCATCGGGTATCCTCCCTTCGAAGGTACACTTGTGACCGACGATGGTCGCAGATGGTGCGGCTAATACAAACTTGGTTGCAGATACCGTCGTGCCGACATTTTCTAGGCACTGTAATATGCAATTGACCACTATACAGTGTTCCCAGATGAAGCGCCTAATGCCGGGGCTTTTGGGTATCGTCTCATAAGAGCCATCCTCACGCTGATATCGAGTATTGGCTGATTTGATCGGTACATCGTTGATGAACAGCGACGTGTACTTGGGAATTTCGTCCTGTAAAATAAAGGCCGTGTCGCCTTGATACACTTGAACGGTGTTAGCATGTCCTTGCAGGAGTGTGGTTAAGCGGTGTGGTCCTAGGGGTGTTCCGAAGGTAGTCATGTCGCGCGAGTCTACGTGCAGCGCGCGCTGATCATACCCAGCGTACAAATCCAACATCGCATATACCGCGTATCCGGCGAACATTTCGGCCAAGAAATCTGGGAACGGCGGAACTGATGCGTCGCGAATGGTGACTTCGTTCAGCGGCTGTAGGTCATGAACTAAGCACAGCGAATGGCCGTCCTTTTTCACGACACAAAACCAGCGCGAGCGATAGGCGGCCGTTGACGGCTCGTATACTCCTGATGAAATCTTCTCCTTGATAATGCGAACGACTTCACCGGTAATTGCGGGTGGAATCGGGATATTGCGCTGCGACCATGGAGTGTGCGGCACTGTCGGAATCTTATAGGGCAGAAAATATGTTTCATCGAGACGTCCCTGCTCAGAGGTGCCCCAAGCGAATGCAAGTTTGTGAGCCTTAACGAGCCAAGTTATCAACTTGAGCTCTTCGGGCCACAGCCAATTGGCCAGATCTAAATCTAGCTTTTCTGCGCGCTCGCGCGTAAAGCGGGTACCTGGTGTAAATTCTGGGGGGTGAGTCGGTAAATCGGGTAACCCGGCGAGCGGGTCCTCGGGTAACTTGCGCACTATCCTATACTCTGGCGGCATAGTGGTAGGCACCGTTCGTACTTTCTTTGCGACTGGCTTATATACCAGCGCGTGAAGTGCGCGATCATAATAATAGTAAGAATTGAAAGTGTCGATAGACACCTTATCAATAACAGATCGGGTGGACGATAAATGCGCATAGTGCGCGGACAGTTCGGAAATGATGCAATGAGAGAATGAAGAAACGGAACTTTGCGTGGAATTGGGAAACGATACGGGGATACTCCTTAAGAGCAATAATCGGGCACTTGAAGCGCTGTAGAGAATCATGCCTCTCATGGCGTGATATGGTAGTTTTCACCAAGGAGTATACAGCACGAACTCATAGCATTACTCTGTGCGCTACCCGCAGCTATCTCTATATGAGGCGCAGCTTTCCCACGCAATGCGCGCCATGCGCGCACCATTCCTGCGCTTCACGATGTATACGCGCGCGCGCGTTCCCGCGCTTGCGCGCCCTATAGCGCCAGCCATCCAGATGCATCCATCCACTGTCCACCAAGCTCCCTAGTATGTATATTTCCATTTCCTTTATTAGCATAGTTCCACCTTTATTTTTATCATAGTTTCTCACTCATATATATTTTTACATACCTACTCGGTAGCGCTTCAGCTCCGCATGAGCGCGCTTAGGCGCGCTATATAAGCGCCAGCAGTACATACTACACTGGACCTACTTTTCCTACTTTTCACTTACTAGTTACTACCCACTTACTACTTAGCAGAATATAGTAGAAAGCTATTCCTTTACATTTTGCACTCTTATATCTCTTATCTTGCTTTATATCACTACTTAAGCTTAGTTTCTCATTTCCGCATACGCGCGTGCACTTTCCCGCGCTTCGCGCTAATACGCGCGCGCGTTCCCGCGCCTTTGTACCTTGCGCGCTCCTGCGCTTTCTCGCGCTTCGCTTAAGCGCACACTTCTAGATCCTTGCTGCACTCACTTCCCCTATAGGGTTGAACGCACTTGCTTCTCAAGTAACGCAGACTAGGCAGCGCGCGACCTTACAACTTTTACAGATACAGTCAGGAGCTTCTTTTGTTCCTCATTGTATTGTTGTTTCTACAGCGCGCACATTTTGCGGCGCTTCGGGAAACATGCGAGAATGAATGAGACATGACGAAGGAAAATACCGGTAGCGGGGGATATGAGAGGTATTGTCTCCCCGCGGATAGTGCAGATCATCGAAAATTAAAAACCCTTTTCCTCCTTTACTTTCGGCAGATGATCCGAACATGAAAGACCGCTTGTACAGCGCTTGCAGCGCTTCACCCAAGGCAGCATCGGAATGCGTAACTCCTTGCGCGTGTTCGGGTCAGTAACCAAAATATCCTGTTCCCTGTCAGGGAGGTCAAACGTGCGGCAGGTAGTTAGCTTAAAGAATGGGCGACCGAGAAGAATCTTGAAACTTGCGTGTGGTATGACTTGTACTTGGAAGTACAGCGGTCCTCCGCCGAAGTCTAGCGGCACATTCTCGATGATGCCGAGCGTCGCGTCCTTGTTAGTATTAACCGATTCCATGTTTAAGCGATGGTCTGACCGCAGACCAACACCGAGCGTTTTCCAAATGGCGGCTGGCATTACCACGACTTCGGCGCCTTGATCTAGGACACAGGTTACTACCCTGCCACCAATGGTAGTTGCGCGAATGCAGCGTAGCGGCGCAAAATGGTCTGCTACAACTCAGCTGTCGTCGCTTCGCAAGCGCTTGGCATCATAGTCACGCATCCATTCATCTGAAACCGGGTGTCCTGTAAGTTCGTTCACTGATACTGTGCCGACCGTGACGCGCTTGGTGGTGGTGAGATCGCGGAATTGTTTGCGGAGGTCAGGCGATATTGCGAATAATTCCCTTGTTGAGATATTGATATGAGTATCCAGCAGGCGTTCGAGGATGTGCTTATCAGCATCCTTGTCCTCTAAGCCATGCGAATACCGATATGATGCCGTTTTCGCCGAAGATGATGCCATGGTTGTTGTCAAATCTGTAAGGTCAGTGTGTGTTATACTGGGTGAGGATGAAGATGAAGTTACGGGAGCAGCGTTTACCCTGCATGCATTCGCCGATGATTCGGCCGCTGCTGGCGCGGCTATTGCTTTCACGACTTCCGGTGCTTTCCCTTTACTTGACGAAGCTTGGACCACAGGAGAGACAATCTCCTCTGCTACAGTGGCTTGCCTAGATGCGGGCGCTGGTTTGGCGCGATACTCGCTAGCAATTTCTACGCCATCAAACCTAACGGTCTTTCCCTTACCTTCGCCCTTTGCCGATCTGTGCTTGGTATCGTGTCGGGCGGTTGCGAGCGCGAGTGCTTGTGCGGCACATAACACATCTATGTCCTCCTCGTCTATATCAGACTCAGATTCTGCGACGGTAGGGATAAACGCGGACAGGTCTATGTCCAATACGATGTTGACATCCGTCGCCGCACGAACATATAGTGCTGCGGTAACACTAGAACTGGGGAGCGCCTCGTTTGCCTGTTTGTTAGAGTGATACCTATCTAGTCGGTCCTTTAGGGTACCGTCGCTTGCTCGACCGGGAATCCAATCTCCGCTGGTCAATACCAGTTTCATCGAGGTTTCGTGTACCTTACACTTGCCGGCGCTAATGTAGGTGTCCTTCTCTTGACAGTGGCTGAGGAAATGGTCGTTCTTTCCGCAGAACATGCAACCGCTCGACGGTGAACCACCGCCGGGTCATCGAGCTTGGTATTCCTGCTTAACAATGGTACCTTGCGCCAGTTGCTGCGGTGCCTTTGCCGCCGGCGCAGCAGCGCTTGGATATGGCGTTAATACCGACGTTCCTATGGTTTCAGGGGATACCGTTCCCATTCCTGGAATCAAGAATTTGGCGGCTGCGTCTACGTCTGCAAAAGGATAAGGGTCGCGCGGATGATGATCTGGGAATTTGATCATTAAATGTGTTTGAAGCAGCGCTTGGATGTCGCTTGGAAACCCTTCTAACCACATGCGGTTCCATTCCGCCATACCTATGTGATCCTTCGCAATCAAGGAATCAGCGATCTCCCTGAAGGCGCGGCAGTAATTGCCGAGCTCAGTGAGCAAAGGCATTGGTAAAGCCGCGTGTTTGCGCTGTAGAGAATCATGCCTCTCATGGCGTGATATGGCAGTTTCCACTAGGGAGTATACAGCACCAACTCGCAGCACCACTCTGTGTACTGTCCACAGCGATTCCTATATGAGACGCAGCTTTCCCGCGCTTCGCGATGTATACGCGCGCGCGCTTTCCCGCGCTTGCGCGCCCTTCAGCGCCAGCCATCCAGATGCATCCATCCACTGTCCACCATGTTCTCTAGTGCGTATATTTCTATTTCTCTCATTGCATATTATTCCATCTTTATTTTTATCATGGACTCTCACATATATATATTTTTACATACCTACTCGGTAGCGCTTCGGCTCCGCATGACTGCGCTTAGGCGCGCTATATAAGCGCCAGCAGTACATACTATTACTTTACTGAACTTTCACCTCTCACTTTACCTAGTACTTACTACCTAGAAAGTCGCAATAGAACTCTATTCCTTTACATCTCGCACTCTTCTCTTATATTGCATTATATTATCACTTAAGCTTAGTCTCTCTACCATTTCCGCATGCGCGCGCGCGCTTTCCCACGCTTTGCGCTAATACGCGCGTGCGTTCCCGCGCCTTCGTACCTTGCGCGCACCTGCGCTTTCTCGCGCTTCACTTCGGTGCGTACCTCTAGATCTTTGCTGCACTCACTTCCCTTAAGGGTCGAACGCGCTTGCCACCTCAAGCATAGCAGACTAGGCAACACTCGACCTACAACATTTTTAGATACAGTTAGGAGCATCTTTTGTTCCTAGCAGTATTGTTGTTTCTACAGCGCGTTATCGACTGTAGGTTGGATACTGCGTAACGCTTCTCGCCTTCACAGCCGGGATACATTTCCTTTACCTCCTTAATAAAGGCATTATAGTCGCTTAACTTCGCCTCCGGCATTCCGGACCAGAGCGCGCACTCGCTGTTAGGCAAGTAGTGGATGATACCCTTGATGCGATCGCCTCCGACGAGGTTCGCGTCGTCGGCGCACATTTCATAATCCTCGATAAATGCGAGGAGATTTTCCGCCGTGCCATCAAACTTCGGTGCTTTGTCCGAGCCACGGATTGGCATTCTGATAGTTGCAGCCATTTGGACAGGTTGGGGATTGGGGTTTGGTAGGTTGAGGTTTGGCTATGGTGGGTGTTGGGAGTATGACATTTGAAGGTCCTGGATGACCGAACTGAGGGATAAATATGGCGGCACGGTTCCGAATAGAGTTCAGCCCGATTAGGGGTTCTGTTTGTTCTGTTTTCACGATAGGCGCTGCGCTTGCTGGTGGCGCGTGTATCCGAGATGAAGGTTCTTCTTTTATAGTCGCGCTGGATATGGTTAGCGGGGTAAGCGGAGACAAAGGAATAAAGTTCGGATCTAGGGGATTTTTAGGTGTTTCAACAAATGCGCCTGGCGGCAGGTTGCGGGGATGGTCGTGTGATTCGAAGTCGTCCGAGGATTCGCCGTGTACTGATTCTCTGGGCGATGGCGTCACTGGCGATGTGGGTGCAAACGGGTTTGGTGTTAATAGGGATAGGTTGGGGCGCGTCGGCTCCGAGAATTTTCACGGCTGGTTATATTTGACCGGAGTCAAAATTTCCTGAATGGTGGATAAGCGCGAAGAGGCGACCGCTCTTCGAAATTCTTCCAAGACTTCATTTCTTGCGACGCCTTCTTTAGTAGGCCTGAATAACCTACCGGTTTTCTCAGATGATCCCCTCGCGGTGGGCTCCAGTTGTAGAAGAGGAATGGGAAGTGGGTGAATATAGGTAGTATGAGATAACTCAAGTAGTCCTCGGTGAGCAAGATATACGTCGGCCCAAGGGGATTGCTACTGAGAAGGTTCCTCTAGGTGTATAAAACGGAAGGAAACACTGAACCGGGCACTTGGTCAAGCCTGGTTAGGCGCGCGACGATGAGCGAAGCGCGAGCAAGCGAAAGTGACATGAAGCGCCAATGAGCGATAGCGGCCGACGATAGATATTGACGCGCGACTTATAACAGAAGCGTGCGCTTTAAGCAGAAGCGGTGCGCATGCGGGTGGTGGAGCGCAGCGACTCTCAATGAGTCAGAATACTAATGGACAGAGTTTCTAGTAGTGTACAGCGGCGGCGCTCATATTGTACTTAGATACTTTTGAGTTTTTAGAGGTTAACTTAGACTTATAGTCCAACGATGTGTGGGCAGAAAAAGATCCCTATTACACGATTTATACGCGTCTATATATACTAAGTAATGATAAGCGCTGTCAAGCATTAAAGCGAACTGAGAAGTGAAGTGGATGCGAGATAATATGTAATAAAGGGTCCATAACGGAAAACATACGAAATATGGCCATAAGTGCCGGAGATATGTTAGAATCAATGAAAATAGAATCGGAATACGCACCGACGAACCGAACGGACATGGAATGGATGGACGGAGGACGTGCAACGGAACCGAGGATGCGCGCGCCGATGCGCAACTAAGGAGCGACCGGAGCGCTGGCCCTTGCGAGCGGCCGACAATGCACTTGGGCGCGCTGTGTGAGATATGAGTCGTGCTATGTTGGGAAGTGATAGTAACAATGGGATTTTAGATCCCTGCAAGGCCACAGAGATATTAGTCTCTACATTGTCCTTCCCCAGTGCTCCACCATTGTTGTAAGGAAGCCCCAGTCGCCTCGGTCACCCAGTTCCCCCAAGAAGCAATCATTTGGACCTGCTTCGGTAAGTCTGATTTATCTGTTTGGACCTTAAATATATGCTCATGTGTCCACAGTTGACTGCCGGCAGTCATCCAGATGTCATGGTGAGTCGTTCGGACTTGTCTGGACCTCCCATGTATAATTGTCAGTCATTCCCATTACATTAGAAATCTCCCATCAGTCATCCGGAGGCTCGGGTAAGTCTTAGAAGCTCTCCAGAAACTCATATGTGTATTAACAATCCGTCAGGCAACCTCCGGCAGTCGTCCGGAAGTTGAGGAGCCCTCTGAATATACTTCCAATGCTTCTGATGGTGACCCACCAGCCAATATTACATTTGATATCACCATTCCCGGCCCAGTGAGTACTCCAATTAATTCCCTTTCATCCATCTACTAACGGATACCACAGAACAACCCCTGCCATTATTGTGTCAAGGAGAATTGGCCCTGTGCGACTCATTTGGACAAGAGGACCAGTCTCCCCTGCTTGTCTTGCATCCACTGCTCCACCAAGAAGATCAAATGCAACCCTGCATCTCTGGGATCCCCACCCAAACGGATCCGAGGGAAGTCTACCACCAGCCGGACACATTCCAAGACACTTGCCCCTGCTCCATCCAATGCTCCGTCTCCCTCCCGGTCAAGGGCCCAAACTCGTAGTCAATCTCATGGCCTGTCCCAACCTCCGGCCATCCCTGCTGCAACTACACCCCAGGTGCAGTCACGTGGTTGCAGCAAGACCATCACTACCAAGAAGACACCTGCACCTGCATCTGCATCTGCAGCTGCACCTGTCCCTGCACCTGTCCCTGCACCTGCGCCAGCTGGTAAGTCACCCAAACCCTTGATGACTGGCTGACCTAATTTTTTACTTAGCAGTCAGGTCTTCCAGCGTTGCAGTGCCTCATGCAGCACTCGATGTTCCCATGCCGGATCTCCATTCCATGGCAATTGCAATTCGGGATGGTGCAGCTCGTATCGCGATTCTTGAGGCTCGGGTGCAGGAGCAGGACGCTAAGATTGATACCCTGCAATGCCTCCATGAGAGCCTCCGGCGCACGGTGATCGACCGGCACCCTTCATTTTCACTTCCGGACACACCGGCCGATGGATTAATGTTGCTTGATCAAGGAGGTCCCCCCCATCCATGTCACCCCTCCCCTCCGCACTTTCCAACCTCATTGATTTGGACTTTTCAGTGATGGAACCCACACCCGTGACGCCTGAGCATGGATCTGCTATGGTAGGTCCCATGGTTGAGCCCACCCACAATCCTCCAGCGAAATTGTGCTCCCAGATGAACCAGGCAACCTCTTGCCAGAATCCTCCGGCAATATTGTGGTCCCTAATGAACCAGGTAACCTCCTGCCAGAATATGCTTCCTCTGATGAGGAGATGGATGTTGAGGGAAAGGTTGATCTTCCTGGTGAGGAGGTTGAAATGGCTACATAATTGCTCAGTGATAGATGTACATAAATCTTTTTCAATGCATGTTACCTATGCCACAATTGAATGATCCAATGAAACCCAAACACCCGAATGTCAAATTCTCAGTGCCAAACCCTGAGTCCCGGGTGCCAGGTGCCGAGTCCCAAAATTCAGAACTCAGGATTTGACATTTGAGACGAACAACATCTCTCAGACAATGTTTAAATCAACCTACGTATATCTGTAAACATTTTACTAACCCACAAACCCCAAACCGAGATGTACCAACCCCCAAATCCTGAAACCCGAGACTGCTGGGTCTCGGGTTTTGGGGTTCGGGGGTCCTGGAACTCGGAACTTGGGAAATTTGGGGAGATCAATAAAATTTGATTTACAATCAAGTTTATTGACAAACACATTGACTTACCCATGTTTGAAATATATTTTGTTTACACATACTGAGTTCCAAGTTCCAGACCCCCAAACCCCCAAACCCGAGACTCAGCAGTCTCGGGGTTCGGGGGTCTGGAACTCGGAACTCGGTATGTGTAAACAAAATATATTTCAAACATGGGTAAGTCAATGTGTTTGTCAATAAACTTGATTGTAAATCAAATTTTATTGATCTCCCCAAATTTCCCAAGTTCCGAGTTCCAGGACCCCCGAACCCCAAAACCCGAGACCCAGCAGTCTCGGGTTTCAGGATTTGGGGGTTGGTACATCTCGGTTTGGGGTTTGGCACTGAAAATTTGACATATATATTTTTGTGAGTGTTTTGCTTCTGGTGTCCATGCTTATAAATAGGATATGTTGCACACCAGGGTTCAGGTGTGGGGTTTTTCCACTTCAGTCCTCGATTATTGGTCAATGCCACACATGGTCGATTCATGTTTTTGTGCTTAGGGGGTTTAGATTTGGTGGTCGACAGTAGGTATATGCACTCATAGTGTACATGTATCCTACATGTTTGATTCACTGGTGGCTACATCAGCTGTATGTCTTGATGGAACATATCTAGGCTCACCCATATATGTACCCATCTATGTACAATTCCCCCACGTCAGCCCACCCATCTATGCATTATCCCCCACCTTGGCCCACCCGTCTATGTAATACATCCTATGTTGGCCCACCCGTCTATATAATACATCCTCTGTCGGCCCACCTGTCTATATAATTATACCCCACCTCGGCCCACCTGTCTATGTAATAAATATTTTATCGCACCCTCGGCCCACCCGTATATTTGATATCGCTTTCATCGGCCCACCCGTATATGTAATACTTTTCACGTTGGCCCACTTGTATATGTAATACACCCCATGTCAGCCCACCCATATATGTAATACACCCCCGTCGGCCTGCCCGTCTATATAACAATATTTGCCTTACATCTCTCTTCAGCCCAGCTGTCTATAATATCCTACTCTACATATTACCCAGATGGGCCCACCCATCTCCATGAATGATCATATTCCCCCGGCCCATCCATCAACATCAAGGATATATATATCATTGGCATACATGGGCCCACCCGTCTCCATCGGAAATAATATGTGTCCCGGCCCATCCGTCATCATCGAGAATATACACAACATGGGCCCATGATCCACTGGCCCGTCTCATACAGGATATTATGGAGGTCGGGTGGCCCATATAATACGGAATTTGTCACTGAAGGGGCTCTTCCAATGACTTGGACTATTCCAACAACCCCATTTATTACGCTAACCTAGATGATTAAAGTCGGTGACTTTATGCCTAGTAAGGGGGTAATGTTACAATAACACTTTTCCTCTGCTTCTTTTCTTTCTTTGTCCATAACACACTTTCCATTTATGATCACTTACCTTTCTTGGATCCTGTACTTATATCTCACGACTATCTTGGTCCGTGCGCGCATATTGACTTATTTAAGCACGTGTATTAGCTATGTAGAACGTCACTTGAATCTTACTAGGTTTTACCCAGAACTTCCTTCGCTTAAGACCTCCAATCTTAAGTCGTCTGAACTAGCATTCTTAGCTGAAGCACTCCTTTGATTAAGTCTATACAGAACTCCTTCTTTTCTGAAGGACTTTACAAATCTCAACAGCCGAAAGACTCTGTCGAGTCTCTGTTGTTAGAACTATCCTAGTTCATAACACATATGATCATGATCGAGCCATTGATCATTGTCGACATCCATCCAGTCTTCAGGACTTAGTTGACGAGCATTACAGCTCATATCTCTGCCTTCTGGTGAGGAAGATGCATCAGGAGCCATGACATGTTGCCTTTTTTTCTTCCAGTGCATTTGCTTCTCCAGACGGCGCTGCTGTTTATAGATGTCAGCATCCAGGCTCTTACTGGCATCACACCAAGCCTCATGATTACTGAGGCTTTTCTGAGTTGTGAAAATCTTTGCACACCTGAGGCAGGTGAGGCCATCCATGGGATGCACACTCAGCCCAACATGAATACAAACTTTAGATCTTATATTGCATCCTAGATATAATAACAAATTCATAAGACTTAGTGGTAATATGTATTAGATCTAGATAATCCTGCTTTCTGCAACTCTTCTCCAAATGAGTCTACTAACTCCTGGTCTAAGTCATTGAAGTTGCCTGTGCCATTTTGCCACATGGCTCAGCTATCACCACCTGCATGGTATGTGAGCATCCTTAAGTTATGACAGATGCACCTATTCCAGTCTGTGGATGAAGCAATCAATGCTTCTGATCAAGCTGTCAGTTCATGATCATGATTGTCGACTCGGATATGACAAAGAGATTTTGACTTAGAGAAATTAGAATTGAGCAAGGTGGGTCATGTGATTTTGGAGATTGAAATTTGCCTTTGTTGATCAAATTCTGATCACATGACTTCTTCTACTGATATTATTGCATCACATCTCAAGCATGCCACACAAACATCGTTCCAGATCCCCCTCAGCTTCAGAGAGTGACACCAGCAGCAACTCTTCTATTTCCTCAATGGAACACTTGCAACCTCACCTTAAGAAGTCGTCTAAAAAATGTGGGCGCAAATCTGATAAAGGTGATCAAGAAGTCAAGTAAGTTTTCTATTCAAATTCCTTGTGCCGAGATCACTAATATAATCTATGATCAGGAAAGCTAAGATCTTGAAAGAGAACAACTCTGAATTCAAAGTTCAAGAGGAGTATCTTGTGGCAGCACGTGCCATGGCACATTGCACTGATCTGTTCTGCAATGTGGAGAAAATCCTAAGGGTAGGTCTACTACTACAGCAAGAGCAGGCCATGGAGAATGGAGAATTGGAAGAGTTGGAGGCCAAGCACAAATCCCATCAGAAAAGGCTTGCAAGTCTGTAAGTCTGAATTTTCATTTTGCAAAGTCTATACTAAGATGTCCGTTTTGTTTAGTTCAACCAATACCCTCAATCAGTACAAGCACAACTATCAGCAGTTGCTTCAACTGGCTCCGGGAGTCTGATCACTTATTGCTGATCGCATGAAGTCCAAGGAACTCATTCAGATCACATGAAAGGTGAGTATATGCTGCTTATATGTGCATATATTGTGTACTGATATACTATTTAATGACTGCTGTTATCAGTGGAACATGTTTGGATGATGCAACTTGCTTGAAGGCCCAAATTGGCCACTACGTGGCGCCTGAACCATTAAAAGAAGGTTTGAAGCCTACAATCTACAATGGCAGCTCACTGTCCAGGGCGCACATGGGCATCAATCACCCTGTGCTTGCTTCTTTTCTTGTCTGATATCAGCACTCACTGATTTCAACTGAGATTCCGCATTGTAAGTACTCGATTTATGACATATCCGATCATCTGATGTTCTTTGACTTAGGGCCTGAAAATGGATGGAGATCAGACATATCCATATGACCTCAATCGACTTTCCAGTGTTTCTGTGGGCTAGAAATCCTCCTGGCAGCAGGTACAACAAGGATGCCATACATGAGGGCCTGTTCCAGGGCTATCTCATTGAGTGTGTAAGTCTTTCAGTTGATTATATGCGTGTATCTTACTGATATTTTGTATTATGAGATAATGCATCATATTTTTACAGGTCCGTCCACTGCATTAGGTGATGACTCATGCTGTAGAGACTCATGCCTCTCATGGTGTGATATGGCACCTTTCACTAGGGAGTTCATTGCACGAACTTGCAGCACCACTCTGTGTGCTGTCCACAGCTATCCCTATATGAGGTGCAGCTTTCCCACGCAATGCACGCCATGCATGCACACTTCCCGCGCTTCGCGATGTATATGCGCCCGCGCTTTCCCATGCTTGAGCACCCTATAGCGCCAGCCATCCAGATGCATCCATCCACTGTCCACCAAGTTCTCTAGGGCGTATATTTCCATTTCTCTCATTTGCATATCATTCCACCTTTATTTTTATCATGGACCCTTACTTATATATATCTTTACATACTAGACCTTACTCGGTAGCACTTCAGTAGCACTTCGGCTCCGCATGACAGCGCTTAGGTACCGTATATAAGCACCAGCAATACATACCATGAGACCTTACCACTTAGACCACTTGACTTCCCACTGAACTTCCACCCACTATCTACCTAGCAGAACATAGTAGAAATCTATTTGTTTACATCTCGCACTCTCACATCTCTTATCTTGCATCATATCATCACTTAAGCTTAGTCTCTCTCATTTCCACATATCTGCACACACTTTCCCGCGCGTTCCCGCACCTTCGCATTGGCTGAACAGTAGCACCTTCAGCGCATATCACTAGATCCTTGCTGCACTCGCTTCCCCTTTAGGGTCGAACACACTTGTCTTCTCAAGTATAGCAGACTAGGCAACACGTGACCTTTCAACATTTATAGATACAGTCAGGAGCCTTGTTCGCGCCTCGCTGTGTTGTTGTTTCTACAGCGTCCCTGCATGACATGGCTACTGTTGAGGCAGAGCATATAGCATATGCTTGTGTTCAGGTGAGTTTTATTTTAATTGACGTACTTAACACAACTGACTTATTGTTTTCATATACTACTACTATTGCCAGGCATGCTTCGCCATCAGCAACAAGAACAAATGGTCTGAAGTGGATGGCAAATTCAACAATCAAGCATTCTACTACAACATCATCGACTTTATTCATGAGTGCGAGGATAGAGACTGGGCAGAGGGACTCCTCAAATGGTGGAACAGGTATGTTTTTCTCCTCTCTAATAATTTGCCTGGCTAATTGCTTCTGCCTTTAGGACATTATTTAAAAATGAGAACAGACGTGAAGGTGGACCGACCATATCCGACGACAATGGACCCGGAAATTTGACTGGCTTGTCCTCTGCTCCAGTAAATGGGCTGGCTAAAATGCGAGCACAGATGGCCGCTCGTGCCAGCACTGCCAAACAACTCGCAGCACCTGAAGCTACTCCGACTATCCCAACACCACCTCAAAGCTCTGTCACCCTGGAACCGGAACTCCTCCCACCACCAATTGCTTCTGTCACCCCAGAACCGGAACTCCCCTCACTGCCAATTGTTCAATCTCCAAGGCTCATGCAGACAGCCCCCATCCCACCAAAATCACCTGCACCGAGTGAACTCACGCCAGATGATGTTCCATCTGACAATAATGAAGACTTGGAAGATGTCAGTACCAACAAAAAGAGGAAAAAGAAGGCACCGAAAACCAGCTGGGGTAAGACTAAGCACCACACGACAGAGGAATCCAATGATGAGGACCAGGAACTGGCCAAGCCAACCAAAGGTTGCACCAAACACATAGCATGCAGGAAATAGATGGTATTGGTATGTTCATTTTGCCTTATTCTGACTATGTCGTCACTCGGTTTTCCTTGATCAGTTTTAGATTTTTCACTTTAATGATCGCTTGTTCGGACTCAGCAGCCACTTCTTGAATCACCACATTTTCACACTGGACTTTGCCTTGTTGCACTTGTATTCTCACACTGGGACTTTCAGCATTGTGCTCTTGTTACCTCTGACATTGCATTCCATGTTATCTCTGTCCAGCTTTGTCTATCGGGCAGCACAGAGGTCAATCCAACAGTGGTTGGGCTGGGGCTGAGTGTTAGCTCGGTTTGGATGCTGACGAGATTGCTGCCGGGTGGGTAGGAAACAAACTCGACAGCGGATTGTCAGATGACCATTATATGTGATAAGATAGGCTGCTAGATACAATGATAGGTATGTATGTATGTATGGATATTCGAGATATAATCCAATATGACATGAATATGATTATAGTTGCAATGATAATGGGAGTGGAGGGAGGGTGAAAATACGAGAAACGAGCGAGGAAACTGTAGGTACAAGCGAGTGGGATGTGTGATATGGAGAAGAAACAACAAAGAGAGAGGAGCTGAAAACTCTCGCACAGCTGGACGTGTGGTGCCGGTTCCTTCCGGGCACTCTGGAACCAGCACCTTTCACATTCCAGCTTCATCTATCAGGTGGCACAGAGGTCAATCCAACAGTGGTTGGGCTGGGGCCGAGCATTAGCTCAGTTTGGACGCTGACAAGATTGCCGCTTACCCATGCGCTGGTGAAACCAAACTGTGGCAGATCACGCAGCCAGCCCAATCACTGGTGAGACAGTGCTACGACAGGATGATGCTGAGGTGTTGAGAAGTGATTTGTTCAAAGGCACGGATGTACGTTTCATAGGCGAGCGAATGCCAGTGCCCTGCTAGATGCACTATTTCGGGATCTACCTTCTGTGCAAGGTAGAATGAGGCCCCTCCTATGCGAAACAAGTGCCCAAACGTGGTCCCCCACCCCCAAGCTGCAATTATGCAGTTTATGCGCTTGAGTGCACGCTGTTTTACCATAGGGTGGATGTCACCCAGTCTGTCTCACCATGAGAACAAAGGGTCCTCTTGGAGCACTGGTACTACTGATGCTAAGTTGTGTAGCACTGTAATAGGACAGAGTGTGCCCTGGGAAACTAGGAAGATTGATTGAATTTCTCCTGGGCAAGCTGTTTTAGCTGATGGCAGATCTAATCGAGCATATGCCTTCCCTACAAGGTCAACTTCCAGGAAAACATCCTTGCGAGTGATGTGTTTTGCTGGATCAAAGGCTGTCCATGATTTGACTGACATCTCACCGAAACACATCATACCAAAAAAGGCACAGCTTGCCATTGCCCAGATGCAAGCATCAAATGAGTCAGATAAGTTTAAGGTGGCTTTGAGTGCATGTAACATATTGATAGTGATTGGAGGATGGAGCGGCTTGCGTCGAGCACCAAGCAGGTTGTCTAAACTACATAGAGACCAATTTATTTGAGCATGTGCCCCACCAACCTATATCCTGCAGGTGCATGGAGCACAGAGGAATTTTGTTGGGAAGGATTGGAATCAAGTCTGAGATCCATTGGAGGTCTTTGATAACACCTTTTGGTGGGGAGAGCTTTGCACGAGGTGAGCGAAATATTGCTGCAAATGATGAAAGCCCCCTTAAGAAGGGACAAATGATGGGGAATATGCAGGAAACGTGCACAAGTTTTCCATGAAGGCTGTTTGCCTCTTTTTCAGAGAATTTGGTTGTGGTGTCTAGCCATGTTTTCACCAGAGCTTGAACTTTGGCAAGTTTCTCCTCCGGTAAGGCTACAGATTTTCTTTTGAGGTTCCAGTTGAATCCAATATAATGTTGCATGGAGGCAAAACAGCGGAATTTCTCGAGGCTCCATGGAACACCACAGTAAGCAGTGAGGGTGATGAAATCGGCTTCTGTCCAAGATTGATGCAGTAAATGGATAACAAGGAAGTTGTCCACCCATTTTTGGATCAGGTTGAAACCTGCCTTTCCACAGATAGCAACAAGCATGTCGGCAATAGATCCAAATACTCCAGCACTGGATGTTAAACCAAACATGAGAGCTCTGTCCACGTACACAATCCTGCGCCAGAATACACATAGAGTGTTTTGCTGGAGAGGGTGCATGGGAGTTATGCGATATGCTGCTGAGATATTGAATGTTGCTGCAACACAGCCCAGCGGAAGAGTGAGAATTAGTTCTGCTGTGCTGTTGAATGAGCCCCATACAGTGGGGAAGTCGTCTGAATTGATACCTGCATTTACTGAAGCAAAGGAAGGGTCGTTTCATGGGTATGAGAGGTCCTGTACCAAGCGGAATTTGCTGGAATGAGGCTTTGGGACTAACCCTAAGGGTGACGATTGAAAAGGTCCAATTGGGAGTTTGAGCTCGTGAGGGGTGTAACCTCGGGAATAATGACCAGTGGCTTGTTCACTGGCGATGTATGAGTCGATAAAGGAAGGGTCTAGCTGAGAAGATGTATGATTTTCAAAATAAACGAGTGTTTGGTGGGGTGCCTTGTACCCTAACATCAAAACTGTTATGAAGTCCTGCAAGTATGTGCAACCAGTCATCTAAGATATTATATTTATGTAGAAGTTCCTCGACCCAATCCACAATGAGTGGAGTTATCACTAAGTGGGGGTCAGGCTCACTGGGTGCAGCTGCCGGCTCCATGACCAGCCTCTCCACAGATGCTGCATCCATGGAAGTTGGTGCAGTTGGCTCCAAATGAGCAGGCAGAAGAGCGGGTCCAATTGAGGCAGTAGTGCTTTCTGTTGGCTGCTGTGAGAGTGTGTCTGCTCTTTGCTGTGGTTGTAATTGGTGTCACGGTTTTGCCTGCAGAGGTAGATTCGGCACTGCAGTCACCTGGCAAATGTCCAGAGTGCCCACATCGAAAGCAATGCACTCGTGCTTTCTTGCATGGAGATTGCATAGCTCCGTATGATGTGGTATTGGCTGAGTGGCTAGGGATACACATGCAGCAACCTGAGTTGCTATGAGCGTGAGGGCATTGATGTCCAGACCTGTCAGGCCATGGGCTGGGTTCTGTGCGGCCAGCTCTCGCTGTGCAATATCATATTCTTGCGTGATTTCCCATCCATGGGAGGATGTGAGTTCAGAAACAATCTTATGATGGGATATGAAGGCTGCCCCATGGTTGGCGCCATGGTAAAAGGTGATACGCTCTTCCACAGCTCTGGATGCAGTCAACCAATCATGAAATTTAATTGTTTGTTCTTTGCTACAATCTAAACCTTTGGCTACTATGTTGCCTTGGGTATTGAAGGAAAATGCCTCGTCGCCGTTGCGAGCAGCATGAAGGCATGCTGCAGGGGTAATCACTAGGTATGGCACATATTTGTATTGCCTTAAGGCATCCTCTACCTTTGGAGGGACGACTGTAATGTGAAGATCTATGTGAGCAATGGAGCTCTCAATGGTGTGGAGGGAAACGAAGCAGTTGATATATATAAATTAAGGCTTGCTTCCAAAGAGAAGCATAGAGCCACGACAGAGGATTTGACCCAACAAGGTGCACAATGATGTAATGATAACAATGAAATATTGTAGGGGAGAACTTACTGGCATCAAGTGGGTTAGCTTTGAAGCCAGGAACCAATTCTGGCAATGCGGGCTTCTTTGGTTCATTGTGCATAGCAGCAGCAGCCTCATGAGCTCTATCAACTGCAGCTGGGTCTGCAAATAAGACAGGAATACGAATAAGAGGGGCATTGGCCGGTGGGTGGGCACCATTGGCCTCCTCCTCTTCTAACTCCAGAAGCCTGGCTCGTAGGGCTGCGCGCTTAGTTGTACGTCTCTGCATAGCTGGGTCTGGTTGGACTATAGCTGGCCCCACTAGTGGGGATGCTGTGCCAGTGGATGCATTAGGTGCGGGCAGATTAGCTGCTGAATTAGACGATCTGGCAGGTGTAGTGGATGAATGTCCAGATTGTACGGAAGGTCTTCTTTGCAGTGCTGGGTGGGAGGATGATCCACTAGGTGCTGGGTTACCAGTGGGAGGCAAATTTGGGTGGGTAGATGCGGTTCCCAGTGAAGGTACAACAATTCAGATGGTGAGTCTGAACAATGTGTTGGGTCTTGCAGAACCTAGCTGCTATTTGACCCTAAAGGGTTTCTGGACTAGGCTTAAGGCTCTGAGGAGAGGAAATATCATAGAAAACTGCTGAGCACTCAGACTCATACTGGTAACTGGTGAAAAGATTGCTTGATTATGTAAGCTACAAAAGTGCCAACATAAGGTAAGGTAAAAACAGTCTCTACCAGCCCAGCCAGAAATGAATCCCTACACCGGCCTTTGAGTTGATGGAGGCAAGAGTAGGATGGGTGGTTGCATAGGCCTATTAGTGGTGGATGTCTGGTTGCTCTGTGAAGTAGAGCTGGATGAGGTTGCTTGAGGGTTGCTGTTCCCTGGGAGATTAAGGCCTAAATGCTGGTGTGTCATTTGAAATATTAGAGCGAAGTATTTAATAATCGAAAATATGAGAAACAAGCAAGGAAACTATAGGTACGAGCGAGTGGGATGTGTGATACGGAGCAGAAACAACAAAGAGAGAGGAGCCAAAAACTCTCGCTCAGCTGGACATGTGGTGCCGGTTCCTTCTGGGCACTCTGGAACCGGCGCCTTTCACATGATTCTCTCATTCAGTGATACCCTGCTAGTGCAGCAGGTTCCTTATATTGTAGCACCTTACAATATATTGTACTCTCATGATGATAATCAATATCTGAATAATCTAATTGAGATAATAATATATTTGCCTGGAACACGTTGCAGAGACTCATGCCTCTCATTGCTTGATATGGCAGTTTTCACTAGGAGGTAGATTGCACAAACTTGCAGCATCATTCTGTGTGCTATCTGCAGCTATCCCTATATGAGGCGCAGCTTTCCCATGCAATGTGTGCCATGTGCTGTAGAGACTCGCACGTCTCAATGCCGAGTATGCGGCCCTTACCCATACATTCCTATATGATCCAGCTCTAATCCAAAGGGCCAGTCTCGCGTGCACTCGCGCGCCTTAGGTACACTTGCACGCACTCAGGCGTGCCTTACCTGCGCTCGCGCTACACGCAATTCGTGCGCCTCCTCCTGGGTCTTCGCGCTACTGTCCGTCCATTCGTCCCATGTCCTTACTGATTTGCTGGTGCATTATTTCTATCTCATTCATTGAACTAATGAAATCTTCGGTCTGATGTCCGCACTACATATAGAAAGTCTATTTAAACTTAGTTATAATTAGAGTTGATATGGTTACTCGGTTCGGAAGTGTGCCGCATAGCGGAATCTCCCTTCTTAAATACAGAGGGATTCTTTTTGGTTCTGGTACTTACTTTCTCCTTATCTCTGGGTACTGAAAAGTGTATAGATCATCTCCCTGCTTGAAATCAGATCATATCCTTCTATCAACTATCATCTGAGCATCCATTCCTCATTAAGGATCTTTTCCCTGAACACTCTTAGCGCGCCATCGCTTCGCGTGCACGCATTCTTGAACCTCCCGCTCATGCGCGCATCACGTGCGCCTTCGCCTCGCTTACGCGTGTGTTACCTTCTTGTGCCTGTTAGCGCCCGCCTAGCTCATAGAGTTTCCCTCCATTTTTATTCTGAGGAACTTCTCTCAGTGGTTGTCCTTTGGGTCAAGTCGTTGTCTCGTATCCTGGTCTTGCTGTAGAGCACCCATTAGTTTTAAGTGTCTTCACCTATAGCCAAGATTCCTCTTCTACAGCGCGCACACTTCTCGCGCTTCACGATGTATATGTGCACGCGCTTTCCCACGCTTGATTGCCCTATAGCGCCAGCCATCCTGAAGCATCCATCCACTGTCCACCGAGCTCTCTAGTGCGTGTATTTCCGTTTCCCTTATTTGCATATCATTCCATCTTTATTTTTATCATGAACCCTTATCTATGCATATTGATATTATGTGTCCAATCAAAGTAAGAAGAGGAGTTGAAATACTGGTATCTGATATATGGTGCGGTTTGAGAATGAGATGTTAATGAAAGGTATTGATTGTTTGGGCGAAAGCCCGCAGGGCTTTCCGGTGAAGGTACAACAATTCAGATGGTGAGTCTGAACAATGTTGGGTCTTGCAGAACCTAGCTGCTATTCGACCCTAAAGGGTTTCTGGACCAGGCTCAAGGCTCAGAGTAGAGGAAATATCATAAAAACTTGCTGATCTCTCAGACTCATACTGGTAACTGGTGAAAAGATTGATTGATTATGTAAGCTACAAAAGTGCCAACATAAGGTAAGGTAAAACAGTCTCTACAAGCCCAACCAGAAATGAATCCCTACACCGGACCAAAACAACAGGCTCAAACCTGGGAGAAAAGATGAGCTGTGAATCCCAAGAGATTAGGAGTTCGACGACGCAAACAGCGAAGCTTATGGCCCAATGGTTAAGGAGGTGGACTTACTCCAAGTTTCTGAGATCATCTCACTGGGGGCATCATGATGCGCGTGAATGGTTCGAGAGAAGGGTTTGCTTGAATATAGGGCGCTAACACTTTGGCATGGTCTCAAAGGTATCGCATGAATGCGTCACTTGACCAATGGCCCATGGTTTTGACTACCTCGAATGGAACTCCCCGGAGGAGGTACTCTAGAGTACCTCCTATGTGAATACTGTGTCCTTTGAGATTAGGGAGGTTGGCGACTGCGGAAATGGACAATATGTGTTTGGTGAGCTCTGTTTTGGACAACGTGCGTTTCCCTTTCTCAGGATGGTTCCAGCTGAAAAGGTGATCTGAGTCTTGTGCGGGATTGATGGCCAAGTGATTCCTCAACGCTTCCTTTGGGTCTGATAGACCCTCCTGCTCTGCCCAGTAAGCATCTTCTCCTTCTTTTGGAGCTGATTTCGTGCTGGGTAAATGGAATTTAGTTATGGCAAGACCGTTCCTGTCTATTCCTTCTGAAACATCTCCTCGAGTGATGTGCTTTCGTGGATTGAAGTCTTTCATTGCCAAGACGGTAAATTCTCCTAGGTGAGCAACTGAATAAAATGATGTAGTTATGCAGGTGAATATGGCAGTGTCTTTGGGATCTTCAAGATTTAGATGATTACAAATTTCGATTATTATGGCGGGGGTGAAAGGAGAGCACTTAGCGTGCTTAGATGCAGGTGGGGCAAATTTCGCGGCTCCATCTAAAATGGACTTAAGTTCTCCTGCTGGTATGAGCCAAGGGTGACCGTGCAGTATATGCCAAGCTTTAAGTCCTGCTGCGTAGTTTGCGAGTGTGGAACTGGAATATGATCCTGCACAGCTGGATAGGAATGCAAGCAGTAGGGGGCAGGAGATGGGGCATCTTTGACTCTCTGTGATTTGCTGCGTGTCGCAGTACACATGGAATACTAACAGTCTGGTGCCATATGTTTCTTTTGTGGAGGCAGCCCATGATGAGCCCATGACTTCTAGTACCCGATCCAGCTGTGAGTCTGATATTGAGAACTTGCGAGGGTCGTTGGAGATTACCGTTCTGCGAGTGTCTTTGCAGAACGGTTTCCAGTAGCTTAACCTATCCCTAGCTAAACAATGGGGGCGGAGAGGTGAGGGAGTGGGAGTCAGATTGGTTCTATAAGGTTGTGGATTTGAAGGAGTGTCAGTGGTGATACTGGGTAGAATTACATCGAAACCTTGGCGCTCAACAGCTTGGGTCCCCGTGGATTTGGAGAGTGTCGAGGAGGATTTGGTCTTCTTCTTGTCTGGATGCTTGTAGGCGCGCTGCACCTTGCTGTCTAAGCAAGGCTCTATTGATAATTTTGGTGGCAGGAGGGGGGTAGCGCCCGTTGTGCAGTAGGCGGAGTTCTGCAGCTGTTGGGGGTTCAGTTGCATTGACGATGAATTGTCTAAGGATGGGAGGAATGACGATTGGAGGGAGTAGAAGCTCTCTGGACGGGTAGATTCCCCTGGAGGGACCATCGGCTGGGTTCTGCTCGCTCTTGATGTAGACAGTGCAGATTGCGAGATGTTGGGGTAAGCATTGGACGAGCTCATGTACTCGATGGAAAACTGTGTTGACTTCTCGGTTTCGGTGCCGTCCTTTCCACCATCCTTCGACAACTCCGGTGTTGTCGCCGTATACAGTGAGTGCATTGCCCAGGTTAGGAAAAGTGGTGAGGGTTCTAATGAGCAATTCAAAGCCAATGGCTTCTGCCCATCCAATGTCATGCTTGCCATTGAGAGTCTGCCAACCGGGAACGAGTCTCCAAGCTCTCCACCGATTTCCAATGACGATACCTATGCCTATGCTTGAGCTGGCATCCGAGAAGGCTTGTGGGTCCACGTAAGAGGCTGGGGGGTATATAGGCCAGGAGACACCTCCG
The DNA here is from genome assembly GCF_016647785.1 of Suillus fuscotomentosus. Classification (NCBI taxonomy): domain Eukaryota; kingdom Fungi; phylum Basidiomycota; class Agaricomycetes; order Boletales; family Suillaceae; genus Suillus; species Suillus fuscotomentosus. The sequence continues at coordinate 502,206 of NW_024539536.1, forward strand.
CTTTGCAACGTGTCTGACCACCAATCGAGATCATCTTCGATGTTCTTGATGGGGTGGTGCAGCAAGTGAGGCTTCTTTCTGCAAATACTCAGCATAGTTTCCAGTGATGTGAGGTAAGCGCGCCCTTTCCTCAAGACTTGGCATGCATGCAGCAACTTTCTGTAGAGCTCTCGCACGTCTTGCAGAACGTGAACTGTTCTTCAGCCCCACTTGTGGATGGCCAGTAGGTACTTACTGACTTTTGACGGGCTCAGAGCGACCATGCGATTGGCCACATCCCACACGAAACCTATACAGATGGTTGAGGTCGCGAATGGTTGGTCCTTTTCCTTTTCCCATCTGATGCCGAGATTGGAGGAGAGACTGTCGATGTCCTCAAGGCAATAACCGAATAGTTTGTCGTGTTCTGATCTGGGGGATTGTTCTGATAGGTCTTTGAGGGGCCATGCGCAGTCCTCACTAAATTCCTTGATTGAATTGTCGTCGAACACGCGTCCTCCAAACCAGATTCTGCTGCCTGATTGGTGCATGCCTCTCTCTGCGAGGTCTTTGTGCCATTGGGCGTGTTGCCTATTGTAGTCATTTAGATATTCTTTTCTAATATGTACAAATATATGGTCATCGACCCATTTGTCTAATGGGCTGATTCCGTGGTGTCTGAGAATCTCGGCACCTGCATCTGCTACGTGGCCATATGCTCCTGCAGATGGGGTGGCTCCAAATGCCATGCACATGTCTACGCACAGCTCGGTGCTCGACATACGAACTACTCCTGCCGGCCATTGGGAGGGGTGAAGGGGAAGAGTTCGGTAGGCTTCTGCAACATCTTCTGAACCTATCGGCAGTCTCGACATTAGAAGGTATATGACTGAGAATTTGCCCCAGGTAGTGGGAAAATGATTAGCATTGATGTGAGAATTAATTGATGGATTAGGGTATGTGGGATCGGTGTCATGTGGAAAGGAGAAGTTCTGGACCAGTCTGAATTTTCCGGGTTTTCCGGGTTTAGGTATTATGGACAAGGGCGATGATTGGAAGGGACCTATGGTACGTTCGAGCTCTAGAGGGGAAAAAGAGCCTATATATCTTCCTTTGTGCAATTCTTTCTGGATGATGGAATCAAATTCTGTGCAATACTTGTTAACTGAGTCCTTATTTGGTGGGCTTTGTATATGCATTATTAAAGGGAAGTTTAATTTAAATCCTGATCTGAAGCCTTCCGGAACTTTCACAAATCGATCCAACGCATCGGCATTACATAACTCATGTTCCCAAACATCTGCGATGTAGGGGGTGAGAGGATTAGTTCTTCTGTGCTCGAGGGCAGCATTGGGCTCCATGGTCTGACGCGCCGCATCCTGAGCACAGATGCCTGTTACTGTGCTGGTTGCTGGTGCAACCTTCCTCTCTTTGCCATGAAGTACATAGCTGGCGCCCATTCTTGGACCACAGTGCTTTGTGGATGCGTTCTGAGAATGTGTCAAAGAGGTTATCCCATGTCTTGGTGGCGTTACATTCCACTGTGCAGTGGGAGTTACGTCCGAGACAGACAGCACAGCATGGGAGAGGACCGGAAGGATCGGCTTGGTCTCGAAAGGAGCGTGCTTTCTTTTTGTAGTCATTGCTCTCAGTGTTTGGAGATGCCGCTCTTTCCTGGACGTTGCCTGGACGGGCAGTAGGTGCCTGCGTGTTGTGACTGGTATAGGTATTGTTAGCAGCGGCAGCCTGGTGTGCGTGCAAGTGGGAGGTTTTGGTGACGTGATGTCAGTGGTGGTGGTGTTGGTGCATGATGACGGTGACACGATGTCAATGGAGGTGGTAGAAAGGAGCGTGATGTCCAAGTGATGGTTTTATGGCAATTGGAGCCGGTCAACGCGTGATGGTCAAGGGAAACGAGTGTTTCGTTGATCGAGCGTGATGTTGATATGATTGAGAATACGAAAGACACGCGCGATGCATGTGATTCATGTAAAGAGGAAACGAAAGGGGAGAGTTCCGGTCAGGTTTGTAAGTAGAATTCACAATGAATGTACCTGTTTGAGTGCAGCGAGTGCTAAGTCACGATCTTCATTGAAAATCTCTTCTCCAGCCTCCATGATTAGATCCTGGTTAAGTTCTGCTATGCTCCAACCGAAGGGGCCACCTGCTGTAAAGTGCCATAGTCTCCGTTGCTGGCTTTGATATAGTAGTAGCGCACGTTGCTTTAAGGTGTTGAAAGTGTGTCTCCAACGATGGTTCTGGAGAGCGGTCCAGAATTGGATATGCATGTTGATTCTATCTTCCGGCCATTCATGTTGCTTCATGGCTGTAATCATACACGGGGTGGCTTCGTTGAAATGCTCCCAGGACAGATTCTTGTCTTTAGTGATGACAGCTTTGGGGTCGCGCATTTCATCAGCATTAATCCACGTTTGTAGTCCATCAGTGTTTGTTGTTAGCATTAAACCTGGTGATTCAGTGGAGAGTAGACTCTTCTTGGCGTCTTTCAGACCTTTGTTAGTGAAATAGTAGAGTTCGCAATACTCTCCTGCTTTCAACTTCCGCACAGCGTAGTGGGATGGGATAACAACTGGTATGGAGGGAACTTTGGAGTTGCCGACAGGAATGAACTTAGATTTGTTCTTCTTCTGTTCCTCTTTGCGAGCTGCTTCTTGTTTGTCAGTGATGGCTTGTTGGTGGTCTCGTTCTTCTTCTATTGCTAACCGTCAAGCTTCTTCAGCGTCTCTAGCAGCTTCTTCAAGTTGCTCTGCCCAGAGCTCTCTAGCTGTATTGTTGTTTAGTGTCCATAAGGTTGCTAGAAGTTCTGCAGCTTGGACATCGTCGCCAATACCATTGGCGATGAGCCGAGCCCTGGCTGTTGCATGATCTGCTATTCTAAAATCTGGCAATATTGCGTCATTTGGGTTGTCTAATAATGGGGCCATTTTGAAAGAGTATGAGCAGAAAACGATAGAGTTAGGACTAGAGATTGTCCACGACATTGAGAAGCTGATGTGGTTTGAGAAGAAGGTTGCTGTGCCACAATGTTTTCTCACACATAGACTATATTCTATGTTAGCCTCGTGCCTCGGCTAGCTTAGAATTTGACTTATATATATCTTTACATACTAGACCTTACTCAGTAGCACTTTGGCTCCGCATGACAGCGCTTAGGTACTGTATATAAGCGCCAGCAGTACATACCACCTTACTGGACCTCTCACTTTACCTTACCATTTAGACCACTTGACTTCCCACTGAACTTCCACCCACTATTGACCTAGCAGAACATAGTAGAAATCTATTTGTTTACATCTCGCACTCTCACATCTCTTATCTTGCATCATATCATCACTTAAGCTTAGTCTCTCTCATTTCCGCATACATGCGCACACTTTCCTGCGCGTTCCCACGCCTTCATGCCTTGCGCACACCTGCACTTTCTTGTGCTTCGCTTTAGCACATACTTCTAGATCTTTGCTGTACTTGCTTCTCCTTTAGGGTCGAATGAACTTGTTGTCACAAGTATAGCAGACTAGGCAACATGCGACCCTACAACAATTATAGATACAGTCAGGAGCCTTGTTCGCGCCTTGCAGTATTGTTGTTTCTACAATGTCATACATGCTCTGTCCATTGGACATTTCAGGTTCCAAATCTGCTCAGACATACTAAACCCTAACCCTGATATTATTGACAGTATTGATACCATATATATATCTATGTATTGTTAGGTCTAGTATGAGCAATTTTTGTGATGTGCAATACCACATCAAGAAAATGTCAACTTACTTAATCCGCTGTAGAAGAGGATTCGATAGTGGTATTATAGAGTGGTATGAGATAAACTCAAGTAGTCCTTGATGAGCGAGATATATGTTGACCCAAGGGGATTGCTACTGAGAGAGGTTCCTCTAAGTGTATATGTGGAGGGAACACTGGACCAGGTGCTTGGTCAAGCCTGGTAAGGCACACGACAATGAGCAAAGCACTAGTGAGTGAAAGCGACGTGAAGTGTTACGCACTCAAATAGATCTGTTATGCGGAGCCCTAAGAGGGGCGTCGTCCACTAATGTTCATGACATAACCGGAAGGGTCCGGTGTAGTGACTGAGACTGGCGACGTCGAGTCGGCAGATATCAGAGACGCGCGTGTCACGTGACTTCTAAGACGGATGTCTTCAAAGTCACTGACGTTCTCAAAGTAAGGACAGTCTTGTCCGAACGATGAGGTAGTTGATCGAGGTAGACTTAGGCGCGATGAGCACCTAAGAAAAGATACTAGAGACTGAAGCTGAGGGGGCTTCAGAGGGAAGTATGTTCGAGGGAAGATTGAGTAGATTCAAGTTAGGGAATCTAGTACAGAGTGACCGACTACTTATACTAAGTGGAAAGGGTTAAGGGCAAGGCTACCGTACTGTAGGTAAGGGCAAAGGGGAAACAGAAAGGGTATAGGTACGCTGGTAGCAGAGCCTGATTAGTGATGTGAGGTCGAATGCGGAATGAGACCGAGAAACGTTGGAACGAGCCAACGGTAAATGATACAATGTGCAGCATGCACGAGTCAAAGGAAAGATAAGACAAGATAAGGAAAGCCACATTGGTGGCACAAGTCAGAACGAGTCATAGCCTGAAGGCACGTGCGCACGTTGGTGCGATAGGAGGGGGACGAGGGACGGGAACGGTCCCGAGGATCCGGTCAACGGATAGTCGGTAGAGAAGTACGAGCCGGAGGCATACGAGGGCGAGGACGAAGGGGAAAAATGATAGGGGGGCCATGTAACCGATGTTACTTGTAACATGAAGTGCTGATGAGCAACAATGGGCGGTGATAAGCGACAGTGCGCGACTTATAATGGAAGCGCATGCTGAGTGGTGTGCATGTGGGTGGTGGAGCATAGCGACTCTTTAACGAGTCAGAAAACTAATTTGGCAGAGTTTCTAGTAGTGTATGGCAGCAGCGCTCGTATTGTACTTAGATACTCAAGAGATATGAGGGAGAACTTAGGCTTAGAGTCCAATAATGTGCAGGCAGAAAGATGATCATTATACAGTTTAGACGCACGTATATATACTAAGTAATACTAAGCGCTGTCAGGCACTAAAGCGAACCGAGAAGTGAAGCAGATATGAGATAATATGTAATGTAAAGGTCCATGATGGAAAATATACAAGATATGGCCATAAGTGCTGGAGATATGTCAGAATAAATGGAAATAGGATGGGAATACGCACTGACGAACTGAATGGACATGGAATGGATGGATGGAGGATGAGCAACAGAACCAAGGATGCGCATGCTGATGCACAACCGAAGCGCTCATGCATGTGAGTGGTTGATGAAGTGCATGAGTGCACTGGGTGAGATATGAGTCACACTATATTGGGAAGTGATAGAGACATTGGGAATTTAGTTCCCTGCAAGCCCACAGAGATATTAGTCTCTACATTGGGTTTCACATTGGACTATCAGATATTGCACACACTCATCCTACCTATGTCCAGTCTCATTCTGCTAGCTTCACTAGGTGTGTAGTTACTTGTTTTCACATCCCTAACATTTTGGACTGCGTTATTACATGTATTCTCATGGTCTGCAGTACATCATGTCTTATTACATAAGACATCAGATCTGAAATATTGTGCTACTACTTTCACCTATAGGGTTCTGGATTTCTACATATCTACATAAATATTAGACTCCCCATAGCATCATCATAATCTGAGCAAAGGAGAGTCGTTCTCCAATGCTTAGGGGTCAAACCCAATATTTTGTAGTAGTTATTATTGTGAATATCATTGTTCCTTCACCATCTGTATCTGTCATTGTTATTATCACACACACCACTCGCTTTTCTGATGCTCACTATCGCATTACTATCAGTTTCTGATAACCTGAACCCGAATCCAATGAACCCGAAAACATCGGACCCGACACTTTTGCATCAGACATTGTAATTATACCTTCGGACATTGTTTCCCGTGCTCGGAATATTGACCCCACATCACTCATTGACCCCCAAAACTATTCCCAGACCGCAGACTGCTGGGTCGAACACACTTGTCTCACCAAGTATAGCAGACTAGGCAGTGCAAGACCACAACATAAAGATATCAGTTTGGAGCCATCTTTTTATAGCCCCACTCTGTGTTGTATTCCTACATCACGCATACCTTGTCTGCTATTTTCCTGCACTTAGTACACTCTCAGATTGCACACATCCATCATCTTTCTAGTAGCAATTCCCTTTAGGGTCAAACATGTCCTTGCTACTCAGCAGGACTGTTGTCACCACAGTGCACTCATGTCTCAGCATACTATCATCTTGACCCTGATTGTGTCTATACTGCAAAGGCTTTACTGGTCAACCACATCTACCATTATGAACAGCATTTCAATGTAGGTGATTATGTTTTCTATTATACATCTTGATTTGCTCAGTGCCATGCACACTCTCCAGGAGATGAATGACCCCATCCCACAGCCAAAAAAGCTGTACTTTGCTAATATCTTACCATATCTAATCAAGGGGTGCTATTTCAATGGGCTAAAGTCAGTCAGCATCAAATTTTCAGACCATTTCAAGGAGATTATGAAGAACAAGACCCAGCAGCCCAAGGTTACAATTCCAATGGTTGCTTTAACCAGTACCTTAGTATATTTATTGATATCCTCTAAGTTTGAGCACATGGACTAACAATGAGTGCATAGGTGTATGCCACTCTCTTCTGGAAGGCTAATGAATCCCCGTCAAAATTCAATTTCACTGGCAATCTATTCAGTGAGGTCTATTTTTTCCATGTGAAATTTCTCGAGGACATGAAGGTGACTACACCATCACTGCAGGCATTGACTCATTTTCCTTCACCAAACATCCAAAAAAAATTGAATTAGAAGATAGAAATTTCCTTGTATTTTACCCATCAAAACATTGAAAAAATGTAATCAATGTATCAAAGATTTTCTGTATGTAGGACATGATCCAAAAATTAGTCATGTTCCTTCAAGAAAGACATTACATTTTTCATTCATCATCTTTCAAATAACAACTTACAATCATGTTAAATTTTTTGTCTGTGTTTTTCAAATGTTTTGTGTGTCAATAGTCAAAATTATTTCATCCAGTTCACTCCATGTTTGATCCAAGAACATTAATAAAAAATATAATAGATCATATAATCCATTCAACCAATGTTTTGTCTCAGAAAAATGAAGAAAGTTTCAAAAGTTCCTTTGTATATTTGTTAATAGGACATTTGTGAAACATTTTTTATGTTCTGTAAAAATAAATAAATGATAATTCCAGGATATTCCCCCTGAGCAACATTCAATTAACATTTACTATGTTCTGTGGACAAAAAAATAAAATGTGTGCAGCTTGTTCCTCCTCAGAACATGCACAAATAACTTGTTTTGTTCTGTTCTGCATAACCAGATAACATTAATATGTCTTATTTACATAGTGCTAACACAGAAGACAATGAAGAGGATGATATCATTTAGATCTGTAGCATATATTTGGTAGCTACAGGAATGTATCAAACCAGCAAATTTATGAATGCGCCCAACCATAATACTATATCGCCTTAGACGTATTGTCACATCTTGCCTTAGTCATGTCCATCTTGTTGACAGCAATGATGAGCTGACGGATGCCGAGGGTGAACATCAAGAGGTCATGCTGACGGGTCTGACCGACCTGTGCAGACAGCAATGATTAATGGATGCCTATATTACATCAGTTTCACTGATGACTATAGCCGGGAGATGAAGATAATGTTTTTGAAGAAGAAGAGTGAAGCACTCACTGCATTCAAGCAATACAAAGCTTATGTCAGCAGACAATGTGGAGTGCACCTGCACAAAGTTTGATCTGATCGTGGAGGAGAATATATGAGCAATAAATTTGATAAGTACTTGAAGAAGCAAGGAGTAACAAGAGAACTCACAGTGCACGACTCTCCACAGCAGAATGGCGTAGCTGAACGTCTAAATCAGACATTGGTCAAACATGCACGGGCTATGTTACTGGCAAAAGAATTACCAAAATTCCTATGGGCTGAAGCCATCAATTACACCACTTACTTTCAAAGGCCATCCCAGGACAGACATTGTTTGAACTGATGCATAAGTCTAAATCAAATTTAGCTGCAGCGCATGAATTCAGACAATGAATGTATGTCCACATACCAGATAACAGAAAGTTAGAAGCCAAGGCAGAAGAGGCCTTATTTGTTGGAGTCAATGAAGAAAGCAAGGGATACCAAGTGTATTGGCTGGGAAAGTGACAAGTTTCTATTGAGAGAAACATTAGTTTTGTGCCAGAAAAGATCAATATCAATGACAACGTACTGGATGAGGGGGAGTCTAGGCTAACACCTCCCAAAAACAATGTTCAAAATAGTGTCCAGAATATACTGGTACACATGCAACCTCCAACAATGTCCCAAGTCCCCCAAACGCCAAGCCAACCTCCCAAAATGCCACCCCAGAGTATACAGAGACTGCCAGATCCAATAACGCCCAAACCCACAAGAGTATGACCCCCTGCGGAATACTACAAAGCATTGAATGAAGGAGAAAGAGCAACCATAGCAATGGAAGACTCACTGGATGACACTCAATCAAATTCTTTTCCATATATGGCCATGGCAGCTACAGAAAAATAACCAACACTTAGAGAAGCATTAAATGGTCCAGACACAGAGGAATGGCAAGAAGCCATGGACTATGAAATCGGTCAATTAGAGAAACTAGGAACATAAGAAATTATAGACCCACCTAGAGATGCAGACATTATACCATGCCACTTCATACTGGCAACCAAGTGAGGTCCAAATGGAGAGAAGATAAAACTCCGGGCACATCTAGTAGCAAACGGTCAGCGACAGGAATACGGAATAGACTATCAAGAAACCTTCGCACCCACATCCAATATGACGACCATACACACAGTCTCATCGATGGCTGCAGGAAACAATTGGAAAATGCATCAAGTAGACATAAAAAGTGCTTACCTAAATGCTACACTCAAGGACGACATGTATATGTGGGCACCATCCAGATACTTGAAGAAAGGAGACAAGGGAAAGGTCTTGAAGCTGTTGAGAAGCTTGTATGGCCTAAAGCAAGCCAGGTTTGAGTGGTCCAAGGAGCTAGAAGAATTCTTCCTCAAAGCTGGGTATACACGCTCGCAAGTCGATCGAGCAGTGTACTATTGGAGGGAGCAGGACAAGCACACCATCGTAATGGTATCAGTTGACAACATGGCCATAATGTCGAAGCATCTAGAAAATATACAGAAGTTCAAAGATCAGTTGTGCCAAAAGTTCAAGATTACAAATCTGGGAGAGCTTACCTGGTTGTTAGGTCTCAAGATAGAGAGACCGAAGCGCACGAACAGTAACACTATCGCAAGAAGTGTATGTTGACACCATTGTCAAATGCTTCCACCTAGAAGACACAAAGCCAGTGCACATTCCCATGGAGACTGGAATACAGCTGATGAAAGAACAGTCAGACCATTTGCCAGGCACCAAATCTGAAATATCTGAACAACATGTACCATACCAGAGAGCGATTGGATCGCTAATGTATGCAGCAACTTGTACTAGACCAGACATAGCACTAGCAGTGTTGGTACTGTCGCAATTCATGCAAGAACCAGTGAAGTCACACTGGGAGGCAGCAAAATGTGTCATCTGTTACCTGAAGGCAACAAAGAAAGCAAAGCTTACCTTTGTCGGAAATTTGCAAAACCTATTTCAATGCTCCATTGTTGAAATGTCATTGAAATTCCCATTGGTATGATAATGTAAGGTTATTCACTGAGTTTCAATGCATTGTCAGCTGATTGCAAGGCATCGTTCCTGGTATTTGTGCTCTCACCACCTGTATCCCTCGATTTCTTTGTGCATATCAACTCTGTAGATACCTCATATATATCTGTCAACACTATGGGCTCTGACCGGCCAAAATTCTGGAGGAACACCAGCAAGCAGGCACATGATGAATATGTCGCGGAATCAATCAGGCAGCGAAAAGGTGTGTTTTGAGTTGCTCTCATCACCTTCCCATCTGATTCAGAATATAGCTGCAGCAAATAATCCTGTTGGTCCTGGATGCAGGACTGTCAATGCAGCAGCTGCAGAACCAAACATCAACATGCTTCCAAATCACACACAAGGTAAGTTTTGTCCTTTGTGTCATATACTATTGCATCTATTTCACTTATCCGTTTATTAATCAGTCGCAACAGGCTTGTCTTTGACAAGTTCTCATGGCGTCAATCATCTGGACTTTATTTTCGGTGAGTTCTGACATGATTCCTTTGACTTTTCTTAATCGTGTATCGTTAATGTGAATGTTAGACGATCCACCATTTTCCCCTGGTGATGATGGAGACCTTGAATATTGTGAATTCCAGGTCGATGATATCAAAGTCGAACATCACCCCAATAGCGGGATCCCAACAAAAGTTCACATGTTCAGTGATTTCAAGTGCCATCCAGCCCATTACTCCTCATGGTCCGCTCCTGAACCTGATGCCCAACCTTGGCATCCCTTCAAGTCTTGTTTGGAATTTGATATTGCTGAAATCGCCCTTGAAGCAGCCCTCAATAATGCTCAGACTGATCATCTCCTTGACATCTGCCACTGTTGTGTGCGGCAGTCAGAGAAATTCACTTTCCAGAACCATAAGGATGTCTGTGCTAAGTGGGATGCGGCCTCTCAGCGTGTAACAGGGATTGTCTCATTGCTTGCTGTATGATTCTCATCGGACTAACATTTCAGCTTAGTTTACAAAAGATGTGGTTTCAATACCCTTTGCTGATGCATCTTGGGACTTTGATGTCTACTATCGTGATCTTTGGGAGTGGGCCACCGACCTCCTCCACGATCCTTATCTATTTCCTCACTTTCATTTCGATGCTCAACGCTTGTCAAAATTCAATGGCCGGTCATTTGAACACTTTGTAGATGAGCCCTTTATGGCTCAAAACTTCTGGGATGCTCAAGTATGTACTATTTGTGTCAATGTACCATGTGTAGTGATTTTAATTGCATTTAAATTTCAATGTATTGTATAGTCACAACTGCCGCCTGATGCAAAGCCCCTCGTGTTCATCTTGTATGCTGACAAGACGAAGTTATCAAGTTTTGGTACTGTGAAAGGCTACCCTGTCGTTGTGCAATTAGCCAACTTACCCACTGACATTCGCAATGTCAGGGGACAGGTGGTGGTTATGTTGTTGGGTGGCTTCCCATGGTCCGATACATTTGCTATGTCCACTGATTCGAACTAATTCTATTCATACAGGTGAAGGAAGATAAGCAACACTCTGGCAAGCCAGCATGGGCCAACTTCAAGGCCACGGTATGGCACAAGTGCTTTGAAAGGATCCTCTCTTTGCTAGCGGCAAAATCCAATACAGGACAATGGCTCGAGTGTTTAGATAGGCTTCAGCACTGTTTTTTCCCCTTAATACTAATCTTATTGTCCGATTTTGAGGAGAAGTAAGATTCAAACTTCAATGCTGGCCTCTTGCTAACTCACTGTGTTTCAAGGTCTACAATGTCACTCGCTCAAGGTGTCAGGGCCCTTTGGCCATGCCCCATCTGTTTGGTACCACACAACAAACTTAGTGATACGTCACACTGCTATCCCTGCTGCACATCCCATGACTCATAGGCTATCCTAGCAACTGCACGAGCAAAGGAAACTGCAGAAGAGAGGGAGGAGATACTAAAAGAGTACAGACTTCGTGATATCCTGGTGAGTTTATCTGTACTCTCCTGCCACATTCCTAACCTTGTCATAGAATGCATTGTGGACAATGAAGTCCACAGATGTGCATTGTGCACTATCATGGGACAAACTGCACTTTCACTCTGGTGGTGAATGGTCGGATCACTTGTGGGTCGAGCTTCAGAAACATATCAGTAGTCTTGGATGCGACAAAATCTCTCAAGTAGATAAGAAGTAAGGCTTTTTTCAGAAATGTTTTGAGTTGAATTGACATAGTTTAATACAGCTATCAAGCTTTTCCTCGTTGGCGAGATCAGAAGCACCCAAACCAAGTAATGAACATTGCATTTACGGACAACTCCATGCATGAAGACATTTCAAAGGTTTGTATCAAGCTTTTGTGTTACTAGCTTGAGTCTGACAGATTCCTAGATGATCATATATGCTACTCATGACATTCTACCCGAGCAGGACTGTCCTCTCAGTTATTTACTCCTTCATTGTGTCTGTCTTTACCTCGAACTCGATATGTATGCCTCGCTTGAAGTTCATACAGCCGAAACTATCAGCAGTGGCCATCATACGCACCGCATGTTTTCGGCCATTTTGCATGTATGTTTCATGTGTTTACTGCTACCAATAGTCAACTAATCAACTTGTTATTAGCAATATATCAACAAAACGGCTGACAAGAATGGAAAAAATTGGAATTTTCCAAAATTACACATGGACCTACATATTTTCGACGATGTCGAAGCAAAGGAGCGATGTGGAACTACAATACAAAGCCGAATGAGAAGATGCACAGCTCATTGAAGGATTCATATTTGCTGCGGACCAACTTTCATGATGTAGCAGAGCAGGTGCATTGTTACAACAATCATTTACTAACTTAGACATATTATTTGACAGATCCTTCGAATCAATCAGTGGCAAGTCATTGCGGATCATATCTGTCATCGCTTGTTTGAATTTGACGAGCATCAACGTCAATTACATGCAGATGACTTGCTGGAGTCGGAAGAAGACTTCATCGTGCATGTTGTTGAGCGCCCTATTTCAACTAACAGTTCCTTTCATGTCAAGCTTGGATCGAAACAACCTTTGGAGACCTTTGATGCGATTGAGAAACTTCATCAGGACGACCAAGCATTTCATAATTTTCATATCAATCTCAATGAATTTCTTAACATTCTATTACCCTCATCGGATATACCGCTACCTGAAGGTAAATGTATTCATCTCTGAGGAAACAATAAGGTAGAACATTCTATCTCAGCTTGTTTATTGGCTACACTAACATACAAGTACTAGATTACAGAGTACCGATTTCTTTGTGTCAACTATGAATCGATGGTCAACTGGTGCCAACACACAGATTATCTTCGGTGCAATCCCCTTTTCTTTGGTTCTCCATGCTTTGACTGTGTCTTCATTCAGCAGACAGAAGATAAAGTCATTCTTGGCCGGCTACTCTTCCTTTTTGAATGTCTGATTGGGGACCGCAATTTTCCCCTTGCTCTTATTCACCCTTTTGATGCTCCCACCGGTCAGCACTCTTGAAAGGACAGGGATCTTAACCTCTTCAGAGTTCGAGCAAGATGACGAGCAGAGGCACAGTTTTTTTCAGTCAGATCAATCATACGTGGAGCACTTCTGGTACCAGATGGACCTTTAGATTACCTTGTAGTTGATACTGTGGATACTGACATGTTTCTTTGCATGAAGATGATGCATTTGGAGGCAGGGCACATTGTGCGTGTTTGATGTTGAACATCCGCCAGCCATCACAGCAGTAAGTCCAGGATGCTAGAAGGTGGTATAATTATCTGATTCTCAACCTACAGCAACCATCTTGTCCGGCTATTCCTTCCACTCTGATGCGGAAGGCCTCACATTTTGCTCATTCGACTCTCAATCCTTATCTCTCAGTCATGCTCACCTTCTCGACACTCATTCGTTCTGCACAATCCGACATGGAAGGCCTCACATTTCACTTGTTCAACTCTCAATCCTTATCTCTCAGTCATGCTCACCTTCTTGGCTACCATCACAAAACATACTGAGGGCTATCCTATTCTTGTACTGGATACTGAAGAGCTGAACTAGAGGCCCACGAAACGTAAGAGACCAGCCTGCGATATTACACTGATTACTCGTGCTGATTTCATATTATGTTGTAAGGTCAGGTCATGCCTTTATTACATGACCAGAACATAAGCACATTTCAAGGTGCATCATGGTACTTTTCTTCTTGGTGCCGGCACATCACTGCGGCCTGAGGGATGATCAGAATCAATGTACATATAATTATTGCAAAGACTCAGACATCTTCAGCTGTGGCATACACAAGGTACGCGAAACATTTTCCCTTATATACTGGGGTGTTGCGTTGACTGCTTTCTTGTCTCTCTTCCCTTTAGTTCATTTTGCATCATGTTGCATCTGTCTGGGAACACATTCGACAATGACTCGGATGAAGAACCTTTCATTGAATCAGTTGCAATTCCAGGGCCAAATGCATCAAAGGGAGACCTCGTAGAGGTATGCTCTGAATGCTTGACTACATTAATAGGGCCCATCTAACGAATCCTCTCTTGTGCCAGGCACTTAAGGCACTGCAGGTTCAGGTTCAGAAGCTTGTCGAGGACAATTATACTCTTCATGAGGAGAACAAAGTTCTGATCACTGAGAAGCCCAAACGAAAATGTCGTGTGGAAGCACCTGATGAACTTGTGGCCCATGAGCAAACAATAATACTTTATGCTCGTAAATACGGCCTGACTGCTGAAATGTTCCCTAATCCCGACCTTCTCAGCAAACCACATCCTGAGAACCCAACTTCATTTGACAGCCGAGACCAGTACCTGACAGCAATGACACAGGAATCAGCATTCTTGAATGAACTATTTCATCACTTCCCCGATCATGTACACAGCGCCATGGAAAGTTTGTATTTCAGTGATCTCATAAGTATTGTATGTTTTGATATTACTAAATGTAACTGACAATTCATCTGAAGGTAATGAAATCCATTTCTGAGGCTCGCTCATCAGAGATCAACAAGCTGTGTGGTGTCACTGGTGATATATTTGGCCTTCCAGGGATGTACTTCGCCAATACCAACTACTGCAGAGCTGATGTCACGGAAATACGGGACATGCTTGGAGTGTCGGCGACAAATCCAAAGTACAAGACTTTTCCACCGGTATTGTTTCTTGGAATGCAGGAAGACTTGTCTTTGAAGACTGTGTTCAGAAACTGGGAGCTTTTGGCTAAGGTAGGCTTTTTGGCTGTGTATTTTTGCAGACTATGTGATGATGCACCTCTAAATAGGTTCTGAAGGCTGCACTACGTGGCGTCACTTCACTTCATCAAGAGACAAGCGGCGGACCAAAGACAAACACACGCAAATGGAACTTAGAACAGGTCACACCAGGGTCCATTGCATGGGCCACCGTTATTGTGAGTCATCCACCCTACATTGAGTGACGGTGTTGCTCAGCTAATATCACAGGCAATCTTTCTGCTGTCGCCTGACATGGAATTTCAGAAGTCTGGCTTGGGAAAGTCATCTGGCATCAACTACAAAGATCTATTCTACCACTATAAGAAGCTCTTGCTCACAAAGTGGGATAGCCATCGCATCCAGACCATTGTTCAAAACATCAACCGCGAAGTTTTCGGCTCTGCAAAGTCTTCTGCCTCTGGCCCAGCTGGTCAGGAAGATCACTCCAGTGAAATCATTCACACCATGAGCGTGCTGGACATGGATAACAATAGTGAATCAGATGTACCTATGCCATCTTCTACAGCACAAGCTGCCACTGCCTCTCAGTCTGATGTTATCGAGGCAGCACAGCCTCCAGAACATTTTGTCACCTCACCTCTCAGTGCTGCTTCTAGTCCCAGTAGCGCTTCCACCCTCAGCACTGCTTCCAGAAAGCATGCCAAAGTACCTGTAACGACGGGCCTAGAAGCCACTACTACTGTGGTCATGGTGCAGGATTCAGATGTGGGACCTGGTCCATAGCAACCAACTCGGGGTAGAGGAAAGACGAGGGCAAAGAAACTTGCAGCTCCAGGCATTCGTCGTGGTACTCGCGCTCGTTAGGGATAGATATATTAATGATCACACTTCATGTTGTACTGCCTGCTGTTGCTTTTAAATTTGATTTCAGCTTGCACCTACGCGCTCAATTATTAAATTGGACGTGAAAATGATAAAATATTAAGCAAACAGCATTCTAAATTTCCCATGTTTCATTATTAATCATATCTGCTATTAGAAAATTTGTTCTAAGTCTCTTTGTTCCATTCTCTCTTCACTCTGCCATCATGTTGTTTAATATTGCTACTCTTTCAATCTCTGAATCAGAATCTGTCTTTTTCAAACTCATAATATATTTTGTGCTCGGAATTGTTCTGGTGAGTCTGATTCAATCTGGCATCATTGTCATGTTTCATTAACAGGCAAGACCAGATGTTTGTCAGTTCTCTACCGACAATTTTCTGTTCACGCTTTGCGACACCTTTGATGTGGTCTTCCCAAGTGGGTTGTTCATCAGTAGGTCGTCAACAGATATTAGTCCATGAGTCGTGTGCTAAAAAATTGACCAGGCCACTGCTGAGCAACATTCTCGTCAATATTCTCAACATTCATGGTGTTCCGGCTGATGCTCATCATATTATTAGTCTAAGTGCAATGGTGAGCATGTTGACATGGCACTGCCAAGGTTCTGACAGTTCTAACTTTTTGCAGCATGACTTCGGTCCAAAGGTGCATGAAGGACCAATTCATCAACGCAATACAGCCAGACAAAGCTTCGTGGCATGCAATAGCAAAAACCAGCGAATGGACACCACTCTCATTGCTTACCTCCAATCTCACTCTGCCCTCACCGGATTGGCTGTATCTCCTGGACCAGATCGTGCATTCTTTGTTTTATGTTCAGATGACATGTCTGTTAAAGTACGGGATACAGCAGCATCATGCGCCTGTCAAGAGTGTATGCATATTACTGGAGGGTGTGCATTGTTTCACTAGTGCAGCAGAAGACTTGTGAGTGGCTTGTTGATCTTGCATCCTCTCGCATTGATGTCTTTTTTATGATTCTGGTATATAGGAGACACATATGAGTGACTATGGTAAGAAAGATAAAAAGATGACTAATATTATAAAATACAAATACAAAAAAAAAATGATTGAACAACATTGTAAGGGGGACTATTTTTATTACAATTGTTGGTGGCATCATTGGAACCGGTTGCAATGCTCACCACGGCTGAGCGGTTACGATGACTAAGATTGATTGCAACCGCAATTGCAATGACCATTACAAGACACCCTCTATTATTAGAAGCCATTTCAAGCGGAGGTTTGTATTTGAATGTTTCAATGCTTTGTAATCCATTGAAAGCTGAATTAGGAATTTCCGACATTAGGAGGGAAGGAAAAAGACCTAGAGGCTTATGCGGATGCAGACTGGGCAGGCCAGACCCACAGGCACTCCATATCAGGATACTTGGTCCTGCTGCACAAATCACCGATAGCTTGGAGCACAAGGAAGCAAACAATCATAGCATTGTCAACAGCCGAAGCCGAATACACCGCATTAACATCTGCAATGAGGGAAGTGTTATACCTTCAGTCATTACTGAAAGAACTTTATGAAAGAAGAGATGCACCTATCACCATCTACTCCAATAATCAAGGTGTCATCGCCCTCACCTCAAACAACAAGTTCCATGCTTGAACAAAACATATCAACATACGCTATCATTTTATTTGATCAGTTATCGAAAACAGCACAATAAAATTAGAATACATACCAATGCATGATAATCTCACAGATGCCTTCACAAAGGCACTGCCGAAGCCGAGACTCGAAAGATTGAGAGATGGAATGAAAGTAAGCTGTGCTTGAGGGGGAGTGTTAGAGTTAGCGCATAATGGAGATGAAGGTACGAGCACAGGAGAGAAAGCTTAGTAATACGTACAAAGTATGAATAATGTAGGGAACAACTAATAGTTGGAATTTTCCGAGACAGACACAATTTGTCATCATAAACACAGACCATGGATAAGTCCACACTTACACATACATAGGCATTAGCATGGGTATGGGTAACCCACATGGGTCATGGGTATGGGTAGTTGGTGGGTTGGGTATGGGTTATGGTCTCGTGACCCACCACTCTACCCATACCCACACCATGGGTCATGGGTCAAGCCTCAAATGTCAAACTTTGGCAGGATTATGTAAGAACTATACATAGTTTTCGTACACAATGTAAACCTTAATATCAACAAGTCATCAATCACTCCTATCACCTCTAATAGCCAAATCCTTCCTAATGTTCAGTAAACATCAGCCAAAACCCACAGAGAAGGCCAAGAAATTCTTTCAGTCAGTCAGGAAGGCTGTCAAACACAAGCAAAGTGATGGTGACAAGCTCATCTTCAACAAGGCCAAACAAGCACCTGTTGCAGCTGCAAGTGACTCTAAACTTGAAGAAAGCTTAGGGCTATCTATATCAAAAAAGGCTCCCATCAGAAGCAAAAGCTATTCTGTTGTCATTCGAAGTGAAGATGAGGAGGAGGAACTTAATCATGATGCTGACATCATCAAAATTTCTGCACCAATGTCCTCTAACACAAGTGCCAAGGCTGACGAGTCTGAAAGTGAGACCAAGTGTCCCAAGGAGGATTCCGAGGCTGAAATGAGTTAGTACCTGTACACAAAACTATTGCTTAATTAATATTATGTTCATAGAGTGCTTGAGCAAAGAATGGCTCTCATCTATCTATGCATTCTTTGAGCCATTCCCTACCATTGGACATGAGAACCAACACCATTACCATGATGTTATTTATCTGTGTTGTCCCTACACATACACGGACTGGGTACATACATTTAGTGTACCTTAGTATATATACTGTAGTCTTATTAGTATAAATGTCAGTCAAAATATTATATTCAATCATATTCTAAAGTCTTGATACTTCTACAGTAAGCAGTACTTCGGCTATTTCTGGTGTCAACTGCTGGGTAATCCTTACACTATGTCAACCAATTTATCCAAGTCTTACACCTCACAAGGAAACTCTGTACCAATGGCAGCACCACTTTAGTAAACTCACATGAGTCTGTGATGACCTTTCTCAATATTGATGGCATGGATGATGATGATGATGATGATGATGATGAGTAGATTTCTGAGTTATAGTCTTGTTTTACATCATGTTATATATTGTTACATCAAATATTGTTCTTCATGTTCCTTTATTGTCTTGCATTCTACAGAGCTATGCTGATATACCCTCTTTTAATGAAAGTAATTTGTTTTTGTAAAATGTTTGAATGGAAAGAGTGAAATCATTGTTATAGTTTTACTAAATAAGATCCTTGAAGTCTGATTGTAAATTTGTAAATCTGTTTCAAATTATCACTAAATTACTGTGCACAAGTAATATCTGGTGGGGCAGTAAAAAGATTCTCTAATGTGCTAAGTTATCTATTTTATTGAAATTATTGTAAATTAGAGAAAGTTTGACATCCTTAGTCTAAATTCACAGTGGAGGGTTTCCTGATGTGAAAGGGGAATTGTATTGAGCTAAAAGGGTGTTTGGAAGGATGGGAATTTACACCTCTACAAGGCTATAGAGACATCAGTCTCTATAGTGGCTCTGTTATATACATAAGTCCCTGGGCTTTTATGTACCCAATTTACTTTTAGTTATGTATGTATACTTAAATCTAAGTCACCATGCACCAAGTTTGAATTATTCAAACTGATGTCAACTCACAAATCAGTGGCCACATGAAGTACAAAGTCCAATCAAGTTATAGGAGTCCAACTTATAATAGGAAATCTACCATACATGACTCAAGCATCTCTTAAAGATTAATACAGTGAGAGTCATCCCCTGATACCATTCAGTTAACAAAACAAATTCAGGCTTATCACAAGTAAATGTCCAATATAGGGTCAATAACCCCAAAGCCTATAATCTGAAACCGAAAGAGGAATATCAATACAAATACCTGAAGCCATTCCTTCTTTTCACAGCCTCCTTGAATGTAATCCCTTTGTTAAGGTCGTGCTCTCATAGGATCGGATCCGAAGGACTTCGGCCTCAGCTCGTACGCTGTGCCCCTTTCCCAAGTACTGTCCCTTATTTCAAAGTACTAACGATAACGCGTCCGAAGGTCCGGACGGGTCTCGTAGTATATCCGGATGTCTTCCAGATATCAGAAACGTATATAAGACTAATCCGGATGTATCCGAAGTAGAAACTAACAGAGTAAGACTACCCGAAGGTAGAGCCGAGGATATAGACTATCGGAATCTACCCGAAGTCTCAGAGGGTGACAAGAGTAAGAAGGACTCAAGTCCAGAGGACGGAAAGAGGACAAACTAAGATGATATTCGAACTGAGGTACTACAGGACATATACACAAGTTTATATACTATGAGGACAATGGAAGTATCAGTAAGCAAAGGTCCGAGGCTATGTATGAAGCATGTGCAAAGGTTATCAAACACGAGTCGGAAATGAGACATAGGTTAATGGATCAGTAATCATACCGGTAATAAGTATAACCGAAACACCGGGAAGAGGAAATACCGAATAGGCTGTGTTTAACGTTATATGAACAGGAAATGAATTAGAAAGCTTATCGTAAATCGGATCGGAAGCGGATCTATAAATCAGACCGGATCGGATCTCAGGGTCCGAAGTCCGGAAGAGAAGCGTGAATATATGGGATATGACAGTATCCCCCCCTTAGGGCCGATCCCTAGAGGCACAAGAACCATCGGTCCGGACCGGACAAGATTATCGCGAGATGATGGAGAAGTTAATGGGAGAAGCGTCTGAGTTCGGAATCGGACAGGTATACTCAAGGACGGATGTCCCAGGATGATTCTTCCTTTCCCACTTTTTACTCTCTATAACGCTCTATCGAAAATGTCTGGCAACACCTCCGGATCTCAGAAGACTGCTAAGCAGAAACTGCTGGAACTTCAACAGCAACTAGCGGATGCTGAAGCTGCGGCTCGGAAGGAGGAGGAGATTCGGAAGCGTGAAGAGGAACGGAAGATTCAGGAGGATCTTAAGAGGATTCGAGAGTCCGAAATTCAGGTGGAGGCAGAAAACAAACGGCGCAGGGAGATAGTAGAGGAAATGGTGAGTTTCAGATGGTTATGATGGTTTTGCCTGACGGATGAAAAGTCTCGTGCCATTTCCGCTGACAAGGACGGATCCTGCAAGCGTTGCAGTGACAGAGGCCGGACTTGCCTTTGGACGGATGCGGAGAGCAATGCTCTGGTGAGTTAATCCGCGTTTTTTCAGATCTGAGTGTTTTGACGTCCGGATAGGTCAAGTCTTGCGATATCTGCCGGAAGGACAAGGCTACGTGCCCCGGACGACCCGGAACTGTCAAGGTGCCCAAGGGCAAGAAGAGGAAGCATGCTGCCGGATCTCCATCTCTGAAGGGTAAAGGTAAGAAATGTCAGAAGAGTCCGACTCCTGAAGATCCGGAGGAGATGGAGACGGAATACGATGATCAGGCTTGGGTGGCCGCAGCCAACAGTATAGTGGCGGAGCTGGCTAGGACTAACACTCTTTTGGAGAGAAGTATTCAGGCGGCGGAAGGCAGCAGGGCTGCAGCGGACCAGATGAGTTCCGGAATTGAGCTGTTCCTTCAGCAACAAAGGGAATTTCAAGCCATGTTGTTCGGACATATTCGGAAGGGATTTCGGACGTCTCCGGGTCCAGAGGAGGAAGATGAGGTGATGGAAAAGGCGTCCGGAAGTGATGCAGGCGGATCCGGAGAGGCAGATGGGTCTATGGAGATGTAGGAATTTCTGGTCCGTTTCTGTTTCTTCTCTAAATGTACTTGTATTTCGTATGCACACCATGTACTTCAAAGTTGAATAGGACCGGGTTTGTTCGGATATGCAGCGTGGAAGTCCGAAACTAGTTCGGATGCGTTTCCGAGCTCCGTTGCAAGTAACCATGAAGTCTCTTCGTCCGTTCCTTCATATCCGGACCATCGGACGAGGTATAGGAGTTGACATTGTCTTCTCCGACGGTCTAATTTTGAGTCCAAAACTTCGGATATCTCATATTCGGGTTCTCCGTCGACTTCGACCGGAGGCGGAGGTGATTGGATACGATTAGGAATGGTATTGAGTGTGGCTGGTTCTAATTGCGAGACATGGAAAACTGGGTGTACGGAGCGCATGGAATCCGGAAGTCGGATGGTGAAAGAATGCGTGCCCGGATGAGCTATGATTTCAAATGGACCTAAGTTCTTTTCCCAGAGTTTCTTGGACGGACGGGTGGATCGGAAGTATTTTGCTTTGACAAAGACTGGATCTCCGATTTTCATATCCGGAGCGGGTTTCCGTTTGGCGTCCGCAGGTCCTTGATATCTTTCTTGTGCGTGGGCCATTTCTTCTCGGAGGAACTGATGGAGTTCGTCAAGGTCTATTGCATAGTCTCGTGCGCGGGCGGATGAGAGGTCACGTTCCGGATGAAATCCGGTAGTAGCACTCGGAGCGTTGTTATAAGCGAATTCTGCCAAGGGAAGTAGTTCCGACCAGTTATCCTGCTGATAGTTGCAGTATATCCGGAGGTATTGTTCAAGGGTTTGGTTCGCTCGTTCGGTTTGTCCGTCTCCTTCCGGATGATATCCGGACGTGAAGTGGAGGACCATATCTAATGCTTTTCCTAAGGACCGGAAGAAATGCGATACGAATTCTGTTCCTCGGTCCGAAGTGACATGGGATGGAACTCCGTGCTTGGAAAACACATGGAGGACGAATAGACAAGCGAGATCTGGAGAGGTAATGGTGTCGTGGGTAGGGATGAATATAGCTTGTTTGGATAGATGGTCGATTACGACGAGGATGGCTGTAAAGCCGGATGAGTCCGGAAGATGCTCGATGAAATCCATGGATATAGAATTCCAAGGCTTTTCTGGTATGGGAAGCTGCTTAAGCAATCCGTAGGGTTTGTGTCTCGGAACCTTAGCTCGGCCGCAGGAAGTGCAGGACTTGACATAGTCCTTGACATAGGTGCGGATTCCTGGCCAAGTGTACTCGTGTCGGATAAGGTCTAACGTCCGATTCTGTCCGAAGTGTCCGGACAACGGATGATCATGAGTATTCTGGAGGACGCGAAGACGGAGGTTATTAGATTCCGGAACATATATACGGTTGTCGCAGCGGAGGAAACCACTATCATCTACCGTCCATCTCGGACCCGAAGGTTCCGGAAGATGTTCGGATGCGATAGGGTCGGTGGGAAGTGCGATCAGGATGTCTTTCCAGAGCTGGTCGATATCAATCAGAACGGCTGCCCTAAGAACCAGAGTTACTAGAGTTGAAGCTCGAAGGGACGAAGCTAACTGTTCCGAAGTGAATACTGGACGGAAATTATGAGGATTGACTCGAGCGTAGTCCTTATCCCCCTCTTTGGGGTAGACGTCCCAGTGTCTAGTAAGGGAATTCGGTTTAGCTCCGAGCTTTCCGGGACGGAAACGGATGACGAGGTTAAACTGATGGAGGAATTCCGACCAGCGGGCCTGACGGCGAGAGAGGAGTTTTGTGGTAGAGAAATACTCAAGGTTCTTATGGTCCGTGACAACATCTATCGGCTCGGCAGAGCCTTCAAGGTAATGTCGCCACGTCCGAAAAGCTTCATGGATGGCTAGAAGTTCCTTATCGTGAGTGTCGTAGTTGAGTTCCGGAGCGGTAAGCGTCCAAGAATAAAATGCTACCGGACGAAGCTCTGAGTCCGGACATACTATGGAAAGTATTCCGGCTATAGCATAGTCAGAGGCGTCGGTTTCTACGACTATCGGAACATTCGGAATCCAGTGCGTAAGCACCGGAGCGGACGTGAAAGCTTTCTTGAGTGTTTCAAAGGACTTCCGACAATCATCGGAAAAATCCCAAGTAACCCCCTTGCGGGTAAGACGGGTGAGCGGAACTACGATGTCCGAGTAATTAAAAATGAATCGACGATAGAAATTTGCGAATCTGAGGAAGGATTGAATATCCTTAACTTTCTGAGGTTCCGGCCAATCAATGATGGACTGGATCTTCTCAGACGACATGGTCAAGCCATCCGGAGATAGGATGTAACCAAGGTATTCAACGGATGTGGTATGGAACGCGCATTTTTCGGGTTTAGCATAGAGTCGATGTTTTCGGAGACGGAGAAGGACTTCTCGGACATGTTCCTTATGGGATGCAAGGTCTTGGGAATAGATGAGGATGTCGTCCAGATATACAATAACGCATACATCCAGCATATCAGCAAACACGCTATTGACAAAACGTTGGAATGCAGCCGGAGCGTTAGTGAGACCTTCCGGCATCACCAACCATTCATACGAGCCATAACGCGTTCGGAATGCGGTCTTCCATTTGTCTCCGTCCGCTATCCGGACAAGATGGTAAGCGGATCGGAGGTCGATTTTGGTATAGACTTTAGCGCGGCTCGGAGAGTCTAGGAGGTCGGTAATAAGAGGTAACGGATATCGGTCTTTCTTGGTAATCTGGTTAAGTCCACGGAAATCTACACAGAGGCGAAGGGAGCCATCCTTTTTCTTGACAAACAGGACAGGAGCTCCGTGAGAAGAGGATGAGGAACGGAGGAGTCCAGAGGAAATGTTTTCATCAAGAAACTTCTGGAGGGCTGCAAGCTCAACTGCAGATAGAGAATAAATGGTTCCGAGGGGCGGACTAGTTCCTTCCTCTAACTCGATTTTGAGATCATAGGGACGATGAGGAGGAAGTTGGCTAGCTTTGCCCTTATTGAACACATCCGAGAATTCATGATATTCCGGAGGAATTCTGGACAGGTCCGGAGGATCGGACGAAAGGGAAGCGGACCGGAGGTCTACACCGGTCGGACGCAGGTAGATGCTGAACTGTTCTGATCCTTCCAATTTGCAGGCCCGGCAAAAGGCTACTGCATTGATCAAGGAAATGTTGGGGATGGTTTTATCAGCGGAGGTTCCGGATGTAGTCGGAGGAGGTAAATCTTCCATTGGAGGATGAGGATCCGGAGACGGAAGCGACGTCGGAGGTGTCGAAGGCATTCCATGAGAAGTCGTTCGGAAATCGATGCTGCCCAAAACCCAGTCAATCAACGGATTGTGTAGGGTGAGCCAGCTATATCCAAGAACGATAAAACAAGAAGAATCCAACGGAGTAACGTAAAACGTATCGGAGGTAACTACACTGGACGGAAAACGGATAGGCAAATCTATAGCTTCGGAAATCATATTATTACAAGTACCATCAAACAAACGGAGAGAAAGCGGAGATATCGGATATGTAGGAATTTTGTTTTTTCGGACGAAATCAGAGTCTATAAAACAGTGAGAGGAACCACAATCAATTAGTGAAGGAAAATCAGAAATATCAGGAAAAGTAGGAATAGAAACGTATGGACAAAGAGAGTTCAGATCGGAAAGAGAAACAGCATTGAGACGTAGCTCCGTTGCACGGGTAGAGTCAACGCAACCCTCATCCCGTGCGGAGTCAGGAGGGTTGCAGACTATTTTTTTGCTTCATCCGAAGCCTCCAGTTTGTCTTCCGGAGTTACTACTGCAGCATGGCCTTTGGCAGCGCGCGAAGTAGACTTGATGCATTCCCGAGCCGAATGGCCGGGTCCGCCGCAGAATAGACAGAGTTTATTATCCATCCGTCTCTTACGTTCTTCGGACGTGAGCTTTCCGTCCTTTCCTAACTTGGAGGTAAGGTCCGGAGGTTTAGAAACGGAGGATGATGCGGAAGTAGCGGGTTTGTCGGATTTGTACCTCGAAGGTCCGGACGAGTTGGAACTCGTCCGATCGGACGTGGTTTGCTTAGGAGGAGTGGAGGTGGTGGGTTTAGTTTCGCGGGCGACTTCTCCCTTCCGTTCCCAGTATCGAGCATCGATAGTCTGGGCAAGGATCTTGTATTCGGAAAGGGTGGAAGGTTTACCCATGTGACTGATTTCGTCTTTGATACGAGCCGGAAGTCCATTATAGAATTGGTGTCTTAGGGCACCGTCACCCCAGCCACGGACTTGTGAAGCAAGACGCTGAAATTCAACAACATATTTATTAATGCGTTGTCCATCACGCATATGAAGTTGCTCCAATTGCATTTCCGCGTCTCCGGACGGATCGTGCAGTCCGAAATTGGTTTGGAGTTCAAGCATGAACGCGGAGTAATCATCCATCCAATCCGGACGATCATCGTCCTCGTCGGCTAGGAGATCCGGTTCGAACCACTCAAGTGCCATACCCTTAAGGTAGGATTGGGCGAAGTTGACTTTTGCCCGTCCGGAACGGAAGGCTTTGGGTTTGCTTTGGAAGTGAAGCTCGCATTGGACGAAGAATGCACGAAGCTTCCGAGGCTCAGTGCCATCGAAAGTATCGGGCTCATGGATCTTGACTTTAGAATCTTCGGACGAGGCCGGACGACGATTGTTGCGTGCGAGGTTGTCGATGGCTTGAGAAAGCCGAAGCATGACACGGTCTTGTGGGTTTAACCTGTCAAATTCATCGTCGTTGTCATCCGGTTCATCATCCGGATCACCTCCGAAGTCATCCGGAGGGTTTCCACCGGGAGTATCTTCATCATCCGGAGGTCCTTTGTCATCCAGATCACCTCCGGCAGGAGTGCGCGTAGGGGTTTCCAGATGTGGATGATTCATGAGTTGCGAAATACTTTGAGCAGGACCGCGTGATACACGGCGCTGAGAGAAACTGGTGAAGGCGTTGACTATGGATGTCGGATCGCGTCGGGTGGACGAAAGTCCGACAGCGTGCAAAGCAGCTTGGTTTACTTTAGTAGGAGCCATGATATGAGTAAGTGTACTTGGAAAGGTGTGAGTTTGAATATACTGTTAAGGTCGTGCTCTCGTAGGATCGGATCCGAAGGACTTCGGCCTCAGCTCGTACGCTGTGCCCCTTTCCCAAGTACTGTCCCTTATTTCAAAGTACTAACGATAACGCTGTAGAAACAACAATACTGAGAGGAACAAGGAAATGCTCCTGACTGTATCTAAAAAGTTGTAGGTCGTGCGTTGCCTAGTCTGCGATACTTGAGATGGCAAGTGCATTCGACCCTAAAGGGGAAGCAGGTGCAGCGGAGATCTAGAGGTACGCGCTTCAGCGAAGCGCGAGAAAGCGCAGGTGCGCGCAAGGTACGAAGGCGCGGGAACGCGCGCGCGTATTAGCGCGAAGCGCGGGAAAGCGCGCGCGTGTAAGCGGAAATAAGAGAGACTAAACTTATGTGAAGATATAAGCAAGATAAAGGATGTGAGATGTGTTGTGCTAATGAATAGATTTCTACTGCGACTTTCTAAGTAGTAAGTACTAGGTAAAGTTGGGTGAAAAGTAAGGTAAATAATAGTATGTACTGCTGGCGCTTATATAGCGCGCCTAAGCGCGCTCATGCGGAGCCGAAGCGCTACCGAGTAGGTATGTAAAAATATATATGAGTGAGAAACTATGATAAAAATAAAGGTGGAACTATGCTAATAAAGGAAATGGAAATATACGCACTAGGGAGCTTGGTGGACAGTGGATGGATGCATCTGGATGGCTGGCGCTATAGGGCGCGCAAGCGCAGGGAACGCGCGCGCGCGTATACATCGTGAAGCGCGGGAATGGTGCGCGCATGGCGCGCGTTGCGCGGGAAAGCTGCGCGTCATATAGGAATCACTGTGGATGGTACACAGAGTGATGCTGCGAGTTGGTGCTGTATACTCCCTAGTGTAAAGCGCCATATCACACTATGAGATGCACGAGTCTCTACAACGCGTCCGAAGGTCTGGACGGGTCTCGTAGTATATCCGGATGTCTTCCGGATATCGGAAACGTATATAAGACTAATCCGGATGTATCCGAAGTAGAAACTAACAGAGTAAGACTACCCGAAGGTAGAGCCGAGGATATAGACTATCGGAATCTACCCGAAGTCTCAGAGGGTGACAAGAGTAAGAAGGACTCAAGTCCAGAGGACGGAAAGAGGACAAACTAAGATGATATTCGAACTGAGGTACTACAGGACATATACACAAGTTTATATACTATGAGGATAACGGAAGTATCAGTAAGCAAAGGTCCGAGGCTATGTATGAAGCATGTGCAAAGGTTATCAAACGCGAGTCGGAAATGAGACATAGGTTAATGGATCAGTAATCATACCGGTAATAAGTATAACCGAAACACCGGGAAGAGGAAATACCGAATAGGCTGTGTTTAACGTTATATGAACAGGAAATGAATTAGAAAGCTTATCGTAAATCGGATCGGAAGCGGATCTATAAATCGGACCAGATCGGATCTCAGGGTCCGAAGTCCGGAAGAGAAGCGTGAATATATGGGATATGACACCCTTCCAATCTAGCAGCTTCTTCAATATGTTTGTGGCCAGGGCCCTGCATGAATTTATTCTCCTTCATAGCCATGTTCTTATTCTCTTTGATTAATATCCACTGCATTACTATCAATAGGTGAGTACATCAGGGCGGTCATCTTGGGATTTTGCTCACGGAAGCTCAGGGTTGAGGACAAAATGAGACTGCACAATGCTATAATCATGGATTGATGGTATTGAGGACCCCACAAAGCATCCCAGATATATGAGCAAATCCTGTGAAATCTTGTAAGCAATTCGGCATTATGCTGATAATAGAGGCCTCACAAGTTACTGAGGTTTCCAAACCCATTGACAAGACCAAGGGCTGCAGTGCATTTTGCCGGTGGATGAGGAATGGTGTTTGCAACCCAGGTCAATGTCAATGCAAATCCTTCAGAAAACGCATCAAGCGTGTGTTCAGCATTATAATCAGAACTTACCACAATATCCAGAGGTCATGAGGAACAATGAAAAGTATCGCCCGCCCATGGCCATGGTGGATAGAGAGATGATATATCCAAGCATGGCCACCCTGTGGTTATGTATAGAGTAGAATAGACTTTAGATTAGAATATTTAGTATTCAGACTGAAGACTTTGTAACTACTTTACAGAATATATATACTGTTAAATGGTTAATACTATGTGTCTGATCCGAAAACATATGTAAGATGGACTTGTTTTTCCTCCGTGCTGCAATTACTAATCGACACCACTCCAGCTATTCCCAAGTAAGTCAGTGTTCCCTACATTACTCATTCCTATATGTATTACTAAGCTTCCATTCTTGTGCTTGTACAGTCATTATGTATGGCTAAGTCTAACACACCCACCACCAGCTAGTAATATGGAAGAATCGCTCTCCAGACCTATCTATTCATTCTGTCAAAATGACTGATGCACTATCAGGAAACAGACGTACCTGCATGCCATGCATTGAGTAAGCAGCAGACTGATGTGAATATCCATGGAGGACTAGCAATCAGACGACAGTGAGCCATAATTGTGGATGTGACAATGGGATGTCATGCTTACAACGCCATCAAAAGTGTGATAGTAGTGCTGAAACCAAGCGTGGCAGTCAAGCTATCCAGCTTATGTTATCGCAATAGTTGCAAGACTGTCTATATACTTATGTGGGGAAAAAGTTGGTAAAACTCAGACCTAGAAGTTCGTGCAGGTCAAGAACATAAAAATGATGGTCTTTGGATCCTTGATAGCCAGCAAAAAGCCATCATGAATACTGTGACGTTCTGAGTGACGTGGAGTGGTGCCTTGTCAGTAAAAGAAAATAGAACTCGAGCTGGAACTTACATAAGGTTATCGGAATCCTTGTCGGCCTCCCCTGCATCTTCTGCGAGGCGAACTTGACTCAAGTGGTGTTCCGCTGTGTTAAGCCATCGAGTGTTATGGGGCTACAACATGTCACATCAGACCCACAGAAACTTGTTCTAAATATGCTGCTTACAAAATCTGGAAGAAGCCACCTGGACAAAAATCGTGACTGTCAACTTTGAGCGAAAATAGAAACTCTCACAAACGCACATGGTCAAGAAGCCAAAGGCCATGGTGATGGCGCCCTACGCCAAGAAAGAAGTTTATCAGCACAGAAGGTACAGGGATAATGTAATATATACCTTTATGTAGAACAACCTGCAATATGAAACTCTGGTCAGGGCACTGCTCTTGAGAATAGGAATTTTGACTTACCATCTCCAGGCCGAAAGTCCCAGTATGCCTTGCATTTTTGTGAGAATTCCAGCTGCAATTGACTAAGAAGGATCATTATCAGCTGTCATAGTCCACTGCAATGGCAGCAAGCTCATGTTTCCAAATGCATTCGAGATTAAAGAGCCAAAATAAAACGAGGCTGACCGCATGGCAAGTTCCTGAATGTGTTGCATGAGCATGAGTGGCAACTTATGATTCTAAAAAACATGATGTTCACCTTCCTGGTATACCATCGCGAAAGCAGATACACAACACCAGGATAGAACGCAGCCGGTGGAAAGCCGCACTCGTTCAGTTCGAACATCGTTATAAAAGGATTTTTTTACTTCAGGAACACCGATGAATACACGACAAGCCATCATGCCTGAAAAATTAGTTGTGACCTGCACAGTGATTAGCAAGCACAAGTTGCAGTTGCAAATTCCCAACAAAACTTACCCCAGTCAAAGCACTGGTAAGGCCCCATCCAACAACGCAGGCTCCAATATAAATTGATGGTCTGAGTTGCGTCTACTTAGTGTCAACCAGAACAAAATATTTTCAATCACGACCAACCATGAAATATAGCCCAAGATCTGTTGACAATCATAATCAATTTGCATCCATAAATAATAGCACACAAACAAACCATCTTCGAAGGTATCTGGTCGCAGGTGAGTAAGATTGTGTTTGTTTATGCAGAAAATTTGCTCACTTGCATCGGGCAATAAGTGGCATAAAGAATAGCCAGAATAGTTTCATACTGAACGGCTAGTAAATCAATTAAGCATGGATACTACGATGGGTGATCCACTTCACTCACTTGTCAATCCAAGATCTTGCTCTAAACCTTGCAGCCGCACAGCAGTAACAGCAACACGCTATGCATAGTACACATGAGCACGCTGAAGTTCATAAATGCATGTTTACATACATCAATGTAGTTCAAGAGGTATACGACCACAGCAGTGGGTATCAGCCAGCGGTCCAATTTGAGCACCAGTGCTCGTTCTCCTGCCTTCCTGGTGTCTGCAGTCATCATCGTCATTCGACACTGCGATTACATTTTCTGTAAAGAATTCAGGCTTCTTCTCTTCCTGGATAGTCATGTGAGGCAAAGGAGATCAACGAAATGCTACGCTATCTTAACACAGTAATCTAGCCGCTCAAACAAATCTCTTTTATACCAGTGATTAGGTGAGTCACTAGAGGCATTATCGCAATGCCTATAGTGTACTCAGTAATCCCACTCAACCCAAAAGTGGAAGTGGATCCACCTGCTAGAGCCTAGAGGGCAGTATATCTTGGTGAACACGTCTGGGGAATCCTGGACTGCCAGGGCCCAGGAGCGTCCGCCTAGTACATTTACCCTCAAATTTGGGGTCAGCTGTGGGTCCTTTAGTCCTAGATTTTTCCGCTGATGCATAGGCTGTCATACACTACAAAAGTAGCTCATCATCTGACACCACCGAAGTAGAGTATCACACAAAAGCGGGCAGACAGCACATAAATGCAGGGAACCGACCCAATAAAAGCATGACAACAGGTTTGAACATGTGCTGCGGCAAAGCAATATTATGTAATCTTTAGATGTCGACATATTTGTGAGGGACACTTACCACTTATTTTTTTCACCTTAAGATGTGCTTATATACGGCGGAATGTCAGGTCTGAGGTTGATCATGTATGCACATGTTCCTGTACTTTCACGATCGTGCTTGCAGTCTTAGCAAAAAGCGATTGGAGTTGTTATGTGCACACTCAAAGGAGCTGAAAGGAGGCGGAGGAAACTGTAAGCCCGCTGGCCCATCCGTGATACTGAAGTATGATTCAGAGCTTTCAGACTGTCGTCCCTTAGAGTCAGTTCAGCAACAAGATATTGACCAAGGTTTGGCAAAGTTTGAGGTGAGCTCTCTCGGCTTG
This sequence comes from Suillus fuscotomentosus, assembly GCF_016647785.1. Taxonomy (NCBI): domain Eukaryota; kingdom Fungi; phylum Basidiomycota; class Agaricomycetes; order Boletales; family Suillaceae; genus Suillus; species Suillus fuscotomentosus. Next base: position 534,006 of record NW_024539536.1, read on the forward strand.
AAGCATCAGACTTCTAATTTTACATCTCCTACCTGTACATCTACCATGAATCCCTATCCCTATCTTATTGATTGTCATCGTCGGCAAAGAATCTGTACTAGTGTTATTGCCCTTACTGCCATCTGTGCCAGCTTTACAACTGTTCTCATGGCCCAACCAGAAATCACACAACAAACTGACAACTCATCAAAGGCACATTGGCAAGATTCAGAGGTTGATATCCTACTTTGTCATCTTATTGAGAACCAGGCAGCAGGTGGTGATGGAGGAAATTTCTCAATGCCTACCTACAACAGCGCAGCGGCTGCTATCAATGTTGATCAGGCAATCCAAACAATAGGCCCACTAAAGATGGGCAAGATGGTTAAGATGAAATGGACTTCGGTACGTGATTTCTTATCTTGATTAATCTTGAATTAACAAGATCGTTTTAGCTCAAGAAAACATTCAATCAAATTGAGATCTACCGCGGTGTATCAGGCTTCCATTGGGACAATGTTCATGGGGCTGGGATTGAGGAAGTTGCTGCTGCGAGCATCTGGGATGCATATGTGGCCCCAAAGGTATGTCATTATGATAAAATATACTGCGACACTATCAACTGATATCAAGTTAGTCCCGAATTGCAATGCGCCCCTTTTGCAACAAAGGGTGGCCTCCGTACAACGACATGCAGGCCATCTTGGGGGAAAACAGCAGTGCACGTGGACGCCACTCCTTCCACCCTGCTACTGCAGCCCCCGCCTCTATCGCTGTAGATGATGTACTCAATGGTCCAGATGGAGCCCTTGATTTTCTCAACATGGATGTAGGGGGCAGCGTCTCTGGCACCACTCCTGGTGGCTCCCAGTCGAGTAAGCACCTGCGCACAAACACTTTGCCTGACTCTCTTGAGACCGCATCATACAATTCTGGTGACATGTCCTGTCATCCTAATAGTCACAAGTCACCATCCCTCCCACTTTCAGCAACGCTAGTAGTACCATCATCCCAGGCACCTGCCTTCAAGAAGGCTCGAGTCTTGACGCATGCCAGCAGCACACACACGGGCATGAGCAGTGCTGCCAAGATCGCTGCAAAGATCACTCCAGCAGCTGCAGTGATGAATATGCAATGTAGTATTAATCGCCTGACTGACGCGATCGAGAAACACATGGCCCCTCTGCCTGACCCACCAGCTCCTGTCGTACCAACCATGATCTCCCGTGGCCTGGCAATGATGCGCAGTGTAGATGGAGATCTGTCAGTTGATCAAGAGCCAGCCTCCTGCAGATATTTTCCCATGCAGGAGGGGAGAACAATCTTGCTGCTTATGTTGGGCTGGACTCAGACGATGACTTTGATGTGCGCCGTGCATTTATCTCACAACTCCTTGATGAGTCTATGTAGAACTATCCCACTACTTGTCTTACTGCTCATCACATTTCTTGTACTAACATGTAGTATGCATTTCATGTACTGTGCATCCCATACCTACAATAATCATGGATTTTCTGAGTCTCTGCTAGTGGGAACAGATCAGGAGTAGATGGTTGAGATTGCTGCTGCTGACGAGAAGGAACAGATCAGGAGTAGATGGTTGAGGTTGCCACTGCTTGTCATTTAGCTCACTTGCAACATACGTACATAACATTGTAAAAGTACAACTACATACTACTAGTAAGAATTAGTCCAGTCTATCCTCCTTGTCCTCCAAGATACCTTGGTCTGAAAAATTGTTGTTGTCGTCGTCTCCAAGAGTGTGTCTTTCCTGCAAAATGCGCTGATAGTCCACCCACATCGCTTTGGCAATGTGATCACGCATCAAATGCAGATCATTGCATGCAGCTGGATGCTCTTCTCCTGCCCCCTGCTCCCAGTTGGCAGCACGTGCATCACCAAGGGAAAAGTCTGCATCAGGTAGCCTGCCTTCTGCAGGATCATGTGAGCGAATGAAGTTGTGGAGGCTGCACAATGCAGCCAGAATCTGTGCTTGAATATCCATAGTGTATGATGGGGATAGAAGGAGGATATGGAAACGGTGTTTGAGGACACCAAAAATCCGCTCGATGACATTTCAAGCGGATGCGTGACGGAGGTTAAAGAGTTCTTCGCTAGTTGGCCTGTAAAAAAAAATCGGTGTGTAGCACAGAGAAAAATGCCGCTACACTCACCTTACACCTGCACGCCCCCATTCTGCAAGGTGGTAGCGCACGTTACAGTAAGGAATGAGTAACTCAGGCTGCAGAGGGAAACCTGCATCTGCAAGGAAGTATTTTCCTGCAGGGATGCGAAGGTCATGGCCCTCGGCAGCCTCGTAGACACGTGCATCTGTAGCCAACCCCTCCCAGCCAGTGAGTGCATACACGAAGTTAAGCTCAAAATCACAAGCGAATAGACAATTTTGTGAAATGAATCCCTTTCAATTACGATAGGGACCTCGTTCAAATGCACGAGGTGACGTGTGGATGTGGCTCCCATCGATGGCCCCAACAGTATCCTTGAAGAACAGATAAAATTTGGGGTTATGGCGAATTTTGGCAGGGATGGAGGCATCCAGCAACTGAACATGTTTTGTATAGAAGGGGGAGGACGCAAATATATTGAGCATTTTGCAAAAATAACTGTAGAATGTACAATGAGATATCAAAACTATTAGCTTAGTGCACACTTACCAAGAAATTGTATCATTTGAGCGCTGGAATCTTTCTCCAACATGTCTGATAGACAAGCCTGTGACCAACGTATATAGGAAAATGGCAAGTTGTTCTTCTAATGAAATGAACTTGGAGTCAGCATGTCCAAGGGTACGAAGTTTGGATATGAGCCCCTCAAAGACATGCGCATGGACACCAAGTTCACACCGGATTTGTTTCGGATGACCAGACAACAGTTCCATGACCCAGTATTCACCTGAGAGCACAGATGTGTGGTAAGGTTCAGGATCCTTCGCATACAGTGATTCCAGAATATTTGCGGTAGCGCAGATTAGAATACTAGCGACAAGAATTGAATGTTTGATCAGGCAGCATCAAGCTTCTGGCCATTGGGGCAGGTAATGCGGTAATTCCGATTGAAGATCCATTGTTGGAGGACATAGATCGAGGAGAAGGTATGTAGTGTATAGATAAGAGCGTGATGTAGGGATGGGTAATTTAAGCTCCGACATTTGGCAAATCCAAAGCCGAGAGCTCTCACCTCAAACTTTGCCAAACCTTGGTCAACATCTTGTTGCCGAACTGACTCTTAACTGTTGGATGCCAAACTAGAAGACAATCTCAGCATGTGGTAGAAGAACCGCTACTATTCATAATACCTAGAAGACAATCTATGGACAGAATACAATGAGAGGAAGTCGGCGTGCAAACATTAAGATACATACCTCAGCGTGTGGTAGAAGAACCGCTGAGGTACGAAGGACGAAAACGAAGTGGTTTATAAAGTACTGTATAGAGTCCGGAATATCAATGACAAAAGAGGAAGATGACGAACGGAAAAGGAAATACTGACGAGAGCTATGACAATGTTGAATATCAACATTAACCGCTACGCCAAAAGGCAGTGATACTGAAAGCTCACATTTCAGTATCATGGACAGTATTTATATAGATTATGAGGACGCTAGTAAGCTGGCGAGCATGAATAAAATCGTATGGAGCATGAATAAAAAGTTCTCAGTCAGACGAATTACGCACGGCGGAAACAGCCGCGACGCATTGTCCGAGTCACGGCCAACAGTCAGCATCATGTACGGCAAGGCCTCAACGAGGCATGGCGGGGAATGAATTGAAGTGGGGCCGGGGCCAGGATGTTCTATTATCCGAGCTAACCAGCAGGATGACTAATAATGCCGGAGTCACCAGACTATCACTTAGGCTTCGAGACCCAGGATCGGCTGCCGCTCATCAAGATGTTGTGGATAGACGCTACACCAACAATGGTATCTCCACCATTGGATTCAAGTCAGGTTAGGTTAGTGAGAACAAATAGTATTGATAGCACTTTGCTGACACGTTACCGTTCACACATTTCTAGCTGGCAATTGGGCGTCTTGTGCAGAACCATTCAACCAACCATGTCACACCATGTGGCTGCAATATTTGGCATAGCCGCGGCCCTTCCATGTAAATAATATCGACTGCTGCAATTTTAGGAACTGCTCGAAACTCAAGTCAGTAGTACCTGACGTTCAGAACCCCGTTCACTTGCTGAATATCGAGTGCGTACTAGCCTTGCACAATGCATATCGAACATAGCACTGCAACAGCGGTAGACCATTTGGGATTCCAGGGTTCTGATCATTAAATTCCCAGGAGAATTAGAGACAATTCATCGCACGTTGATTTGTCCGGCGTAAGGGATAGACACCGCGAAGGTCTGCTTCGATAAGCTATCGAGTGTGTGGAACAAATCCGACTAGATGACTGGGGTAGGCCACCTCCTGGGAGCATCAGAAGCTCTCGGCCCTCTAGCCGTCTTCCTGCCAGAAGGAGATGTCAGAAGATGGAAGGCCTCAAGAAGTCAAGCTTTCAGTTACTCTCCTGTGAAAAAAATATATAAAGGCTTGCAAATTGTTTGCTCAGCCCTTCCATCACCTTTTTCAGTATCTCGCAACCCCTCACAAATACTACGACGATGGCCAACAAGGCAAAACTTGAGGCACTCCTGACTCTGATCAACACATCCGCACGAGATGCCATTGCGTTGTATGAGCAGTACGGTGACGTACCCACCATCGACCAGGCCGAACCCCACCCGTTGGACAGTGCGGTCGACCAGGTAGCTTTGAAGAGTGCTGTTCGTACTCTTGAAGGTGCTTGTGCTCAGATATGCGCGACACTTGCCCCACCTGCCCATACTGCAGTTAACGTGAGAACTCGGATGATATAAACTTTACTTTTGCTCATCAAATTGCACGCAGTTTGTCCAAGTGTATGATCATGCTTGCGTGCGAGTAGTTGCTCGGGAACATGTTTCGGATATTCTGTTGAAGTACCCCAAGGGTCTTCACGTCAATGAGCTCTCCAAAAAAATCAATGTCGAGCCAAAGAAACTGGCCAGGATACTGCGCCTCCTAGCCACGAGAGGATGCTACAGTGAAGGTAAGGAGTCATTTGTTGTATGGTCTGATTTCTTCTCACGCTCCACCAGTTGACACGGACGTTTTCGCTAACAACCGACTGTCTCTGATCCTACTCGACGAGAACCCTGTCAAAAACATAATCTTGTTCCACGTGGAAGCAACTGCCAGGGGAGCATCAGTTTTCTATGAAACACTCAAAGATCCCAAAATTGCCTACTCGTATGATCCGACGATAGCACCTGCGATGTATGCCCTTAACAAAAATGGAACCGAAGGAACGATCTTCGACTGGATGGCACGGAATGTATGTTTTCAAATATTGCTCGTCAGAAAGCCTTGCTCATATAATTTACTCGTAGGACGGCCTACGCGAGGTAGGGATTTTGATCTCTTCGCATGATCATTCTGACATCTTTATAGTCCTATCATATCTCGATGAGAGCTCTGAACAGCATTATGGGCTCCCTGGCCGTCCTGACCCGTAAGTATTTGAGCACGTGAAGACCGAAGAGTATCGTGCTAACCTGATGATAGAATTCCCATTCGAAAAGTACTCCACAGTTGTTGATGTTGGAGGAGGTATCGGAGCATTTTCCCTGCCTTTGGCTAAAATGCACAAAAACGTCAAAATCACAATCCAAGATCTTCCGGAAGCACTAGTCCAGGCGAGAGGCGTAAGTCAGTAGGACAATGTGCTTGTCATCAAATTGATGGGATCTAGATCTGGGCGAAAGAAAACCCTGAAGCCCTGGCAGAAAACAGAGTCGAGTTCGTGGACTTGAACTTCTTCGAACAAGTCCCCGTCAAGGGCAAGGACATCTACTACGTAAGTGCTAAACTTTGCAGGCGGCAATCTGCGAAACTAACAATGACCGCAGCTCAGAAATATCATCCACGACTGGCCTGACCACGAATCTGGGATCATTCTTTCAAACCTTCGCAAGGCGCTCGGTCCAAACAGCCGCGTCCTCATCCGTATGTCAAATATAGCATGATCATCATCCCGCAATCTGACAAATGTTAGATGACTACGTGCTCCGCCAGCTGAGCCGCAAGCAGGCAGCAGTAGAAGCTTCAGAGCTCGGAGTTGTTTCGGTATGTCAAGTCCGCTGATTTACATCCATCTTTGTTCATCCCCGCACCTAGGCCCCTGAACCTCTCCTTGCAAACTTTGGTGTTGGAAGCATACGTTCATACCAGCAAGACTTGAACATGTTGTTTTTACACAACGCAAAGGAGCGAACATTACAAGACTTCCTCGCACTCACGTGAGTAACATTCGACTGCTGCCTTGGTTTCACCTGATGGGTTCGGAATAGCACTGTGGCTGGTTTGAAACTGGAGAAAGTCTGGGACCTTGCCGAAGCATGCGTCTTGGAGTATTCTGCCGCATAAGTTTCTCGAGCTGATTCGATGTGTTCATCCACATAAGTATGGAGAAGATCGGAGACCTTGCTGAAGCATGCCATCTTGGAGCTTTCCGCTCGCATGTTCCAAAACCTTTGGCTTACGTGTTCATCCACGTAAGCGATGCCTACACGTGTTCCTACACGACATGAGATTTGTGGGTTTTGCGACGAGCCTGGAATCTAACTACTGGGATGCATGTCAGATAAATAAACTTTTGCGTTTCCAAGATAGCTTCGATGTGATATAATTACAGTGTGGTAATCCACAGCTTCTCAACGAGTTTCCACACTTTAAGAACACCAGTACCGATGCTGAACGAAGTCACAGCATCGTTAGCAATGACAAGTACAGGACGTGAGAATACCTACTTTGCGTCCTCTACTTGGGTGAGCGGTACCCACTGAGCATTCAATGTCTGCGGAATTGTATCAAGCTCCACCTCGGATACCTCGGATCTTTTTTGCTTTCCCTTGGGGTTCTTGGCGCGACTATCATTTTCCCTAGCGCCTTGACCTGGGGGAACAGCTGGGCGAAATTGTGGAAGCTCGTCTCCCTCTAGTAGTACCCACTGAACACGATAGGTCTTCTTGATGTGCGAAAATACATGGACCACATCACCCGCGGACGTCACTTGTATTACTTTTGGAACGGTATTTGATGTGTTAGAATTCGGTAATTTCTTCAAGCGCTCCTTGTCGCTGTTCGAGGATGGTGGGTGTATGAGTAGTTCCTGAAGGAGTGTGTATGGTATCTTGGCCAAATTGGATGCGGAAGCCTTTGTTCCTGATAAATTAGGTAGTGTAGGAAATTCGTGTAAACCGGCTAAAAGTCCTGTATCCACACAGTCAGGAGGTATATCTCGGCTGAGCGTTTACTCACCCCCTTGGGGTCGGCGGACCAACAGAAACCAGCGATCTCGACTGTTCCTGTTTCGCCACTCAATGACATTCACAGAATCAAGTTCTTCTCGGGGCTTTTTACGCTCGGCTTTCATTGGATATATAGTCACAGATCCATTGTCTTCATCAGATGGTATAGGATCGCAAACGAGGCAGAGTTCCTCGATATCAGCTTCTACAGCACCTGTATGCGAAGCCTGTGAAATGAACTCATCAGGAGGTGATTATGACCCTTGAAATAGAAAGCTAACTGTGGGTTGTGTCCTCTGATATGCCTTACACCATAGACGCAGAGGGCAATCCGAACACACAGGATCTCGTACTGCACAGACGGTACTTCCTAATTCTATCAAAGCTTGATTTATGTCACCTGGGCGTTTTGACTGTTTTATGAATGATTCAGCGCCTGCCCATAGGACATCTAGGGTTCGTTTGGATTTGGGCTGTGCATGCAATGCTGTAAAACGACTAAGGAGTCGGTGTACATTGCCATCAAGCTGAGAACCATTGAGACACTGCAGTAAGGTGGTTCTGGATAAAAATAGCCTACCACAGGTACACAGTGATTATATGCAATGGAAGATATTGCGCCTGCACTGTATCTACCTACACCTGGTATCTTTGCTTCCATATCTTTTGCGTTATCGGGTAAGCGACCATGTAATTCTTTGACAGCTTTCTGGGCACCGCTCAGTAGGCGAGCCGCACGCGAATAGTAGCCCAGCCCCTTCCACAACGAGTTGACGGTCTCAATATCAGATGCCGCGAGGTCCCTTATAGTAGGGAATCTAGATGAATTAGGCCAGATAACCCAGAAAACTAAATGTAGCGACGTACTTCGCCATCCACTTATTATAATATGGTATTACTGTCACGACTTGGGTCTGCTGTAACATAATTTCCGAGATCCAGACCTAAGAATCTGCCTGAGTCAACTCTGAGCAGCTTTTTGAAGCTCAAAGATAGATGATTACCTCGTATGCTCTTTGCGCACGTCCCTCAGCGTCGAGCGAAGGGTCAAACTTCTTGCGCCAGGGCATTTTCCGAGCATCATGGACTCTGTCGTACCATTCCAGGAGGGCGATTCGCATCGGCTCGATAGCGCTTATAACATGCATGGACACTGGATGACCCAAAATACCGCTGACCACGCTAGAGCCATCATTCCCGTGAATCTTCTTACGCGCCTTCCTAGTCTTCTGTGTCACCTTAGTACGCGATGTTTCGTCGTAGGAACTGTCAGAGTTGTGAGCATAATCATCTTCCGATCCAGAGGCTGGACGTTGTGCGCGTTTTCGTTTGGGCCCCATCTGCAAAAGTGTTCAGTGAGTACACACTGCAAAGTGACTGCCAGTGCCAGGCCAGTCCATTTCAATTTTCAAACTCAGACTAGGCTAGGCCTCTTAAGGCATAGTAAGTACGGTAGTTATTCCCTCAATTCTGACAGAGTTTGACAACATTGGTGAATCAAAAAGTATGGAAGATGATATCAATAAGTCCTATTATCGAGCAAGAGGTATGAATAAGTGTACACTCTTTATTTAGACTTCTAAATTAGCCTTGTCTGTCCGCCAGGAAGGAAACTGCGTCGCCTTCGTGCACGTTCAAGCGGTGGCAGGTCATCTTCATCTTTGGCAGACCTGATGCTTGTATCTGCATCTTTTGCTGAAACATACAGCGGGTGAGTAACCGAGAACAAAGGAAATACTGGGGAATGTACCTGGTGAGCTACTGTCATTATCTGGTCGTTGCTGTCCCTCATTGTCATCAGCTTCCGACGAGGGGTTGGCTGGAATGAAATTTGGCCCAGCAGCAGCGGGTGACATATGCCTCGGAAGCATAGAACGTCGCTTCTGTGAAATAGAACGACGTGAGAGCCTGAAGCGCGACCTCGGGCGCTGCATACCTTGTTGGTGCCCGCAACGTTGACCATTTCTAAGTCAACTTTGAACTTCGCCTCATCTACCCTAGATCGTTGTTCAACGCACTCCACCACCCATGCGATGCCAACGACGAGTGGTTTGGGGTCATTCAGAAGTCTGACGCATGATCAGTAGGGTTGTAGATGATGCTGGTAAGAAACAGCTGACCGATATCGCGTCAGCGTGCTAGCTGAACCATTCTTATAGACAATGTGGGTGCAGCTCTGCCCAACACGAGCAAGTATCTAGAGGGAGACCATCATTAAAAATCAAACAAGTGACATCATATTGCGACTTACTCTGGCGCCGAGCCCTCTCAGCATGTCGACGAACAGGCTCCCCGCATCATCACCGTCATCCGTCCGCACATCCACGAATATTGCACACTTTTTCAACACCTTCAAAACGCTCTTACCTGCGCTTCCACCTTCCATAGGACTAGCGGCGGCGTCGCTCTTTGAAAGTGCGTTCCGCTGCGAAGCTGCTCCATCCGTACCTTCGTTAGGCTTGCGTCTATCCTTCGCATCCTGGGCGGATTTGAAGCCTGAGCTTGCACTCGATGCGCCATAATATGTACTACTCGATGACCGAAGCCCTGTACGTGTGCCTGGTGCAACTACCTTAGGCGGAGTTTTCGGAAGAGAAGAGAGTGATTGCGATAAAGCATGCAATGCGCTTGATGCACGGCGCGAGTCCCACCCTTCAGGTTGCTTCCCTTTATCGGCTGAGCCTAGTAGTTCTTCAATCACGAGATCGGCCTCCTTATTCTGTTCTTCGGATGTTTTACTGCCAGACGGTAATGGGGTTGCCACATCGGGTTGCTTTCCCTGCCCGAGATCCTCTTCCGCACCCAAAACATCGACGGTCGCATTGGCAATATAATTATCGTCAACTGCACCTCCACCTCCACCTTTCACTGGACTAGCCATGACACTTGGTAGGCTTGTCTTTCGACTGGCCTTCAGAGATGGCTTCACAAGACCTGGACCGAAGATGCCAGTTGCGGTACGCCCAAGTGCTCCACTCTTGTCCTTCATCCGCTTCATCATGCTGACTCGGCTAGAACCAGAGATAGTAGCATGCCGTTTTAGCGAAGATGCCGTCGGTTTCGCAAAGGTTCCCGACGAGCCAGTGAGAACACTATCGTCCTTGACCACTGAATGAACGGCTCCTGTATGTTCGTCTTTGTCTGAACTGACATTGAAGCCCAGACTCGTATTGGGCCGACTTGGTGGAGGCATCGCAAGCTTCTCCAGAGCTATTGACAGTGTGAATAGCGAAGACTTGGGTTTCGATGGAGCAAAAATGCTGGAACCACTAATAGATGGCCTTTTTACTGGGGAGGTTCCCCCGCGTTGCTTAATCGGAGACGCTGGAAGTGGAATCCTAGAGGGAGATGGAGGTGGTCGTTGCACACAGATGGATGACGATGAAATAGTTGTAGACGACGAAGGTGCAGGTTTGGCCTTCATGAAAGAGGCGAGCGATGTTTGTTTGAATTTTGCGGGGTCTGGGAAACCTTTGGCTGACGAGTTGTCAAAATTTGAAACTAAGAATGAAATTGTCAGAAAGGATACGATAATGATGCGCTCGACTTTACCCTTGGAAGTAGAGGCCTGAAATGATGATGTCACACTGGCAGGCTCATCGTCTGTATTCAATGAGATATTTACAGTGCTGGCTTCGGGTGGTGGGTCGCTTTTGTCCCGGCTCTCGGGCCTCCTCTCTTTCATTGATATGCTGCGAGTCACACGACGAGGACCAGAAGATGGAAGTATGGCCTTCTTGCCTTTCGATAAGTTTCCGATAGGCTTTGAGCGCGCGGTATGGGAACTTCCAATGGTTGCCGAGCGCCCCCGTTTCACTGGCACAGGCGGAGGAGGCATAAGCGATGAGGTGGACGTGGATGGACGTGGAAGACGAGAGGGAGCTGCTGAGGAGGTTGAAGATCCTGCAACATTCAGTGACGAAGTGTTGTCCAAAACATCTTGAGATTTTTTGGATTTCTTCTATCAAACGAGGGTGTTAGTTCTCTATAGGGCACTCGACGCCCAATGTTAAGCGCACCTCAACAGCAGCAGCAAAAAGACTTGGTACGGCGGGACGGCGACCTATGAATGAAGTGGGCGGCAGAGGCGTAAGAGGAGAAAGAGACATATGCGAAGGATACGTGATCAAATTTCGTGGTGTCGCAGACTCAGCATGAACAATCAAGTTGGTTGTATCAGGCAGCTTGAGGACAAATTTCGGTACGTTTGTGAAGTGGGACATAGCGGACGCAGTATCAACATCCATTGCATTCTCCGTGTTGGGAGCACCCTCATCGGTGGCAGAGAGCGGTGTAAGTGGAGAGATCGGGACCACCTCTGTAGGTGGAGGGACAGGCGTGATCTTCAATTGATTGTGCACCTTCCGAGGTGAACGCATCGGAGAAAGGGTTCGAAGGTCGAGTTCTGGAACACGATCTGTAGGAAGCGGAACAGAGCGTGCACGCCCAGAAAAAATGAAGCATGACTTGACCTTGCCGTTCGTAGCATGGCATGCTGATTCAGTGGCAGCGCGGACAAACGGTTCTGCCATTTTCCTGGGAGATTGTGATGTCTTCTCTACAGAGTGACCCATTGACAACAAGCTCAACGCCGGTAATGGATCTATTTTGATACGCTTTGCTTCACGATGACTTGCGGGACTGAGCAGGTCTTGGTGACATGTGTCAGATGACCTTTTGTTCTTCTTCGGCGACAAGAGTATTTCGTCGTTCTCGTTCTCATCTTCCTCCTCTTCAACATCCATATATCCCTCGCCCTCCTTATTTTCGTTTGGTTCTGAATGCGACTGGTTCTTCGAGGTGACTCTGGCGTGCTTGAGAGGAGAACGCGCGAGGGGTAGCCTCAGGACATGATCAGGTACGGCTAGTTGGGATCGTGTTCTCTTGGAGGTTTCGACAGACATGTACGTGTCACCGTAGAACGAAATTGCGTGCTAGCTGTCTAATGCGGTGAGCTGAAGCGCTGTGAGCGTCAGTGCCGCGTCACGGACGATTGTCCGTTGATAAGTCAACTGAGATTGACACTGACCAGTGACAGGTAACGTGTTGAGGCACGTGACAAGGTTCACGCCGCACGGTGGCCTGGCCATGTGCATGTTCTCAAAAGCCACAGTATACTGTACACAGTGCACATGTCAAGTTGCAATTGTCTGGTCTAGTTGTTTCATCCTACGCGATGTTCACGTCGATTCCAGAATGTTTGGTGAGACGTCTTTGTTCACAGCCACTCGCCCCTCCTAATGCTTGATAATGCCGAGGCATGCCCGGGTTACCCCGAGTCATGATCATGTCAGACCATTGAGCCTTACTATTACTAATGACAAAGTCAGCCAACTGGACAGCCCTCAATTCATACTTCCCAGAATACACGCGCAAATTATGCCATGGTTTGATAGCTCTCAGATAAAAGTCCTTGAGCCACATCGCTTCTGACTTGGACTCCGAGTCATGTAGGACATTTTTCAATGCGCAGCGAGATATGGTCACACTCGGCCTTGCCTGGTAAGTCGTGTGCGCCCACCCTAGACTATTCCTCCAGACTAATCGTTTTAAAATGGAAAACTGCGCATCTGGCCCGGAGTCCGAACTGTGGCACAGAGACTCAATTCAAACCACTGCCATTTCGTTTGATCCATTTAGGCTTCATAGTTGGTTCTCATACTACACAGCTCTTTCAGCCACCGCCTTCTCAATGACTGGATGTTTTTACTCCATACACCGAGACATTCGTTATGGTTTCTTGTGTTATGCTGACCTACTGCTCCGTCAGTAACACATTGATCTGTTATTGAGTTGATGCTACCCGCACTGTCTGTATAGCATATGTGCCGAGAGTATGTTTACCCAAGTCGGTCTCTCCCATAACACATTTTTGTCAGACGTTGATTCACGAGTACCATTGCTACGGCACCTTTTGGTGAATCTGGTCATCTTGTTCTTTCTCTTTGGAAGAACCGAACCCCTAACATCTGCACAGGAATTCTTCAAGTGTCGGAAGCTTCCGTGACTTTCAACGTCAATTAGCTGTTGACGTCATCTTGTGCGTAGCTTCTGGACCCAAGAACGTTCTGGGTAAGTTATTTCAAGTTATTTTCACCTGTGTCCACCGATTGATTGCTTGCGTGTCTGGTATAGCATGGCGCGTCAGTTCCCCGTTGCAAGTTCAATTTCAGCGGATCCGAACTTCCATTCCATTCAATTGCCTCCATCCTGGATTCCTAATGGGTGTATTGTATAAATCACTGCATAGCCCCCATGGTCCGCTGACAGATGCCTGATGACTCGAGCAACTGTCACTTCAGTAGACTCGTTTGGAATTATCATCCCAGCATCTCCAGGGAAGCGAGCCTTCATTGTTGTCATTGATAAAGTTTGTCTGCGTCGTACCTGGTTGCGACATTGCTAGCTTATGTTTGCGTCGATGCTGTAGCCAACCTCATCACCCCAAAATCACCCCTCACTTGTATCTCACGTCTATAACGCACCTTGACAATCACTGCGACGCAGCGTAATTGTCCTGGAAAAACCGGGCAGGCATGGAAATTTCCAGTGCAAGACAGCGCCACCCTTGCTTATATACTTGGCTGATCATACTGATTTTCTGTCAAGGGTCAACTAGTGCCATTCATCCGCCAAGATAAAACAACCCATATGCATCACATATTAACGCGATTGGTCACTGATTAACTGCGCTCCTTCACATTGCTGGAACCAGCGATTAAACCTACTCGATGTGTGGCACTCCTATTGAAGCTTGGTTGGAAGTAATTCATCAAGAGTAAATTCAAATATCAACCGCGTTACTTGCGGCCCGCAGCTCTGGCGAACTAACCTGTTCACGTGTGCTTTGCGCGCATAGGAATTCATTTACAGTACCAAGAGCACAATTTAATGGTAGGATCTTGAAATAAGAGGCGATTACGCGCGACACGAGTGAGCTACCAGGACAATTGTATCTATCACTTCGTCAGTGTAAAGTAAGGTGTAAAATGATATGGTGCTTACACCTTAGTCTTGGGAAAGAACTGAGATGTTCGAACGTTCTGGAGCTCGTAGCTTTCAAATTATGTTAAAAGCAAAATTGTCGTAACATAGTGGAATTGAGACATGGTATCATTCATGCATTGCCTCATCATGCGTTGCCTTTGTGCTCGTATCTAATCTGATCTTCCCGACGCCCCTCGTGCCTCGTACTCTCCTGCTTCCAACACAGTAGACCATATATCAATGGAAATGCAGTCTCATCCGAGTCATATTTTGCCAAAATTTACTTAATCGGTGAGCTCAGCCATATCTCGAGTTGCCTTTTTTGTCGCCCCATCCGCAGTGCCACATCATGGACTTGTTATGGGCGTTCATGGCCTCACCACCTATCTGCGAGAGAATCAGCGAATTCTCGCCAAAGCCATCGAATTTCCCTCGAGCTCGACCGATGTGACTTCTATCGTGGTCGATGGTTGGTCGTGAGTATATGAAGATGTTGTCGATTGCTTGGTGATGACCCTACGTCCTTCAGGTTCATCTATGAGCTTTATGAAGAATCTAAGTTACCTTGGGTGTATGGTGGCGAGTACAAAGCGTTCTCTGCATGCGTTGAAGGTGTCGTGAAAGCATGGATGGCTGTGGGACTCAGGGTATATTTTGTCTTTGACGGTATGTCCCTTTGCTTCTTCATTGTGGCGCATATAGGCTCATCTAAGCGATCTTCTGAAAAGGTTCTGCCCCAGAGCTGAAGATTCCAACCCTCATCAGCCGCCTCAACCACTCGATCGTTGAAAGGAGCCTTCTGTTCTTCAGAACTTCCGAGACATCACGCTCAACTCCCCGTTTTCTGCATGAAACGCGGATGATTCCACCACTTGCATATCATGCATGTCTGCATGCCCTTCATGAAGTCGCTTCATCAGCAGATACTCTACAAGTGCATTTCGCAGATGAAGAAGGCGATCCTTATGCCGTCGAACTCGCCGGCAGGCTCGGGGCATTTGTTGTCGGCAATGACTCGGATTTTGTCATTCTCAATTCTGGGAAATATGCAGGATATATTCAGCTTGATGACATGCTGTGGGCAGTACCCAAATCCGTGGACGCAGGCTCTGGTGACGAGGACGGCGAGTTCCGCACAGTAAAGAAAGCAAAGACAAAAAAGAAAAGTATTGCCCAACAAGGGACTCGCAGGGGTCTGATACCTCCTGAGCATAGCACGGATCTCACCCTGTCAGTTTCGGTCTACACACCGACTGCCTTGGCATCCCATTTCAAGATTCCGGTCACCCTGCTACCTTTGTTCGGCGCCCTGGTCGGAAATGATTTTTCCAACCAGTCTTCTACACAAAGGAACGTGCAAAGCTTATTTTTCGAACGACATCTAACGTTATCGCAACGCATTTCCCGTGTCGGATCCACGTTAAATGCTATACTCTCCGCTGCCACTCAGAAACGAAAAGCCAGGCATCAGGTCGGTTCAGTCATGGACTTGATTGACAGATCTGTGCACGCACTCCTAATCAGACAACCAAGCACAATGGCTTCCGGAGAAACCGATGCCATCGTTGACAGGATTGTTAATGCAACATTGCAGTACGCAATTAACAAGTATGACGGAGATACATTTGGGCCGGATGGTCTTTGGCCGAGCAAAGTGTGTGCACTGCATCAGGCAGAAACTTGCCGACTGCCGGGACTGTTCTCCCGTATATTACTATCGGCCGATGATGAAGCAGCCAACAACAACACAGCGGCGCATGACACTCAACTACCCCAGCTCCACTCTCTCTACATCTCCGCGTACCGGTCTGGCCATTTGCAACCAAAGCTCATGGATATTTTGAATACTGGGACTTTTTGGCCAAGGTTATTTTTGGAAAACCCCGACGCGGAGAATGTAGCGCGGAGTATCGGCAGACCTATCCGGGAGTGGATCTTTGCTATTTTGGAAGATGCCGTAGGGCTGCCAGAAGCGCCGGAGGGGAGTAGAAACCCTGAAGTGGGGCAATTTGACACAACTCAGATGGACGAAGAAGACGAGGATGAGCTCATTGACGTGGTGGAAGAAGACTCCGAAGACGATGGAGCCGATCTCCTCGCCCCATTGCGTGGTGAGCTCCAAAAACTCCGCGTGCCAGATGAAGGGTTAGAGATTCCGGCGTCGGCCACATCTCAATCCCGGTCTCACCTTCCACTGCGGCCAAAATGTGTCATGGAATACGTTAGGCGAGGAACGCGCGTGGCCCCGGAAAGTGTGACGGTGCCAGATATTTCCAGGCTGTTGGTGTCATCCGCGTTTCGTGGCGATTACCAAGAAGATTGGACCCCCCTGCCACTCAGGCCTGCATTGGAGCGGATGTCAGTTTTTCTGCATATCCTTCATAGCAGTACTGTTGCTCTCGAAGAATTACCGAGAGAGCAACTCATATGTGCCCTCGTTTTGCGATGGGTCGTGCGGGTGATGCATCTACGGGCAATAGAATCTTCAAGTAAGGAACGGGAGAAAGAAAAATGGACTAGATCGGAAGCAGGTGCCTTCCTTGCATTTTACACGTCAGGGAGGCATAGTCTCGATTTTTGTGCTATGCCTGCACTCTCCGGCTCGGAACCGAATTCTGGATCTGAAACTACGCCAATCAACAGCCGTAGCATTCAGCTCATGGCCCAGGTGCTTATGGCAATCGAGGGCATACATCATTTATCCCAAGTTCTCTTGGTATCAGAACGAGTTCCAGTCCATGTCCATACCCTATCAGGCCAGACATTTCATATGTTCCTTGCCCAAAAGGTCTCGAACTATCGAGACACTCTACCGGCCGGGCTTTGGGATGCATGTACGGAGGGATTAGGTGATGCCTTTGCAGAAGAGCGTTCAGTCAAAGTCAAAAAATCGAAGATCAACGGAAAGTCCATTGAGCAACCGTCAGTGCAGAAAGCGACGCGTATTGGGGCAGCAGGTAGCCAGTTCGGGTTATTGGCTGATCTTCAAGTTTGACATTCTTCCTGTATTGTTTGTTGATATAAAAGAATACCGAGATGAGCTAAGAGTTCTGTAGACTAAGAGAGTAGTTGGCGGCGTGGCTGTAGTAGTGGCTCAGCATGCAGTGGATTGGCTGTGTAGCACAATACAGCTTATGTGTTTTCTAGGCTAATTACATAATAATATTTCGGATGGCATCTTGGAAAATGTAATTTAGATGCACCGCATCCTCGTTTCTGGCGAGTTTTTCTGGGTACAGCAATAGAATCCGGGGTCCTCACCGACACGGAAATAACAAAGGCTATTGTACTGCACCACACTGGCACCAATCGACACTTATAAAAGGTCTACAGCCATGCCCGTTCGATTCTGCACAATATCTCTTCCGCGCACTCGTCATTACTCGCCATGCGAACCTCTACAAGACGCCAGTCCCCAGCCCCCGCAGATGTTATCACGTATCGTTTGAACAATAAAATGATGTATGTACCCCCTGCAGAGAGTTTCGATGTGAGTCTTTCAGTCCTAGTCCCTCGACCATGAAACTGAACACGATCATTGCAGCAAGCAGTTACATTTGCTAGATCAGCATTCGAGGGTGACCTCACTGGGATTGACAAGAGCCGGATATCCTTCTCGCTGAATGTGCTGGCGAACGGGAAGCAGAGCTCTGTGGGTATCAGCAGTGCGGCATGGTCGAAAATTATGTCCCATCTGGCACAATATGAGATCATAGACGTGCATGTTCAGCCAGTGCTCAAAGTATCAGAAGCCCCTCCGAGCTATCGGTCTTGTGGCTCAACTGGGGACGTCGAGAAGGAGCATCATTCGTCACCACATTCATCATCACATTCGTCATCACCTCTCCACGGTCTCATTCCCAAACGTCTGTTTCAGCGGCTCGGTGCCTGAATGCAGCATGATACCGGGCACCTTTGGGCTTCCTGTGTCACTATGTAGAGATGATGCCTTCACATGCGGAATATCGTTATGGAGAGCACATGTTTTAGTATACCAAATCGTGTCAAACACTCATTTGTATTACATTCTTTCAGTTATGAAACGACGGTTATTGTTATTTCAATATTTCATACATGTAGATATTACTGCTGTATTAATTCAAATGGACATGAATAGACGTGTAGTATTACCATGCTTCCATTATCATGATCATATCACCTACAGTGCTCGATATGCGCGCTTCTCAAACGAATGGGTTTTAAGTTCACTTGTTAATCAACAAGCTGTATCCAGACGAGGTCGGGTAATCAATGGCGCATAAACGCTGACGCTCACGGAATATTTGATGATCTGAAATACTTGATAGTTTGCCGCTGGCATCGTACTGCAAAGGACAGCGTATGACTACACGACTAAGTACTGGAAGCGCTCGACCAAGCGCCGTACAAGATCAAGCGCCAATCAAAGCGCTTAATTTTCTTCGTAGCCAACATCAAATAGACCATGTAATGGAAGAACGACATCTTCGGGCGCTTACCTCGAATCTAGTGTTTGCCACTGTAACGAAGAAGCGCCTTGCTCCTAAATGTTGCATTGTACTGCAACAAATTATTGATGTCCCGGACCCAATCATCCTCTTTTCCAGGCCCAACGCCTTCTTCGCCTGGTTGTTCGTCTCCATAATCGGATATGGAGGAGCGGTTAATGCAAGGCACTGGGTATGGTGAGGCCTGTATAGTAACGGACTCTCCTGGATTAAGAACATGCGATACACGCCCGTCCATCGAAACGCCAGCCGCAGCACGGGAACGATCACCGATCTAATAATGTGAATCAAACGTTTGAGTAATAGCTTCCACGTGTTGTCATGATACACCGAGCGCATTACTCACACACAGCGTCAAAGATGAGGATGAGGGGAAGACGAGAGGTCTAAACGATAAACTTCGTGGACATATTGGCACGAGCACTACAGCACTCAAGGAAGGATGTACGATAGGCCCTCCAGCTGAGAGAGAGTATGCAGTTGATCCCGTAGGCGTTGACACGATCACGCCATCAGACTGCGGAAATCAGTTACGCGCGGTGCTTGGGAGATTTAGTACGCACAACAGCCTCCGTGAGATGTTGCCCGTCTACATAAATATCGATGGTATTAAGGTGTGGACTTGACCCACGGTGTAGCGCAATCTCATTCATAACCTGCCATTCTAGAATTGTGTCAGCATCGTGGGTACATACTTGGACTGTTTTATCCCAACCATCATCACCGAACCCTATTTTTTTGCGATCCTTGTCATAGAACATGCACGACAAACGCATGCGATTGAGGATGGTTGCCTTGCCCTGAAACACTGCTTCAAGCCCTTTCACAAAGTCATCGATATCTATCGCATATTTAGTGGCGTCCTGGCATTGGTGTGTGCACATACGGAATGGAAGGAGAAAGCCAAGGGTGCCCATTGAAAAACTTAGCACAGGAGGGACCGCTCCAAGACTGAAGAGTGATGCAGCATGGAGAATGGTACCGTCACCTCCAAGAGTTACGACAAGATCAATTTTCTCGGCATGAGGCCCTGTGATGAATTCATTCAAACAGGTTATTTCGGCGTGTACAATCTACTCACCGGGACGCCACACTTGTGTGCCGAATGGAATGTCTGGGCGGTCTTCAGAGAACACTTTCACACCCGGATACGTCTTCGCTACATGACTGTGGTATGTTAGGCACCACCTGTTAATCGGCTGAAATGACACAGGAAGACTATTGCGCACTCCAGTAGCTCATCAATTGCCCCAATCACAGGCTCAGTTCGAAGCTTGTTCACAATTAAAATGGATCGCGGAGGGTATGATGTTTCATTTATGCTGTCTTGTTGAGCGTTAGCGGTCCACGATTGTGAATGGAAGGCAGCAGACAAACGCTTGGGATAAAGCACGAGAAAGACGTGAATGTGGTAGTTGTGGGATGAACGGATTCGCACGCGAAGTCAAAGGTAGCGACGGTCGATTTCGTCTTCGAGTGTGGAGACAGCGTCGAAAAGGAAAGGAAAGAAAAGCTCGTTGCACATGGCTGGCCATAGCAGTTAACATGGCTGCCAGTAAGTAAGCTTGACTTACATAACTGCACCGTGCAGTTCAAGTTTACATGCCACACCGTGACCGATGCATCTTTCTTCTTGCCACAACCTTGCGAAATGTTCTCACTCGGTAAAACATTCGTAAATCGACCACAAAGAACTCTTTCTCGTTGAATCCGAAGACACTGTATAATATTCTGGAACTTTTCTTTTTTGCCACTGCCAATATTTATGGCAGTATATTACCTGTGTTGATTAAGTTACGAGCGAACTTCTGGTTCGGTCACTTTTTTAATGTTGGTCTCAAGCGCTCACAGCTTCCCAGCCCGTTGTGACAGGACGGCCTGAATCAAGCATATATATACTACAGCACTTTGTTCAAGCGAAGAGACGTACTTCACGGATCAGTCCGAATGGCAGTGACAGTGCAACTCAAGTACGTGGCCAGTGCACGAGTACCCAAGTCCTCCAAGTACAATTTAGTGGAACGACTGTCTTCCTCTATGGTCTGGACTCTGACTACTACTGGGGGAGACTGGTCCGAACTGGGAGTGGTTCCTTGGCGTTGAAACAGTGTATCTGCCACTGTGTGCCTGCGTGTCAAACGCTACGGCACTACACCATAGCCTACGACAAAACCCGAAGGAGACTGAGCGGCTGACTAAGTCAATACGGTGCTACCCGGGTGCTAGCGTGAAACATCACCCTAGAGTCATCGCTATCATGGGCCGGAATTATACTCTGATCAATACTAGATGTTTCTAGTGATCCGACTCAAAGGTGCATTAGGCTATCTCCGAGGTTATGCTCTTGACGACAAATATGTCACCCTTCGCCCAGTCGGCCCCGCCTTGCTTGGCTAAAGCATCGAAGTATGGTCATGGTGGTTGTCGCCCCATCTTTCTAGTGGAAAAACTTTCAGGTCCGAAGAGGAGCGCCTTCTCAGAGGCTTCTGGCGCTTGCGTAGTGTCAATTCTGGAAGACCTGTATAACTAGCGGTAAATCTTATCAGGACCTCCACGATTTATACTCGTGCAGGAGAAACAACTCCGAACATCTAGAAGAACGTTCATCAAATCGTGGCGAGTCGATTGGATGCAATTTGACAACACACATCGATGATAGACCAAGCAGGCAGTTTCATATCATATCATTCCTACAGCTACAAGAGTTTGCGACCCGAATGGTTTTCGCCGTTGGTGAGAATTGTGGCTCCTTGAATGTGCGCATCACCGGTGTATGTGCCTCCGTCAGTTACTACATCACTGTCTGGTGTCACTTGACTTTTCAACCTAGATGAATTTGAGAGCTTGCGGGGCTTCCTGTGACTTTACACTCCTACGAGGAATGTGCTGATGACCGAATACTTACCATCTTTCAAAAATCTCGACAATGACAAGAAAATTTTGGTGACACCGTTTGTGCAAATCATGCAACAACTCTGGTATGGTTGGGTCTCTGTACCATTGATAGTATCAGCAGTGAGCAATAACAAATGCTAATGAGACGCTGCAATTTCGCAATCCTGCCAGTCAATCCGGGATACAGGACACGCATGAATGTCAGATACCTGGCAAATATATGGAATGGAGTGGTAGGTGACTATATTTATATCGGGATAGGTATCTCTGATAGCTTGCTAGATTGGTCCCGTTTTGAAGGGTTTCTCGGTGCGGATCTGGAATACCTGCAGCAAGAACCTTATGAGACCTTGAAAGGGCTGAATAATTGATGCGAGTCATCTGTAAGTATATGGTGCGACGAATATCCCAGAAGTTCTCCGTGCGAATGGGCTGCATCATGTCACTCTGCCCATTGCAACGCGCCAGCCAGCACGCCGAACTGTACGGTTTCGGTACTTTCGATCGCGCCATACAACAATTCAGGCAGGGTCTTTGTGATCCATGTGAACCCATCGCAACTTGCTGTCACATCTGTGGGGATAATGTGCTGGCTCTCCTCGATATACTCGAGTACTGGTAAGGTCTTGGCGAATGCCTTCACATCTCATTATTATGAGTATGACATCAAAACGTTGACGAGTCCAGCTTGCTTTCAAATTAAATAATTCCCAGACTGTCGTGGACTTGGAGAGCGAATTATTGACTCTCGAGTGGAATGAATAGGAGTCTTTATTTGGTTTTATTTGATAGTATGACATGACCCGCAAGCCCCTATACTTGCGAGTCTCAACCTCCCTCTCGCACCATGTCTTCCATCGGCAACGTTAACGATATGTTCAGAAACTTTGAGAGACTTAGCCGTACGTTCAACAAACTTTCTACATCAAAAATATACATGTTGATGATGATTTGAACATATCTAGCAAAAGTTCAGGAGCCTACTGAAATGTTCCCCCAATCGAAACGACACAACTCTCAATCTATCTCGCACCATGATGATGGTGCCGAGCGGGACGAATTGTCAGACGGATCTGAATACAACCCGAAATCTCGCGATACTAACCGCTTAACTGTGAAGAAACCGAAGGGATTCAATGTGTAAGTATGGCCATATACCTCATGGGGAATTCTGTATTAATCATCTGTGAAGGGGTCGACAAAGGGGTGGAATTAAAATGAAACTCGACCGCAAAAAACGAGCATTGGTTCGTGCACTCGCGAAGCGTGATATCTGGGACCACAAAGAGATTGCCGCCGTCTTCGATGTATCGCTTCTTCCTATTAAAAAGGCCGTGACCAACAGCTATGTCTCGGTAGACGACAAACCATGGGATGATGCAAAATTTTATGAGAATAGTGATCTTGAAAAGTTGATTTCGAGGGTCAGTCTTGAAAATTGTGTCTCTCGAACTCATGCATGACATTCGCAGCAGCTGCCGCCTGCCACAGAGAAACAGAATAAATTCAAGAAACAGGTATTCCCAGTCGTCATTTCAACGCATGTTTCTCATGAGGTTATCTTATCGAACACTAGGACAGAGCATATGTGAGATCCCCCAACAAAACTGTAGTTGCCGCTTCCCCTCCTGCGTCGGCTCCTATGGAGGTAGAAGTCAGTCCGCTTATTCAATCATGCTGTTGCAGTCTCATATGTGCCCAACCCGTCAGTCGGATTCAAATACAACGTGCAGCATATTCAGAACGTTTCGAAACGAAGCGATACTTGTTCACGGGGAAAAGGTCCACTCGATACTTGAGGAAATTGGGATTGAAGATGACGAGACAATGTTCGCCGTCCTGATCATGGACGATGAACGGTTGAACGGCATGCTACAAGAGGCCAAGCGTCTCAACCTCGTGGAGAAGTATTCCGTCATTCAAGCGCTGAGAAATTTTGGGGAGAAGCACAAAATAGCGAGGTAGAACGTTCATGATCGATGTTTCCTATTCGGATCATTCCGAGTCAATGAGATTGTTCACAGGTGATTTATTTGTTCATCCGCACTGGTATGACATTCCATCTCCGAGATGCTAACGGAAGGAATCACCACATGATTGACGACTACCTCGGATCTTAAAACTTTTCTTTTGACGCTAAGAGAGGCTCAGGCGCGGTGGTCGCTCTTTCGGTTTACACAATAATGATGCATATATCGCATGCTTCTGAGCTTCCTCTGTTCAACCCGCCTGTAGAACGGAATTCCAGAGAATTGAAATGTTGTCGGTAAGTGGAAGCCGAGCACTGCCTAGACTCGTGACCAGTCTGACGTAGAGCTTTTGAGAGTGGGGAATTTTGGCCCGCATATGAATCATTGAAGTACTCTACTGAATTCAATCTCCATATTGAGCGCCCCTTCGACGAATGAGGAAATATGATATTGGGGATATTCCCCAGACGAGGCGAATATCAAAGTGTTTCTGACTATAGCATTGACATCATATAGTGTCCGACTTCGGGATCGAGTTCGGTTCATTGAGGTATTCGAGATCTTATTGCAAAATTTCAAGCTTCAAGGCCATCTTCGAGTCATGATACTACTCAAGACTACTCAATTGATCAAACGCCTTCGACAAATGGTTGCACACACTTCGCACCTCTTGACTTTGCTGATCCCTCGTTGATAGTGTTATTATTTATAAAAATACGTCCGGTCACAGACGTGTGATTGTTCGTACCTGTGAAAAGCAACGGAGTTCCAAAAAGCCGAAAGATCTCGCAACGTTGAGTGTTGATGTATCTTATGTACTAGGCTCGTGCCTCCGTTCACTCAGGATCTTAGACGGTGCCTAGGGTTCGAACGTTCAACGTTGAACTTGTACGTAAATTCATTATGGATAATATTCAACGCGTGCTTACAAAGCATAAGTACCAGACTTCTATTTTTACTCGTTTGCTTCTGTCAATTTCAATTGGGCGTTGCAACGTTGAGCATTTTGCTCCCCTAATGGGTTCAACAACGCCAGGACTTGTGACTTCTTTCTTTTCAAATTTCAGCGGAAATGAGCGCTTGTATGTCCCCTCGGCCAGTCTAGCTATCATCGTGGTAAAGGCGCAACCTAAGTCTAGTTGCAGCAGGCCTTCCCGGCGGATGATCGATGACTCGTGACTCCATTCGTCGTCGTATGGACCAAATTCGTGCTTGTTATTTACGAGAGCGAGAACGCGGGGAATGGCCACTCCGGGGCCTAGGCTTAGGCGTAGGTCAAGTGGATTTGGCTTCGCGCGGAGTCATCACGCGCTCGTCGTGGTGGGCAATCTTAGCAATATATTCTCAAATTTTGTCAAGTCACATCGGTACGAATAAAATTGGAAGAATCCGGCAGAATGTCAAACTACAGGACTAGACCTCCGTTGGGCCCTTGCCCCTATAACGATGGACAATACGCCATACTGCATCTCTGTATCCAGAAAGATGTTCTATGTAATAGCCATCTTCACCCCACAGTACTAGCAACCTTTCTCGATCGACTCAAAACAACTGCACTTTGTTACTCGCAAAGTAGATTGTACAGCTTGTACTATCTCGTATATCGGTAGACACGTTTGAAGTACTGGAAAAGATTCGAGCGAATCTTTGTTACCACAGTCGTGAACTCGTCAGAAGGCCGCGACTAACAACGGAAAGCCAATTTGTCGACATCATGCGACACCGGTGCCCAGCCAGGCATCGACGTCGGCACCACCATATGCATCTCAGACTCGAACAATGACAACGATCTTCAAAGATAAGATCCGAGGCAGTCGTCAGTTATGCGGCGATTCCTGTTGTTACATCTGGAGATGGAATGACATACTAATACGTATGAATGGAAGCAAGTCGAACATACCCCTATGATCATGAGGCCCCAACACTTGTCATCACGCCTGGCCCACTGTTGGACCAACAGCTGGGACTATCCAGAGTCAGGGCTTACGGCAACGAGTGCTCGTGGTATAAAAAGCCTGCAATGTACACTGTTTTCTTCAGTTCATCCTCCTCTTCACAATCAGGTTAGAGATCAGCCTTGCATATCATCGTTGTCTGACATGACCCCACAGAAACAACATGTCTTACACAATCGTAGTCAGAGTCATCGACACCACCCACAACAACTCCAATTTCACGCTCGCCGAGAAAACTGTGTGGCATTATGCCAATGGCGGGAGGTGGTGCAACACAGACTCGATCCAGACACTCACCATGGGTGGCAGTGGTACATCTGGTGGGCTCCGCTTCATGTGCGGTACCGGGGAGGAGTTCCTCGTGGTGCTAGGCATCCACAACTACAAGAGGTGGTGCGACATCAACACTAACCTCGCACCTGGAGACACGGGGATGAAGATCCACCCCGAGTACTACACAGACGGCAGCCCTCAGAACAAGTTGCTGTGGGATCAACTGTCTGAGATCGAGAAGACTAGCGCAAAGGGAACCAAGGTGAACGTGAAGTACGTCCAGGAGGCAGCCGACGGAAAGTCCTTTGTCGTTCACATCACCATTTCTTGAATATCTTGAAGTTGTTCATACCTTTCTCGTACAAAAGCAGTTGTTGAAAGATGGCGTATGATGCAGAACGAATGTACTAGTAGTATGTAAAGATGAAGTCAATATCTTGATGAAATGTTTTGTTTGCAGAATACAGTGAATTTACATGATCAATGACGTACCGTCTGCTGCAATGCGTTTGTAGATGATATAAGCAATGTACATTGTCGACGAGATCTACGCGTGCTCGGTTTTCTCCAAGCCTTTTGTTTGGTACGCTTTGCTACTTCCGCGTCATATTCTGCGACAAATCTGTAGTTGTCACTTCTCCTTTTGCATCGGTTCCTATGGAAGTAGAAGTCAATTCGCTTGTTCGATCATGCTGTTGCAGTCTCATGCGCACCCAACCTGTCAGCCAGATTCAAATACAGCATATTCTAGATGTTCCGGATGAAGTGACACTTGTTCACGGCGAAAGGTTCGTTCTATCCTTGATGCAATCGGGATTGAGGATGACGAGACAATGTTCGCTGTCCTGACAATGGATGATGAACATTTGAATTGTAAGTATACTGCAAGAAGCCAAGCGTCCCAACTTCGTGAAGAAGTATTCCGTCGTTCAAGCGATGAAATTTTTCCACAAAATAGCGAGGTAGAACGCTCGCCTTCTATGATTGTCATTGCAGCGTCCAGATGGCCGTCCAAACCATCCGAAAGGGAGTATAAACAATAATTTCATGTCAAATCATGGAACTCACGCCTTCAGGTCTTTCTCTATAAACCCCTAGTAGACTTTGGCTACTACTCAAGAGCAAATGAACACTCTTTTTGAGCTTTCTCGGGCGTGAAGTTGGGATGTGTATGCCGCGGGTCTCGTAAAAACGGTTCCATTCCTGGCCTGGATAAAGTAGTGAAGGGGTTGGATTCTGTCGGTATTCGAGAGATTTTGGGACAGGATTTGGAATTTCTTTAGCTGGAGGATCGACGGGCAACAAGAGCAGGTCGTACAGACTCGTACTACTACCAATTAGCAACTTGAAATCGAATGCACGTGGTGCACGCTCGAATTCGACCTCGAAATCATGAAGGATAGGCAGTGATTGAATAGGATAAGGCGGGTTGGAAATACCTCAGGCCTCAGGAATCGGAACTGCGGGGAACGAGGTCTAATCCAATCGCAACTCAAGTACTGTGAGAATCCATCTCATGGTTGTTAATTTGTTTACGTGAATGATGACCGGCCTGACTCGGAGGACGCTCGGGGATGCTCCTGTACGATACTACGGGTAGAGTACTCTATCGCAGATGCCGTTTACAAGCGAAGTCCTTGCTTTGCAGAAGTTTGCACAGAACCTGCGACTGTCTTTGGCCTCCTTGAGGCCCTCTCATTGCATTCATGGTGACTAGGGGAGAGTCGAGACTACCTCAGGCCAACTCAGGCTGCGAGCGGCTTGCGATTAGTAAAGAAGCTTCTCTACGCAGCTCAAGCGCTCAAGTACTATGGGCCGTGACCGCGTGGCCGCCTGCAGGCGTCAGCGCTTCAGCCTTGTTGGAGCTTTTCACCTCGTTGCCTGCAAGAACAAGGGATGCCAGTATCAGACGATCCAACGGTTCCCGCCCAAGGGCGACAAGAAAAGTACGTCTTTCGCCTTCCACAAGATCTATGAAGTATTGAACATGTGTTGTGACTACAGTTCCGAATTCTTGTTGCGCAAAATTCTCGATGTGCTAGAGCAGTCAACCATTGCTAAGAAACCACTCCCGTCGGATGACTGGAATGGTTTTTGGGATGTATACGATCAGGAAGCAGAAGAGTTCGACAAATCATTCGTCGAGAGATATCTCTCGGATTTGGGCAATAGTCTAATTTTCGTAAGCTTTTCTGGCCCTATGCAACGAGTCTTCTGTTGACCGAGCGTATCTTTCAGGCGGGTCTTTTTTCGGCCGTCAGTGCCACTTTCTTAGGGATAATGCTCCCTAACCTGAGCCCCGATCCCAGCGATACGACAAATGCCTTATTAATGATGATATACCATCAACTCAATAACACCGCATTCCCAGGGCAAGTCCCGAGCCTTCCCTCGTGGGATGGCCCCCCTTGGATTATCATCTGGACCCAGACCCTTTTGTATGCTAGTCTCTCAACCAGCCTTCTGGCTGCTCTTGGAGCCGTCTTGGGACAGAAGTGGCTCAGGGACTACGCAGACAACACACGAGGACCTCGTGAGTATCGTCGCACCAGGCGGCAGCTCAAAGTCGACGGGCTCGAAACGTGGCACTTTGAAGCCGTCCTTCGTGTTATACCTGCATTACTGCAGCTTTCCTTGCTACTCTTCGGCACGGGTCTTGGGGCGTATCTGTGGGCGCAGCAACGCACTGTAGCTGCTGTTGTCGTTGGAACAACGTCCTTTGGTGCCTTTTTCTATATCGTGGCCTCCATCAGCAGCCACTTCTATGTTAGCTGCCCCTTTACGACGCCGGCTCTTGCAATCGTATATGATAGCCTGAGCGCGATCCAATCGTTCATAGTGATCTGTGTCGTGCGTCCGCGCCAATGGCTAGATGTGGCCATCCTTATCCAACTCCATAAGTGGACAAGAGAGGGCTTTTTCGGCGCTTTTTCATTGATGATGTTTCCCATAAACCTAATATATATCGTTCCATCAAGTCTACTAGGGATTCTTGGGGTGGGGTTACGTTTATTAACCCCTCCTGATCACCAGCCGGTTGACGATGTATCACGCTCCGTGCTCTGGCTCTGCCAGACATCCCTCAATCCCGACACCGTACTTGTCGCCGCGAAAAGAATTCCCGATGTCACTTTCCCCACTGATGGTCTCAGATTATGGGCGGCTTGGGGAAAACTTTTCAGGCTAGCTCAGGACGAGCTCAAACATCGCTCCCCATCCCCTGCGGCCTTGATATATGCGAAAGCATTGACTTCACTGTATTTCACTGCCTACATCAGCAAGATCCAGTTTTGGCCCATCGTTAGCCGAGTCGCTAGAGTATTATCTGTGGATGTGCGCTGCAGTGATGACGTGACGTCGTTGCGCTTTGTGCTGACTATGCTTCAGCAATGGTTCCACACCGCTAGCAGCCTCCAGCTTAATAACATGCCCGAAGGAGTTGATATCATCAGCAAGCTTAGCCCACTCAGTCTCGATTACATACCCAGTGATACTCTTGAATGGTTCTTACCTTCTCTATTGCACGGCCTTTGCGGAACATCACCGCGGTACAAAGAGGAATGCCATCGCCGTCGCTTGTATTTGCAACCTTTGGCGATTTATATCATCCGCAGGTTGCTGCCTATCGATCAACCACGTCCACTTCCTTCCCACAAAACCATTATAAAATGTCTTCAAGTCATGATCGCGATCCTCGATTGGCAGTCGATCGATCTCGAGGAAATCAAAATGACAGATAACAGGTACTTGACCTGATCTCTATGTGTGATGACGGCTGATCATCGAATGCGTGCAGTGACACCATTGAAACAATCTTCCCTCGCGTCCTTGATATTCTGCTACGTCCAGATACTACAGCCGCAATTCAAGCTGATCCCATTCATGTACAACATCCCGAAGTGACACGCTCCGGCATATTTTCGCGTATTTCTCGATTCATTTCCTCAAGATCCTCAAGGTCACGTACCTTCTCAGCAAATGAAGTCTCGCATTTTAGAGCCATACTGGAGCCTTTAGCACGCCTTGCCAATGAGACAGAATTCAAACATCATTTCCTGAAAAAACGGGTGAAAGCATGGAGCACCGATGTCTTCCAAGCCACCGTACCTAACAATATTGAAGACGCATCTACTCCAGCACTCTGCCTTTATGTGTGCTGCTCCATTGACAACCTTTTCAATTCCGACGTTATATACTCTGAAACGATCTGGAGTTCATGTTGA
The DNA here is from genome assembly GCF_016647785.1 of Suillus fuscotomentosus. NCBI lineage: Eukaryota > Fungi > Basidiomycota > Agaricomycetes > Boletales > Suillaceae > Suillus > Suillus fuscotomentosus. The sequence continues at coordinate 564,137 of NW_024539536.1, forward strand.
GCAAATGCGGATGCTTCCGTGCTGCTCAATTATCTCGATCAAGCCCATACCCGATCCTGGCAGCCAGGGTTGAATGCGGACACCGCATCCCATCTCCCTCCCCGCAGGTGGCTGGACGCGAATTTCCGAAATAACATCGCATTTGCATATGCGTTGCTGATGCTTTCTACTCACGATGCCATCTTCACTTCCGGGACAACACCTACGGTAGTGCGCAGCATTATCTCCGCGATGCAGCACGAAGAATCCCCTCTTTACAGACACGTTGGGCTGAAGGTAGCTCACCTCGTTATCAGAGAGCATTCGGCGAATATTACAGATGACGTCCGCGATCAACTCCTCCCAGCCTTGCGTTCCGCAACCTTTCAAAATATCCAGAACGATACCATCACGCCAGGTGACACATCACCAGATCGATTCATCTATTCAAAGCGCGATCTTCATTATTTGGAAGTACTATTCGCCCTTGCGAATAGCGAGTATTGGCTCTCGCAGCTCCGCCAAGACAGCTGGGGCCACATGCAGCGGTGTATTTCCATTGCCAAAGCTATTCATCCACCGTCTCATAATGAAGACTATAGAGAACTCTCACTACGACTGGTCCTGATATTTGCCCGCATTGCCTGCGCTGACAATTATGACTGGCCAGACTGGAACACCTGGTTTGAAACGCGCCCGGACAACCAAGTGCTGCTCGTCGAACAAGCTTGGGAGCCACAAATGCTCAGCGAGTGTCCTGACGTCATCCCTCTTCTCATCGCGTTCACGAACAAGATGCTGTCGAGTCTTAGAGGTGTGAGCGAAGAAGGCTTGGTGATGTTTCTTAAGGACACAGTGATTGCGGCCTTGCATGGCATTTCGAAACAGGTGCAGATGGTGGTGGACGCTCGTATGAATGTAGACGAGATGCAGAACGCCTCGGAGGCCCTCGGTACGGAGGTGGTGGACGCTCGTATGAATGTAGACAAGATGCAGAATGCTTCGGAGGTTCTCGGTACGGAGGTGGTGGACGCTCGTATGGATGCAGACCAGATGCAGAATATTTCGGAGGTCCTCGGTACGAAGGCGGTGGATGCTCGTATGAATGTAGACGAGAGGCAGAATGCTTTGGAGGTACTCCGCACGGAGGTGGATGAGCTGTTGAGGCGTTTCGGTGCGTAGTCATTGATATTGAACGAGCGCTGGCATAGGATCTTGTAAATGACTAATTATACATAAACTACTGAGATAACACTCTTGACGTCAAAAGCTCTTCAGCCGTGTCGATGATTTCCACTCCCGCCTTGTCCATCTCAATCCATTCTAGACCGTTATCAGACACACTCCTGACCGCATCCCTGATCACAAACGTCCTGAACCCGTATTTCTTTGCATCAAGTGCAGTAGACTTGACGCAATAATCTCCCGCTATGCCGACCACGAAAACATTTGATATCTCTTTGTTTCTCAGCTTGTCCTTGAGTCCAGTGTTTGTGAGTCCCCATGGGTCTTCGAATGCAGAATAGCATTCGATCCCGACATCGCAGCCTTTACGGACGACCTCCAGGCCCTCATGTTCCAGGCCGTCCACAAATGCTACCCCAAAAGTGTCCTGAACGCAATGAACAGGCCACAGCACCTGTTCTAGCCCTTCAAGTGACCTTTCATCCTCAAGCGTCCTCCCTACTACCAACTCTGCGGGAGGAAAGATGACGATCTGGTCAAATTCCTTCTTGCCCTCATGATTGCGCGCAAAGGATATGTGGTTGGCGGGATGATAGTCTTGAGTGGCGATTTTAACGGCGAATGGTAGCTTCAGGAGTGCGTTGATGGGACTGATGACTTGCTCTGCATCGCGGACGGCGAGACTGCCGCTGACGAAGTCGTTCTGTACGTCGACGACGATTATGGCAGAGTTGGAGGGTTCAACGTTTGCAAGGTCTAGTGGCATCTTGCTATTGGTGTGGTCTATGGTGAGTTGCTATTGCGTTGCCAGTAGTCCTGACGCATCATGATGTGGCCTATCAATCCAATGGACTGTCCTGTCAACGGAACATGTTTCATTTCGGCTGTAGTAAGTATATGTATATTATCAAATCACTTTCCTGCAAATGTGATTACGTAATTCACACCCCAAACTTGTGTTCCCCAGCCGCAGGACCGTCAATATTTCAATATTCACCAGCATCATCTCTGTTTTTGACGACATCATAATGCTAGGAAGTTCCTACACAAGCCTTCACCTTTACAGAAACATATGTATTCCATTCCCACTTAATGCCACACATGCATAGAGGTCTGCAAGAAGCACAAAAAGATCTTACACGGCAGAAAAACAATATCGAGATGCTCTGTGCCGAAATTGGTGTGTGGAACTACGTGCCAGGAGGCATATATGTGCAACGGGTCTGCGACAAATTTGCGTCTACTCGTCGAGTCATGCTGTCACGGTATTGCTGCACATTCCAACTGGTTCCAACTCGATAGGCCAGATTCTATTTTCCTTCACTCACCGACGTTGTTTATTTTGGAGTGGTTAGTCAGAAATGTCAACAAAGATGTAGCACCGTGACAGCTTCGGGACCGAACACCATCATATCCATCATCGGTGCTGGACCACTGCTGGTAGAGCGCACCCCAGACATTTGACTACCAGGTGTGGAATGACCGCAGAGATGACAGGCATGATATATCCCAACACCTGAACTGAGCCTATCGAACTCGCGCACTTCAGAGAGCAGTGGAAGGTCGAAACGACTCGGACAGGCTGTTGCGTCGGGCGCGCGAACTCAACTTGTTCTCAGTGCCAGCACGATTGCAGAATGCACCATTCCCCTTAGCTTAGAGTGACAGCGATACAAGTGCTAAGAGTCCAGAGTAGTGTTACCACCGTTAACACATTTCATCCCGGGGACTTGGAACCCATAGGTGCGCCTACCGTCACAGTGTACACATGTACCTCCAGAGTACGCTTTACAATGATTTTCTTTCCACACTCAGGCAAGTGGGCACAAATCCAGCATTGGTAGTGATGTTTGCTACAAGGAAGCAAATGAACATTATGTCACGCCGCTCACATGTAACTCATCCACCATTTGCAGGTTGTTTGTGGTCTTAAACGGTCCAGCTGCGCATGATCAAGTCATGCGCGTGGTTCAAGAAGGTCATCAGTCGCTTGACTAGTGGATACGGAGTTCTTGAGCAATTGTGGTACTTGCTCGTTGCATCGTGGCAATAATGTGATTATTGTGCAAACCGTGGTCGCGCTTTACCGAATCTAGTGGACGCGGCTGCTCAATTGAGTGGTTTGTTACACATCCAGTCCACAAGTCCACCGATTATTCAGCTATTAAACTCCCTGCTCGACATGACATCTTCCATCAACTCATCTTTGCTTCATTCGCATCATGATTTTCTTCACTGAATTTGTCCGAACGAGTCCCTATTCTCTCGACTACTATCCCCGCTACCCCGTAGTCTTACTCTCTGCGCGTGCCCGTGCTACCCGGTATCTCGCCGAGCAGCGTGAACGTGCATGGGCTCTCCGTTACCAGCAGCAGCCTGTGAATCAGCCTACCCAAATTGCCCTCCTTGCTCAAGAGTACGACGAATTCCCCGACCAGTAGTGCATGATGCACGTCTTGCGTACCTGTGCACCGCAGCATGAGGACGAAATTGGCTACATGATGGCCTACAAGCACGCTGAAATGCAGCAGACCACGATCCAACAGTTGCAGGCTATGGCTGATCTACGATCTGACATCGAGGAGGCACAGATTTTTGCCCACCACCATGCAAATGCCGAGAAATTCCTCGAGGAAGCTGAGACCCACCTCGAAGATTTTCTACCTCCGGATCAGGAGCCATGCTTCATGATCTTTGAGCCTTTTGACCTGCCTGATGATTCTGTATGTCCTCACCCGTCCAGTAACCCTGTTTCATGTCACTTACACTCTCCTCAGATCTCAACTTTCAAGGTCATTGTCCAGGATGAGCCTTTACTTGAGGACGTGATGAAGACTGTGTTATAACAGAGAGCCATCGTGCGGCAGAGTACCGGTCTGAGGTGCTCAATATGCTCCAGTCGATCCTTGGCTGTCTTTCTGCAGACACTTTGGTGCAGGCCAACGTCAACGAAGAGGGAAACACATCCCCGTAGGAGGGAAAAGGAAAGGTCAAGGGGATCCCTAGATTTGAAGAAGACTTTGTGACTGTTGTTAGCTGAAGCGGTATCATATTGCCCCAGGCTTGTATCTTTTAATTTAGATGTTACCTATGTTCTATGTTCTATGTATACTTGGTTCATATTTACTTTATTGCGGTACTCCAGATTGTACTAACAAACTGCAAATACATATAACGCATGGTAAGGGACGCATCAATCATCAACGATCGCCCCAGCAGATTCTAGCACTCTATGAAGCACAGGACGTGTGATTGACTGAAACTTGTTCTATAGGCTACTGGTTGGTCGCATGCGCATGACAAGAAATTCACCTTCAGGTCATGCGGGATCCTTGAATATAATACATTTCCAAGTCCCACAGTATGTACATGTCCTAATTTTCAGCGATTGATGGCGGACCGTCACCACGGTTCGGTAGATGTTCACTGAAGAGTGGTGAGTTCCAACTTCCGAGAAGCTGTAGCGTCCATACTTGGACTCAAGCTCGCGTTTTACCCCTGGGTATCCGTCATTAACATCCTGGAAACTCTGCAAAATCAAGCCCCTCTTTACCTAAAAGTGTTATAATACCTGACTCGCCTCATGGACAAGCTGTTGGGAACGCAACCGGGATGGATGAAGCAACAAAGAACTGGGATATTCCTGAATCCTGACGGGTGGAGAAAATTTTCGAGGGAGTGAAGTATCATTTTCAGGCCAACTTGAAACGCCTTCCTGTCTACTATGCATGAATGCATTGTCATTTCCCCTACCGGTGTCAACGACATCTTAAGTGGTGCTATTGTAGCGGTCAAATTCACTATACGGCGCTGGAAGATCAAAGGTGTGAATGGGAAGTTATGACTCGGGTGTACATGTCGTAAAATGGTGGGCACACTGTTGTAGTCAGGAGGAGGTAACGCGTTCCCTCGTGTCTGTAACAGATACCAGAACTACAGAAAATAAAACCGTGTGCGACGGAGAAAGTGAGGCCAAACCCTGATATCAAATGTGTGTTTGCTTAAGTTTGCTTGTTCTGCTGCTTTAGCCTTTGACCAAGTATAGCTTGACAGTAGGTAGATCAAGCACATCCTCTTTTATGGCGAGCAAGCGTGTTTACTATGAACTTTCGCAGTCATGTCTACCTTGTTGCAACGGATAAGAACTCGGTCAGCGAACCATTCAGAAGCAGCCAAGCCTCCATTCAAGAGTGAAGTTGGAAAGGAACAGGACCAGGCGCAGGTAGTGCATGATATGCAAATGGAAGCTACGCAGCAAGCAAAGTTGTTCGATGCTCAGATACACAAGCTAAAGGTATGTTCGACATGTTGTAGTTCTTTCGATACCTCATGGTAGCCCGCCCCAGAAGGAACGTCGGTTCTTCGCCAAAGCTCGTTTCCTGTTTCCTCTCGGAATCCTACGTATGTCATTTGTATGCTATCTTCTGAGATTTAATGACATCGTCGCATAGTTGGGATACTATTGGGCTTCATCCTTATCCAGCCTTCGGACTTGCAAGATATTCACAGCAACCTACTTCTCATCATGGAAGAGTACGACATCTCGCTGAGAATACCGGATATTGATTTATCGCGCGTCGAATTAGAATGGAGACGTTTTCGGAACAATATCCCAGAGGTTTGGAAGCTGAACAATGATGGACGCGAGTTTAAGGTTGGGGAGGCGATGAAGGCGCGAGGCTTGACGGCGCACTATCCTATTGTGCTTGTTCCTGGTATCGTATCTACCGTAAGCCACACTGTTAATCCGCGTTCAATTGATGTTTAATCACCGTCTAGGGTTTGGAATCTTGGTCTACTTCGCCCGAGCATCGACCTTTCTTCCGCGAAAAACTCTGGGGAGGCTTCAATATGGTTTCACAAGTGATTTTCAATCGTGAAAAGTGGATTTCAGCGATGATGCTTGATCCTGTCACTGGTCTCGATCCTCCAGGTGTCAAAATTCGAGCTGTAGAAGGAGTAGGTGCCGCAAGTAGCTTCATGACCGGTTATTGGCTTTGGTGCGTCTCTTATAACGCGACATTCTTCTGAGCGTTGAAAATGACATCATATGTTCAGGTCCAAGATCGTGGAGAATCTTGCTGTAGTAAACTATGACACGAACAATCTTCACTTAGCTCCATATGACTGGAGACTCTCCATGTGGAATCTCGAAGAACGAGACGGGTACTTCTCGAAGTTGAAAGCTACAATAGAAGGATTCAAGTATGGTACCCCATATTTGAACATCGTACCAGACAAGTTCATATTCTATGACAGGAAACGACAAGGCAAGAAGACCATCATTGCTGCGCATTCAATGGGTAGCACAGTACGTCCTAGTTTCTTTTGTCGCTGTCACCTTGTCGACTGTAGCACTTTTAGGTCATGCTGGTAAGTCGAGCCCCTCAGATAGTTCCTCCTGCGAAACTGACTATTCGATGAAAGTACTTGTAGGTCTCAGATCTGTTCGGTTGGCGATTTTTTTTTGACCTCTTGCTCGAAGCTTCAAATGGGTCGAGTCTCCCGAACACGGGGGAGGTGGATCACATTGGGTAGAGGTCAGCCCCTGCCCCCCTTATAACACGAGACCCCTAAAAACTCTGCTCAGAATCACATTGAGTCCTATATTTCCATCGCAGGGACGCATCTCGTAAGCTATTCCTTTCCTCGAATTAATGATCACTAATTGCTTTCCCAGGGCGTGGTAAATCCTGTTTCATTGCCTTATTGTTGTTTACCGCTCATGGGTTTACTTTTTTGATTGCGAAAGGCAAAAGCTATGGCTGCTTTCTTGTCTGGTGAGATGAAGGACACGGTGCAGATGAATCCTGCTGGCGCATATGGTCAGTACCTTTCGGGTTTATCCGTTATAATAATCTCATGATAGTCTGAAGTGCTCGAGCGCTTTTTCTCGCGAAAAGAACGACAGAAGCTATTCTGTAGTTGGGCCGGTAGCGCCAGCATGTGGATTAAGGTGAGTGGGATCACCTCTTTGCCTGGGCGCCTCCGTAACAATCAACAGGGAGGAGCGAGTGTTTGGGGCGATGCCGACTGGGCACCTGATGACGAGCCCGAATCATCACATACACATGGTGAACTAATTGCGTTCAGACAAGCAGCTGTGCCACTTTCTGCGCATGACATCACCCAGCCAACAAGAAATATGACGGCTGATGACGCAAGCACATGGATTTTGGAGCGTACTCCGTCAACATTCCAGGTTGATGACTAGTCGTGTCTTTTCTGTGAAATAATACTCATAAACGGACAGAAAATGATATGGACCTAACTACTCGTTCGGTATCGAGCGGAATGAACAGGTGCTCAGGAAGAATGCTCTAGATCCAAGGAAATGGTCAAATCCCTTGGAAGTGCAGTAGTGTTGTTCGTTAAAAGCCTCTTGAAACAAACTGATAAATTTTCCTAGGCTGCCAAATGCGCCTTCTATGAAGATGATCTGTGTTTACGGACATGGAAAAGAGACTGAAGTACTTCGCGAGGTTTTCTGTTGCATTTTACAATACTGACTTCTGTGCCAGAGATCATACTGGTATGCTCACGGACCACATGATCACGAGGAATCGTTTGTAGAGGTGGAGCCTCAACTTGCGCTGAGCCTACCGACAAATGCAAACATACACCACGCCCACCACTGGATTCGTCATTTTCGAGGGCGAACTGGATAGATGCTGATTACACGCAAGAGACCACGACGCCCAAGGTAAGCTAGTAACTTCAATCATACTCGACATCATATGTAGGTCGATTATAGGTGCGTAATGGCTGTGAAGATGGGTGAAGGGGATGGTACCGTCAGCCTATTGAGCCTAGGAGCAATGTGCGTAGAAGGCTGGCAGAGACCAAGATGGAATCCAGGAGGAATCAAAGTTACTACTGTTGAAGTACGTCAGACGCTCTCTCCGATCCTGCGATATCCCTCATGCCAGATACAGCTTCCTCATCAACCCGCGCCTAACATCCCTCGGGGTGGAGCGAATACGTCAGATCATGTTGACATCCTTGGGTCGACAGGTCTGAATGAACTCATCCTGAAAGTTGCCACTGGTGTTGGTCATGAGGTTGAGGATCGCTTTGTCTCTCGTATTAGGGAGTTTGCTCAGCGAGTGCGGTGGGATTGAACACCGAGTGTTTTGTACCTTACTATTTTTGTACATAATTTCACGTCGTCTATTTCGACGATAGGAAACGTCCGAAGGTAATCGGAGCGCTTGTATGATATATGAGGCTATGATAATGTGATCGTCGACGTATTGTAAAAAACCATTCAGCTACAATATGTCTAGGGTCTTGATGTTCGTAATGTCAATCGAAGCCGGGTCTTTCATCTGCGCAATGATATATTGGTCCGATGCAACCCTCTTGTATTCTCCAACGTGTTGCTGCGCTAACAAAAGTGCGCTGAAAGCCTGCCCAAGGTGAACCATCAAACGCAATGATTGTGAGTGAACATCCAAGTCAACTGACACCTCCTCTTCTCCAGGTGAGTTGCTGGACGACTCTTCAGTGTCGTCTGATCCAGACTGGGACTCGGACCAATCCGCTACGCTCTCTCCTTCGTCTGCAAAGGTGAGCTGCTCTGAAAAATCAGGCAGCCCAAGGAGACGACGATCCCATGGACGGACAAGAAAGAAAGTCTGCCGAATGGGTCTTGCGCGCGAGAATTGAATTAGGGTCTCGTCCGTGGTGATCAGTAAGTCCTGAAGTCCATCTGCTTTGACTTCATATGTGAATGAGCAGCACGACCAGGCCTTCCGTTTGACTTCTGTGACACGGAATGCGATGCAAGGAAGACGCAGTCTGCAGTTTGCGAAGAGCGGAGTATTCATGTTCTCGAGCAGGTCATACAACTTCGAAGCTGAATCCACAGGCACAATGTTTCGCAACGAGGAGACCACTGTCTGGATCTCATCTTCAGACAATGATGATAGGGAGTATGGCGGGGCCGCATATGAGATGATGTCTGCTGGAAGGCAACTATTGAACTCGGAGGATTGTCCGACCCAGTCCAGGGAAGTGATGTCGCCCGACCGAGACACGATATCCTGCAGGAGCCGGCCGAGCGCGCTCTGCTTCCTCTCGCCATAGATGACAGGTAGGTGGACGTCGAAGATACCAAATAACGAGTACGCGGTGTCTTCCTGCACAGTGGTGACGCGCTTCGATGCCCATTGCAGTGTCTGTCTAGCATCTCTCATCCCTGGACGGAAGGAGATCAGGGCCTGTGCATCTATTCCCGTCGCATCCTCTAACTCCTTCATGATTGCTTGAGATTCTTTGTGGTTGAGAGAGCGATCGTCGAGATATAACGACCAATCCTTCTGGTAAAATCTAACGACTTTCGGAGCGACAAACTCTTGAAAAGTCCATCCCCGCTCGTTCCAAACACTGCTCGCTAGTGCACCGGGTTTGGACGAAGGAGGGACATCAGATAGGTAGACGATGGTGAGCGCCGAGTGACGGTACCAGACGAACATGGATTGGACCGATTCTCCAAGCTCGGCATTGTTGCTCTTATCGATGCAGCATGTATCCATCCACGCCCATAAATACCCCGCATCATGAGCGATTTTGCAGAACGACTGCAGTTTCGTGATGCCACCAAGTCCTTTCAACTCGCGCACATCTGTATTTTGGATGTGGTGCAGCAGCACCTCCGTCTCTTCCCACCTGTGTGATAGCAAAACGCAACGGAAGTGCATTGCCACCACCTCCTTGATGCGTTCCATTTCGAGATCCGAACGCTTCGTTATGGATGACAAAAGCTCCTTGTATTCTGGACTTGTTTTGAAGGAGTTTAGCTGTGCTGCTCGGTCGCACAAAAGACCCGTAGAGGTGTTGAGCAGACGAAGGGGGGCGTTGCTGAGTTCAATCCAAACTGCTCTTCGAATAGCGTCTTCTGCTTCCGATGGACAGACGTACTGCAGACGCAGATCTGCAGAAAGATATAGGCATTTCGAGACAATGCAAGAGTGTTCCATTGCTCACCTCGTATCTGCACTTCTGGAGCATCGTCCAACTTGGACAACATGATTGTGAAGGCCTCGATGGCTTCTTCGTAACGTTGCGCGCCACGCAGCGCTGAGTGTGACAACCGGTACCCAAGATGAGACGAAGGATTGAGTTCGGTGACCTATGCATCGCCAAAGTCAACATGGGCTACGAAAACGTGGATGCCATCGCACCTTTCGCGCGTCGAAGAGCGCATCCTCCCATAGCATTTTACTCAACTTTGCCTGGCTGCGATTTGCAAAGACGACATCGGATGCATAATCCAGGTCGATCGCCATCGAATATAGATCAATAGCCTTCTCGTGATCGCTTGCAGCGAAGGCAGCCTCTCCGTTGGCAGCGCAGAGTGCGCTGCATTCCTGTTTGAAATCTAAGAATACAGATGAGGATTGTCGCCTACGCGACATTACAGGTTCTCAACTCGCCGTTGGACCAATCAAGGCAGTCAGCCTTGGTAATTTCGTCACTCGAAGTCATCATGTGTTGGTATGATTTCACGGCATCTTGGAGTTTACCCGCCCGAAGGAGTGCATCACAGCGTTTATGGTGTGCCTGTCGCCACAACGACTTCAGGTCCCAGCCAAAGAGCTGGACAAGATATTCAGTTATGAAAAGCGTCATATAGACATCATCTTGACGTACCACCACCAAATCCTCATATACTTCATGAATGTCCAATTCCGATGATAAATCGATGGAGTCGATAGCTGCAGTGAAATGGTCGGCGGCTTCGTCGTAGCGTGCGCCATCCAAGGCTTTGATCCCGAGTTGAACGTGTAGATATGCCTAATGTGCGAGTTGTAAAGATGAGTGTTGAAACGTTGATGACGAAGCATGAATGACACTTACTTGCACGATGCCACATGGGAGAGTATCGGTGTTCGGACAACCGGTAGCGAGCTTTGTGAGGAGCAGGTTTGCCTCGTCATGTTGATCTACATTAAGAAGCGCAATGGCCTGAAATACGCGATGAAGTGAAGAGTATGCAAGGCAAATGTGACATACCTCGATCAATAGCAGAAAATGAATGATTTCTGAATCCTGGTTCGTGTACGTGGATGCAACATTAAATGCTGCCCTCGCATCCAGGACGCGGCCTTTTCCACAGAGGGCAATACCCTTGGAGATATAGCCCGTCAACGAGGGCCGAATGCTGATGGACTGTGTCACCGTCGAGTTAGTTCTATATAAAGGCGGCGATGATTCTCACCTTGATTGCGTCCAGAAGGGCGCGGTCCCAGTCGCATTTTCGCGCCATGACGAATGACCGATGGGCGTGGGAAGTATGGTTGTTCGGACTGGTGTTGATATCTTGAGTGAGTAGTAGTTCTTCGGCGGTAGATAAGTCTCCATTTAGACATGCAATACGGGAGGTCGTGATGGCTAGGATCTGCACGAAACACGCTCTAATTATGGTATCTGAGTCAAGAACGCAAACATGCCTTTGAGCGATGGACGTAGGGAGTATGGTTGCTCGGATCAGTATTGATATCTTGCATGAGTAGTTCTGCGTCAGTAGATAGGTCTCCATCTATGCATGCATCGCGGACTGTTGTGGTGGCAATAGTCTGCAAGAAGCATGCTCGATTTGTAGTATATGAGTCAGAGACGGAAACATGCCTTTGGATGTATGCCCCGAGGTACTGTCCACTCTGAGATCACCTTATCGTTACCTCCACTGAAGATGTAATTGCCGTCCACGGAGAAAGTGACGCATGGCGTGTAGGACGAGTGCTTGAAGACGGCAATGGTTTGTCGGTCAGAGAGCTGCCAGAGACGAACATGTTTGTCACTAGATGCGGATGCGACGAGTGTGCCAGCAGGATGAATGGCAATGGCTTGGATGTAGTCAGTGTGGCCCGTCCAAGGATCAGCGACCTGCTTCCAAGTTGTTGTATCCCATTCGCGTATAGTAGGATCGGCCCTACCGCCGCCTGTGAGAAGGCGTGTGCCATCGGGCGTCCACGCGAGTGATGAGTTCCATGAGTCGTGATCCTTTAATGATCTGACGCGCTTCCTCGTGCCTGAATTGTAAATTTCAATATTGGTTTCTGTTGCGATGGCAAGAAGTTCTCCAGACGGTGAATACCGTACGCAGGTGACACATGCGGCACCACACTCGATCGAAATTCCTTGCAGCTGCCAGGTATTGGTATTCCACAGTTTCGTCATTTTTTCGTAAAATGAACCAGTGGCTAGCACTGTTCCATCGGGTGAAAAATCCAGCGAGTAGATATATTTCGAGTGTGCTTCAATTTTGGTGAGTGATTCGCCAGTTTCTCCGTGCCAGACGATGACCTCTCCGCTCCAATCACCGCTTGCTATCAATTGCCCATCTCGTGATACCGCCAATATCGATACCTGATCGCGATGCCCCTCCATCTTCTTCAACACAACACCTGTATTCAAGTCCCACAGACGAAGCGTTGTGCTCCACGAGTCCGTAATCATCCGATGTTTATCAGGGAAAACTGCGACTGTAGTTATGTCATTTTCATGGCCTTTGAACGATCGCAGGGGAGTGGTGATTGTAATGAGCTCCGACATTTTACTGGACGTTGATGGTATGGAATACGGACGAGGCTAAACTTTGGAGGGATTATTATGTCTTTCTCTAAGCTGCAGAGGGTGTATGGTGCGTTTTATGGTGCTTCACAGCTTGCCTAATTTCAATAGACGCCCGTTGTCCCTACCGCGCAGATCAGAGCATAGGCCAGAAAGGAGTACAGTGTGATGCGAAGTTGCGAACCTCTTACCAAATCCTTTCGAATTTCTATATTTAGCGACGGCCCTTCTGTTCCGTGATTTTCCTTGTCGCTTTTTGTTTCGGTTTTCAATGTCTGACCGATGGGGACCGCATTCTCGACGACGGAGTCGCTAAACCTCTCACCCCACGCTCGTGTCCTTTGCTTATCTATTGACTGACCAAACGCGTCCCCGTTGTGTCTCTCACTGATCAGTCCGTGGAACTCTGACTCCATCATGTGATCCTAGAACATGTTATTCAAGCGGTAAGAGAGACAACAACCGAACATGCATAGGAAGAACAAAAGTGACAGACAGTCTTGGGTAGGATGTGATTTTTGGTGGCCGCGACGCTCTAGAGACCGCCCTCGACCTCTCCAGCCAATCACTAGCAGTAAATTCTGGTGCACGTGACATTCACACAGTTTGTGCTCGGAGACTGTTCCAACAGTATGAACATTTTCATTCGACACGGTGGCCACGGAGTCTGCCAACTGACGCGGAAAATCTTAGCCGTCTGCGCTAGCACATGGATAGAAAATTATCCCGAAAGGCTAAGCACCGCTACTAACACAACTCTGCCGTCGGCTAGCGTGAGTTCGTCTACTAATCTACCACTAGTAACTGACATTTACATCTCCCGGAGCGGTCAGCTGTAGGTCAGTGTGGTGTTTTGACGACTATGGCTAGCTGATTGATGACGCGCGGAACCTCACAGCACAATAGGGTGGATGGTCTCCTTCTGCTGATTATGCACATTGCGAATGTCAGGCTAAACCTTGGCTTATCTACTTGCGTATATCCAGATTTAATATGGATGACATTCTCATCAGTATTTCATCGGAATCCTGTCATGAAATCGAAAGCCAAGGAGATCGAGTTCAGCTTCAATCGGAAATGATGACATCCAGCAAATCACAGGTTAGATGTACCCTGCGCTCTTATCGATCCTGCCGCTACATGAGAACTCGGGTAACAACCGGTGGCGGAAATCAGGTCTTGTGAGCGGTCAGACTAGGTTTGGTTTCAATCTTCTTCCACAGATACCCATCGTTGAATGTCTTTGCCATGGGAAAGCAGGATGATGTATCTTGTCAAGGAATATAAAACATGAATGACTGAGAGGGAATCACGCACACTGCAAAAAATGACGGACCCAAATGAAGTCAAGGTTGAGACCCTCCTGAGCATCATCAACTCCTCCGCCCGCGAAGCGATAACGGAATACAAGAACACTGGACATGGTGTCCCTGGTGTCGACGCAGGGACCCTCCACCCCCTCGACTTCGCGACAGATACACTTGCCCTCAGAAAGGCAATCAGGCTGCTCGAGGGTGCATGCGAGCAATTGAACACGATACTGGCTCCCCCCCAACACACAACATACAATGTAAGTGCTGATTATAGACGGCATTATATGCATTAATATTGTTACTTATCTTCTAGTTTGTTCATAATTACAACTGGGCGTGCATAGACGTCGCCGTTCAATCACGTATTGCAGACGTCTTGGACAAATACCCGGAAGGTCTCAGGGTGGATGTGTTGGCTGACGCAGTCAATCTCGACAAGACCAAGATCGCACGCGTCTTGCGAGTTCTGGCCCTCAGGGGTTGCTTCAAAGAAGGTAATATCCATCATATTGTCCGTTGATAATTTTCCCTGAAGCCTTTGGTGTCACACAGTCAAACGAGACGTATTCGCAAACACGCGACTCTCCCTCGTGCTCAGGTCAACGAGCAACGTTGGGTCTTGTATACGACACCAGCGAGAGTACCCCAGATATGCTGCGGTTCTCTATGAGACTATGATCGACCAAGAGTTTGCAAGATCGAACGAGGTTGAAAAGGCCCCTCGAGCATTTGCTCTCAAGAAGGAAGGTAAAAACAACGGCTTCTGGGAAATGAACGTGAGTTTTAGTCATCATACTGGCCTTTCATGCCTTACCATAATGTATAGGATGAGGAACTCGATGTACGTGCGGATTCGTCCGTTCATGACTGATTGACGGCTCACAATACACAGACATTCCACAAAAGCATGATGGGCTATTCTGAAGTTCAGAACTCGTCTGCGGTACTGCATCGTGAGCAATCACCTTTTTTTCAAACTGTTAGCATTGCTGAAGCGGACCATAAGATTACCCTTGGGACAATGTATCCTCTGTCGTGGATGTTGGATCTGGAACCGGAGCGATGTCTATTCCTCTGGCGAAAATGTTCCCTCATCTCAGAATAACCGATCAGGATCTCCCAGAAACTATGAAACTGTCGAGAAGTGTGAGTCCAGACATCGGGTACACGCCCAGTGGGAAAGTTATATTTATATTTGATCAGATATGGGAGAAGAAGGCTCCTGAGGCGCTGCTCAGCGGGCACGTAGAGTTCGTGCCATTGAATTTCTTGGAGGAGTCACCTGTTGCTGGAAAGGATGTTTACTATGTGAGTGATGAGTTTGTTCTCGTTCAACGCGGGCTTCTCAATGATGTGATATAGCTGAGGAGCGTCATTCATGACTGGCCGGACGATGAATCAAGGGTGATTCTGAACAACATTCGCAAAGTAATGGGACCGAACAGCCGAGTGTTGATTCGTGAGTCAGCTGCGTTCCAAAGTGGTATCTTGTCTAGAATCAATGTTCTGTCACAGATGACTGCGTGCTCTTGCGCCCATTCCAAGAGCCTGCCGCAGAGGCTAACGAGTTTAGTAAGGTGAGTTGAAGTTCGAGTTTAGCTTGATGGCGTGATCTTACATTCAGGATCACAAGGCACCCGAACCCACGTTGTTAAACTTCGGTAGTCACACATCACACCAACTTGACTTGGCTATGTGGCTTCTTTCCAATGGCAAGGAGCGAACCTTGAACGAATTCAAGAACATTGGGCAAGTTCCTTCGATGCCTGGATATGTCGACGATGTTTAATTTGTTGTAATTCACAGGGCAAGTGCTGGTCTAGTCCTCACCCAAACCTATGATCTTGTAGCGACGACGCTCTTGGAATTCAAAATCGCTCAGGACTGATGCCGAACATAATCTGTGTAATCTTCTGTTATTGTACTTTTACCCTTCCCAATTGATTATCCCATAATTTAACCAAGATGACGACCACAAAGTAACCTTAATGCTCTGATGTATCGATCGCGATAGACCGAGACCAAGCCGGTCCTTAAGGCCTTACAGTTGATACTGAAAACTTCTTTAGTGGTTCCATCAGATGTTTCTGTCGGATCCACTGAACGATACCCATCGTGTTCTTATCCAAGCAATCGTCTGCAGCATCGAGACTCTTCATGCCAATGCACTTTCTACTCTACCCAGTGCTGGAAATAGACGCAGAGTCAGCTTTGTAGGTGGTTCGATCCCGTGCCTTCTCAATTGTTCACGATATCGCATTGGGTCGACCGTTTCCAGCGAACAGACATATGTGGGCTTATACGGAACGATACACTGCCCTTCCAGATCCTGCTATATATATACAAGAGCAGAATTGAACATGAACACAGAGAGAAGTCGCCAGCTTATTCTTTGACCACTGATATTGCGAAAATGGCCTGCCGCTCGATATCGTCTCCGACATGACAAGCTCTTCACAAGCAAATTCTGGAAGGCATTACACCAACTGACAGGCGTTAAGTTGAAGATGTCGAGCGCTTATCACCCGCAGACGGACTGGCTCGAACGAACGAACGAACAAGACTGTGGACCAGCTTCTAAGATATCGGCATCAAACAGTATGGCTAGACTGCACTGCCTCGAGTACGATTCAACCTAATGTCGACCATTAATGCATTCCACAGATTATTCAAAATTTTACATTACACCCTGGGATGGACGCCCTGTCGACTTCCACCACTAACGCCCGACGGGGTAAGGAGAACACGGGAAAATATTCCAGCTGACGTCGCAAACGCGCTGAAGCTATCGTGTCGCTAAAACACCATCGCGGATGCGCACGACGCTCTGCTGGCATGTAAGATCACACAAGTAAATGCGACTAATAAACACAGAAACAACGAGCCTACCTTCGAGATCGGGGATCTCGTCTATCTTGCAACAGCCAGAGACGGAGGGAATACCTCAACGGCGACAACAAGAGAGTCGCAAAGTTCATGCCGCGATTCGACGGCCCCTACAATATACTATCAGCGAATCCAGAGTCGTCAACCTATACACTTGACTTACCTGAACATACTAACGTTTATCCAACCTTTCATGCCTCAGAACTCAAACGACATATCCCCAACGACGCCACCCTGTATCCCTCGAGAGAACTCCGACGCTCGTGACCGCAACAGGCTCGCAAGAGTGGGAGATCGAAAAAGTCTTAGACAAAAGAAAACGAGGACGCGGGTGCGGTGCGGAGAACGACGTATGGGTCACGCGACAAGATCTTGAAGGCACAGACATACTACATGAGTACTAGTACAACGCAAAGATGGACACGAATACTGCCGAAGAATATCAGCAAAAGGTCAAACACCATATGGATACACACGAGGAAGAAGAAGAAACACAGAAGAGCTTCGACATCAAACAACAAAATCGATAGATGGGGAAAGACGGATGGACGACATGGAAGATTCTTCGGAGGATGAGAGGGTGGACGCTTACCATTCTGCTTGCGATATCGCGGACGGTACTAGGAAAATGCTGCGCCACTGATGCGTATTTACCGCGACGCCCCAAACTTAGCTTGATCTGTATGCTGCTGCGTACTAAGTTGCTGGCCGGACTCTGCATCAGTACTAGTGCCTCAAGGGACTTGATATAAACTCACTTGGTTATTATTGGATGACTTCTCGCATCCTGAATAGAATATAATTTTAAGGTGTGCCGCGATGCCGGGTGTCATTTCGTCATCGTTTGAAATTCAATGAACCCAATGAACCTTAAATCTGTGAGGGTACTGACGCCATATTTAATACCTTTTAGGGTCACTTACGCCAGCGATATCCGCTGACATAATCGTACCGCGCGGTATGTGCCCAGACTCTGTCTGTTCGATGCTACCATTCCTGCACTTTAAACATCCCTCGTATACTTTTCTTGTATATGCAGTGATTTGGATGCTTTGTGAACCTCTGGATTTTGGGCCAGCAGTGCCTACTTACTTATGTTTCAACATCAAGGTACTGGCATCTTCTTGCTGTCGCAACTCTACTTCGTTCTTTAGAAATTGAATTATCAAATCATCAGAGTCCGTATAGTGGTGGATGCAGTCAATATATTCTGTACATGTATTATCTAGATTATTTTACAGACTCATTTTCAAATTGTTTTTTCCAACTCCGGTTTATGATAACCAGCCAACGGGAAGTCATCCGAATCATACAACTTGAGTTTATTTCCAACAAGTAAGTATAGTGTCGCAGCACCCTGTCGGGGCGTCGGGGGCATCGCGGTCACAATATTAATATAGAGGTGACCGCGACACCCGCGACAAAGAAATAAAAATAACATTGATGTATGCAAAGGAATCAGACTACAATGTGATATGAAAGATCGTCCAGTAATAAGGAAGACATCAGAGAACTGATGAACAAATGAGAAGGTTATATATAATACAGCATCGCAACAATCTTCGTATATCTGCTTCGATGATATCGCCTGATCGTGACTCTGGGAGCGGGGATATACATATAAGGAATCGGAGCACGCTCGAGTCCACGGCTCGTTTGGAGGACAAGTACTGAGAGGTTCCAGTGATTAGCGCTTAGCAGTAGATGTAGTTAATGCACACTCGCCGACACCATTTGGGAACAGTGGTCGCGGCAGTTGCCGCATCAGCATTTTCATGATGCCCCGATATCGCGAATCACATCCAACGTTCCTTTTATATCACGTCTGACATCATGCTTGTCAGACATGCTGACCTGTTTAACGTTCATAGTTTCGTCCTGTCAATTCGTCTTAGTGTTACTTGCCGTCTTCCCGGCGAGTTTCCAGTATTGGGCCACTTGTCAAGGAGTATAAAGCCTGACTGACTGAGAGGAAATCATGCACACTTCAAAAAATGACGGACCAGAATGAAGTCAAGGTTGAAGCCCTTCTAAGCATCATCAACTCCTCCGCCCACGATGCGATAGCGGAATACAAGAACACTGGACATGGTGTTCCTGGTGTCGACGCAGGAACCCTCCACCCCCTCGACTTCGCAACAGATACACTTGCCCTCAGAAAGGCAATCAGGCTGCTCGAGGGTGCATGCGAGCAATTGAACACAATACTGGCTCCTCCCCAACACACAACATACAATGTAAGTGCTGATTATAGATGGCCTTATATGCATTAATATTGTTACTTATCTTCTAGTTTATTAACAATTACAACTGGGCGTGCATAGACGTCGCTGTGCAATCACGTATTGCAGACGTCTTGGACAAACACCCAGAAGGTCTTAGTGTGGATGCGTTGGCTGACGCAGTCAATCTCGATAAGACCAAGATCGCACGCGTCTTGCGAGTTCTGGCCCTCAGGGGTTGCTTCAAAGAAGGTGATATGCATCATATTCTCGGTTGATAATTATCCCTGAAGCCTTTGGTGTTACACAGTTAAACGAGATGTATTCGCAAACACGCGACTCTCCCTCGTGCTCAGGTCAACAAGCAACGTTGGGTCTTGTATACGAACTCAGCGAGACTTCCCTAAATATGCTGCGGTTCTGTATGAGACTATGGTCGACCAAGAGTTTGCAAAATCGCACGAGGTTGAAAAGGCCCCTCGAACATTCGCTCTCAAGAAGGAAGGCAAAAACAATGGCTACTGGGAAATGAACGTGCGTTTTAGTCTTCATACTGGCCTTTCATGCTTTACCATATTGTGTAGGATGAGGAACACGACGTACGTGCGGACTCGTCTCCTTATGACTGACTGACGGCTCACAATACACAGATATTCCACAAAAGTATGATGGGCTATTCTGAGGTTCAGAACTCGTCTGCGGTACTGCATCGTGAGCAATCACTTTTTTTCAACCGTCAGCATGACTGAAGCGGGCCATAAGATTACCCTTGGGACAATGTATCCTCTGTCGTGGATGTTGGATCTGGAATTGGAGCAATGTCTATTCCTCTGGCGAAAATGTTCCCTCATCTCAGAATAACCGACCAGGATCTCCCAGAAACTTTGAAGTTGTCGAGAAGTGTGAGTCCAGACATCAGGTACACGTCTGACGGGAAAGTGATATTTATATTTGATCAGACATGGGAGAAGAAGGCTCCTGAGGCGCTGCTCAGCGGGCACGTAGAGTTCGTGCCATTGAATTTCTTGGAGGAGTCCCCTGTTGCTGGAAAGGATGTTTACTATGCAAGTGCTGAGTTTGTTCTCATTCAACGCGGGCTTCTCAATAATCTGATATAGTTGAGGAATGTTATTCATGGCTGGTCGGACGATGAGTCAAGGGTGATTCTCACCAACATTCGCAAAGTAATGGGACCAAACAGCCGAGTGTTGATTCGTGAGTCAGCTGCGTTTCAAGTGATGTTTTCTCTAGAATCAACGTCCTGTGATAGATGACTGTGTGCTCTTGCGCCCATTCCAAGAGCCTGTCGTAGAGGCCAACGAGTTTAGTAAGGTGAGTTGAAGTTCGAGTTTAGCTTGATGACGTGATCTTACATCCAGGATGATAAGGCGCCCGAACCCATGACATCAGTAAACCGGTGAGTTCTTGCTGGGGATTATGCTGATTATGGTGCTTTTACATAGTCATATATTGCTTTATATCACTTTATATTCCAATGTGACGAAAACCTTTCCTATATATTACGATATATGACGATATATGACGATATCTTCTTCTCACAGGTTCTCTGATGACTCATGTTGTTGAACTTCGGTAGCCACACATCACACCAACTTGACATGGTCATGTGGCTCATTGCCAATGGCAAGGAGCGAACCTTGAATGAATTCAAGACCATTGGGCAAGTTCCTTCCATGCCCGGATACGTTGACTATGTTTGATTTGTTATAATTTGCAGGGCCGGCGTTGGTTTAGTCCTCACCCAAACCTATGATTTTGTAGGGATGATGCTCTTGGAATTCAAAATCGCTCAGGACTGATGCCGAACGAACACAGAGTCGGAACACCATATGCAATCTTCTGTTATTGTACTTTTACCCTTCCCGATTGATTGTCCCATGATTTAACCAAGATGTCAACCACAAAGTAACCTTAATGTTCTGATATATTGATCACGATCGATCAAGACCAAGCCGGTCCCTGCAGTTGATACTGAAAGCTTCTTTGGTGATTACCATCGAGTTCGTACAGAGATCTTCTCGATCTCCCGAAGGAAGGTCAACGCCACCGTGTCCCCCATGGTAGGGACGGATGCGTGCTTGTCGCTAGAGATAGTTTGCGCCAGGTCATCTCGACCAAAGAGTTGTAGCCAACGTCGGCGACGCACTGCCAGATCGAGATCAGGAAATCTGATGGCTGCAACAGGGAAAAGTTAGTGATAGTCGGGTCAGATAGCCGGAGTACGCACTGGCAGAGAATGGCCTGAGAAGTACCTAATGCTCGTCCGACAACACTGCGGGCCACAGACAGATACATCCGGACGATTCAAATTCTTGAACCATAGAATTGATACGTTCCTACCGAAGGATTAGCTAGAGTATAAGTCAAGGAACAACGGACAACATCTTGTTGAACATCAGAACTTACCGATGGACGATGAAGATGTGGAAGTGCACGATTGTTCCATGGCCCAGGAAGTCGCATGCGAAGTAGAAACATGGTGAATGTGGTGTCAATGCGCTTGCTCGTATGTCCAAATCACCTTCGGCATGCTCAGTATGATGGTGTGTGAGGGAACTCCAATGGTATGGGTTTTGTGTTTGCTTTTGTGCCTTCATTGTGACTAGTACTAGGTCTGTTGTATTATAGCCATAACCATGCGTATGGGCTAGACTCGCAATGAACTTTTCTGTGGTAGTATACATCAGCTAGTCACCCGCCTGTGACGCGTCAGCCATTTCAGTATCATCAGTAACGAGTTTATTATGATATCATGCGGATTTAAAGCACAGACGTTCGATGGACCATCGATACAGGAGGTTCTGCTCATGATGACTGTGACTCCAGCGCGCAACCCATCACATCCAGGTGAGCATTTTAATACCCACTGCGCAGAAGAAGTTGACCAGAAGACGTTGTTTGCAGATTAGCACCGCCGCACTAGTAGGTGTTGGAACGGATGTGAGCGCGTG
Source organism: Suillus fuscotomentosus (assembly GCF_016647785.1). NCBI lineage: Eukaryota > Fungi > Basidiomycota > Agaricomycetes > Boletales > Suillaceae > Suillus > Suillus fuscotomentosus. The sequence goes on from NW_024539536.1 coordinate 586,271, forward strand.
AGCACTGACAGATGCAGCTATCCAAAGTCTCCATGGGCTACAGGGTCACGGTCTCGTCCCACCCTGCGTCATGATAATATTCGTAGGATGATAGAATATGATGTTGACGAACTCATGGAAAAATACATCGTCACAACACGAAAGGGGATGTTATTTGCATCAATGAGTTTCAATACCGGATCCGGCTGATTCCGGCAGCTTTGCATTTGCTTGGTCTTTACTCAAGCGACGATCAACAACTTGCAACGGCGCAACTGGATTTGTACAGTAATAAGATGGTTCGGAAGGTTGTTGTCACGACCTTTTCGAGCACATGCAATGTTTGCAGTAGCGATGTGAGTTGTCCGGAACTTGTTCCACGCGATTGGAATTGAGTGACGCAAGGGGACGCGGCCTCCAGCATGCGCCATCTTGCTTTACTAAGGGATGTTTTGTTGGTTTTTAGGTTTCCAAGTCACATCTCCGCAAGTCTGGAGTTTTGCCAAGTTCTGCCAACGACACCGTGACTAGGACGTTCTCGACGAAGTTGCTAAACCTCTCACGCCACGTACGTGTCCTTTGCTTATCTTATATTGACTCGTTGAAGATGCCAGCCTAGCGTTCTGAAGACCTGAAGAGGGAAGAAACCTGATGGAATGCTTGTTGTGTCTAGTTCTGTACTCTAAGACCCCGAGCTCCTGCGACCCCCGACCCTCGTCTCGGTGTCTCCTCTTTGCACCCGTCTCGTCCTAGCACCTGCACCTGTTGGCTGATCCCTGCACTGCGCTCCCTACTGCATCGTGTCTCTCATGGAATCTTGATGGGTATCCTTTTTATTATCTAGACTTTTTCCTCTACCCAGCCAGTTTCGACCGATGCTGATATTTGAATTTTCACACCGAGTTTCTAAATTCTACTTCTCCGATTTCGGGTGTTCTGTTGGGTTCTCGAGTGGTCGCGATAGGTCCGCCCTCGACCTCTCCAGTCAATCACCAGCGATAACTTCTGGTGCACGTGACATTCGCATCATACTACTTGTGCTCGGAAATCGCTCCCAACATTTGCAACAGTAGTATGAACATTTTCCAACCTTGTACATGGTGGCCACGGAGTCTGCTAACTGACGCGGAAGATTATGTCTTCAGCGCCAGACGGAATATGGGTAGAAATTTATCCCCAAAGGCCAAGCGCCGCTATCAACACAACTCTGCCATCAGCTAGCCTGGGTTCGCCTACTAATCGACCTATAGTAACTGACATTTACATATCCGGGAGCGGTCAACTACAAGTAAGTGTGGTGTTTTGATGACTATTGCCAGTCAATTGATGACGTGCAGAATCTCACAGCACAACAGGATGATCTCCTCTTACTGATTATGCACGATGCGAATGCCAGCGTCATGACTGAACCTTGGCTGATCTACTTGCTTATATATAGATTTAATATGATGACATTCCATCGGCATTTCATCGGAATCCTGTCATAAACTTGAGAGCCAACAAAATCGATTTCAACTTCCAATGAAAAACAATGACAAAGCACAGCTTAGATGTACCCCGCGCTCAACTCGGGCCACGACCGGTATCAGAAGCCAGGTCTTATGAGTGGTCAGACTAGGTTTGGGTTCAATCTTCTTCCACGAATACCCATCGTTGAATGTCTTTGCCACGGGAAAGCAGCTGGATGATATATTTTGTGAGGGAATATAAAACCTGAACGACCGATGGGGAATCACGCACATTTCAAAAATGACGGAGCTGAATGAAGTCAAGGTTGAGACCCTCTTGAGCATCATCAACTCCTCCGCGCGCGAAGCAATGGCGGAATACAAGAACACTGGACATGGTGTCCCCGGTATCGACTCAGGCACCTTCCACCCCCTAGACTTCGCGACAGATACACTTACCCTCAGAAAGGCAATCCGGCTTCTCGAGGGTGCGTGCGAGCAATTGAACACAATATTAGCTCCCCCCCAACACACAGCATATAATGTAAGTGTCGATTATAGATGGCCTTATATATTTTGTTGCTCATCTTCCTAGTCTGTTAGTAATTATAATTGGGCGTGCATGGACGTCGCCGCGCAATCATGTATTGCAGACGTCTTGGAAAATCACCCGGAGGGTCTTGGTGTGGATGCGTTGGCTGACGCAGTCAATCTCGATAAGACCAAGATCACACGCGTCTTGCGATTTCTGTCCCTCATGGGTTGTTTCAAAGAAGGTGATATGTGCATACTGTTGGTTGATATTTTTCTCTGAAGCCGTTGGTGTACACAGTTAAGCGAGACGTATTCACAAACACGCGACTCTCCCTCGTGCTCAAATCAACAAACAACGTTGGGTGTTGTATACGGAACCACCGAAGATGCCCCAAATATGCTGCGGCTCTCTATGAGACCATGACCGACCAAGAGTTTGCAAGATCGCACGAGGTTGAAAAGGCCCCTCGAGCATTTGTTCTCGGAAAGCAAGGCAAAAACAACAACTTCTGGGAAATGGACGTAAGTTTCAGTTATCATACTGGCCTTTCATGCCTTAACAAATTGTATAGGATAAGGCACGCGAAGTGTGTGCGGATTCGTCCGTTCACGACTGACTGATGGCTCACACAATACACAGATATTCCACAGAAGCATGATAGGCCATTCTGAGGTCCATGGCTCGTATGCGGCACTGCATTGTAAGAAATCGCCGTTTTTTTAACCGTCAGCATGATTAAAGCGGGCCATAAGATTACCCTTGGGACAATGTATCATCTGTTGTGGATGTTGGATCTGGAACCGGAACAGTGTCTATCCCTCTGGCGAAAATGTTTCGTCATCTCAAAATAACCAATCAAGATCTCCCAGAAACTATAAAGCTGTCAAGAAATGTGAGTCCAGACATCAGGTCCAAACGCAGTGGGTAACTTATATTTACATGATCAGATATGGGAGAAGAATGCTCCTGAGGTGCTACTCGACGGGCGCGTAGAGTTCGTGACATTGAATTTCTTGGAGGAGTCGCCTGTTGCTGGAAAGGATGTTTACTATGTAAGTGCCAAGTTTGTTCTCACTCAACGCGGGCTGACCAATGATCTGATATAGTTAAGGAGCATCATTCACGACTGGCCGGACAATGAGTCAAGAGTGATTCTCAACAATATTCGCAAAGCAATGGGACCAAACAGCCGAGTGTTGATTCGTGAGTCAGCTGCGTTTCAAAGTGGTGTTTTCTCCAGAATCATCGTTCTGTGATAGAGGATTACGTGCTATTGCGCACATTCGAAGAGCCTGACGTAGGGACTGACGAGTCTACTAAGGTGAGTTCCGAGTTTAGCTTGACGGTGTGATCATGCATTCAGGACCATAAGGCGCCCGAACCTACATTATTGAACTTCGGTTGTAGCACAGCACACCAGCACGACATGACGATGTGGCTTCTTTTCAATGGCAAGGAGCGAACCTTGAACGAATTCAAGAACATTGGGCAAGTTCCTTCTATGCATGGATACATTGACGATGTTTGATTTGTTATGATTTGCAGGGCCAGCGCTGGTTTAGTGCTCACCCAAACCTATGATTTTGTGGGGACGATGCTCTTGGAGTTCAGAATCGCTCAGGACTGATGTCGAACACAATCTGCCACCAATGGAGTAGGATGCTCGAAGGGCATCAAAGTCAGAACAACGGACAATGATTCAAGGTATTTCTGTGGAGTTGATAGCACAATTCTGTACTATGATGCTCATGCAAAGTTGCTATGAATTCAAGAAAAACGTTGGACGAGCCTTGAAGCTTGCTCAACTTCACACTGCCTTGAGTCCGTTGGTCGAAAAAATCGAAACCGATGAATGCGAGATTATTTTGTAGATCGAGAAACTGATGTGCGCCACATGAGGCAGACTCGGATGTGCATGGACGGGAGACTACGTGGGAAATTTATGGATGAGTCGATCATTGGAATCGAGGTACCTATTTCACTATTCCGTTCTTTTCTCGAGGAAGTCCTGCTGCTTGCATTCTTTGCATAATACTTCATGCGTCGAAATGAATACAGTACATCGCGGCATCATTGATGGAGATTGTGAAGGAGATTGTAAATTGCACGGTAGAAATGGAGAAGGTTTAGCCGGGAATTGAGACGAGAGCTTTGTTTTTCCAACGAATCCAACCAGGTGGGATCCAGGGCTGACTGACTTTCGAGACGAGGGTCCGTGGAGTTTTCAACAATATTGCTCTATGCTGATTGCCAGTGGCCTTGTAATATGTATTTGCGGCCGTCCCCATACGATCTCGTGTCTCAGGAGTCTGAATCGCCCCTTCAGGGGTTTCCAACTATGCCCTCGCGTCAACAGGTCGTTGCACCTCCCCTTCTGTACCAAACCTCGCTGCTTCTTCCCTCATGGGGAGTCTGTCCATTGTATTGCAAGGTTGATATCTGGAGCTCAAGTGGGGATTGAGTTGAGGTGGGGGTGGTTATTTGGAAAGGAATCGTGCGTCCCGACCGCAGTCAGCCCACTCACATCATGATGTACAGGGCTGGGACAGCCTGAGGTGGGTCTAGGTGCTTTTCCCATCAAGTGTTATCATTGCTGATCCACTCTCGATCCACTGATAGCTTTCGGAGTGCCTTCATCATGCTTTATATGCTTTTTGTTCACGTACTTGTAACCTACAAATTGTACTAGCAACTACATACCTTCGCTTCAATCACTCGTTTGACTACAATATTTTGGCCTTTGAATGTGACTAGATAACATTAACGTGACCATAACGCGGTAACGGTCGGACATTCCTTCTTCGACCCAATCCGATTCGTCGGAATCATTCAATTTCAAAAGCATTCCCTCCAGCACTTTAATCTTGTCAATGTTCTGAACTTCTTCGGTCTTCTTCAACTCTCCGTGTCTTTGAGGGTCCCAAATTCGGCAGCAACGTTGTCGAGCAAGATACTCTCTGGACCGGCAAGGAGGTCGTCTGGATCACGAGGTTCGGTCGAGAGCGTAGGGTGTTTCAATATCCTGTACAATCTCGACAGTAATGTCGACCTCTTCACGAGTGTGCACGTGGGCTTTTCGGCCTCTACGGCTTTTATGATGCTGTGGTATCGAAGGTTTGGACAAATTCCACAAAGCCTTGAAGTGTCTCAAATGTCTGAGAGATTACACCATCGCGTGGATGGTGTCGTGCCGAGATCAAAGAATGTGCCCTCTACTTCGCATGAGTTTTGGCGATGATCGGGCGCAACCAATCTGGCACAACCGCTTGGTAAAACTTGTTTTGCCAATAACACTAGTCGCCGCCATGGGAAAGCAGTTGGATGATGTATTTTGATCAAGGTATATAAAACATGAACGACTGATGGGAAACACACACACTCCGAAAAATGACGGACCCGAATGAAGTCAAGGTTGAAGCCCTTCTAACCATCATCAACTCCTCCGCGCGCGAAGCAATGGCGGAATACAAGAACACTGGACATGGAGTCCCTGGCGTCGACGCAGGAACCCTCCACCCCCTCGACTTCGCGACAGATACACTTGCCCTCAGAAAGGCAATCAGGCTGCTCGAAGGTGCATGCGAACAATTGAACACAATACTGGCTCCCCCCCAACACACAGCATACAACGTAAGTGCTGATTATAGACGGCGTTATATGCATTGTTACTTATCTTTTAGTTTGTTAATAATTACAGCTGGGCGTGCATAGAAGTTGCCACGCAATCATGTATTGCAGACATCTTGGACAAACACCCAGAAGGTCTTAGTGTGGATGCATTGGCTGACGCAGTCAACCTCGACAGGACCAAGATCGCACGCGTCCTGCGGTTTCTGGCCCTCAGGGGCTTGCTTTAAAGAAGGTGACATGCATACTGTCGATTAACAATTCTCTCTGAAGCCTTTGGTGTCATGCAGTCAAGCGAGACGTATTCGCAAATACACGACTCTCCCTCGTGCTCAAGTCAACAAACGATGTTGTATTTTGTATACGAGATCAGCGAGACAGTCCCAAATATGCTGCGGTTCTCTATGAAACCATGATCGACCAAGAGTTTGCAAGATCGAGCGAAGTTGAAAAGACCCCTCGAGCATTTGCTCTCAGGAAGGAAGGCAAAAACAACAATTTCTGGGAAATGGACGTAAGTTTTAGTCATCATACTGGCCTTTCATGCCTTACCATATTGTGTAGGATGAAGCACGCGAAGTGCGTGCTGATTTTTCCGCTCATGACTGACTGATGGCTCACAATACACAGACATTTCACAAATGCATGATAGGCCATTCTATGATCTATGGCTCGTATGCGGCGCTCCATTGTGAGAAATCAGCATTTTTTCAATCGTCAGCATGACTGAAGCGGGCCATAAGATTACCCTTGGGACAATGTGTCGTCCGTGGTGGATGTTGGCTCTGGAACCGGAACAATGTCTATTCCTCTGGCGAAAATGTTCCCTCATCTTAGAATGACCAATCAGGATCTCCCAGAAACTATGAAGCTGTCGAGAAATGTGAGTCCAGACATCAGGTTTACACCCAGTGGGCAAGTTATATTTATATTTGATCAGACGTGGGAGAAGAAGGCTCCTGAGGCGCTACTCGACGGGCGCATAGAGTTCGTGCCATTGAATTTCTTGGAGGAGTCACCTGTTGCTGGAAAGGATGTTTACTATGTAAGTGTCAAGTTTGTCCCCATTCAACGCGAGTTGCTCAATGATCTGGTATAGTTAAGGAGCATCATTCACAACTGGCCGGACGATGAAGCAAGTGTGATTCTCCTCAATATTCGCAAAGTAATGGGACCAAACAGCCGAGTGTTGATTCGTGAGTCAGCTGCGTTTCAAAGTAATGTTTTCTCCAGAATCAACGTCCTGTGATAGATGACTGTGTGCTCTTGCGCAAGTTCGAAGAGCCAGGTGTAGGGGTTAATGGGTCTACTACTAAGGTGAGTTTCGAGTTGAGCTTGACGGTGATCATGCATTCAAAACTATAAGGCGCCCGAACCTACATTATTGAACTTCGGTAGTAACACACCTCACCAACATGACATGACGATGTGGCTTCTTTTCAATGGCAAGGAGCGAACCTTGAACGAATTCAAGAACATTGGGCAAGTTCCTTCCATATCCAGATACGTTAACGATTTTTGATTTGTTATAATTTGCAGGGCCAGTGCTGGTCTAGTACTCACCCAGACCTATGATCTCGTAGGGATGATGCTCATGGAGTTCAAAATAGCTCAGGACTGATGGTGAACACAATTTATGATATTCTGTTCTCGTTCTTTTATCCTCAATTGATCATTCCATGATTTAACGATGACGATGACGACAAAGGAGACTTGGTCCTCTATCGATCGCGATCGATCAAGACCAACCCGTTTCTTACAGTTGATACTGTAAGCCTCCCTAGTGATTCCATCAGAAGCCTCTGCCCCTGCTGAACAATATCTATCGTGTTCTTATCCTGTAAATCGTCTACGATATCGAGACTCTGCATGCTAATGGAGTGACCAGTCCCCTGTTACTCGTCCGAAAAATTTCGGCTCTCAGAAGCCGCGTCACTTCAAGGTACGAGCAATCACCGTTCAAACTGCGTGTACAGCCATTCAATGACCCCCGTCACCTCGAATGATGCATCAAAATTTTATTGACACATAGGATATATATCATGGCCGCTATTCACGCTCTACAGTGCGGGATATGCATTCGAAGTACCGTCGCAACAAAATACCTTCCACAGTGGTCACATCTTTCGAAAAGCCCGTCCCAGTCCCAGACACTTACACCTGTCTCACCGGAGAGGTCAGCAAGAAGACCTGTTTCATAGGCCGAGAGCCTGTTCATCACAACCATGCCACTGTCTTGTCCGAGCGGGAGACGTGTGGATACACGTTGTCCACGACGAGCCGCCATTGACAACTGACTAGCAGCAGCACCTTGAATAGATCCTTTGTATTAATTAGTTTTTGAATGATACTCTATAAATTGTGCTACAACTCACCAGCACGACGATGAACTAGTCGGATAAATGGACGTGGATTTGCTGAGGGTGCACCAACTAAACCACGGAGTTGTCGAAAGTCGGGCCAAACTGAGACATGGGATCCGAGATAGCCGTGGAAGTAGGGCGCAATGTCATGCTCATTAGGAGCAAGCTGGCGGAAGGCATCATGAACTGGATTCATGTTAGGTTGGGGGTTTGCAACTATGAGCAGACCATTAATACTGACACCTGCATCTAGGTAACAGTAAATACATACCGAGTGTTGGCAGTTCTTCGTAACTAGAGGTAAAAAAAGATGTGTGATAAATATCTGTGATGTTGGCTGTCGTGAAATCGTGAAAATCGTGTCAGTACAAAGGACGTGATCACCAGTGCAACATGCTAACCTCTAAATCCGCACTGCTCATTAGCACACTGCATCAAGACATGCCCATTCACGGCAGAGTCCACAATCCTGGTGGAACAAGGTGTGTCTGAGAGCATGCCGCAGAAACATTCTATGAAAAGCCCTCGACGCTGCAAGTAATCTGCCAAGCCATAAGGACGAATGCGGAAACGACCCGACTTTGGGCTGCAAACATAACTTTAAGTCAGTGGTTGGCAGTAAGTCAAAGTGAGCTACACACTATGCAACAGTGACAAGTTGCTTCACCTCACGTGAAAAGATGACGAGTTCTGTGCTTCCACGCTGGTACTCGATACACGGGCGAAAAATTGAATCCATGATGGCTAGCCTGGCCTACTGTACTATATCATGAGCGAGATGCTGACCTTTATACAGAGAGCCTTGCTGAATCCCTCGGCCATGTTATGCGAGGTAAATTTTGAATGCAAGTGTCCGTTCAATGAACTGCAAGAGCCCGAAATTAGTGGGTTCCTAAGTGTGCGGGTGCATCGGTGCCCATTTGCAAGTCATTGATGAACGTCCAACTGCCACATATACAGGCAATTATTTGAATTCAATGCTAGTATCTGCCCCCCATTTTTCCTTCTGTCTAATTCTCAATGAGTCTTACCTGTTCGCAACTTGAAGCACTTGAAAAAGTGCAACAGATATTGGACAGTGCAGGATTGTCCCCTATCTCAGTCACAAGCTCAGTTGTGTCATTGCCGTCATCACACCAAAATACACCAGACGTGGATTCAACCCTCGACACCATCTCCACTCCCCCATATCCAAGATATCAGTCTCCCGCTCCATATTATTTTACCACCGAGGAAATTTCACAGAGAGCCAACTATGTGAATCGAGCCACCAAAGTCAGCGCAATTGTTGATCACCCTGTTCATGCTATCCTCGAGTATCCCATAACAGCACCTGGCAGCATTGCACACTGTTTTGTTGTTGATCCCATATCCTTCGTGCAGCCTCAATCAGCATTCCAATATTCTCTTGGTGGAGGTCATGGTGGGCGTGAAAATGCAGTGTGCCTGCTTCTCCGAGATGATGCAGGCAAAGGTGTTCGTTGTCGCCAGCTTAAGTCATCGTGTATGTACATTAATGATGTCTGAGACTATTGATTTTATCATACTAATAAGAACGAGAACATACAGGCAATGGCCTCAAGGTATGTACATTCAACGAGGCCAGTTTCAGCAGTAATTATGCTGCATCTCCGACTTGGAGTCTGTCTCAGGCTGGATACAGTGATGATTCTGCAGAGGCAGAGGTTTTCAACAAGACTCTAGCATTTTTTTGTGCTGTCTCTGAACAGGGATGTGGCTTCGATGCAAACTTGGATTTAAGTCCTGAGATAGTACTAGACAGCTTTGATCTTCACTCCGAGTCAGAGTCCAGGGGGTGTGGGGCTCCCCTCATGTTATCTGTGAATAATCTTGGCCGTCCATATATTCAGTCAGTTCAACTTAAACGGCTAGAGTGTGTACTACATAGACTAATGATCCATTGCAGCTGCAAAAATTTCAATGCTTCTGTTTATCGAGCTCGCACCCATCTTGTCCTCCGGAATTTGGACGAATTCAATACTGATTACTTGCGGGCACTTATAGAGAACGACCTGAAGGCAATTTCCTTTCATGAAACACGAGCAAAAAATGATGGATATGGTCCTCTCATGCCGTGCACATTTGTTGCCTCCCCTGCCGAGCAGAAGCAATGTTGTCGTGAGTTACTTTCTGTCATTTGAAGTAGCATATATCCTAATCTGTTGGGCAGCATATTGGCATCGAAATCATGAAGGAAAATTGGCTCGTGGAACACTTCATAGCTGGCCAGTTCCATGCAAGGCAAAGTTCGACATATATACACCATACAATCTCACTGCCTGCCCACAAGTCCTCGTTATCTGCACCAACAATCACAGCCACCCTCCGCCTGCACCTGTCAAAACTCCAGAAGCTATTAAAGCCATTTTCTACGAGTTGCTGCTCACACTCAGCTGGAAACTCGCTGATGCAACACCACGTCGGATTTTACTTGATTCTGCATTCATACAAGCTTTACAAGCTCACCTCAGTTGGAAGGAAACCCGCAATCCCACACTGTCAGACCTTCACCCGTCTCTTGGGAACTCTGACCATGCTCGGCGCCTCATCAACACTTTGCGGTTTAATGAATTTCCAAGTGGAACAGGATTCGCAGGTGCTATTCACTTGGCAACAAAACACGATCTTTTGCCCATTGACGAGCGCTATATTCGTTGTGCGGAGTCACATCAGCTATCCACCAAATCAGCATCAAATCCACCTGCGGCCACCACATCAACTTTGATTAGTAGTCTGCGGCTGGTCATTTGTATGACAAAGCAGATGTCATGGCGTCTGATGCAAGCAAAACGGCTCTCGATCGACACTTCATTCAAACGTGTACATGGCTGGCAGGAATTTGAATTTGAGTCTTGGGACGTTGCCCACATGAAATGTAAGTTCAATACCAAATTGCTCAACTCAGCTGATGGCCATGACCATGTATTGTAGCTGTTATTGGTGCTCGAGCATTCACGACATCTCAATCAGCACAAGCACACTTCATCCTCTTCCAACAAATATTCGAGATTGCCAGTGCGGACACAGGTTGTGCTGTTCAGTTTCAATACATGCACGGAGAAGGGATTCAAACCATCATTGCTGATGGACATAAAGGTCAAGGTCTTGGTAAGTATATTTTCTTGGAATCCGAGTCAACGTGAATTGCAATTTGAATATATTCAATAATTCCACAGGCCTAGGTATGTATTGCGTATACCTGTGTAAAGACTCAATACAGGCTTGCCGCTATGACACCACTGCTCTACTTCGTGACCTGGATCCATATGACCATCTGCGCCGCTTCTACCGTCTATGTCTTGCGCACTATAAACGGAATATCCGTAGTCTCCGTGGTCAAATTCCCAAAGATGTGGAAATTGCCATGTTGACGATCACATCAGCGGAGCCTCATCCTGATCTACAGGGAACATTGAAGAAGATAAAGAAAGGTGGAAAAAAGGCTGCAGGTTTGTGATATTTTCTAATTCATGTTTTGAAGTATTTCTAAGGCAAGATTACTACCGGCAGCATGGCTTAAAGATAAAATTGAGGGCACGAAGTTTGTGCTACTGGCACTCTATCAGCCAAACAGTCTCATCCCGCTCGAAATTTGGAAGGCCTCACCAACTACTACCAATGGAAACGAGCAAGCACACAGGAATATCAATCGTGATGGTGTGGGTCTTACGCTATTGGGAGGAATCATGCGAGGATTTCACTACGACACAAACATCAGCGCTAGTTTGGACCTTTTCGATGCATTTGGCATCAACTCCAGCGACCGTTTATCTACCCATGCTTACCGTGCAAAACGTGCTCTTGCTCGACAAGGTAAGCAATACTAGTATATTCATGTTATTATCTAGAACACTTAAATGGTTTTCAGTCAGATATACAAGGTCTTCGCCCTCGGAGGGCAACACAAGCTTCGCATGTGTTCATCTCACTCCTCCACCTGTTGAGCCCCAACCTGAACTCATTCCCAACTCGTCTCTGATGACCGGTTCCACCGGCGGCGCCATCCCAGTATCGACATTCAGCACTCTCACTTATGCACTAACTGCAGGTGCACACGTTATGGATCATCGAGCTCGTTCCCCATCGTTTAGTGCTGCACCTCCCACTGTATGCGCAGTACATCACCATATCTATCCCACTCGAGATCAACTGAGCACTTTCAGTACATTGCAAGGTGCTGTAGAGTAGATGATACGATGCCCGGCGGTGCAATTTTTATTAATGGTGCAAAGATTACATGTATGATGCGATGAGATAAGTATTTGGGGGGCAGGAATCAGAATCAAGAGCGCGCGCGACCTTAAACTCGACGTCGGTCGCGGCCTTCATAAGATGAGGTGAGAATGTCAGAGAACCGCGAGCCTGGAACTGAGCGGCCGAGCAAGCGAGAGAGATGAGATGAGAGAAGGCCGCAATTCCAGGTCGAACGTGACAGAGACGGCAAGACAGCCGATGAATGAGGACATGGTGCAGTGGGTGTGAGAGAGTGAGGACAACGAGCGAGCGAGTGGGAGCAGTGAAAAGCCGGTGGAGGATCATAACTGTCTAGGAAGATGTAGTTAAACATATGTCAGTTGGTGAGAGTCTTCAGAGTTGGATTAGTTAGTACGTACATTTCAAAAGGCTAAAGGCAGCCTCATTAACCGACGAGGACACCAACGACGTACATCGATATTTGGAGCATCGAGCAGCAGTGCGCAGGTTTGGCCGTGGAGGCAAGATAATAATGAACAGCCACGTCAGCGCTATTGTAAAGTCAACAGGCATTAGTAACGAAGATGGGCTCCTCGGGGTCTTGCATAGGCTTGAAGGAGCAATTGCTCGTACCTTGAACTGACGCAATCCCAGGGAGCCGAAAATTTTCGGACGAGTAACAGGGGACGGTAGACTCATGCTAATGCACTTTCTACCTTGGTCACTGGTGGCAATGCTAGCAACGGGCTCAGAGACAGCTCTACAAGCACTTCAATTCCGTGCCTTAATTGTTTGTGATATCGCATTGTGTCGACCGTTTCCAGCGAAACAGACATATTGGTAGGCACCCTGCAGATTCGCCTGCGAGCCAGTCTTTTCCGGCAGGGGTGGCGTCCGCTCTCTGGCCATGTGTCCAGGATGGATTGGGTGATTGGGTGGTGCTGGAGTAGGAGGTGGTATCGAATGGAGGAATGTACATCGTTGGTGAATTAGCTGGATGAAGACAGCAAGACTGACTCTGTAAGACTGTATTTATAGTTACATGGTCGCAAATACCGAGGCCAGTCCTCACGCATATGAGGTCGAAGCGCTGATAACACAAGATGCTGACTGCTTGGCTTATAATGCTATCTCATAAGGACGCAAGTTGGGGATCGAACGATACGTAGACTCGGTGCTCGCAGATGATGCATCGATGATGGATGAACGCATAGAACGGCCAGGTCCAATACTACTAGTTGGTGATCTTCAGCCTCAACGCTTAGTACAATCATACAAATTGAAGTGTCTATCGTGCCGAACAGTTGTCAACAACACGTGCAGCGCAGGCACAGCATATGCATCAACGTTAACCTGGAAGCAGGTCGGTAATGATGACGCTAATTCAAAGGTATGTTTTCATTAGTGACTCTAGAATTCAAGCGCTGGCCCCTTCTACAGATCGTGACCTCCATAACTTCGATGCCCGGTCTGGTGAAAGTAATCATTTTCTGTCTACCTCGAGTCCCGCTAATCACGTTCACAGCTGGTAAGTTTCATCATTTCATTTGAGTCCTGCTCAACAATGACACTGTCCATCTCTTGACAGGAAGTCAGTATGTTATCCGTCTACAGAATACTAGTGCAGTCTGGGACTGTACAACTCGGAGTAGGCAGCTCGCAGGTGCGTGGTTTTTCCAACACTATAGCTCGAACTCACGGATTTTCAACTGAAGGTACTACCATTAACAATGAGACGGCAAGAAACATCGACATTTGCGCTTTGTGAAAACTTTCATGTGGCATATGATAGTCAGGACTCAGGATTGTCGCCCCTCCCACTGTAAGACATTTTGCAATATAAGGGCCAGTGATGATTCCCTCCTCGACACTTTGAATGTCTTTGACCGTGGCTCGCTGGTAAGTGGGCGCAATAAGCAGCCCTCGTGCGAATATTAATGCCTAGCAAGCCCCTATTTTCAACCTTGCTCTCCTTTTGCCCTCCACCACCATGGCCCTCGATAACATTGCATCCCCCGTCTCCGACACACCTCCCTCGTATGATGCGATTAATACATCCGTATCAACAGATTCCACTAGGTGTAAACGATCAGTATTTTCATTCCTACAATCCAAGCAAAAACACTGTCAAGCTCTAGTTCTATCTCGCATCCATGAAATCGTCTCCTCTCCTGATCTCAACGTTTCCTCTGTTTTGTCGATTATCAAATCCTGTGCCGCTGCTCTCCCAACAGCAGAGTTCTCCAACCTACTTCAAAAACGCAATATCGAGAGCCACACGGCGCTGTATTGGGCGATTGTAAACCACTGGCGAGAAGTCCTCTTGGAGTTTGTTAAATTCATTCCCAAATTCTCACGTGCTTGCTCTGCCGACTTGCGTCTTGTGTGCGTGACAGCGAGCGACCACGATTCGTTTATGCTACTGAATTTGGGGGACAATTTCGATTGTAAGATACTGTCCTGAGAGTGTGTTATTCGACTCACTGCGTATCATCAGCCAAGGATAAGTCTTTGAGACGCATGCTGGGTTGTCCACGAGATGATATCCAAGTCTATGAATGGGACACTGCGGATCGCAGCAAAAACCATTTCTATGTTCATATCGTCTGCAGGATGTTCCAGAAACGTTTGCGTATTGCACGAAAAGTTGAAGTTGAATTTGTTGCCCAGGGTATGTGGACCGTGACTTTGGCTTGTTGTCCATGCTGATACGAACACCCTGTGTCCTGAAGGACGTATTTGGGTGTTGCACTTTGATATGACACGGAAAGAATACTGGTCTTTCGAGTATCATCTTTCCAATGATAGCTCGCCAGTGTATCATCAAGATGCCATATTTGAGATTGAGGCCCACAAACCGCTACCTGGCTCGGATACCCTGCAACCTCTATGCTTTTATTCGGGTGAATCGTGCACGTGCAAGCTTGTACCTGCCAAGTAAGTCTATTGATCCCACTCGTCTGAAGTCAGCGCATGCTGAAGTTATCATTCCTATATGGCTACTCTTTACTTCCTTGCTCCGGCTAATACAGACTATTTTACCCTCTCCTGTTTTCGGACATCATACACAGAGTTGGCTGGCGATTGAATGAATGGCTGATGCACGAGTAAGCGTTCTTCCTCAGTCTTTCCCTCTTGTGGTGCCATTCACTGACATCGTCGTGATGTCGCACTCGTGCTGATTCGGACTGTTTTTCTTTAGCAATAGTTCTTATGTGGACTGTCATGGCACCCTAACTGCAGGGCTTACGATGACAGTAAGATAATGCTACCTGAGGTACGGAAAACCGTACCCGCAGTGCTAATGTAGTAGGCAGAACTCAAGATGTACTGCCACAGGCTCTCTACAACGTCTAGGTCCCGAGGTCATCCTCTCAATTCACTTGACGCGTTTTGTGGCAAGTTCTTATATACGATGTCTTGTACAGTGTTGTGAATTACAACAAGAAGTGTCTGTACACTATGTCTACCGTCATCTTTTCCTCATCTTCTGTCGCAAACAGCGCTCGAATGTCTCGTCGATATCGCACTCTTGACAGTGGTATCATACAAATGTGCGTAGGTCAGGTACGGCTTGCTCCAACGTGCGCGTGAGCAGAGGATTGATAGTGGCAAGGGACTCCAAGAAATTGCGAAGCTCGGTGAAGACGTTGTGGCCCGTGGGCCGTCCCACTGGCTTCTTGTGCCACCGAGAAGTCAAGATGTGAACTGATGGACATATGTCTGCTCGCCAGCTGGAGTGTAGCATTTATGGGTGCCTGTCACACCAGGTCGAGGATACCAGTTGTGTAGTACGGCAAAACAGTACATGAACAGCTGAAATCCCGATGATATATGATGCATTGATGTGACGAGATGATTCGTAGAGAATGTGGAAATGTTTAAGCCAATACCACTGGGAATATCCTCACAGCTGGGGGATTTTCATGTGATCACAGCGAGATTTCATCGGAATCCGATACGGTGCATGGAGATACTAAGGAAGAAGCTCGATTGAGAAAACTGTACATCAACCAATATAGACTCGAACACCTTTTCCATTTGGAGCCTGGTAGTTTACATAAATGTACGTAATTTTAAATTGTTGTTATGGTAATGTTTAACGTAAGATTGATGCAGACTCTCTCCTCAAATGGCAAATTGCTCCGTTTTTTTTTGCAACAGTCTATTACCTACTTATGTTGTTGGCTTGCTTGTGCACTCCTGCTGGTCAGCTTTTACGCTGCTCCCAGGAACAGGAAATTACCTCTGGTGCCACCAGAGGTACTTTCCTGGGAGTTTTTTTTTAAAAAAAAAAATCATTGTTATTGTCCTTTGGGGTCATAGACCCTATGTTGGACATAGCCCTATTCGAGTGCAGGGGGCTTACTCCCAGCTAGCTATTGTAAGTGTATATGTACTGTATGTGATCTGGGGTCTTTGACACATACTCCATTGGCGTGTAGTTGGGCCAAGGCCGACTGCCAACTTCGTACAAGGGAACGGCTGTTGGGGTAAAGTATGGGTAGGTGAGAACTAGGTAAGGTGAGTAGGAGTGCCGTTTGGCATTTTTTGCTGGGTTTCTGGTGCAATGTCTTTTGCTTCTTCGTCTTGTTTTGTGCTCGGGCCTTCATTCATCTTTGTCCTCATTCTAGCCTGCTACTTCCGGTCCTCCAGTGCTGTTTGTCCTGCAAGCAGTGTTTCCTTGGTGTGCGGAGTGGTTTTGAATTAGTTTTTGCATTTTGTAGGTTGGGTTTGATTGGCTTGTGGGTCGTGGGTGTATTATTCTGTAGTATATAGGCTATATGTGAAAGAGTGAACTTTTTATATGAGCGGGATCTCACCGAATGTTGCTTTGAAACATCCTGTACTGTTGATGAAACACATAAGCGATTTAGTTGCTTCTTCTGATGCTAGGAGAAAAGAGATGGAGGAGGCTCGATGATGTACATCATTAGAGAGTATATGACATTCACGGATGTATTGGGGGCAATCAAGTAGGTAATGGTGGATGGTTTCGTTTGTACTGGGGCATATGGGACAGTGTGGGGTTGCGCTCTTTCCGAGATGGTGTAGATGGTAGTTGAGGGGTACATGGCGGGTGCGGAGTTGAGTGTATATGCTGGTCTGTTGACATGGACTGAGGGCTACGAGGCGGAGAAAGTTCTTGGATGGCATGGTGGGGTCGATCGTGTTGGTTCTGGCATATCTGGGTGAGTTTTTCCACATGTTGCTCCAGTGTTTCTGTAGGGTGTCCTCATGCCACTGTTTCAGGGTGGATATACTGTCCGGCAGCAGACCATCTTGAAGGAACTTTGGGAGTCTGTGTTTGGTGCTTGATTCGTTGGGGCCCTTTGCTGCCTCTTTTGCTGCTATGTCAGCGAGTTCATTACCTATCACTCCTTTATGTCATGGTATCCAACAGATTGTTAGATTGGAGTCGCTTCTGTGATGCTCTCTGTGTAGCACGAGCTCTCTTGTTAGTCTGCGGAAATGTTCTACTAAGTATCTGCCCGATTTCGCAATATGACTCTCACCGGATTGGATGGCTGCGCGATTATCTATGAAGATGGATGCTGGATAGGTGACATTGCATTCTGTCGCTAGGAGTTTGGCAGCTAGCGTGAGTCCAACCACTTCTGCTTCATATACAGTGTGTAGTTAGGAGGTCGTGTAGCGACGTGCGGTGCCTTCGTATGTTCCTGGTGTCGGACTATGTGCTTCAGGAGGGGTTGTAGAGGGTGGCGGTTTGGTAGTGTAGCTAGGCGGAGAGTGGAACAGTGACATATTCTCTGGAGGAGAAGGGGGATGGGGGGAGGTTCAAGTGTGCATCTAGGGTGTCAGTAGCTGTTGGTCTCATTGCTCCTGTGATGCTCAGTGTCGCGATACATTGTACCTTAGCTAGTTTTTGGGCCACTCCCATAGATCCTTTCCGAGGCGAGCCTGTATATGAGTTGAAGGTTGGATGGAACCATATATCTGCTCCGTAGGTGTACTTGGGGATGGCTACCATAATATATAACTTACACATGAGATTGGCTGATACTCCGTTGGTGGGCTTGGCAAGACAGCGAAGTTGGAGGACATATTTGACTCCTTTAGCGATTGTGTGACCTGTGTGATATTTCCACATGTAGTTCCTGATCAACGAGCAAGCTGAGGAAGCTGGTGATGCTCAGTGGGGTTGATTGTGGTGTTATGTATAACTAGTGGAGGGCGGTGACGAGTTTTGCTGCAGGTGAAATCTGTTAGGGCGAATTTGTTAACTTTGAATTTTGAGTTGTGATCTTGAGACCATTGGAGTGCTCCATCATGTCGTTCCATCATATCTTTCAGAGTGCGGTGGGTGGCTTCGAACATTGGGCCTATGGTGATGAAGGCCGTGTCATCGACGAAGGCTAGGGCTGTTCCCTGTTTGTGGGGGTTAGCTATGTCTACAAGGTCAGCATAATATATCAAGTAAGCTATCATAGATAAGGGGTCTCCTTGACTGATTCCATTCTGAACATCTATCCATTTTGAAGTTGAGTCATTGAAGTGTAGTTGTGTGCGTCATCCTGTAAGCATTCTGACTGTGAAATCGACTATTTCTGGGGGGAGTTGTCTTTTCTTCATGTTGTGAGCGAGCCAGGTCAGTTACTGCATTGGGGAAGGCAGCCTAGACTGGTGACCAGCCTGTCTATGAGGCAAACTGTCGATAGACGGACTGGTGAAACTGGGTTTGAATTTGGATCAAGAGCAGATTCTCAGGATAATGTGACCTCTAGCCAATAAAAAAACTAGGATTTTTTCAATAAGTATTGTAGAATACAAAATAAACGATAACATTTTCACTAATTGACGCAACACAACGCATCCTCATGCTGCAAAATCAATGGACCAGCAATCACTGATACAGGGAATCCACGTTGCATCACTCGATGCTCTGGATCATTTCGCGCATGATCTTATCAAGGAACACCTTCCCACTGACTATCTTCAGACACTCTGTGATTCTGACCGAACACATGCATTACGTGCATGCTTGATTGTGTATGTGTTGACGGCAACAGCTATTGTTCCATGACAATTCCAGCTCGAGGCTGTTCTCGCAACATTGAACGGTCAAGACACCATCATAACTGCAGGAACTGGCAGTGGAAAAACATTATGTATCATAATCCCTATGCTACTCCGCCCTGGCACAATTAGTATGACCATTTCACCACTCAAATGCCTCCAGGCCACCCAGGTAACTCGGATTGAGTGTAATGACTTTGTTTTTGCACATGCAGAATTATGCTATTATCACAGGTTCTCGAATCGACAAAATATGGCATACCTACAATTGCGATCAATGAAGACACTCCAACAGATTTGTCTCTCTGGGAGGTAAATTCCAAGCTCGGGCGTGCCACATCAGCGTCATTGTCAGTGCACCAAAGCTAATGTAAAATATCTTGCTAGTCTATTCACGCAGGAAAATTTGCTCATCTCATTGTTTCACCGGAGCAGCTATCAATGTGCAATGGTCACCTTCCATGCCTTACACGACTTCTCCGACAAAATTGTACCTTCACTCAATGCATTAAGTGTGTACATATCGATGAAGCACATAATATTTATACTGCAGGGCTTCCGCATCATGGTGAAGAAGCATTTCGACCTGCATATGGCAACCTTGGAGAGCTACGTGTGCTACTTTGCAAGGGAACAACATTTCAAGCACTGTCAGCAACACTCCCTTGTTACATTCTGTCAAAGACATCTGATTGAGGGTAGGACAAACATCCACATTGAATGTCAGTGCTGTAGCATCGAGGGCACGGTTCAGCATCGGTGAGAGATGCATGTGATCTTGATTCCCATTGTGAACTTCATAGAGGATAGCAAAAGTTCCCGACTGGACCTTTGCAGGGGCATCAGAGTGTCGTTCGACAAATATTGATGTGCTGATGTTGATGTTGTCGTAGCACATCATGTGCGGTGTCATGCATGGTATGTGATTCATACCATGTCAGATATATATAGAGAGTGATAAGGAAGATATGAGAGACTGTCTAGCCCTTTGTCACTAAGTTACCTCTCTATTTTTCCTTTATTTCATTGTCTTGTTTTTTATTTCTCACTTTACAGGCTTATTTTACCTTGTATTTGTATCAAGCATGACCTTCTGTTTATTTCTCATTGTTTATTTTTATTTGGCTTCTTTCAGCCACCAAGTTTTGTATCTCTATTTATTTCTGACTGTTTATTTTTATTTGGCTTCTTTCAGCCACCAGCTTTTATTTGTCATCACATCATGTGACTGGGAAATATTCTGGTTTGTAACATTATTTAAGCTGACTCAACATGTTTAGTCATGATTGGCCATGCTTTGTAACAACATTTAACATGACTCAACATGTTTAGTCATGATTTGTCATGGTTTGTAATTTCTTTGTAAGATTACACTGTATTTGTAATGTACTTAGTAATAAGCTGATTCATCACCTGGTTTGTAAGCCACATTCTTACCAATCCATCTGATTAATCATGCTTAGTAAGGGGGTTCCCAAAAGGTATAAAAGGACCCCATTTTCACCCATGAAATACAATCCTCCCACTTGACTCTTATCTCAAACCGTGTGAGACCACTAAGACTTAAAGTGCAGGCCAATATAAGTGCCTTGAGGTAATCTAAGATATCATTATCTATTCTAAAGTTATATACTACCTTACAGGGGTCGACTATATAACTTTCATTATCGTTATTCTACTCTAGGTTATATACTACCTTACAGGGGTTGACTATATAACCATTGAACAGCTCTCATTCTAAGCTTTACGTGTATTCATAAGACTCTCCCTTTCAACAGAAAGTGAGACACATCTAAGGACGACAAAGTTGAAACAGACTTTCATAGGTTGAAACACGACCTACTAGGCTGAAACAAACCTAACGAATTTATCCAGAACACAGAACATTCCACAACAACTTCATATAAGACTACACAAGAAGAGGACAACAAACTAAATCCTCCCAAGAACTCACCACATTACCTCCCACGAAGTAGAAAAGTTGGAGACCGTGGACTTAAGGACTGGCAAGAAGTCTTCACCGTGTATAATTGTGTCATTATACACAACTTTCATATAAGACCCTTAAGTAACAAGACAACGCGTCAAAATCAAGGCGAAGTTTCAAAACTTCTTCATCGTGGCCAATGTGATCTGCTTCACTTGGTCTCACTTATGCCATGAGTTTCTCAGCGAGATGGAAGAAGAACAGCTCAAACATTTGAAGGTGATCTGGGCACTCGCCGGCGCAGTGACGTTCTGCGGCCTAGACGAGCAGTTTGAGGATGAGTTGAAGGTTGAGTCTTTCGGGGGGATGGTCGTCAATCATAAATTCCTTTCTATTCTAGCCGCCATCAACAACCTCACTGGGGACGAGCGAGTAGAATTCAACGACTTTTTACGGTACGTGTTGGTAGTTGGACCCTCACAAGTGCGCTCGTAAATATGCATCTCTACTACTACTATGTTTTGATTCTTTCGATTGTACTACTACTAGTATGACTGATAATCTTATGTCGCATCGATAAACCTTAGATCTCGCATCTAAATGTACTCAGGGTTCAAACATAACCAAAACCAGGCATTTACGAACTAAATTTCGTGCTAACCAAAACGGTAACTCTCGCAAGCGTTTTAGACGACATTTTCACTAAGTCCAATTTTTAGATGCAGCTTCATCTATGTTTGGACTCATCTTGAGAGACACTTCAGAGCGATGCTTTTGAGATAGTCCAGGGACACTCTCGTACACCTTCCACACGATACTCTTTTTGGTGTTTATGACTCTCGGAGATGCGGTGCGCGAAAATCTTGCGATTATCAGGCCAAGATCAAAAGATAGATTGTACTAGACTTGTGATATGATCAGATTGAGATTGATAACTGCGCTACATGAATATCAAGCTGTCTACTAGTTGTCTGAGATCACTGATAGCGAATGGTACAGCTCTTTGTCTGCGAAATTGTTCAAGAAGTAGTCATCAAACACCTCCAGCGAGTTCCCAGAATTCACGTCCTTGCCCAATGGTCCTTGATAGACGGGTATAATTTCCACTGCATGCGTGATGTCTGTGAGAGCAATTATGGACCTACATCTGATCACCCTGTCCGACTGCGAAGAGAGTCAAGTATAAGACCGTCTGATCATCCACATGCCCGTAGATGGTTCAGGGCCAGGCACGATGAAGTCAAAGTGTTGAATATATATGAGCACCTGAGACAAACGCTCAGGAAGCTGCACACCGGAACCTCTGGGGACGGTTGGTTGGAATATGGCTCGTACTTGAGCAACATAAGACCCTGCAGAGCGATATCAAGTGTCAGGGAGTGTCATCACCAGTCAATTTAGCAATACGCACCATCATTACCACCATTGCCCGTCTGGTTAAATAACACGGCGTCGCAGTTCCCTCTAGGAAAATTAGCGGAAGGTGGCTCGGCATGAATTTGCTGACTCGGCATGATTCTGTAAGTGTGAAACGTGGAATATAACTGAATCCGAAATTTGGACCACATATTGAATGATAGGTGGTCAGAGAGTGTACAGCCATTGCAGGTTGCGTAGAGGTGTAAAGTGTGTGCAAAATCAGGGAGATTGTATGATGACTGCAGCTGAGACACACTGAGACGGCTGCAATCTGCTTTCACGGTGACATTAAAGGCGATACATGCATTGTCCGATAAAATACCCTTTAAGAAGTGATTACGAACAGGGTGCGGTGCTTGTAGACGTAGCTGGGCGGCTGGGTTTGCATTGGAGACCCAAGCAAGAGTGGGATCCGTCTCTGTGCTAGCGATCTCTTCATCCTCCATGATGATGGCATTGATGAGAGGGTCCTGGCCAGGCATAGATGAGGATGAGGATAGCAGCATATAAAGATCAAACAGCCGGATAGCCTCCTCACGATCGAGGATGTGAGCGATCTGTGAGACGAAGTCTTGCTGACGACTTGTGCATTCAAATGGGTGTTTGCAGTGCGTTATCAAAAGACGTTCTGAAACATCTGCTGTCCACTGCATGAGTGAACCAACATGGAAGATTGCACAAGTGAAACTTTGCATGAGTTCGAGTTTCGGAATGAAGAAGTCATCCTTAGCACCACCCTTTCCCTGTCATGCCTCTGCATCAAGGATAGCCTGCTTATTATTATGTAAGTCCTGAAGTGCCTGAGCCATGGAAGCGATGCTGGATTCAGTATGAAGGGGATTTTGAGCAAGGTAAATGAAGTCAATCATTGCCCGCACAGCACGGATGAAGCCAGGACTTGCCACACCCCACAGTGTCGGCACAATCATGCATTGAATGTCTCGGTGCTCCCGTCCTGTCATTTGGTTGACATGAGAGACACCCCCAGAGAAATGGCATATACCAGTGCGTTTGTGGTGACTCTTGAACCATACATCAAGTTCGTGACCCATGATCTGCTTGATCCATTTGAGAACATGGTCAAAAAAGAACTTGTGCAGCGCGTGAAGAATCTCTGGCGTCAGGAATCTTGCAGGATTAGAGTGCCTCCAGTTTCTCCAGTACGGCAAGTGCACCCCACTAAGATGAAGTTTTTTGGCCTCTCTAACGAATACAATGAGATTCCATGGGTCGACACAGTTACAAAGCTGCTGGATAAGCGTGTAGGTATCCGATCCATTCCGTGGAGGATGTGGTGTCTCATCGCCAAACTCTTTGTGGGTCGCTGTGGTGACAGGAGATGAGTTTTTCATAACACATGTGATCATCAATTGTTTGGGGAGATCAGCAACATGGTTGATAAGAGGGGTGAAACAGTAACACATTCTGGCTGAGGGATCAACCATATACTCGCCAACATGAGCCGCGACCTTCAAATTAGAACAGACAAGATCCATGCACTTATGCCACAGACGCGCATGGAGTAGAGTTTGAAAGTCAGAGTTGACAACAAAAGTGGGTGTTGGCATGAACGCAGTACATCGCCACACATGCGATGTAGCCTTCATGCGGACATTGGCCTGGATATTTCCAATCGTTAGAAATAATGGGTGCATCTCAAGGCCACCCGTATGCCTTGTGACTGGAGTTTTGTCAGAGGCAAGGACGATCGGAACGATAGTCGCTCCTTCCGGTAGTTGATCCTATGTGCAAGTGTCAATCGCTCAAGTAAATCTGAACCAAAGCACAACTACTTACCTGAATCTTCCACGCATCACCTGATGTCCAGAATTCTCCAAATTGGTGTTCTTGTCCTTGATAGATATAGTGAGGGTCATAGCACATGTGTTTCGCATAAACCGGGTTTGCGAAAAGCTGCTTCGTAACCTTCAACGCGTCCCTCCAAATGAGGTGAATTGCTTGTTCACTTTCGTAGCCCTTGAGCTTAAGTTTCGTGCATTGCCATTTTGGCCCGCGGCCAGGAAGCTGCTGCATATAGAAGAACAACTCGTCTTTCGACTTGAATTGCGGCCGTTCCCTTGTCTGGAACTGAAGTAGAACGTCAATCAAGTATTTACTTGATGATAATTAGACGTACCCAGTCTAACTTGAGAAATTTGTCGATCTGCGTCTGGGAAAGATTTTTGACAAGGAATTTTGCAAGCGACCATTCACCCAGCCCATCAAAAGGGTACCATATGTTAGTCTCTCTGGCTTGTTGAAGAGGGTGGCCTTGCATTTCCTGAAAGATATTTCATGGAGGCGGTTGATCTGGAAGCAGGTAATGGTAGCCAGAGGTGGGGTGATACTTTGCTGATAAGTCTGTCTGCTCTGGTGGTTGCTGTAGAGCCTGCGGTACTGGCAGTAGTGATCCGTTAGTGAGGTTCTCTGGCCAGCATGAGTCTGCACTATTAAGATGCTCTATGACCTCCTCAGATGATTGTTATGGTTTCTTGCAGTTAGGACACAGGGCAACAGCAATGTCAAAGGGTGAACTGGAGAAAGATATTGGTGAGTCGTGTATTACCACATGATACTACTCACTTTTCAGTAAACTCTCCAAAATCAGAGTTGGCTTCCTCACGCTGAAAACCAGAGTTGTATGGATCGTAGGGCTGAGGATACGCCATAGAGTGACTAGAGGTACTGCCAGCACAATGCTTTGCACAACACTCGAAAAGCACCAAGTCCTTGAAACTCCGACCGTCAATCGGGCTTGCTGTCCAACATACTGCCAGACTTACAGTATCAGCTATGTATCCTCCACAGTCTCTGGTCTTGAATTCATTGAATGGTGAAACCCCACCAGCCAGTCCATTGCATAGCGGAAAGTCTAGTCCAATTCTCCAGAAGGTTGATTATGCCAAAGCTTTCACTTGTGTCTACCATGATAGCCCCCAAAGCTCTTCTCCACCCAGCAGCCTTCATGCCTTGTCATCCCCAGGTACTCATTATATCGTCTCAAATACCAGAAAATACTCATTTTGAATCTAAGCGGCATCTGTCACTTCCTTTAGGTACCATGACTTTGGACATGGTGATGTCAGTCCACCTACTGCAAACAGGCAGGGTGGAATGTGTCATTCAAAACAGATTTCACTGTCCAGCTACCACCCTTATGTCCGGAAAACCCCCCCCCCCCCCACCCCACTCTGCAGGCTGAGCGCAAGATGACTAGGGTAATGGGCAGATTGACTGGCAATGTTGATTCAGACCTTGACGATGATGCAGTATGTTACTATATCTTACGTTCTGAATTCAAGTGAAATGTCATCATGTCTCTAGACTTGCAAAATATTCTCTCAGGGCTTGCAGCGGTTGTCGTCTGAAGGTATTCGCCGTGTTGCTTATTACAAGGAAGCAGAGCTCGAGCACCACCAGCATCTTTCAATGGCTTTGGCCTGGGAGGCAGAGAAACTCTCAAGGCTCAGACATTTTATCAATTTTGAACAACAGGAGCAGGAGGAACAAACCACTCAGGCATTTGAGGAGGCAGCGCTCTTTGCATGTATGGTGACTGATCATGACGCAGAGCATGCCTCTCAGGATCTGGAGTCCATCACTTCAATCCAACAGGAAGAGGCAACAAGGGTCAAGCAGTTGAATAATGAGCTCGATGAGCTCGATATATTCCTTCCTTCGGATGTTCCAGCTTCAGACCTCAACACTGCTGACACACACTCCATCGGAGGTCCTTGCGATTTTGCATTTGTCGGAGATTGCCACAAGGATGAGCTGGCATCAGGACTGAAGTGAATCAGAGTGGAGGTCTATTTTTATTAACCAATATGAAGGTGAGCTTTGTTCTTTTATATAGCAGTCACGCACCTATTTATTGGTAAAGTGTAGCATGCAAGATGTGATTGGATATTGCAAGGTGGTATTTAAGCAAACTTGTTTTCCTACGTTTGTCCATTTAGCGTGTTAACATCTTTATTTGTAGTTTGTATAACTACAATTACCATTGAATGTAGCACGTTGTGAACCTTTTTTTTTTTGCCTTACGAAGATGTTCTTACACACACTGATTATCGATTGATCGTTGTACCTGCACTTGACCGTGATGTCTGCAAGCCAAAACGCGCCCCCTAGAGCTCATCAAAGAGTTGTGCGGGTGAGTACCCTGGAATGTCTCTGTTACTAGTAGTGTACTGACTCATATAACAGGATGTTCCCATTGTTCGACAACCAGGACTTAACATTGCAGGTCAGTCATCGGCAAACCAGCTTGGCTGTGCATCGGAGATACCAGAGTCGATGAACACACCTGAACTACCCCCTCGCATCTATCTTCCCCCCACTTTCTCGAATGATAACTACACCTCTATTCTGCCCAATTTCCAGGGCAACATCCCTTTACCAAGGGCATCCTGTTTTATTGGATGGCCCCCCACACTGCGGGGCCTGATCGAGTTCAACGGTCATTTGCACCTGCAGGTGACGTTGCATCTCGATATTGTATGGAATACACGTACTTGCCTCTTCGTGGTGTGGAAAAATCTCATCAAGAATATACCGATGGTGTTGTTTTCGTAAGTCTTGTTTTATATAAGTCTGGATTGTAGTTAATCATATATTAGAGAGACGAGACTACGGGAGTACAAAAGTCTACCATACGACAATACAAGCTTCCACCTGTTAGACCCCCAAGGGAGTCGCTCGTGTCAGATCCAGAGCCGACACCACTTGCTACCACCACTCCCCCCTCTGCATCATCGACTGTCACAAGAGCTACACATGCTACTGCGGGACCTTTGGTCAACGAAAAGGACTCAAAAACCGTTGTGAAGGATGCTAAGAACTACGTAGTTGTAGAAACACTGAATAAGTGTGCTTTCCACGATTTGTCTAGTCGAACGACTGTCGTAGGACGTGCACTTACTGATGCGTGTTCGCTCATTATCACCGAAGGTGAGTTCTTCGTGCTACAACTAGGGTACTATCAGGTGCTAACGGGATAACTATTAGATAGCTTGAGAAAACTTTGGGTCGACGAAAATCTATCTGCACTATACAAGACTGTCATTATGCCGATGTCTACAATACTCAATCGCTTCAAGCAATCTGCGCAAGACCTCGTTGAAATTCTATACAGCCTCCAACTATCGATTTGGACCGACTTGACGGCCCAGATTAACCACACTAAATCAACTGTCACATTTCTGATTCGCGATGACAGTCTCAATTATATATTTGGCGATTCAGTTATGGTATGTAGTCCTATTTTGCGAGTGCCATTGTTTGGAGGATGACAAGCTCATTGATAGCTAGATGATGGTCGAAACTTTCGCTTCCCATTTGAACACGACACAATTATTCAAATTGCATTGTGTGCTGCTTTTCGTGATGGCTACAATAGATTCATTAATTCGGACAGTAGTCTCGACAATATCATGGCATTGTCTGTGACGGCTGCATGCTGCAGCCTGCATGAGTTCTCGACCGGCGTGTTCAAACAAATTGACTTCAGTTACGCTACTTTTAACAGAATGTATGAGAGACTGATGAATTTCATTCGTGATAACATTAGGACCTCTCCAATGTTGCTATCTAGGTGGAAATCACTTCAGTCACCCCTGTTAAAGTACCTCTTAGGTACATATATTCTGGCTTACAATCTCACCTAAGAGGCATGATCTTAGGTGGTATTCCCAGGCAATGCAGGTTATATCCCGGGCCAATTCAACACTTTCCCCACGAAGCCTGGGCCTGCTGGGCCAATGTATTTGATCTGTCCCATGACCCATCTGGGTCATCCTAGATACTTTATTATATGAATACACAGGGGGTGTCAGGGGTCATTTCTCATGAAAAATTACCCACACATTTAGACACTTAGAGTATAATGTTTGTCTTCATAAGGTCCTTGACCTACGAATGGAGGAAGTGAAAAGAAATATGTGGTGAGGGGGGGGGGCAGCTTGTCTTTGAAGATGTGGAAGAATGTAAGTTGGGTAAGGTTCTTGACCTACAAAATCCAAAGCAGCTGGAGGAGGCGGGAAGAAATTTGTGGTAGGACGGGGGGTTGTCTTGAAAGATGAGGGAAGAATGTAAGTTGGGTAAGGTTCTTGACCTACAAAATTCAAAGCAGCTGGAGGAGGCGGGAAGAAATTTGTGGTAGACGGGGGTTGTCTTTGAAGATGAGGGAAGAATGTAAGTTGGGTAAGGTTCTTGACCTACGAAATTCAAAGCAGCTGGAGGAGGCGGGAATAAATTTGTGGTAGACGGGGGGGTTGCCTTTGAAGATGAGGGAAGAATGTAAGTCAGGTAAGGTGCTATTTGTGGTAGACGGGGGGTTGTCTTTGAAGATGAGGGAAGAATGTAAGTCGGGTGAGGTCCTTGACCTAGAAATCCTTCTTGACTGTGCCCTCACTCCAGATACTGACATATTTTACACTCCATGTTACAATCACTTTGCTCCTTACTTAACGATTCGCTATTATGCATCACCTTTCCTTCGCTCTTGAATTCCCTTTTTGATCTGACTTCCATATTCGACCTGTGTACTATTATCCCACCTTAGCCTTGGTCTGTGCGTATATAGTGTCCTATTTAAGCACGTGTACTTTACCTAGAAACGTCACTTCAATCTTACTAGGTTTTACCCAGAACTTCCTTCGCTTAAGACCACCAATCTTAAGTCATCAGAACTGATCTCTTAGTTAAAGCACTCCTTTAACTAAGTCTACGAACCTCTTCTTATTTGAAGGGCTTTACGAATCTCAGCAACACGAACGCTCTGTCGAGCCTTTGCTGTTAGAACTATCCTAGTTTGTAACAAAAGATTGAAGTCCACGAAAGACACCTATACCCATACGTGTCACAGAAACCTGAAACCAGAATGAAAAGATCCTGACTGAGCAAGACAGCTAGTGCAGGCGAATAAAAGGCGACAATCTGACTTCACTCACCCCTACCTTCCAAGCCTTGAACCTAGGTACCCCTGTACCACTGTTGAACATGTTGGCCTCATCTAAAACAACAGAATTCAAGATCAACCATCCTCCCACATTTGATGGCGACAGAGACAAATCCAAGTCATTCATGCTCTCATGCAATGCTTATATTGACATCAACTCGGAAATCTACAAGACCGACACTCAGAAAGTAATCTTCATCTCCTCATTCATGAATGAAGGGAATGCTAGGTCATGGAAAGAGGAATTTCTCGCCGACGCCCAATTCATTGACTCAACTGGGCAGAAGAAGGGCTATGGAACCCTGAAAGAATTTAACGAAAGCTTTGAAAAAGCCTTTGGACCGATTGACCCAGCCGGGACTGCGCTGGCACGACTCCTGGAGCTGAGACAAGGCCCAGAAGGCCTGCAAACATACATTGCAGACTTCCAGAGATTGCTTGCCCAAGCAAAAATCAAAGAAGAGCATATGAAAATCTATCACTTCGAAAACGGTCTCAATGGAGGACTCGTGACCAAGATGTTCAATGCAGGAGGGGTACCCAAGAACCTAGACGACTACATCACTGCAGTAGTTGATCTGGACAACTGCTACGCAAGACTGCAAGCTCGCAGAAACAGGTTCTCACCACAACAAATCCAGAAAAAGAACAGTCACGGAGACCAAAGATTCGTCCCTACTAGAGACAGGGATGCTATGGTTATTGATCGGCTTACCGATGAAACTAAACAAGAATACATGAGGACAGGGAAGTGTTTCAACTGTCACCAGACCGGACATCGGGCACGGGAATGCCTGCAGAAGAAGAAGACTCCCTACCCAGCAGTGAGGAAGGTAGAGGAAGAAGAAGCTAGAAGGATTGACGAGGATTTTTAAACAGGAGACCTATATCAACGATAGCGCCTCCAGAAGAACCTGTACACCTAATACGAGCAGTTGGTGAAAAAAAAGAACTTCGTGTCCCCATAACTCTCATATCTCAAACGCGTCAGAAAAATGTTGAAACAACCGCAGTAATTGACCCTGGAGCCTCCGGAACCTATATCTCCGAGGACTTCGTAAAGAAGCATAATATCGGAACCAAGAAACTCGAAAACCCCTTTTACATCAAAACAGCCGATGGAAGCTACTTCAGTAGCGGACCGGTAGAACAATATTGCACACTGATTGTCCAAATCGACCAAAGGATGATGATAGGAAAATTCAACATTACCAAATTAGGAAAAAAGGATCAAATCCTTTTAGGGATCCCCTGGCTTCGAGCCATGAACCCCGCTGTAGACTGGACCAAACAGACAATATCCCTCCCTGCAACCAAAAAATCTACCGAGATAGAAAGATACGTCAAGCAAACCTCCCGACCGCAGAAAACTTTCTTCACAAAGAAATTTGACACAAAAGAAGATGTTTGGAGTATGTCACCATCGTCTTTAACCGAACTTACTGACGGTGGGGAATACCTCTGACAAATCGAAGAGACTTCCAAGTTTAGTAACAAGGCACAGGAGTTCGCCTCAGAAGAAAAAGAAAAGAAGAAGAAAACCTTTGAAGAACTGGTACCGGAATACCTCCACGACTTCTCAGACGTATTTGCAAAAGACGGCTTAAAGGAACTACCCCCCGAAAGACCTGGTATCGACCATCAAATCGAAACTAAAACCGGATTTATCCCCAAGACATCTAAAATCTATCCCCTGTCCTTCAATGAACGACTCGCAGTAAAAAGATTTATTGAAGAAAACCTTACCAAAGGGTTCATCACGAAATCTAAATCCCCTCAAGCAAGCGGATTCTTTTTCATAGGAAAGAAAAGCGGAGAACTCAGACCGTGCCAAGACTACCGCTTCCTAAACGACCAAACTGTCAAAAACGCGTACCCCCTGCCACTTCCATCGGAGCCCCTTCAGTGACAAATTCCGTATTATACGGGCCACCCGACCTCCATAATATCCCGTATGAGACGGGCCAGCTGATCATGGGCCCATGTTGTGTATATTCTCGATGATGACGGATGGGCCGGGACACATATTATTTCCGATGGAGATGGGTGGGCCCATGTATGCCAATGATATATATATCCTCAATGTTGACGGATGGGCCGGGGGAATATGATCATTCATGGAGATGGGTGGGCCCATCTGGGTAATATGTAGAGTAGGATATTATAGACAGCTGGGCTGAAGAGAGATGTAAGGCAAATATTGTTATATAGACGGGCGGGCCGACGTGGGTGTATTACATATATGGGTGGGCCGAGGTAGGGGAATATTACATAGATGGGTGGGCTGACGTAGGGTGTATTACATATACAGGTGGGCCGACGTGGAATGTATTACATATACAGGTGGGCCGACGAAAGGGATATCAAATAGACCGGTGGGCCGAGGGTGCTATAAAATATTTATTACATAGACAGGTGGGCCGAGGTGGGGTATAATTATATAGACGGGTGGGCCGATGTAGGATGTATTATATAGACGGGTGGGCCAACATAGGATGTATTACATAGACGGGTCGGCCGATGTGGGGGATAATACATAGACGGGCGGGCTGACGGGGGTGTATTACATATATGGGTGAGCCTAGATATGTTCCATCAAGACATACAGCTGATGTAGCCACCAGCGAATCAAACACATAGGATACATGTACACTATCAGTGCATATACCTACCATCAACCACCAAATCTAAACCCCTAAGCACAAAAACATGAATCTATCATGTGTGGCATTGACCAATAATCCAGGACTGAAGTGGAAAAACCCCACACCTGAACCCTGGTGTGCAACAAATCCTATTTCTAAGCATGGACACCAGAAGCACAACACTCACAAAAATATATATGTCAAATTTTCAGTGCCAAACCCCAAACCGAGATGTACCAACCCCCAAACCCCAAACCCTGAGAGTGCCGGGTCTCGGGTATCAGGTGTCCGGAACTCGGAACTTGGGAGAATTTGGGGAGATCAATACAATTTAATTTACAATTGAGTTGATTGACAACACATTGACTTACCCATGTTTGCAATATATTTTTGTTTAGACATACCGAGTTCTGAGTTCCGGACACCCGATACCCGAGACCCGGCACTCTCGGGGTTTGGGGTTTGGGGGTTGGTACATCTCGGTTTGGGGTTTGGGGGTTAGTAAAATGTTTACAGATATACATAGGTTGATTTAAACATGTCTGGAAGATGTCGTTTGTCTAAAATGTCAAATCCTGAGTTCCGGGTGTCGGGACTCGGGGTTCGGCACTGATAATTTGACATTCGGGTGTTCGGGTTTCGGGTGATATCTACTTCAATCTGCAGTTTCGAGTTCTGGATATCGGGAGTGATCATTGAATGATTCAATTGTGGCATAGGTAACATGCATGGAAAAACATTTATGTACATCTATCACTGAGCAATTATGTAGCCATGTCAACCTCCTCACCAGGAAGATCAACCTTTCCCTCAACATCCATCTCCTCATCAGAAGAATCATATTCTGGCAGGAGGTTACCTGGTTCATTAGGGACCACAATATCGCCGGGGGATTCTGGCAGGAGGTTGCCTGGTTCATCAGGGAGATCAATTTCGCCGGAGGATTGTGGACCCTCAGGCTGAACTTGGGTGGGCTCAACCATGGGACCTACCACAGCAGATTCATGCTCAGGCATCAAAGGTGTAGGTTGCATGACTGAAAAGTCCAAATCAATGAGGTTGGAAAGTGCGGAGGGGAGGGGTGACATGGACGGGGGGGGACCTCCTTGACCAAGCAACATTATTCCATCGGCCGGTGTGTCCGGAAGTGAGAATGAAGGGTGCCGGTCGACCACTGTGCGCCGGAGGCTCTCATGGAGGCGTTGCAGGGTATCAATCTTAGCGTCCTGCTCCTGCACCCGAGCCTCAAGAATAGCGATGCGAGCTGCACCATCCTGAATCGCGATTGCCATGGAATGGAGATCCGGCATGGGAACATTGAGTGCTGCACGAGGCACTGCGATGCTGGAAGACCTGACTGCTAAGTAAAAAATTTGGTCAGCTGGTCATCAAAAGTATGGGTGACTTACCAGCTGGCACAGGTGCAGGGACAGGTGCAGGGACAGGTGCAGGAACAGGTGCAGGTGCAGGTGCAGGTGCAGGTGTCTTCTTGGTAGTGATGGTCTTGCTGCGACCACGTGACTGCACCTGGGGTGTGGTTGCAGCAGGGATGGCCGGAGTTCGGGAAGGGCCATGAGATTGACTACGAGTTCGGGCCCTTGACTGGGAGGGAGATGGAGCATTGGATGGAGCAGGGGCAGGTGTCTTGGAACGCGTCCGGCCAGTGGTAGACTTCCCTCGGGTCCGTTTGGGCGGGGATCCCAGAGATGCAGGGTTGAATTTGATCTTCTTGGTGGAGCAGCGGATGCAAGACAAGCAGGGGAGGCTGGACCTCTTGTCCAATCGAGTCGCACAGGGCCAATTTTCCTTGACACAATAATGGCAGGGGTTGTTCTGTAGTATCCATTAGTAGATGGACTAAGGGGAATTTATTTGAGTACTCACTGGGCTGGGAATGGTGATATCAAATGTGGTAGTGGCCGGCAGGTCACCATCCGAAGCACTGGAAGTATCATCGGAGGACTCCTCCTCAACTTCCGGATGCCTGCCGGAGGTTGCCTGACAGATTGTTAATACACATGAGTTTCTGGAAAACTTCTAGGACTTACCCGAGCCTCCGGACGACTGATGGGAGATTTCTAATGTAATGGGAATGAGTGGGAATTATACATGGGAGGTCCGGACATGTCCAAATGACTCACCATAACCTCCGGACGACTGCCGGCAGTCAGCTGTGGACACATGAGCATATATTTAAAGTCCAAACGAAAAATGCAAACTTACCGAAGCAGGCCCAAATGATTGCTTCTTGGGGGAACCGGGTGACCGAGGCGACTGGGGCTTCCTTACCACAATGGTGCACTGGGGAAGGACGACCTCCGGTGTAGAGACTCATGCCTCTCATGGCATGATATGGCAGTTTCCACTAAGGGAGTATACAGCACCAACTCGCAGCACCACTCTGTGTACTGTCCACAGCAATTCCTATATGAGGCGCAGCTTTCCCGCGCAACGCGCACCATGCGCGCACCATTCCCGCGCTTGCGCGCCCTATAGCACCAGCCATTCAGATGCATCCATCCACTGTCCACCAAGCTCCCTAGTACGTATATTTCCATTTCCTTTATTAGCATAGTTCCACCTTTATTTTTATCATAGTTTCTCACTCATATATATTTTTACATACCTACTCGGTAGCGCTTCGGCTCCGCATGACCGCGCTTAGGCGCGCTATATAAGCGCCAGCAGTACATACTACACTTTACCTTACTTTACCTCCCATTTACTTATTATCACTTACTTACTACTTAGCAGAATATAGTAGAAGTCTATTTGTCTATACTTCGCATCTCCCTTCTCTTTTCTTGCATTATATTATCACTTGAGTCTAGTCTTTATCATTTTCCGCATACGTGCGCGTGTTCCCGCGCCTTGCGCGCACCTGCGCTTTCTCGCGCTTCGCTGAAGCGCGTACCTCTAGATCTTGGCTGCACTCGCTTCCCCTTTAGGGTCGAACGCACTTGCCATCTCAAGTATCGCAGACTAGGCAACGCGCGACCTTACAACTTTTATAGATACAGTCTGGAGCTATCTTTGCTCCTCACAGTATTGTTGTTTCTACACCGGCACTCCACGCGAAATCGGCTGCAACAAATTGAGAGCATGTCAGAAATCAGCCAGAACACATACCTGAACAATTGGGTCCTCATCATCTTCCGACTCCACAAACGGCTTCGACTTGGGGAGTTGAGTTGACTTGACATGCTTGCGAGCCTTCAGCGCCGACTTTGGAGGTTGGGAGGAGTGTCCCAAAATCATTGGAGACTTCCTCTTGTTGCTCCCCCCAACTTCCGGCGACAGGTCGACAGAGGTGGCCTTACCTTTTCCTTTGTCCTGGACCTCGGGGGTCGTCTTGCCGGAAGGTCCGGCAACGACAGGAGGTGAGGGAATGACGGGGGTGGGGGAAGGGACAAGTGCAGGTGAAGGGACAGGTGGAGACGGAAGGTTGACAGTGAGTGGGCCAGTGGAAACATTAGAGACAACAGGGAGATCACAGGAATTGTCACCCAACGCCTCCCAGGCACGGACTTGCTTGCACCAGGCATGTCTAGCCACCTGGGGGTCATCGTGGCCAATGCTGTGCCAGTTGGGCAATGCCCAGGGAGTCATGGAACGCACCCTCATCAGCTCCTTAGAGCAGGACGCCACAATTCCAGGGATGTACTCCCCTTTCTCATGGGCCCGGATGATGTCAGCCTACCCGGACATTACAAACATTAATGTTACACTAATTTAATAAGTTCAACATACCAAAAGAGTGGTGACCTGCTTTGTTAGAACAAGGTGGACGTCCACAGAGCCGGCCGGGATGTGCCGGGCGCCGGCAATGATGTCCACAAGTTGAGCAGTGGATGCCTTGAGGTTGGCCAATGAAGATTGAACTTGAGTAGACATTTGGATGGAGTTGACAGATGTGAAAATGTTGAAAGCAGGGTGAAATCTGTTATCAATAGAATGAAGTTTCAAACAAACAATACAATTGAAGGACGATGTTGAAAATTCGTTGATTGTTTGTGTTTGTTTGGTCATCGTTCAACTTTCGGCAATCGCCGGCCATGTGTTGAACTTTGACATTATCAGTTATCAATCAGTTCATCAGTGCATCAGCTCATCAGATATCATGAGCTCTCAACCTGGGGTCAGATTTCATGACCCTCCAGTCACTGAATTTACTTCAATGGATGTGGATGAGTCCTCCCAGTCCCGGATGTCCCTTGGTATGTTTTGTTTTTTCTGATTTCAGTCAATTGAACTGACATGGTTCAGATCCATTGGATGATATATACCTTGGGCCGGATGATGAGTTAGACTCTGATTCTGGATCATCCGGTGGTTTGGATGTGTTGAATGTAATTCCCGGTATGTTTTCCAATTCAAATGTACATATTTTACATGTGCAAATTCATCACATATCTCCAGATCCATCATCTCCGGCTCTGGCAGATGGACTGGCCCTGTACGATGACCCAGACTTGTATCTTGGTCCGGAGGATACCTTGATTTCGTCTGATGATGCTCCGGTTATACCTGATTTTCCTATGGCTGGTGAGATTAGTCTTTCAATCCCATGGTCACCTTTCATGGCATTTCCCCAGTGAATGAATCAACTCCGGAGCCCGATCCGGCCACTCTGGGTGTACCAGGTGCACCCATACCTTGTAGGTATATTCATATCATTTCATGTGCTTTACTCATGCTATCTCTTAAGCTATGTCAGAAACTCCCGAACGTCAATCGCCTGAGCTGGAACTCAACAATGAAGCCCTGCGTGCCATGGTTCAGGAGTTCATGCCAATCGGATCTTATGATCAAGCTGAAAGTAAGTATACAACAGTTGATTATTTATCTCTGCTAATATCCTGCAAGTTCAATCAATTGTAGATCGCCTGGGAGATTATGAACAGCATCATGGAAATCTTCCTGCCCCTACAGTAGCCCAAATTCTTGAGGCTGACAGACCATTCAGGATGGCATGGGCTGAAACATGCGACAAACTGCGGAAAGCAGATGCCCACCTCCGGAGGATGCAAAGGGTAAGGGAGTCAACCTCCAAAATGCTGAAGGTATTGGATACCCTCATTGAGGCCTTTGAGGACTCATAGTAGACACATTGCAGTACTACTCAGTAGGTAGTCCTTGGTACTTGTATACTCTACCTACCCAGTACTCGCTGCCAGGTTTTCTGTGCTCGGTGTCTTCTTAGATAGATGATCTATAGATAAACACCTATAAAAACAAATATCTCCACGGTCAGCGATTCAGACAAATACCAATGGCTGATAACGTGGTCGTTCGTGGGTGGCTGTTTACACTTCCCAAGCTATGTCAGACCACAGTACTTCTGTAAGGTCAGCAACAATGCAGTCAATCCAACAAAAATGAAACTGAAATGAAATCACTCCAACGGTATGGCAGTGATTGAAAGATGAAAGAAAACTAGTCAACCCAACGGTATGGTGATGACAAAAAGAAACAAAGAAAAAAAGACACCTCTTCAAACCTTCCTTCAACAACAATGCCTTGTAACAATCGTATCTCGAAAGAGTTGTGTGGAATTACAGCAATCAACCCCCTCAGCACAAACAGGTAGAATCAAAGGTCAAGACTAATCAATGCTCAGTAGAACTCTTAGCTCACTGTTGAACCTGCTGCCAAGGAACTCACGATGAGTATTAAACAGAATCAGGAACGGACGTCCTTGGTTTCAGTACCAAGTCCCCTATTCAACAACTAAAGTCTAGCAGACAAGGAAGATCCTGGCTCAGTATCACTACTCAGATGAGTGAGGTCAAGCGTTACTGTCAATCCCTAAAGTCTCCCCACTAAACTATTCGGAGTCTAGATGGATGAAAGAGACAACACAAAAGCTTCTGAAAATATGAATGAAAGCTTAGCACCGAAACTTGAAAGAGAAGAAAGAGAGAGGATCACAGAGAGAGAGAAGAGAGAGAAAGAGCGAAAGAACGAAAAAAAAAGAGAAAAACAAAAGAGTGACAGAAAAGAAAGACAAAGAAAGAAAGAAAGAAAGAAAGAAAGAAAGAAAGAAAGAAAGAAAGAACGAAAGAAAAGAAAAGAAAGAGAAAAAGAGACAGAAGAAAACTAGAAAATCAAAGAAGAAAAAATCAAAAAAAAAAAAAAAAGTTCTGTCAGTCGTTGAGCACAGTGAGCTCAAGGTCTTGGTCGTCATTGGTGGTGATGAGCTAAGGGTGTTGCTGGATGCTGATGCTGATGAGCTTAGGGGCTTGCTGGTTACTGAAAGTTGCTGGCTGACTACTGGTTACAATGACTTTGCTGAAGGTACTTGACAGCCCTGGTCACTGTTGTTGACAATGATCACACTTCACACACAATTTTATTCTGAAAGTGGGGCTTAAAAGCTCTTTTCTTTGGGCAAAAATTTGGGTCTTATATACAAAAAAAAAGGGTGGCTGTGCTACATTTTCCCGCCATCTATGAGGGGTGGGCTTAGTCAGCGGTACCAAAAATCATTTTGCAGGGGTTGCTTATGTTGCACCCAATGAGACCATAATTAGTCAGCATTAGTCAGCATGCTTGGGCTGAGTGTTCTGTCATCACTTGATTTGGATCAAAAGTCACCTGACTTAAGATCATGTGATTTAGCATCATGTGACTGAAGGGTCATGTGACAGGCTGATTGTGCACTGCAAGAGAAATATTCATGATCATTGGTGTTCCGTTCTGATGTCACTTTGTTGAATGAGAAAATGACGCGAGGCATGTATTTAGGGTTTTGAGGAAGTTTTCCCAGGGTAACCCATGTGAGAACTATTTTTCACAGTCACCTGACATGTGTGGGATTCAGCCTGAGTCATTGTTGAGGATGACTAAGCAAAATTCATCGCAGAATTAAATATACAAAAATATTCAGCCTGTCTGAGTTCCATTGAAAAGATGAAATGAGATATTTGTCTGAGCTGCATTCTGGCTTTAGAATAGAGGGAAATGGTTTCGTAGTGATTTCTAGGGTATTAGGCTCATGGGAGAGCATTAGTCATCCATGCACCGAACCAGTTTGGTGCAGGTCATCGGTACTTGGGGCTCAGTACTCGGGGCTCGGTAGTTGGGGCTCGGCAGTTGGGGCTCGGTAGTCGGTGCTTGGTACTCGGGGCTCGGTACTCGGGCCTTGGGGCTCGGTACTCGGTGTTCGGTACTCGGGCCTTGGTACTCGGTGACCGGCGTTCGGGCTTCGGTATTCAGGGTTCGGTACTCGGGCCTTGGTACTCGAGATTTGGCATTTGGCAATTACAATTTGATTGTTAGTACTTTGACATATACATAATAGCACTTATGACATTACACATGAGGGCAGGAAGATATATGTACATTAAGTGCGTCCCCGTGCTCTGGTTACTCTAGGTGTACTGTCTACTGGCATTTGCAACTTACTCCGGGTCGTCCTCGTGGATGGTTCAACAGTGACTCGAGTGCCCCTCCTCCTTTTCTGTGCTGGCGGTGTGATACTCTCTTCCATTTTGACATCATCTCTAACCTCGCCTGTCGCATTGTCAGTTAACCCAGCGAGGAGGTCACCCAATCATGATGTCAGTAATGCACCTTTTTTGGCCGGCTTGGCCGGGCGAGGCTTTGGAATTGAACGTGGGACTGCCGGCCCTCTGGGTGTAGGACCTCCTGTCCTGGGCTTCTTCAGCGGAGGTCTCCCGTCAGCCAGGTCATCATCCACATTATGCTCCGTATGATGAGTGGCACTCTCCTTATCACTCTCGGCTTCTGTCGATGACTCCCGAGGCCTTCGGATGGTAACCCTCTGTTGCCTTCTCACTATACGAGTCTGAGGAGAGGGCGAGTTGCCAGATATGACAGATGGTACCATGTCCCCATCTTTGTTCTTCCATGCTTTGAACAGAAATGTGGGCCCTTCGCCTGTTTCTTGCCGAGCGAGCCAAAACTGGAGCAAGGTAGTGGTGTCCCAAATTTGCAGCTTCGAAGGTTCCTTCAAGTCAACATCCGCCGGAAGATACATCCGGGCCACGAAGTCATCCTGACTTTGTACAATGGCACTCCATGGCACAACTGCCTTGTCCTTCCCGGAGCATATCCCTTTGTCCATGCATTGAACAATTTGTCAGGTGATGCGACGACAAACTCACGATAGTGCGATGTAAGAAAGGCCCTTACTATGGCCTTCTTCTCCTCAAGTTTGATGTCGGTGATGTCCAGAAGGAGTGGCATACCCTCCCCATCCATTTCGAGTTTGAAGGCTGGTTTTCGAATTCGTTTTCGACCTCCCTTGACCTGACGTCCTCCATCCCATGCCCTGGTGCCTATCATTGTGATGCTCAATATGTTCAATCTGGTATACATGGTTCACACACTCACCGAACTGTTCCTGTGCGTACTCCTGCCACACTGGCTCAATGTCCTCCCAGTCCTTCGTCTTCATGAAGCTGTCCCCATCTCCTAAGGCCTCATTATCATCATGCCTGCATGAATATTTTGAGACGAAAAATCTCCGTCGATGGATAAATGTACTCACATCCCGAACAGCACCTCGCCCTTTTCATCCTTCCAAGCCGACATCACAAACACTCTCATCCCACATTGCCTCCACATCTCGTTCGAAAAGTGCTCCATATATGCCGGACCCTTCTTACGAGCAACTTGTGCTTGTATCTCCGGAGGCGGACAGTTGTTGGACCACTCTTCGGCTGTTTCTTTAGCCTTCTCCAACTCGTCGTCGTCCAATTCAGCCATGACTCTCTTCACCGCCGCCTGATAATGTTTGAACATACCAGGATCTCCTGGCTTTACCCCGGACTCATCCTCAATCCTCTTCAGCACCTCTTCGCATTTTTGCTGGTAGACCACCATCCTGGGCGTCCATTTCCTCCCATACTTGATCATGTCCTTCCTTTCCTTCTTTTTCTTGTTGTTGAACAACCAAGTCTTGTACACCTAAGAGTTGATGAAAGAATGTGACATTAAAAATTTAGTTTTTCAACACAACAAAGAAGCCTCACCTGCTTCCTCTTTTTCCATTGTTTTTGGTCCAACTTCGGAGCAAACAACCTGGCCGCCCTTGCTATGGCAGTGAAAATCACTCGCTTCTCACTCCTTTTGGCAGCAGTCCACTCAGGAAGGTAGTTCTTCAACTCCAAAATCTCCTTGTCCGTGAGCTTCTGAGACTGTGGTTGATGCATCCTGTGTCTTCCGGAAGTTGTGTTGGTGGAATGACCTGTTCTTGCCATAGTGAATCAGAATGCAGAAATGGCTAAGGATTTTCAAGGTGAAAGTATTAATGAATTGTGCGAAGTTGAACTTTGAGCAAAGCCTAATGATAGGTTAATCGGCCCATATTGGACCCTGAGCCATTAATGGAAATGAATTTGTAATAAGCCAACAGGACTGCACCGCATCATATTGCAATAACAATTCATTACACCTGAGCTGATGCCTTGCTTGCAACATTAATAAACAAGATGAAGATAGGTAGATGCACCCCAGTGCAAAAATCTCACAGGGTGGAAGCAAGGGGCAGCAAAGGTAGGAAGACTTGGGTCAAGGTCCCACTTGCAAGCATGAGGCGACATGCCTACAGGTCCATGCCTAACTCTCCCCCAGAATCACCAACAATTCAGCCTGTTGAGGCACCACCTCCTTGGGAAGACTTTCCTGACAATACTTATGAGCAGGACCAAGGCTCATTTGAGCCTTTGCAACTCCCAAAAACCATGGCAAGTTCATGTACAATGTTGGAGTGTCATTCAAACTATGGCTAAGCATTCAAAATACAGAGTCAAAATGACTACCTCAGGCAATGGCTGCCAAGGCAGGAATCATATCTACATCATCTGCCAACAGGATGGGGTGTACAAATGTCAAGATTGTCTTGGCGAGCCACTTTATTGCACGGGCTGTTGCAGGAGTCAACATCGTAGCAATCCTTTCCACTGGATCAGTCAATGTAATGGGCGATTCTTCGAGCGGAGTTGTCTAGCTCATGTGGGACTCATTATATACCTTGGCCATGATGGCAAACAATGTCCGGCGGTCACTGATCGGTGGAATTTGTTTGAAGAAGATGAACCCGAAGACCTGCTCGAGCCTGAAGATCTGCCATTTGTGTCCGGACCCGAGTTCCAGCCAAAGGAAAACACCATGGTCATCATAGACAAGTCCGGAGTTCATCGCCTGGAGGTTCAATGCTGTGAATGTCTGAATGCCATGAGTCCGGACATTCAAATGTTTCGACATGGATTTTTCCCTGCATCTTTTAACAGGCCAAAGACTGTGTTCACCTTCAGAGTGCTCAATGATTTTCTACTGGACAGCCTTGAATGCGGCACCTCGGCAATGAACTATTACAGCAAGCTCCAGCGAATGACCTCCAGCATGTTTCCACACCTTGTTCCGGTAATGCCTTACCCTCATGATCTACTGGACATCATATTGACAAAGCACATTGCAAGGACCGATACAGAGAGCTCATGAGGGTTGCTCGACAGTGGAGGCAGTTGAAGACAATGAAATGGCATGGCTTTGGCCATTGTTCTGATAACCCGAGCACAGGAGAACTTGCATTATTTTGCCCGGCATGTCCTCAGCCTGGGATTAATGTGCTGTTGTCAGAGGATGAATCTCTTGATGAGTGAGTCCTATTCTCAACCTATGTGGCCTCCATAATAATACTAGGGATCCAAGCTGGAAATACACCTGGTCATTTGTGATGGACGGAAATTTCAAAGCCAAACATCTGCATCCCATTAAGCCATTCGATGAAGTTTGGCTGTCCGATGGGCTTGGATTCATGGTAGGAAAGGACAGGTATAAAATGCATCTGGCAGAGGCTGCTGACACAGTGGAAAAATCAAGCTGCAACAATCACCGGGCAGTAAATCAAGCTAATGCTGCTCGGCACAAGCTGGAGTCCACCGGTATCGGGGGAGTTGCCTGTGCCAGACATGGTTGCTTTGTCCCTCACTCCATGGTGGATTTTCAGAAAGGCGAAAGGCAAGCCACATCCACCATTCCCCATTCACAAGTTAACCATGGGTCACTTGCAGACAAATGAACATGGACTATGCCCTTTGCGAGGCTTCCCAGCACAACATGGAAGGCATCACCAGGGCTGTCACCTTCTATGATATTAATTGTCAATACAACAAACACTTTCGGGTTCGGGTGGATCGAAGTTGATTTCTAGAAATGGCACCACAACTAACCATCATTCCCGGAATTGGGTTATGGCACATTCATGGCCATCAGGACAGCTGCTATGTCCGATATGC
Source organism: Suillus fuscotomentosus (assembly GCF_016647785.1). Classification (NCBI taxonomy): domain Eukaryota; kingdom Fungi; phylum Basidiomycota; class Agaricomycetes; order Boletales; family Suillaceae; genus Suillus; species Suillus fuscotomentosus. Next base: position 629,692 of record NW_024539536.1, read on the forward strand.
TTCTAACTTTATTGAAGGCATTGGTCGGATTGATGGAGAGATCATGGAGACGCTATGGGCATGGCTCAATTTGATCTCCCCTGCTGCTCGGGGAATGTCATCTCCCCACCGAAAGGAATGCCTTGATTATCAGATGAATGACTCCAATTTCTGCAAGATGATTCGCATGAAAAGGACTCTATGCCGGAAATACAAACTGGCTAGGAATGGTATCTTAGAAAGTGGAAAGGCATTCGACAGACTCGATGAAGCAGCACCCTTACATTTGAAGACAGAATGGTTAGCCAGGGAGAGGATAGCTCAGTCAAGCAGATTGAATGATCCTTCAGCCATGGATGAATATGAGATCAATATCAAAAAGGGTACGTTGAGTTCCATTGTCTCCATCGAGGTCTGAATTAATATTGCACTCAGCACCTAGCAAAAAGGAGATCGAGCTTAGATTGTTAGAGGAGGGTAATGCCCGCAATGCAGCACCCTCTTGCAGATCTGTGGCAACATGGATATCAACAGGGTTAGCAATTGAAGAGGCTCAGATTGCATTGCTCATCGAGGTCCGAAGGATCGGAAGAAGATCCACCAAGACACAGAGATTAGACATCGCCCGTCAAAGAGATCGGCTCCAAGGCCAGATAGATGGATTTGCTCGGTCTGCTCTAACACATCTCGGGGAGGGATTTGATGCAGATGATGAACCTGAAGACTTGGACGTAGACATTCTAGATGATCTCGATGATGACCCGGCGGATTTCACAGAGACATCTCACACATGGACAAACTCTCCCGAGCTAACTGTAATCCCATTGCCATCAAACCTGGGGGTTGAAAGATGCAGACAATGCATGGCAGAGGATCTGATTCCCCTGGAGATGTCACTTCGTGAAGGGCAGGCCAATGATGCCCTTCACAATCTCCGCATTTACCTTTGCAACAAGGCCATCCTGTTCCGAACAACCGTTAGGCAGGCCAATTCCCAGGCCCTGAAAACTCGAGCTTGGTCCCAGGTGATGTCGGTGCAGCAGGCAGTCTCCCTCCATGCCAGCATATATACAAAGACAAGGAAGCAAATGATGAAACTTGAGCTGGGGCAAGACCAGCTTCAGAAATACAAACCCCTGCTTCGTGAGCAACTCAAAATCAGCACTGCAGTGGGCGACCCAAATGCCCGAGGTCAACGAAATGAATCTTTGGCTTGGTTTTGGTCTGTTGAAGTTGACCTCGGGGGTCCTGATCAATCGTGGAATGAAGAATGTGAGTTCCCGCTTGCATGTCATATCCTGCGGTTACCTGACTGGACCCATGCCAAGTTTACCGAGTCCATTGGCTGAGGGCAAAGGCACTACGGGATCGATGGAGGGAAGAAATGCTATTGGTCACATTGGAGATGGATTGGACATGTAAGTTCTTTTTGTGGAAAACAACCGGGGCGAGCACATGCAGGAATCATTGGAGAAACGACTTCCGGGTCATGGATGCTATGCCAGAAGGCAATCCCACATGTATTCATTGCTGGCACAGGATGCGCAGGCAGCTTTTCAAGACCTACAAAATGTGTTGATAGAGGCTGGAGATGAATGAACATTGTTTTCTCATGAAGTCCCTTTGTCCACATACATAATTGACGCCCGGGAATTGTCCGGGTCAGCCCATGTCGGAGTTTGAATTTCGTATCCATCCATCAGTGATTCTTATCTTCACATCTTGACCATCTTTCACTTGTATTGCCAGCGCCATAGTCCTGTATTAGCCATGTCTACATCTCATGCATCCACTTCTGGCACTCTGAATCCCGGAAGCCATTACCGACCTCTGAAGCTGAGCCTTGCAACTATTTCCTGCACATTGGAAATGGCTGGATCGCGCGTCCGTGCAATCATCTCTCAATATCGGACGGAAGCTGCCAACAATGGTCTATCTGCTGACCGGATCAAGTATTTTAAAGCCAGGCTGCAATGGGAGATGAATGTATGTCACCACTGCCCTGATGACTTTGTTGGTCAATGCTAAGAATTTGAGTAGACATTTGTCACACCACTCCTGCAGTACTCTGCTTCACAGAATATCGTGTCGGTTCTTCCGGTCCCTGTCGCTTATATCCTTAAGTTGTATCCCATGCTGACCTGGAACACTGTTCCGGATGACGTCTTTTCATTCCACCTCCTTTCATTTCATGATGAGCCAATTGCAGGACATCCGTCCCGGATTGTGTTCGCATATACATGTCCATGGTGGATGGGAAACACCACAATCCCTGATCAACCATGGCAGTGGGATGAAATAATGGCTTCCTGCATCTCTCACTACCAGTATTGGGCGGTAAGATGTCAGCTGAATTACCTTGATTGATGACTTATCTGTTTCAGCTTAATGTTGAGGATGATGCTTTGGTACTTCCAGAGAAGTTGAAAAACACTTCGACTCCACCACTCATGGGACTGAGATTCATCAAAGAACACATGGAAGCATTGCTGGAGGAGCAAGATCAGGGCATCGAAGCTAAGATGGGAGAGGTGAAGATGTACACTGACTTGTCAGAGAAATTGAGGAAAGGCAAAGGAGTGTAGTCCCATTCACTCTTCATTGTATACAAGATGTAACATATTCTATGCATTCAAAAATCTCACATTCGAGTCCCGGACGCCCAGGTCCCGAGTCCTGAATTTCGGAGGTCAGGGTTTGGAGACCCGGAGCTCGGCAACTGTGTTGGGTGTCAGGGTATCCAGACCATTGGAGATAGCATGTGTCAGTATTTTGTGTTTCATGGTTTATGTTGGGTGAATATGGAATCGGGGATCAGGGACTCGGTATTCAGAACAGTGTCAAGTCCCAGGTCACGAGCTCCGAGTGCCGAGTGCCGAACCCCGAGTCCCGAGTCCCGAATTTCGGAGGTCGGGGTTCGGCGACCCAGAGCTCGGCAACTGCTGGGTGTGGGTTTCGGGACTCGGGACTCGGAGCTCATGACCTGGGACTCAACACTGTTCTGAATACCGAGTCCCTGACACCTGATTCCATAATCACGAAACATAAACCATGAAACTTAAAATACTGACAAATGCTATCTCCAATGCTCCGAGTACCCTGACACCCAACACAGTTGCCGAGCTCCGGGTCGCCGAACCCCGACCTCCGAAATTCGGGACTCGGGACTCGGGGTTCGGCACTCGGCACTCGGAGCTCGTGACCTGGGACTTGACACTGTTCTGAATACCGAGTCCCTGATCCCCGATTCCATATTCACCCAACATAAACCATGAAACACAAAATACTGACACATGCTATCTCCAATGGTCTGGATACCCTGACACCCAACACAGTTGCCGAGCTCCGGGTCTCCGACCTCCGACCTCCGAAATTCGGGACTCGGGACCTGGGCGTCCGGAACTCGGTATTCAGAACAGTGTCGAGTCCGGAGTCCACAATGTCGGGGTTCAGGGTTTTGTTAAATGTGTATGGCAATAACAAATGTTAATTCGAGCGTATTTATACATCTTCCCCCAGTCTCAAATATCACGTGCTGAGGTCCGGGTGTCGGGACTAAGTACCCCGGCACTCAGGACTCCCATATGTCAAGTCCCAAGTTCCAATTATCGAATACCGAGGCTTGCATCCAAATTATTTAGTCCCACATATCACTTGGGAAATGCTCAAAATTGAGTATTGAGGTCCGGATCACAATTGGTACATGGTATTCATTTGTTGGAATGTATATAGGTCACAATGCTTGCTCTTTGTTTGATCTTTCACACGCTGTATGGACCATCCACACTAGCCCATCCACATGATGGAACACCAGCATAAATATGAACAGCATCCCTCATATACCATGCCCAAGCAATCCGATCCCCTTCCACATCATACACTCCATGTCTCACAATCTTTCCGGAAAACGCAATCATACAGCCGGAATTGTACTTGAACTCCAGCTGAAGGTTTGGCATTGTCATCCGAGCATTAGAATAGTCCCCCACGGTGGTGAGAATGTCGAAGCATTCAGCAATGGACATGTGGTCTCGATGATGGGGGGTTTCCCGATTGGAAATGATGGAGAGGGTGTTAAACACGGATGCCCAGTACTGCAGGGCCTCCGGCATCTGTGGCAGATCCTTGCTTACTGCTATATTTCCAAGGTTTGACAAGGTTCTCAACCCTGCCCAGTACTGCTCAGGATGCATGATTCTGAGTGCCGCGGACACGATGGCTGCTGGCCTTGCAATGGCTTTGAGGATATTCTCGCAGGAAGGTCCCTTCAATGATGCAGATACCTCCGGATCGGACACATTCTTTGGGATTGGTAAGTATGATTGCCGGAATCACCATCTCATCAGATCCTACCTCGTGTCCCTGTTGAAACCATGCCGGAGATAGATTGATGCATCCGGGAGTTGCTCCAACATCTTCCGAGCCCCGGTTGAACAACCTTTGATTAGTTCGCCAATTGCCATCAGCCCTTACACTTTTTTCGAGGCTTGGAGAGAGCAAATAGGTGGCCTCCCTGATTTCCTTCTGTAGGTTCCATTAATATTCGATATCCATCGAGTAACAATGTATATTACACACCTGGGTGGTGTCTGTCAGGGCGTCTGGGAGATACCATGCAATGATGGCACCGGATGCATCAAGAATTATTGCAGGTTCATCGACCAACCTTTTGCCTTCATGGCCAGGAGGACACCTCTCAAGCAACCTCGCCTCTTTATGTTCATTATGCCCGGTGTCCTTCGGGGAGATCAATTTGCTATATCTTGCAATATCCATCTGCATCTGAACTGTCATGCAGGAATTTGAATGATAAATAGAATTTTCCGAATCTGCAGGAAGACCCACTGGGATTTTTAGATGCCTTTATGAGTACATCAGCCAAGCGATCGCACGCCATCACCAGATCAGTGTCTAGGTTGGGGGAAGGTATGACTGGGCCTCCTCCAGTCTTCTCTGCCTTGAATTTCTGTTCAGTATATTCCCCTGCTTCATAAGTCACAGTCAGGGCCCAAGTGCGCCAGATGTTTATGCTATCAGGAGGGGAAGGGGAGGAACCGTTCATGCTGGATGTTAATCTTGGGAAATCAGACGCTGAATGCTGGATGTCCGGACTTTGGTGTTATAGGGGGTGGAGATAGAGAGGATCAGATAAGGGAGCCATGGATAATTTTGGCTGCTGTCAAAGATGTATTATTATCCATTGCTCAATGAAATACTACCTGATTGGAAGTGTGCTGGTCATCAGATATTCATTTGTCGACTCCTGGGTCCCAGTGTAGAGACTCGTGCGTCTCATGGTCTGATATGGCGCTTTACACTAGGAAGTACATAGCACGAACTTGTAGCGTCACTCTGTGCACTACCCACAGCTATCTCTATATGATGCGCAGCTTTCCCGCGCAATGCGCGCACCATTCCCGCGCTTCGCGATGTATACGCGCGCCCTATGGCGCCAGCCATCCAGAAGCATCTATCCACTGTCCACCAAGCTCCCTAGTACGTATATTTCCATTTCCTTTATTAGCATAGTTCCACCTTTATTTTTATCATGGATTCTCACTCATATATATCTTTACATACCTACTCGGTAGCGCTTCGGCTCCGCATGACCGCGCTTAGTACATACTATTACTTACCTTACTTTTACCTCCCATTTTACCTACTACTACTTACTTACTACTTAGCAGAACATAGTAGAAACCTATTCTTTTACATCTTGCGCTCTCACATCTCTTATCTTGTATCATATCATCACTTAAGCTTAGTTTTTATCATTATCCGCATATGTGCGCGCGCTTTCCCACGCTTCGCGCTAATACGCGCGCGTGTTCCCGCGCCTTGCGCGCACCTGCGCTTTCTCGCGCTTCACTTCTGCGCGTACCTCTAGATCTTTGCTGCACTCGCTTCCCCTATAGGGTCGAACGCACTTGCCATCTCAAGTATCGCAGACTAGGCAATGCGCGACCTTACAACTTTTATAGATACAGTCTGGAGCTATCTTTGCTCCTCACAGTATTGTTGTTTCTACACCGGTACTCGGAAGTCGGTACGGTTGACCCATATTTCGGTGGTCGGAATTTGGTGTCTCGTAGGGCAACACAAGCTTCGTACTGCCATATCAGGAGATCACCTGCTGCTCCGGGAACTCGGTAACTGTGATTTATTACCTCCTCTGAGTAAGGTTGACTCGCTGGTCATCAGATATTCATTTGTCGACTCCCGGGTCCCGGAACTCGGAGGTCGGTACAGTTGACCCATATTTGGGTGGTCGGAATTTGGAGTCTCGTAGGGCAACACAAGTTTCGCACAGCCATGTCAGGAGATCACCTGCTGCTCCGGGAACTCGGTAACTTTGATTTATTACCTCCTCTGAGTACGGTTGACTCACATTTTGGTGGTCGGAACTTGGCTTCTCGTAGGGCAACACAAGCTTCGCACCGCGGATTCCACATTCTGCAAGACAACCTAAGCACCATCAGAGGCCATGTCAAGAGAGCACCTGCTGCTCTCTTCAGAAACATCTGAACTTCGGTTGGCCATTTAACACGGAAAGTATTAACTAAATTATGTGTTGAGTTCCGGGTCCCGGAACTCGGAACTCAGAACTCGGTACAGTTGACTCCAATTCTGGTGGTCGGAACTTGGCTTCTTGTAGGGCAACACAAGCTTCGCACCCCGGATTCCACATTCTGCAAGACAACCTGTGCACCATCAAAAAGTATTAACCAACTTATGTGGTGAGTTCTGGGTCCCGGAACTCGGAACTCGGTACAGTTGACTCAAATTCTGGTGGCCGGAACTTGGCGTCTTGTTGGGCAACACAAGCTTCGCACTGCCATGTCAGGAGATCACCTGATGCTCCGGGAACTTGGTAACTTTGATTTATTACCTCCTCTGATTTGGTTGATGTACAACTACCTCAGCTCCATCATGTCTACAATTATGATACACATGGGCCCACCCATCTATATTGTATACCACCCTCGGCCCACCTGTCTAATACAACATCCCATACAACACCCTCGGCCCACCGGTCTAATTAATATGCGTCTGGGCCCACCCGTATAATACAATATTTTATAATACCCTCGGCCCACCCGTCTAATTTAATATGTGTCTGGGCCCACCCGTGAATGTGATAACAAGTACCTACCCATCTATCTCATACACATCTACCTTAATACACCCATCTGCATAATATCCAGCTACCTCGGCCCACCCGTCTACCTAATATTCATTTACATCAGCCCACTCATCTACTCTATATATTCCCTGCATGGGCCCACCCGCCTCCATCGGGAATAATTTGCCTCCCGGCCCATCCGTCATAGTCGAGAATATTTTTATCATGGGCCCATGGTCCGCTGGCCCGTATCATACGGGATATTATGCACGTCCGTTCCCTCGTATTATACGGAGATAGGTCACTGTAGTATGTGCTTGACCTATGTAAACTGCATCAGCAGCACTAACAGCGAGTCACTAAAGGAAACCGCACAATTGGCAGCCATCCCACCACATACCTGCCACCTGTACCTCGCCCGTTTCGAATTGCAGTCGGTAAGTTTGCTAAACGAGCATAGACCGGATACCCTTTTGCGGTACCGAAGGAGGAGAGTTTCGTCTTATCCATGTAGAGTATATATGCCAGTGGCTTCGCACCTGGAGGGAGTTGCGACTGCAAAGTAATGATACATTGAAATGAGGACACAATAAATAACTACAAAGTATCGTCACATACTTGCACATCCCAAATATCTCGCGCAGTGAAAGGCTCATCAACAAAAGAAACGAATGCATTACCATCAAACTTCGACAGGCAGTGCGCATCAAACGTGAAGTATGGGGATTCCGAAGCATATCGGCAGCCAACTCCCAAAGGTCTCGGTAATGTATGTCATATTTATGTAGTTCCTCATCTCCAGCGAACGGGATCGAGATCACTTCCTTTGTAAACTATACCTCATAATACTTTGTCAGACTCATTTAAAGTAGAAGTAGGATATATCACCTTCGTAATGCGGTGTGAGGCTGCCTCCCACATGTTGTGGATATCCTTGTGGTTTTTGAATGTGAACTTCTCCTTGCCCACAGCACAGCGGTGACATAGCTTGATGAACCGATCGGATTGTTGGTTGTTAAAGCCAACCTCGAGCATGATCTCGGCAATTTCGAATTCAAGCCGAGATTTGAACAGACGCCAAGGTTGGCCATCAGGTGGGGGGGCAAGGAATTCTGAGGCATGACGCTCAAAGCTATCAAAGCCGTATACCTTGGCCTCGATGCTGCTACTCGGATGATACTCGATCTTGATGTCGTCTTGATTGAAGGTGGGGACTGCAGCCACAACTTCCAGTTCATTAAGTGCAGAAGGGCCTGTATTGAATAGGGTACACGGCCCAAGTGTTAGTGAGATCAACGAAAACAATTAAGTGTTGACGACTCACCTGGACCGGTCACTGGATCATCATGACTGAAGTCCACATCGAGGAATTCTGCATGATTTTGTGTTTCAACTGTGAGTTTGTGAGCGCCGTAGATAGCATAACAAAAACAAAATACTATGACATACTTGGTACAGGGATGATACGAATAGCTGATTGAGGTTTGTCGAGTCTCGATGACGAATCCGACGCTGTATTTTGATACAATTAGCTTTGACAATACATTAAGACAAAGATAAAACAGACGCACCTTTCTCCTTGCAAATCGCATCTACAACCACCTGATCCCGCTGTCTTTTGGCTGCCTTCGTCTCGCAAGCTTTGCGGTGGGTGGTCCATCCTCATGGCTTGATATCCTGGTCGCATAAATTACAATACTTTGTGCGCTCTGGACCCATGTAGTTGACAGTATTGTACAGTGGTATGTAAACAGAGTTAAGGTGGGGAAATAGAGCAAGGAATGCGCTAGAACGCGAAGAGTGTACTGCAGGCGCTGATAACAGCTATGATCTAACGTTACAAAGGACTTGCAATATATTGAAACTCAGCCATCAGATTACCTTATCATTTCAGGAGGCATTTCAATTGATTTCAATGGCATGCAAACAGCGTGTCAACATCACGTCATTGCAACCACTTTCGGAAATTTCTGACAATGGCCGTTCAAAACATCGAGCGGAGTTTAAACACCACTCGGAGGTGCTTCTATCCAGGCCATTTTCCTGCGAGTGGCTATATTGGTGACACACCAGTGGTTTTGGAGTTTTGCACTATGCAAGATTTGTTTTGAAATGTTAGTGATAAAGTTGGCATTCTTACTATACATTTTGACGCAGTAAAAATGAAAAAATTGGATGAGTGGCCAAATCCTAGGCAAAATTCTACATTTTATGAATCATTTTGATGTTGTAAAAGAAAGACATTTAACCGACAGCAAGATCTGAAGAAAAATGATCGAACATTTTGATTCAAATCTTACATGGGGTGAGATTTGAGAAAAATTTGAAATAAAAATTTTAAAACACATTTTACCTGTTGGAAAGGAGTTTTACCCCAATGTAAGATTTGAATCAAAATGTTCGATCATTTTTCTTCAGATCTTGCTGTCGGTTAAATGTCTTTCTTTTACAACGTCAAAATGATTCATAAAATGTAGAATTTTGCCTAGGATTTGGCCACTCATCCAATTTTTTTCATTTTTACTGCGTCAAAATGTATAGTAAGAATGCCAACTTTATCACTAACATTTCAAAACAAATCTTGCATAGTGCAAAACTCCAAAACCGCCGGTGTGTGATGAAGAACTGGAGAAGCAGCGCTTCTAGAGTCACTAATGAAAACATACCTCTGAATTAGCGTCATCATTACCGACCTCCTTCCAGGTTAACGTTGATGCAGATGTATCACACTCCTGTATTCAAGGCGATAGCACGTCAAGAGAAGGCGGGTGTCCACGCGAGTAAATTCAAGTCGTTGTCTTCAGGTCTGCTCTGTTCCCATATTTAAAATTTAATGTCTAGCATGTCTGCGACACATTCCTTCATGTCCGAATTGAGTTTGCTATTTGCCATGATGGAAAGAAGTTTGCCGGATGGCGAATACCGAACACAGTTGACTGGACGAGATACTCCCCACTTCTCCATGCCAGATGATGATTCACCACCGCTTGCTATCAATTGCCCATCTCATGATACCACCAATGGCCGCACTTTATGGCAATTCCCCTCCATCTTCTTCAATATAATGCCTGTCGTCAAGTCCCACAGACGAAGTGTCCTGTCGTATGAGCCGGTGATCATTTGTTGTCCTTCAGGGGACATTACAACTGAGGTTGTGGCGCTTTCATGATCTTCCCTCAACTTTCGATTAGGAACGAGATCTGACATTTTACTGACGCCGTGTCGAACGTCGAGGTGGACTTCGCGGAGGGATTGTGGACACCACCAAGTTGCTCATCGACGTGGAATCATCCTAATGTGCATACTATGGATAATAAATTCTGTCGTCGGTGATTTTCAAACACCTAAGATACTCTAGGCGATGCTGGATACATTATGTTCGGACCTGTGGCTCGGGAAGTGCTTGCCTTCGGAACTGTTTCTTTCGCTGTGTTTGGTTCGGTGTGTCACCGAGTTAACTGGAATATTAATATGTCGCAATTGAATTATCTCAAACAGGGCTTTGGACTACTTTCCAGCCAGCAGGCACTGTCAACGCTTTCGAATCAGGGCATGTGTAGTATGTATCTGGTTATCATCACTGGCACCATTAATTGCTTTCTTAATTTCGCTACCGCGGACACTGGATCGTTTGGCATGGATGGATCTTCTTAGTGCAGCAGTCATTGCCATAGCTGGTTTCATTGCAATATTAATGATTGGAGCAGGGCTGAACCCAGTTCCCGGACTGTCGACCGTAACTGCCTCCAAATCCTGTGGGTACCTTCTTATGTCTTCGAGTAACTTGCGTTGCTTATCTGCTCATTAGGTTTTTGCATATGCAGGTACGGAATTTTGCGATGTTAATCAACATTCCTAAATACTTTACTAGGACACTTCATGTATGACTTTTTGGGCACAATATTCTGAAACTGACCTACGACAGGTTCTTTATTCTGGTATCTGAGATGTGTAAACCCGAGGACGCTCCTGTACTCGATGTTGTAACTGAAGGCCATTTTCAGGCAGCATGGTGTCTACAGGACTTCGCTACAGTATTCTATGTTGTTTTCAGCGGAGTCATGTATGTCTACATTGGAAACACAGTCCAGTCCCTGGTCCTCTTTTCTCTTCCTCTGGTATGGGCAAAGGCAGTGTTCGCCATTGCTCTCCCAAATTTTCTATTGTCAGTGATGCCTTGCTGTTTGGTCTAGTCCTCACTATTTCTCTATTCCGGGTTATACACTTATACAGCTACAAAGTTTGTGTTTGTTTGAATATTTCGTCATTCAGAGCACATCCATTCGCATACCTTACTCAGTTGGACGGTTTGGACTCTGCTGTGTTTTGCAGGCTCAGCTATGGCTGTAATTCTCGCCATCGCAGTTCTGATATTTTCCTACCTAATCGGCATCACGGAAGCCCTCTGCCGCATGGTACATGTACGGTTTGGCCAGATTCTTCTGGTTGCATGACGCATATCATCTCGAGGGTGGCATGGACGGGCTCAAACGATGACCAATCGGGACAACACTCGCAGTGTTGACTATAATTTCCGGCATTTTCATCTGTGTCGCTGGGACTTATGTGTCGATAAAGGTCAGTGTTCGTGTCTTCGCATCTGACACTCATCTAATTAATATTGATGATAGCTCATCGCTGAAGCCTACGCCAATAGCCAAGTTGGGAGACCGTTCGTTTGCTAGAGGTAGTTTCATTGTGGCGTAATGTGTACTCCGTGTCGAGTCCTTTAAATTTCATCTTTAGAGCTTTTCCTAGGACATGACCAGCTTGCATCGTCAATAGTCCATGATACATGCTCAATGCATTCCAAATGCGCTAGTTGCCGAACTGATCTGGGACATTCATATCAGTGATTTTAGCTTCATAATGATAGGTGGCTGTGGACACCATGTTCGACTCAGACTGGGAAGAATGCCTTTGATGGTGGCTTGCTGGTAAGTAGGCGCAATAAGCGCACTGGTAAACTCGTGCGAATATTATGTAAAAGCGTCAACTGTCTCTCTTTGCAGCCCCACTAAGTCTTTGTAATTTTCAAATTTCTCCCCTTATACTATTTGCGTGCTGCTACATAGCAAAGAACAACTATTATAAGTGAACCGGTGACCGTTGGCCATTCCCATCCTATTACTCGTCACCTACCCCATCAACGACAACCACAGTATATGTGCGTTGCTGTGGGTTGAAACCCATGCGTCCGACTTTCACTGGGTCTGCAGATCTGGGCACGCGGACAATTCAATCAATGTCAGCCTCCGAACATTGTCCCACCGTATATCACGTTGGTGAAACACGAAATCCCACAGTCCTCTTTATCAACAATCTACCTGTAAACGAGACAACATGCATGGCACCGCTCATGATCTTTGTCGTTTCATACACTGACTCCATCCACACATTGTCCTTTGATCCAGTACCATCGACAGGATCTCCAACTCTTAATCTTCTGGCCTGAACAATCGTCGGCCACCATCTGTCATGGATCACATCTCATCCGTCCGATAAATTCCTCATATATACAGGGCTCGAACAGGCAGATGGAGAGGTTGCCGCGATCAAGTATGGCTGGAGTGGAACCGTCGAAGAAGGAGAAGTGGTGGCCAGGGCCAAGAGTGGTGGTGCAGACCCTTGCAGCCTTCTTGTTGCAGAGGACGAGTTTATCATTCGAAATGTAAGTCCCCAAAAAGTCAGCTCTACCTATTCTAATGTTCCCTTTCTTGCATCCGCGTCGGCATCTAGTACACCTCGGGCACAATCATGACCCTTCCGATATCAACATTTGCCCCCTTACATACTCTTACCACACCCATGGACGCTTTCAATGCCGTTTGAGCTTGTAGGTCGGACAAAACTCGTCAATCTTCATCCCACCCCCATCAAATCATCCTCAATCCACTGAACCAAACGGAGCAAGAGCTCCTTGTCCCAGATTTAGGTACAGACAAGGTCTGGAGACTCACCAAACGGAATGATGGCAAGTTGTCCATTCGTGATCACATTGACTTTGAAGCACGGGGTGGCCCACGACATATCGCAGCTCGAGGTGTGTCACTAACCTCTACTCTTAAAACTTTGTTGATTATCATAACAGGAAATACCCTTTACACGCTACTGGAGCTCACCTCAAAGCTTGCTGTACATACCTTCCCGCTGCTTCCGGTGCCCCCTGCTCGTCTTACTTCTCTGTTCACACTTTCTGCATTACCAATACCGGATACCATGTTCGCAGTGGAAATTCTACTACCCGAACCCAATGCATCCTTCCCTGAAACATTCATCTACACACTGAACAGAAATGACCCTCATTCAGAGGGTTACTCGATTGCAATATTCTCTCTTGCTGCCGGAGAGGGTCAGCCAGAGCTTGTGAACGAAGTGCGTACAGGGCTAATTCATGTCCGGGGAATGGTGTTTGGAGGTGACGAAGATAAGTATCTGGTTGAAGGTGGTGTGGAAGGTGGCGAAGTGAAGGTATTTGAGAGGATTGATAGTGGCAAGGGACTCCAAGAAATTGCGAAGCTCGGTGAAGACGTTGTGGCCCGTTGGCCGTCCCACTGGCTTCTTGTGGCACCGAGAAGTCAAGATGTGAACTGGTGGACATACATCTGCTCGCCAGCTGGAGTGTAGCATTTATGGTGTCTGTCACACCGGGTCGAGGATACCAGTTGTGTAGTACGGCAAAACAGTACATGAACAGCTGAAATCCTGATGATATATGACACATTGATGTGACGAGGATGATTCGTAGAGAATGTGGAAATGTTTAAGCCAATACCACTGGGAATATCCTCACAGCTGGGGGATTTTCATGTGATCACAGCGAGATTTCATCGGAATCCGATATGGTGCGCGGAGATACTAAGGAAGAAGCTCGATTGAGAGAACCAGAGGGTCACTGAAACCGCCCTTCCGGCGCAAAACAGTCTGAAGGGGCGGTTTTAGGGATGTTCTCGAGAGAACTGTAGATTGGCATGTTCTATTATATAATTAAATATAGTCATATGTTGATAAAGTATGTCCGCTAGTATATAAGAAATGTGAAAACAATTGATTTTTCAATGAGTACTCTTACCGCATCTGAATCTCAAAGCGACATGTCGGCCAACACTCAGCTGGTTGTCAACACATTCGATCGTAGCGGATGTCTCATCGATTTCATCACCAATGGTAAGCACATCAAATAGATTATGCAATACTTACCTCTAATGTGGCTGTGCCAGTTTGCCTATATATGGTAGGCACGTTGTGGGATGACCTCAACGCGGCCCGGACCGACAGACCCAAGTTCGAGAAACTGATGAAACGTCTTCGAGCACGCTTAGTATACACAGCTAGCGGTGCCACAATCATGGCGGCCATTTTTGCACTCATCAGTGCAAACTGGCCACCATCTGTGGCACTTTGGATCAATGTAGTCCCAGCTGGTGCAATTATATTTATGGGGTTATATCTCGCCGCCTTTTGTATGTGCCTATATGCTTGTACGCTAATTTTTTTAATGCAATTCATATAGCTATCATCACCGGCCTCATCAACCAATACAAACTCGAACACCTCGTCTATGTGGGGCCTGGTAGTTTAAATGTACGTAATTTTAAATTCTTGTTATGGTAATGTTTAACGTAAGATTGATGCAGACTCTCAACACAAATGGCCAATTGCTCCTTTTTTTTTTGCAACAGTCTATTACCTACCTATGTTGTTGGCTCTCTTGTGCACTCCTCCTGGTCAGCTTTTACGCTGGCGTATGGTATTCATCTCCAGAATCACTTTCCTGGGAGTTAGCATCTACGATATGCATGGGTGTCACTACTCTACTATTCGTAGTATTTCATTTCACCTCACTTCTATAACCTCCTGCTTTTTGTTCACTCTACTGGGTTTCCGCATCTTCTCATCTTGTCCCAACTCCCCCAAGTAGCATCAGCAATAATTTACTTTAGCTCTTTCAGGCGGCCGCTCATCCGCATCCTTTCAACTCACATGCCAATGTTTTAGTTCGTTCCTACATCTTGAACCGCATGAAGGACATTGTTTCCTCCTACAACCATGTCTCCCTGAATTTCGACCTTTCTTCAAATGCATCTTGGGCTTCAGGACTCCTCTCCATGAACTCTTACGCAGTATATTATGATTCTGGCAATGTATTGCTCCAGGTCGAGGAGAGTGACGAGGAGTATCAAGAGTCAGGCGGGCTTTTGCTCAGTGCACACTGGGACTCTGTCAGTACCGCTCCTGGTGCCACAGATAATGGTATGGGCGTGGTGACGCTGTTGAGCATGGTGAAGTACTTTGCAGAGAACAGGCCCAGCCAGACGGTGGTGTTCAACATCAATAATGGCGAAGAGGACGGCTTGAATGGAACGCACGTGTACGCTGTAATTTTGCCTTTTGCCTTTGCTTTGCACTCACTCATCTCACTGCCAGTTTCATAGAGCATCTGTGGGTCAATACACTGATACCTTCTAGAACCTTGAAGGTGCTGCAGCAAGAGGGTAAACGGTTTAATCAAACTGTACCATATGACTTTACTGACTGAAATCTTGAAGACGGCCACTACTTTTCTGAACGACTTCTCGCGCTCCTCTGGCGTCCTGGAGCACTTCTCGTCCCCACGCAAACGTCATCACTGGCGATGCGTTTTCACATGGTGTTATCCAGGGCCAGGTGAAATTGACGTGGCCCTGCCGCACCTGCCGCGGTCGTGACGCGCCTGTGATGCGGCACTGATGCGGCATATGTGACGCGGCACTGTAACAAATTCCCATGTACAAATCATGTTTACACAACTTCATATTGCATTCCAAACACTTTGAATCATCATTAATGATCAACATATGAGTGTCTGCCTGCGTACAGGCTCTATAGTGCTGTATTCACCTCTCACCAAATTTACAGTGCTTGTCCTCTGCATTCATACTACTAGTATGCATCTTGCGCGTCAGTCCTATATTGTTGCATTACCTCTAATTCGTTCATCTATGTTGGTTTTCAGATGCAGTGTCAAATGTTGTCTCACTGTGTCAAGCTTCGACCTCACCCTGCCAAGTTTGATCCACTCTCCATACCCTGCACCAACACGTCGAGCCCCTACCATGGCATGTCAGAAGCCTTGTTTAGGCTGCGTCAAGCACTACTCACACCACAACAAGTTCTCCCAAATATCTTCGCAGTCTCTGTACTAATATCAACATCCACACTCTATGCCGCGTCAAGGCCTACTACAGTGCTGCATCAACCATAGCACATACCGCGTCAGTTGCCGCGTCACATGCGCATCAAGCAAGTTGTGCCGCGTCAAACCTCCTCCATGCTGCGTCAGTGCTGCGTCACAGGCGCATCATGCCGCGTCAAACCTCATCACTGCCGCGTCACACCGCGTCAAACTTCATTCATGCCGCGTCACAAGTAGCAGATGCCGCGTCAAACCTCACCACCTCAACTGTCACACTGTCCGTATAACTTAGGTATATTTTACTTTACGTCTGTCATAATAATTGATATTCTAACAGTGTTCCTTTTCATCCTGACAGAATTAGACGTCGTACACTGTAATTGTCCATAGGCAGTAATAAATTTATTTTACTAAGCATTCTTCCGTTGTCTCCTCTGGGCTCGAGAAGAAACCCTTATTATCGCGCTTTTGTAAATCGTATCATGGCCTTTGTGAGTTCTTTAAAATACGGAGTAAACTTGTTATAACCATCTTTTAGGAATTAATCAAACATATATTCAACTTTTTCTATCCCAACGAGACAGAGAATCAAAATTATCCAGATCGGCCAGGTCCGCTGCTGAGTTTTGGGGACCTCATACCCTGCTATGACCGTTCAGGTGCATCATCCGACATATTCTCCTTGTGAACTCAGATTTGACAAATAGAAACGTCGATGTGCTCCACAGGCTCGAAGGGTCCAGAGAGGGAGGAAAAGAAAATAGTCATTGGCTTATGTATACCTAGTTGTACATGGCTCTGAGGCAAATAAAGTAACAAAAGAATGGTTGTGAACTCATCCAACTTGATCTGGAAGTTGAATATAGAATATAGAAATGGCGCGTCAGTTGTCGGAAATTTCTAGCGAGCATCCGAAGCCAATTTAAGACATTTTAAGGCACTTTTCACACGGGACCCTTGTAAGGCATGCTAATGATCTACAAAAATATTTCAAGGCACTTATAATTACTGTACCAATCATTACAAGGCACGTTAATGGTCCCGGGAGCATGTGATGAACCCAACATTGTAAGGACATAAAATGACGCTCTGAGTATTTCAAGGTCATTCCAAGCTTGTTGTGTCCGTCTCAATGTTATTTCCAGAAATTCTCAATATAATATATATAAAAATGATAATAATAATAATATTGGTATTGAAAACACTAATATTACAATGGACTACATCGTCGATGCCTTGACAAAATTGTCGAGCGGGATTCTGAGTTGTCTGAATCAGATATATTAGCTGAAATTCTGAATCAGAGTCAAATTTTAGACTTACTTAGATATAGACGGTGACATGAATCAAGGGTTGCAGCAGAGAGCCGAAGAAGCTGATCAACTAGGAGATGGGTACTGTGCGACTTGCCTGAGCCGGTGGTGGCTCTAGTGATGATGGGCTGGGGCTGGTTCCGCCTGACACATGAGGAGGTGCATTTGCGCGATTGCATCGTCGTTGGGGTACACCGTTGCAGAGGATGACGAGGAAATGAGGTGGCCAGTAAGGGAACTGCTACAGTGGTGAATGGCATATTCTGGAAAGCTTGTGAGATACACAGGTGAAATGTTTGGAAAGACTCACCGTGTTGACATAGAGTCTAGGATCTACAGGGACATAGGCACTCAATTTCGAACTTGGCACCGAACATGAATACTAGGGACACAGAAAGAGAGAAACGACCTACTATATTGACAACACTTGACCCATCACTCCATATGGTGTGGAATGTTTCTTGTATCCAGCAGTGATATATGCTTCTCTTGTAATGAGAGGCGCGGCCTGTAGTTCGTGGTCCTTACTGAGTTGACAGCGTGGTTGGCAAGTGAGCCGGAGGCCATTGCTGACCTTCAAACGAATGACAAAGGGACTGAAAATGAAAGGAGAGGAGCGCGTTGAACGAGGTGTCAAGAGGAGCGCGTTAAATGAGGTGTCGAGAGGAGCGCATTAAACGAGGTGCCGAGAGGAGTGCGTTGAACGATTCAGAGAGTGTCAATGATGGTGAAGGTTTGAAATTAAAGAAGACAAGTAACTTGAAAGTCGTGTCCAGAACTAAACTTGTCTTGTTTGGCCTTGTATTTATCCTTCCAAAATTGGAAGGACTCATTGTAAATGTTCAAGGGCTTGATACTACTATACATCAGTTAGATTCTGAATCAACTCAATTACTTTCGGTGCATTTGTACATGACGTGACACGACGAACAGCTGGATTACGAGCGAGAAAAATGCAGTACAAGCATGGAATCAATATTTCGTAGATTACTTAGTCTTTCCCACAGCCTTCTTAACTCTGTTGCCACTGTTGCATGTGACACGCTTGACCGCTGGAGGAGGGGCCAATGGGACGATTGGGGACATATCTGAGTCCACTGCAGATTGAGCTTTCTGAGTGGCGCCGGTGTGACATTTGTGAGTAGTTGCTGCAGGCGCTCTGCAACTCTTGGATGCAGATGGCTCAGCGCTGTCCTTGAGTGACAGCTGGCCGATGTCAACCTGCAGCTGAGTGTCGATGATGGCAGAGGCAGAGGCGACACCTCCCTGACTAATGGTCGTTGCAGTAAAATGGTAGTTGGAGACCACATCAGTATGACTCCTAGTGACAGGCGCGGAAACATAGGTGAGTTGTGAGGAAATAGGTGTCGCGACGGGAAGAGATAGTGCGGGAGTGGGAGCGGGTGGTGGTGGGTGAGCGGGTGTTTCTGAATCTAACTGCTGTAGGAAGTCATCCTCCCAACTGTGAGAATGAGAGATGGAGGGCACTGTGGCCGATGCGCTAGGCTCCAAACTCGTTCCAAATACCTCCCTGTTGTAGTAGTCCATAACACTGATTGCCCACGAGCTGCGTTTGAACAACCATTCAAGATAGAAATCGAAGTCTTGCTGGTACTCTATTTTTGTAGCTGGTCCAATTGCTGTAAGTTCATGATCGTGCGACAATAAGAAACGCGCCTGAGGATGGTCTAGGGTGAGCAAACATGAAAGCAATTCGGAGTATGATAGTGCACACACCAAGATTGCAGCACCCGCAATCATACCTTCTGTTACGCACTGCGTGGCCCAGCGCTGACCTCTAGCCTTGGGATGTCCCTTGGTCTTCCCAGACAGGACGGCCTTCCCAAACATTTTGACACGAATAATCTATATAAACTAAGTCAGTGCCTGTATGCTAAACTTATTGAGACTTACTTTGACAAGGATGGGCGACATGAGAAAGTCATCGGGGATGATTGCGCTGGGGTCCTTGAATAATATGGGCGCTAGATGTGTATACTCCCCTTCTCCATTTTTCTTGATAAGCGTAAGGAGTTGCATGTTCTCTTTCTTTTTAGAAGGCTCGTCGGTGAATGTGGTAGGATCAAGCTTCAGATTGGAAAAGATTGAACCTGCACAGTCCTTGATGACGTGCAGGATGTTGGATCTTTCAGAGCTAACTGCGGCACGAAACTAATATAATAAGTGTCCATATCAACCATAATATAGTACAATATGACTTACCAACGGTCCGAACTGTGTGTAAGTTTACATTGCCTTGTTCAAAGTCTTAGGCACGCAGAGATACAGCTCAGCCATGGCACCTTTGAGCTTCGCATCAGGTGAGGACCAGCATGTATTGCTGCGTGGATCAACATTTGGCTGGGGGGTTGTTGGAAAGAGACCGTTCATGACCCAAAAATAGTTGAACATTGCGTACATCTTGCCTGCACGGCTGATGCTGCTATCGACAGTAGATGTCTTCTTAAGCACTCGGTTACGGCTGTGGGGAGGAATGGCAGCCTGGAGTGCAGTGTAGTCTTTCTCGAGAACCCGTAGCTCAGATCGTACTGCAGTGTATGCGCATTGCGCGACTTCGAGAGCCTGTTGATGAAATATGTATGGTAATATTACTATGTCAGACGAGTCATGCGAGTGACAACAGCACATGTAGACTGACCTTGCGAACTTCGTGCATAGGTGCATCTGGCTGAGGAACGTTCAATATTGACCTCAAGGTCCCAAGATCGCTGCCTGCATCAGATTCGGACTCGCTGTCTTGTTCGTCGTTAGATTCAGAGTCCATGTCCTCCACAGCATCAAGTGCTGCTGTGAAGTCATCGGAGTCTTCAGCCAGTGAGGGCATGACTATGAATTGAGATACGAGTGTTGATAAGGCTGAGCGAACGAGAATGTTGGACAAAACATGACACTTGCCTGAACCCTACATTATATAAGGTGACTCCGCAGCATTTTTCCGAGCATGCCATCAACACGCTGCATATCTAGCTCAGCCTTGATGACGTCGAGGTGTAATTGAACCTGCAGGTAGTTTAGTACTGTCTTAGGTACTGATGACCAATCTGAATAAAACTCACCTTGATGAGACACGAGAGCAGTATCAATGTCGCTATTATGACATTTGATAGTAAAATTTCAAACCCTGTCATGAATATGTTATCTAACTCATGAAAACAACATGAGGTGTCAAGACGTACTTTACAGTGTGGCGGCAGCATTGCATTACGTTTAACTTCCATAGCTGTTAATCTACAAAGTGCACATGTTAGCACACCCTTCCGGTAAGGATAACAAACATCTTGCCTTGTAAAGTTCAAGACACACCAAACTGATGACGAGCGCGGTGGTGGTAGCGATGGCAGGAACGAGTTTTCCTGCTATCTGCTTGGTGGTATGATGATCAGCGACAGTAATAATGTTATAGTCCTTCGCATGAAGGTTTGATGCAGTGGTACCGTGATGAGATTGATGTGATGGTTAGTGTTACCGTCCTTAGGTTTCTCATACTCAGCAGAGTGAGGTGGTGTTTGTGAGAACAGGGTCGAGTTTATTAAGTTCTGTTAGGCGCGCTATGCACATTGCATACTAATAGGAAAGTGAGAGAAAGATGTAAATATACAATGGATTCTTGGTAGGGATGCAATGATCACCATCATCGTGCCCATGTCTTCATGCGTATAAACATATCACTATCAATGTGATCGACAACAATGAACTTGTCTTGATGTGCAGGATCAGGGTATAAAAGAGCACCGTGGATGAAAGAACAAAGCAGAACAAATATAGAACTTGCTCTTGAGACAGCTTTGATGCAAGTGAGCCGGAAATCACGATCAATCCTGCGAGGAGCCCCAATGACACCAGCAGTAAATGGCTGAACTAGTGCCAACTCAAAGGAGCCAACATCCGGTAGCTGACATTTGAACATAAAAATGAGTTGAACAAAAACGGATGTGTCCTGTGTAAGTTGCATAAGTGCGCAGTCATAGCATGGGTGTCCGTGAAAGTGAGGATTGCATTGAAGGTAGTTGGTCGTTTGTCTCCAGTCAACACTAGACTTGTAGTTCACCTTAAGATACCGATGTTCTTGAATCTGAAATGCATAAATCAGCGAGAGAGAGCAAGTAAAATGATATCAGCACACCTGGAAATTGGCAGGTATGGAAAGCCATCTTTCCAGATGATGTCCGTACCCAGGCAATGAAGTGTTAATGAAATCGGAAAACTTGCGACGAAAGCCTTGAAATGCATGATCCCTTTGGCCATGGCTATTCTCAATGTCCTGGATTGATACAGGCTGTTGTGGCGAACCCAGTTTGACGTGTCCCTCGAAGGTAGCTGATCTTGCTTTGGTTTCGTCGGCTTCGGCTTCATCGTCTGGCAAGCTACGTTGTTCATCGAGCGTGTCCACGCGCATTCTCAACAATTTGACTGGCATATTTGCGTTGATCGATGTGCAGTATCTATTATTATAATGAAAACAATTGTCCCTACGTGAGCAACAGATATCAGGTATCATAACATCAAAACAAACCTGGTCAGCGACTTCCTTTCCATTCGATTGGCGCTCATAGGCCTCTTTCAGAGGACCGTGAAGCTTCTCGTTCGGACGAGTACTGTAGTTACGTGTCGCACCCTTCATTCGGATGTCCCGGGTCACATGCTTCCAAAGATGAGTCTTTGGAAAGTCCCAATCGAGTTTGAGATCTTCAATAGGGGACGTCGACACACATTCAACATAGTCCTGGAACGAGCAATTGATGATGTAGTTAATTATTGATGGAACTGAAAAACACCTGGCTTACCTTAAGTGTGGTATTGAAAACAAGTAGTTCGGCATCGAGCGCCGCTAGCGTGCTTGTTGTTTGCACATCGAGACCAATGTAGCTATCCAATTGCAGATAGCTACTGATAACACAGAGGAGTTGATATCCTTCTGGGCTAGCTCTGTGGGTCAATATGTTCAATGCCGAATAAAGGGTTTGCTGTGGGTCAGTTATTAGTATAGGTATTGAAAAACGCAAAGTTATCTACTTTAGACAGGTCTTGCATCTTGTTGCCGTCACTGAATGTGATGTGGATGACAGTACTGAAATGGTTGAAATTGCGCCATCGAGGGAATTTAGCAACCCTACCAGTATACGATTAGGAACTAAGTGACATGAATCAACGATATGAGTGACTCACTGATCCTCGAGCTTTGCCTCCTGCAGAACGTCCGAGTGACTTGAGGATCTTCTTCAACTCCTCAAGTAGGTGTTTCCACATGCCAATATGAAGGGAATGTAGGCAGTCAAAGCTGATGGCTTCATGAGGGTCAGAGTAGGCAATGCGCCAGAATACATTCTAGTGGAGAGTAAACAAGAATCAGTATTCATATCAGGAAGTGTATGAAGGAACAGAACATGACTGAAAGTTCAGGCGCAGCAGGGAATAAGAAATACAAAGGATGTAGAGATACTGAGCAAACGAGTAAACGAGAGATGCCGCAGAGGGCTGGTTTGCCATGCCAGGCGCAGGAAGGAAGATCAAACGAGTAGACAAGAGATGCCACAGAGGTGGCCATGCCAGGCGCAGGAAGGAGATCAAATGAGTAGATGAGAGATGCCACAGAGGGCTGGTTGGCCATGCCAGGCGCAGGAAGGAAGATCAAACGAGTAGACGAGAGATGCCAGAGGGCTGGTTGGTCATGCCAGGTGCAGCAAGGAAAGATGAAGGAGAATCAAATGAGTAAACGAGAGATGCCACAGAGGGCTGGTTGGCCATGCCAGGCACAGCAGGGAATAAGGGTGATCAAATGAGTAGACGAGAGATGCCACAGAGGGCTGGTTGGCCATGCCAGGCGCAGCAAGGAAGATCAAACGAGTAGACGAGAGATGCCACAGAGGTGGCCATGCCAGGCGCAGGAAGGAGATCAAATGAGTAGATGAGAGATGCCAGAGGGCTGGTTGGTCATGCCAGGCGCAGCAAGGAAAGATGAAGGAAGATCAAATGAGTAGACGAGAGATGCCGCAGAGGGCTGGTTGGCCATGCCAGGTGCAGAAAGGAAGATCAAACGAGTAGACGAGAGATGCCACAGAGGTGGCCATGCCAGGCGCAGGAAGGAGATCAAATGAGTAGACGAGAGATGCCAGAGGGCTGGTTGGTCATGCCAGGCGCAGCAAGGAAAAATGAAGGAGAGTCAAACAAGTAAACAAGAGATGCCGCAGAGGGCTGGTTGGCCATGCCAGGTGCAGCAGGGAATAATGAAATATGTAGGAGATACCGATCAACAGTGCGAACCAGTAAAATAGTAAAACATAATTATGAAGAGGGGAGACAAGAGAATAACTAAGACTGTAGCTTACCGCAACGGCACATAAGCCTAACACCTTGAGAAGTGCTTCGCCCCGACCTTTGCTGATCTTGTAAGTATTGAGTGCATCTATTGTGTCTTGCATTGATCTAAGCGCAAATGTCTTGGATAGATCGTGAAGTTTCTCAAGCAGCACAACGCATACAGGACAAGGACATTTGCAATTTTGACCACGGATGAGCGACATCATACATCTACAAACAATATATGAGATGTCTGGACCAGGCTTGTGTATATTAGTATGGAGAAAACTAAAACATACTGCTCTTCATAATCAGCCGAAAGTATCAGCAGAATAGGAAACAGCCAGCGTATAATCATGTCGAAGCATTGATGCGCATAACCGGTCTTCGAGTATTGCACAACAAGTTCCAAGAGCTTCAAGAATGATTCGTGCCATACGACGCGCTTGAAGCTCACAAACCCCATTTTGCCTTCTTCATCTGCTTCTTCGGAGACCTGCAATAGTTCCATCAAATTCATGATAATTAAAAAGTTGTCAGTATTAACGTACAATAGGCAACCACCCAACAATGCGACCGCCGCCAATGCCCTCACCATGTTGTATGCCTACCGGCAAGTTTGCGCATCGTACCACGACAGGATATGCCTTGACCGTACCATGCGATGACAGTCTTGTCTTGTCTGCATACAAGATGAAACAAAATGGGGCCGCTTTAAGGCCAGGTGGAAGGCGAGACTGATGTAATAAAAGTGATGTCAGTGTATGCAGACAATTCAGATATGAAACAAAGTACTTGGACATCCCACCATCGATCACCCATCCAGGGCTCATTGTAGAAACGCTCGAACTCTGTTCCGTTATGTTTGTATAGGCGTTGTGCATCCCAAACAAAATGCGGAGCAAGCACCAGGTTGCCTAGTAAATCGAGCGCCCACTCCCAAAGAGGTAACACATGGGTCTCATAAACTCATTCTTCTCGTTTATATGGGACAGTGATGTTGTGTTTTGTAAACTAAACGAATCTATAATATATTTTGCGAGATTAATCAGTGACATACCGGCGCCACCTGATCAGTCGCATGCTCCCAAGCCTTGCGGAGATCTGTATCAGTCTTGAGTGTCATCTGGGTCTCCCCTCTCGAGATGCGACCAATGAGAGCAAGGAGCCCGTTGATATGAGATTTGTTGAGTGCAGCGTCCAGTGCAATTTCAGCAAACTCGAAGTCAGCGCGTGAACAAAAGGGATGCTAGGGTGTTTTATCGACAGGAAGTTGTTCTTCAGGGTGGGCATTAATGCCAAATTCGTCGAAAGCTTGATGGAGGGGCTCGCGACCGGAAGAAGGGTGGAATTCCATTCTGAATTCTAGGGGCCGTTGAGCAGACATTGCAGGCAGAGGTTCAGCAGAGCCTGATGGGCTATTAACTATGCAGAAAGATTGGTCAGTAATATAAACAAATCAATTACATGCTTACCTGGGTCATGTTGATATTCAACATCGTCATTGCTCTCGTTGTATTTCCTTTTACGTTTGTCATCTTCCTCTTTTGTCATTGATATTCCGGACTCTATACAGTACTTTGTAAACCTCTTCGTTTTCGTCCTTCGTACCTCAGCAGTTCTTCTACCACACGCTGAGGTACGTATCTTAATGTTTTCATGCTGACTTTCTCTCATTGTATTCTGTCCATATATTGTCTTCTAGGTATTATGAATAGCAGCGGTTCTTCTACCACACGCTGAGATTGTCTTCTAGTTTGACATCTAACAGGTTATGAGCCCTGGCTCCTACAGAGCCCTCAACCGAACCTACTAGACAAAGCTTCTGTGCTTGCTCACCGCTCACTCATTCACTTCTCGCTTCATCATTCCTCACGACGGTATCGTCATGGGAAAATTTGATCATATCCCCGAACTGCTAGGATCGGAGAACTACGTCGGGTGGTCCACCAAGATGCAGTACGCCCTCGCCTGTGAGGACCTGTGGTGTCACATAAATACGGTCGTAAATCCTGCAGACCTCCTCGGGACCCCGTCCATGTTGCCAACGCCCGCCGACCCAGCCAATGTCACGGCTGCTGAAACAGCAGCAATGTGTGCATGGCTGCTAAACGACATAAAAGCAAAGGACCTCATCACACATCGCCTCAGTCCGTCAGTCGGGGCATTAGTATCACGATCACATGCTGTTTCGGCTCGAAAGGCATGGCAGACGCTTGCTGAGCATTTTAACAGAACCGACACGAGTGCGCAATACCAGCTGCGTCAACGTCTTGACGCCCTTCGAATGAAGGATTCGGCAGACACGACGAATTACGTCGGGCAGCATGCTGTCCTCCGTGAACGTCTTCACGATTCAGGAGCTCCTCTAAGAGACAGCAACACCATTTACAGCCTGCTCATAGGTTTACCACAGACTGCCATGTGGCAGCAATTCAAGGCTATGTTGGAGCAGCGGATGCACGATGAGATAATGACTGCCACAGCGACTAATCCTCCCACCTTTACCGTTGAGAGTTGTGTCTCGCAGATCACAGCAGAGGCCGCACGGCACGTTCACACTCGTGCTATCCACTCCGCATGTCCTGGCTCTGAGTATGCTAATGCAGCCACGGCACCTAACGTTAATACATCCGGCATCAACCCCATCACTGGTTTGTGCAAGCATAGGCACAACCCTGACGGAGCATTTTGCACCACTCCCGGGTGCAACAAAGGTGACCATGACCACGATCATTGCTACGGTAAAGGAGGTGGGATGGAAGGTCAGGTGCCGTGGATGCGGGCTAAGAAGAAGGAGCATACGAAGGAAACAGCTGCTGCTGCCATCTCGACTCCTCCTGTACTCGCCCCGCCAGTCCCAGCAGTGGCCGCAGCCATTATCCCTGCCGCTCTTACCAGTCTCTACGACGACGTCTCCTTCGCGTCCATTACAGCACTCACTGATGACGCCTCTTGTGCCATTTCTCTGCCTTTCGCCACGATCCTAGACTCGGGCACTATAGTGACCCTGGTAAAGGATCGCAGTTTCTTCCATACGTATTCCACTGCTGAGTCTGTGCCAGTGCACACGGCAAATCACGGCATCCTGGAGATAACAGGATGCAGGACATGTGTGGGATGGCTTACCATCAGGAAACATTGTCTCCGGCTCCGGCTGTCGAATTGCTTGCATGCTCCGAACACCATGCTTAATTTGCTCTCTGTGAGTTGCATGAACACTAAAGGGTGGGATGTCAGTTTCAGATCCAACATGACGTGTGAACTCGCTCATAAGGGGAATCATCTCGGCGCAATCCCTGCCACGGGTAAACTTTACGCCATAGACCTTGACTTCATCCCTTTCACTTCACCTTCGACAGCTCTCATCCGTGAACCGGAGATATCAGCGTTTGCGCACGTTCCCCTCACGTTGGACTTATGGCATGCGCAGATAGGCCATATAGGCAGAAACGCCGTCATTCACCTGGAGCGCACCGCCAAGGGAGTCATTGTAGAATCTACTAAACCTCTCTCCCACTGTGAGTCTTGCATCGTCGCTAAACATCCCCACCAGCCTTTCCACACGTCCGAAACTGGACGCGCATCCAACTTCCTCGACCTTGTTCACTCAGACGTCTGCGGACCGATTCAGCCGGTCACGCCTCACGGAAAACATTATTTTATCATCTTTCTCGATGACAGCACTCACGCGCTCGACTTGCAGTTGCTGGCAACGAAGGATCAGGCGTTAACTGCATGGCGCATGGTACGTGCACGCTGGGAGAATTTGTCTGGCTCTCGTGTCAAAACCTTCCGCTCAGACAATGGGGGTGAGTTTATGAGTGACGCCTTCACAGCAGACCTCGAACATGCTGGAATCACACATCAACGCTCTGCACCTTACGCTCATCAACAAAATGGGAAGGCGGAGCGCGTGATGCGCACAATCGAAGGTCGCATGTACGCCATGTGTTACGCACTCAAATAGATCTGTTATGCGGAGCCCTAAGAGGGGCGTCGTCCGCTAACGTTCGTGACGTAACCGGAAGGGTCCGGTGTAGCGACTGAGACTGGCGACGTCGAGTCGGCAGATATCAGAGACGCGCGTGTCACGTGACTTCTAAGACGGATGTCTTCAAAGTCACTGACGTTCTCAAAGTAAGGACAGTCTTGTCCGAACGATGAGGTGGTCGATCGAGGTAGACTTAGGCGCGATGAGCACCTAAGAAAAGATACTAGAGACTGAAGCTGAGGGGGCTTCAGAGGGAAGTATGTTCGAGGGAAGATTGAGTAGATTCAAGTTAGGGAATCTAGTACAGAGTGACCGACTACTTATACTAAGTGGAAAGGGTTAAGGGCAAGGCTACCGTACTGTAGGTAAGGGCAAAGGGGAAACGGAAAGGGTATAGGTACGATGGTGGCAGAGCCTGATTAGTGATGTAAGGTCGAATGCGGAATGAGACCGAGAAACGTTGGAACGAGCCAACGGTAAATGATACAATGTGCAGCATGCACGAGTCAAAGGAAAGATAAGACAAGATAAGGAAAGCCACATTGGTGGCACGAGTCAGAACGAGTCATAGCCCGAAGGCACGTGCGCACGTTGGTGCGATGGGAGGGGGAGGCGAGGGACGGGAATGGTCCCGAGGATCCGGTCAACGGATAGTCGGTAGAGAAGTACGAGCCGGAGGCATACGAGGGCGAGGACGAAGGGGAAAAATGATAGGGGGGCCATGTAGCCGATGTTACTTGTAACATTACCCCCGTTTCAAGGTAGAGTTCCACAAACTCTTTTTAATCGTCGTCCAGAGGAACGTAGTTGTCCTGGTTGTTATACCATGCGGGGTCGAAGTCGAGGTCTTCGAGCCAGGAGGCGGCTTCGATTGCATTCTCTTCGTGTTCTTGCTCAAGGCGAGCAGCGTCTTGGTCATACGCAGCTTCGAGCTGCTGCATGTCCCTGTAGAACCGGTCGGAAGAGGTTCCACGGCGAAGGATCTTTCTGCCGTCGAGTCGAGGGCAGAAGGGAGTGAGATGTTTTGGGGCAAATTGCCCACAAATGCGGCAGAAGTATTGCGCGCAGTGTTTCTGTTTGTGTCCGTAGACACGGCACTGGCGGCAGACAACGTTGCTGCGGTAGACCTGGGTGGTCTCGGTGGCATCACGACGCGCGTCGTTGATGGCGTCTTCCTGGGCTTCCTCGCGAGGATAGTGTCTAGTGAAGTTCTGGGTGCGCGGTCGATGCGCATGGGAGAGGGGTAGTCCTAGGGACAAGATGGATCGTGCACGAGCACGGTGATTTCGGCGTTGCGGAGTGGGAAGGGGTTCCGGAGAACCAATAGAGAGGTGTGGGACCGTCTCGGTGGGTACCCAATCGTCGGGGTTGAGAACAGGTGATGCGAGAGGGCATTCATCCAACTCTGGGATGATGATAGAGATGGTGTCGGCATCGAGAATGGGGGAGGGGTTACGTGGAGCGTAGAGCTCGCGTTCGTATTCGTTATAGAGACGGTCGATCTCGGGGTTGGTCAACTGGGTGACGTTGGGGATCTGCTCTGGTGATTCAGAGCGGGGTAGTTGGGGAAGGAAGGGGGTCGGAGCTCTGTCATAGACAGCACGCTCGATGACTGCAAGGGGGTCGGGAGGGGGATTAAATGCCCGCTCCTCCTCGACGGCCATGACGGCGGCATGGAAGTTCCTAAGTTCAAATAGATTTAGCAAGGCTCGTTTGATCTTGCCTTGGTTGTATCTGGTTGAGACGGTGGATAGGGAAGTCTCCCTAGCCAGGTCAATCCTGGCGATGTCGCCGGTGAGGGCATCGGTGGCCCTGAAGGCTTGAACGAGGTTCATGGTTATGTCGTCGTTGGTGCGGTTGAGATAGTTGTCGAGTCGGATTGCATACTGGGGATCGCAGATGACTGCTTCCCAGTAGGCCCGTTGCCTGTCTTGGACAACTGAGCGAAGGGATGGTCGTCGGAAGACGGTGTAGGAGGGCCTGTCATGGCCATGCGTTGGCTGGCTCATCGGGTCGGGGTCGGAGGCAGACGCATGAGAGGTAGCGGATCGGTGCGAGGAAACAGACGACGCTGAGGCCGACATAGTGGAGCGTCTTTCCTTGGGTAGTGGCGTAGGTGGGGTATTGGGTAGTGGGTCTCTGTTTGTCGACGGGTGTGGATTTCGTGGGGCGGTGGCGATTGCGGATTCGTTGGCGATGGAAGGCTTTGGTATCAGTGTGGATGGGTTCGCTGGTGGGGTCAGCCCTAGTGTAGTGAGGGCGGTAGGAGAAGTTGCGGTGGCGGTTGTTGATCAACATGAGATGGCGATTGAAGCGATCTTGAGTCGCTTCTTATACGCCTTCAGGAGCTCCGCTGCGGACTTCAATTCTGTTTCGGGGAGCCACGTTCGTTCGGAGGCAGGATAGCCAACCCAAGACACGAGGTACCGGCGACGCGATCCGGTACCCTTGTGTTGGAGGATAGCTTCCACTTCGTAGTGTTCCTCTCCATCGATAAGATCAGGAGGAGGTTCGGTGAAATTCGGTCCATGCACGTCTGTCTCCTGATAGGAGGAAAGTTCCGAGGCATGGAACGTGGGGTGGATACGCCAGCTGGCAGGCAGCTTGAGCTGGAACGTGATGGGGGAGAGGACCTTCTGGATTGGGAAGGGTCCATATCGTTTCGGGGCGAGTTTCCTAGAAGGGAATCCGGTGATCAGGTTCGTGGCGGATAGCCATACCTTATCACCAACATTCCATGGCTTGTAACGCTGGCCATAGGAACGATCAGCCATGCGTTGCTGCGCGAGGCTGTGGCATGCAAGAGCTTCTTCGCGGATCTTGGCGAGTGATTTGACTCGGTCTTCGGCGGTTGGTAGGGTAGAGTCGGGGAAGAGATGGGGGATGCCTCGTGGTTCGTAGCCCATCATGAGATAGAAGGGAGAGGCATTTCTGGCAGAGTGTCGTCGGGAGTTATGAACAAATTCGGCCATAGGCAAGTGCTTTGCCCATTCGGAGGGAGTCGTCCGGCAGTAGATCCGGAGGTAGGTTTCGAGCTCTTGGTTGAGCCGTTCGGTCTGGCCATCTGTCTGAGGGTGATAGGCAGTGGAAAGTGCGACTTGGTAGTCGAGGAGTCGTCCTAGCTCCTTTGCTAGCTTCGAGGCGAATTGGGGGCCTCGGTCCGAGATGATCTTGTCATAGAGTCCGAAGCGCATGAACACTTTCTTGAAGAAAAGTTCGGCTACTCCTTCCGCTGTGATGGTTTTTCTGCAAGGGCAGAGAATTACCCCCTTCGTAAGCCCATGGTCTACCACGACCATAACAGAATCGTAGCCGGCGCTCTCGGGGAGGTCGGTGATTAAATCAACCGAGACCTGAGCGAAGGGCCGGAGGGCCGAGGAGGGTATCGGGGTGAGGGGAGGTGTCGTGGGGTGGGTGTTAACCTTCATCTGCTGGCACATGGCGCAGCCATCGACGTATTTCCTAATGAAGGAGCCCATTCCGGGCCACCAGTAGGATTTCTTGATGTTCCATTCGGTACCGGAACGCCCGGGGTGCCCGGCGGTTGGGTGATCGTGATGTAGAGACAACACGCGATGCCGGAGGTCGGGGGGAACGTAGGCACGATCCTTATAGAAGAGAACACCATCGGTGAACCTCCAATCGGAAAGTGCAGACTTCATGGGGGGTGCGCACACCCCGGAAAGGGCATCCAAGGCTGTTTTCACAGTCTGGTCGGAGGGATCGTCAGAGAGTCGTTGAAACTCGTCTGCGAGTTCAGCGTCGATTAGACGGGTGAACAGGGTGTCGGGGAGGAGGATACGATCCTCGTTATCCTGACCAGCTATAGCGTGGTCTGGACGGCGGGACAAGGCATCCGGTGCAGCGAGCTTTGTTCCAGGAACATGGTGAAGTTCCAGATCAAAGTTGGTGAGCGTGAGGTGCCACCGGGCCTGTCGTCGGGTGAGTCGTTGCGCGGAGCGGAAATAGATCAGGTTCTTGTGATCCGTGAAGACAATGACTGGGTGAGGGTTTCCTTCGAGGAAGTGCCTCCAAGCCTGAAGGGCTCGGATGATGGCAAGGAGTTCTCGGTCGTAGATTTCGTAGTTCCGTTCGGCCGCGTTGAGGGACTGGGAGAGGTAGCCGCAGAGGTGGTAATCCCCATTGCTATCCGTCTGGAGCAAGACTGCTCCGGTCGCGAAGAGCGAGGCGTCAGTTGCAAGTGCAAACTGTCGCGAAGAGTCGGGGTTCCGCAGAACCGGTTCGGTGGTGAAAAGCTTCTTCAGATGCTGGAATGAAGCCTCGGTAGAGTCGGACCAAGAGAAGGGAATCTCCTTCTTGGTTAGATCGAGGAGAGGGCGTGCGATGTCGGAGTAGTGGGGAATGAAATGACGGTAGAAGTTGCAGAATCCAAGAAAGGACCGCACGTCCTTGACCGAAGAGGGTTGTTGCCATTCGCTGATGCCTTTCAGCTTGGCAGTGTCCATAGCGACCTGTCCAGGTCGAATGATCATACCGAGATACTCGACTTCTTGAGAGTCAAAAGTACATTTCTCGGGTTTGAGGAAGAGAGACTCTTTGCGGAGTTTTTCCAACACTCGGCGGGTCCTCTGCCGGTGTTCGTCCAGGTTATCTGAAAAGATCAGGATGTCGTCCATATAGACGATTAACCATCCTTCGTTCAGTTCTTCTGAAAATGTCTGGTTCATGTAAGCTTGGAAGGTGGCGGGTGAATTGCACAATCCGAAAAACATTACCTTGGGCTCGAAGAGCCCATATGAGGTGGAGAACGCGGCTTTCCACCTGTCGTCGGGATGAATGAGGATATTGTTATATCCTGATCGTACATCGACCTTTGTGAACCATTGCGCCTTGTTGAGTTTCGCAAGCAAGGGTGGTATCAAAGGGAGTGGGTACGCGTTCTTGATTGTCCATTCGTTGATGTATCGGTAGTCCTGGCAGGGGCGGAGAGATCCGTCCTTCTTGCCGACAAAGAAGAATCCAGCAGCTTGAGGAGACTTCGAGGGTTGGATGAAATCTTTGGCGAGGTGTTCGTCCAAAAATGCTTTGACAGCATCGGTTTCCCTTGGTGAGAGCGGGTAGGCTCGAGAAGACTTCGGAATGAAGCCTTCCTTCGTTTCGATTTTGTGGTCTACTCCCGGCCGTGAGGGGGGGAGTTTGTTCAGACCGTCCTTTGCAAAGATGTCAGCAAAATCATGAAGATAGGAAGGTACCAGTTCTTCAAATGATTTCTTCTTCTTCTCCTGCGCGTCCTCCATAGCAAATTCTTGAGCTTTGTTGGAGGTCTTCGTGTAGTCCTGCTGAGAAGCGAGGATCCAGAGGTTCCGGAGAGGTTTTGCTCGTCTGTGGAGAGCCTTCCGGATTTCTTTCTTCGAGGTCCCGTCCTTGGTGAGCGGAGTGTCGAAAGAGATGTTCTCGATGATCCGGACGGATGTTCCGTCCGAAGCATATTCCACTAGAACTTCATCGTCAGTGAGGGGATAAGTGGAGATCTCCTCAACTTTATCCGCGAGATGGGCCTGTCTGACCCAGACATCGTCCATGGTATTGAAGTCGGTGTTTTCGAAGGGCACGATGATTGGCGCCGTCTTCTTCTTGTTACGCTTCTTGCGTTTCTTGATTTCCTCGAGGCAATGTTGGGTGCCCTTGGGGAGTCGCTTGAGGGGCGAAAAGTCCTCGTCGTCGAGTTCTTCTAGGACAGCCTTTTCTCCACGAAAGAGATATGGCTTGGCCTTGCTTTCTCGTCGGGAGGCGTTGAGTTCCCTCTCCACCTCCTTTGACCTATTGGTCGCAGGCAGGGAGATCGTGTTGGCCTTCCAGTCGATATTGGGCATCATGGCACTAAGCCAAGGTTTTCCAAAAAGTAGGTCGTCATGCTTGGAAAGTTTCGTTACGTTGAACTTCCCATACATAAGTCTCTTATTGAGACAAATGAATAGCATGCAGTATTGGGTTACCTGTCCTGCCGAGGACGGGCTTCCGTCTACTGTGGTGATCCGGAAGGGTTTCTTGAGTAGGTGGGTCCGGATCCCATTTCGCTTGACGAAGTCATAGCTAATGAAGGTCCCACCTGCCCCTGAGTCGATGATGGCGGTCGACTGAACGGTTTTGGCACTGCAAGAAGAGAAAAGTGTCACCGGGACACGAAACTCGTTGGATTTACCAACAGCTTTAGTATACAATGCACAGATAGAGGGAATTGACCGTTCGACAAGCCCTCTCTTTAAAAATCCTTTCTTTTGACAAGGTTGACTTCCATGTCTTCCTCGTCAGAAGACTCGTCAAGCTGGCGGACGCCAGACTTGCTTGGCTTCTTGCCTTTGTCTTCTTCGTCGTTCTTCTCTCCTCGGCGCACCTTCGGGTGGAACCGGGAGTCGTTTGCTCGATGGCCCTTCTCCTTGCATTTGAAGCAAAGGCCTTTATCGAAGCACTTCTGTCGTTCCTCAGGCGTGAGGGAACGATCAACGTCCATAGCATCAGGATCGCGTTGGCGAACCTGAGGCTTGGGGACGTGCCGGTGCCCGGAAGGGCGTGCCGATCTGTTGTTGGACACAACTGCTCTTGATCGCTTGTAGTTGGCTTCCAACTGTGTCGCGGCAGTGTACCATTTATCGATGGTGTTGGGGACGACCTCCTTCGTGTAGATGGCGGTTCGAAGTCCTGGTTTCAACCCTCTTTCGAAGAAGTGGATGAGGGCGACGTCCTGCTTGAGACTAGCAGTGGACGACAGGGTTTTGAACGTTGCGATGTAGGGCATCACGTCGCCAGTTTGGGTCAAACCATGAAGCTTGGTTAGAGCCTCAGTCATCCGGTCGACCGGGTGGAAGGATTCAGTGAAAGCCTTCCTGAAGTCCTTCCAGCTACCGAAGTCGACGGGAGTTTTGTCGAAGGCTGCTCAGTAGAAGGTGTCGGCCCAGACGCGGGCGTCTCCATCGTTCATATACTGGAGTGCAACAGCGACCTTGGTCTGGTCGGAGCTGTAGATCGTCGAGTTGATGAGGAAGTATGTCTCCACCGAGTACATCCAGCGCTCGGCATCATCGATGTTTCCATCATAGTTCTGTGGTACTCCAGCCTTTAGTTCAGGCCTGGATACGACCACTGTTGGTTGTGGGGTGGGGCCTCCGGACATTCTTGTTCCAGGGTTCGAGTTGAGGTTACCGTACGGTTGTTCGTCGGGAAACTCGTCGGAGGACGTATGGTCTTCTTCCGATTCTTCTTCTTCGGAGTCCGGAGTGTTGGGATCGCGTTCCCAAGGATACTTCGGGGTCCAGGTAGTCGTGGTGTCTGTCGGTTAATGGCCGTGCGGATGGCAGGGCGCAAAAAGGGGAAACTTGAATCTTTTGTTACGCACTCAAATAGATCTGTTATGCGGAGCCCTAAGAGGGGCGTCGTCCGCTAACGTTCGTGACGTAACCGGAAGGGTCCGGTGTAGCGACTGAGACTGGCGACGTCGAGTCGGCAGATATCAGAGACGCGCGTGTCACGTGACTTCTAAGACGGATGTCTTCAAAGTCACTGACGTTCTCAAAGTAAGGACAGTCTTGTCCGAACGATGAGGTGGTCGATCGAGGTAGACTTAGGCGCGATGAGCACCTAAGAAAAGATACTAGAGACTGAAGCTGAGGGGGCTTCAGAGGGAAGTATGTTCGAGGGAAGATTGAGTAGATTCAAGTTAGGGAATCTAGTACAGAGTGACCGACTACTTATACTAAGTGGAAAGGGTTAAGGGCAAGGCTACCGTACTGTAGGTAAGGGCAAAGGGGAAACGGAAAGGGTATAGGTACGATGGTGGCAGAGCCTGATTAGTGATGTAAGGTCGAATGCGGAATGAGACCGAGAAACGTTGGAACGAGCCAACGGTAAATGATACAATGTGCAGCATGCACGAGTCAAAGGAAAGATAAGACAAGATAAGGAAAGCCACATTGGTGGCACGAGTCAGAACGAGTCATAGCCCGAAGGCACGTGCGCACGTTGGTGCGATGGGAGGGGGAGGCGAGGGACGGGAATGGTCCCGAGGATCCGGTCAACGGATAGTCGGTAGAGAAGTACGAGCCGGAGGCATACGAGGGCGAGGACGAAGGGGAAAAATGATAGGGGGGCCATGTAGCCGATGTTACTTGTAACACCATGCTGGACTTTGCACGCCTGCCAAGATCTCTTTGGGGTGAAGCTGCGCTCACTGCCTGCTATCTCTTCAATCGGACAGAATCTCGCGCGCTTCCTCCAGGCAAAACTCCCTATGAGATGCTCCATGGTAATCAGCCTAACCTCGCTCATTTACGCGTTTTCGGGGCACGTTGCTTTGCACGCATCCCCACAGAACAGCAGCAAAAGCTTGGACCACGGTCCCGTGAAGCTCAGTTCATGGGTTATCCACCTGGGGTAAAGGCTTGGAGATGTCGTGACACGCACACCGGCGCGTTCTTTAATTCAAGGGATGTAATCTTTGATGAGAGCACCATTAATCATTTGCACTCTGACAGCGACGATGATGAGGAGGATCCGCCTGCTTCCTCACATGCTGCGCCTCACCCTGCTCCTCCACCTGCTGTGCCTCAACCTCTCACGAGAACCCAGCCTCCTCACCTTGAGGTGATACAGCGCTCAGGCAGAATTCCTGTCCCTACAGAGAAAGGTCAGGAACTCAAGGACCGTATCGCAGCAGCGAAGGCACGGCTTACAAGGCAAAGAGAGGTTTGCACCACGCGGATCATTGGTGTCCCTCCACCTTCCAATGATGCTCTCGTGCCGCCGTCTCCCATCGTCACAATGCCGACTCCCATGCCTGAGCTCCCAGTCCCAACAGCTCCAGACCCTGATGCAATCGTCCCTGAAGACGACGAGATCGGCTTCTCCCAGGCACTCACCAACCTCATCATAGTGGAAGTGTCCTGTTTATCGGTCCGTAGCGACTCACGTCGAAACCCATTGACTCCTGGGTATGACCTCCACATCCCTCCAGCAACTTACAACGAGGCTATGCGCAGGCCCGATAGCAACCACTGGTGTGCTGCCATGCATAAAGAAATGAACCTGATGTCAGAAATGAATGTGTACGAACTGATATCACTGCCTGCAGGTCGTCGCGCAATTGGGTGCCACTGGGTACTGGAGTTCAAGGAAGATCTCAAGGGTGGCCCTGTATTCAAGGCACGCCTGGTGGCCCAGGGGTTCTCTCAAATTCCGGGCATCGACTTCGGACGAACGTTCGCACCTGTAGCGAAGTCTACCTCTATTCGCGTCCTATCCGCGCATGCTGCTGCCAATGACTGGGAGCTCGATTGCTTCGACGCACGCCGAGCCTTCCTGTGGGGGAAACTCCAGGAAGACGTGTATATGCGTCAACCCCCAGGCTTCGAACGTGTGGATGTCAATGGTCTCCCACTGGTGGCGCATCTGCTATCATCCCTTTACGGACTCAAGCAGGTGGCATTCGACTGGTACGAGCTGCTTCGTGATGTGCTCGGTCGACTCGGATTTTTGCGCTGCGAGGCCGATTACGCCGTTTTCATCTTCGATCACGTCAACGGCGAGGGGGTGAGAGTGATCTGCATTATAGCGTGGCACGTCGATGACGGACTTGCAGGATCAAATAATCGGGCGTTTCTCGACCGCACGAAGGGACAGATAGCAGAACGCTTTGGCATCACCGATCTCAGGCCCATAACGAAGTACCTTGGGATTCAGTTCGTCCGCGACCGCAGAACACGTGAACTCTGGATGCATCAGGAAGAGTACATAATGTACCTACTGGCCGAACACGGCATGTCCAACTGCAACCCAGTATCCCTTCCTATGGACCCTAGCTTCCCCTTTGGTCGTCCAACCGATGTCTTCCCTCACGTCGACGATTTGCAGACAGAGTATCGCAAACTGGTCGGTGAACTCCTCTACTTGGCCATGTACACTCGGCCCAACATCGCGCTTACCATCATGCGCCTGGCTCAACATAACGTCTCCGCCGAGCCAAAGCACTATGTGGCAGCGAAGCACGTTCTGCGCTATCTTGCAGGCACATCAACCCTCCGAGTCCATTATGGGGGTGCAGGGATCAATGCATCCCTGCACGGCTTTTCAGATTCAGACTGGGCGTCCAGTCCTGAGGACCGTGTGTCGATCTCCGGGTACGTTTGGTTCTACAACGGAGGCCCCATTTCACACTCTGCGAAGAAACAAACCACGCAAGCGCTGTCGTCCACCAAAGCCGAGTATATGGCACTCACCTCCACCATCCAAGACGGACTATGGCTCCAGTCTTTCTTTGGATGCCTTAGCATCCCTCTGTCACTGCCACTGCAGCTGTTCGCAGACAACGCCGGCGCCATCGCCTTGTCGAAGGAAGCAGCCAATCATACCAGGATAAAACATATCGATCTGCGATATCACTTCATTCGACGACATGTTGAAGAGAAGACTTTCGCACCTATTTGGCTGTCCACGCACAAAAATACTGCAGATATCTTCACGAAACTCCTCCCACGACCTGCCTTCACCCACCATTGTTCCGGTCTCGCGTTAGTACATTGTTGAGTCACCCCTCTCTCGAGCATTGCCTCGTTGAGGGGGTGTGTTGATATTCAACATCATCATCGCTCTCGTTGTATTTCCTTTTACGTTTGTCATCTTCCTCTTTTGTCATTGATATTCTGGACTCTATACAGTACTTTATAAACCTCTTCGTTTTTGTCCTTCGTACCTCAGCGGTTCTTCTACCACACACTGAGGTACGTATCTTAATGTTTGCACGCCGACTTTCTCTCATTGTATTCTGTCCATAGATTGTCTTCTAGGTATTATGAATAGCAGCGGTTCTTCTACCACACGCTGAGATTGTCTTCTAGTTCGACATCTAACAGGTCATTGTCAATGGCACCCTCGAAGTCAATGTTACCCAAGGCATCGAAATCAAATGAAGGGTCTGAATCAATCAGAATAATTAGTGTTAGGTGTGCGTAATTAGAAAAGACAGCGATACATACCTGGAGGAATGATTGGTTCCTCATCTTCACTCGTGGAGGGAACATTATTGAGTGATTGTGATGGGCCGGTGCTTGGAAACCTGATACCGATACATGCTGCCTGCCGGCGAGCTATACATTATAATAGATACCTCTGACTGTCAGTAAAATTCAATATCAAGGTAGAAGATGACTCACCTCGCCTTTGATCTTGTTCGTGCTCGAGGGCGAAGGCCTCTCGTTCCTTCTCGATGTCGTTGCGCTTCTTGCAACTGGCTTCATGCTTTTTGAAGCCCTGCATCTTGAATTTTTTGCTGCAATGTGGGCATTGATGCTGCCCTGTTAGTGTTTGTTCTGAGTGATTGTACTTTGACCTAGATGTGCGAGAGGGAGCCATAATGATGTGATGGTACAATAAGATTGCGAAGCACGTTATTGTAAGCTATTGGTTATTCATCGTATACCTGTATCTCATGATCACAAGACCTGATGATGACCTCAGACGCCCTTTTAAGGCACATTACAACTCATGTGACCAAACTTGTAAGCCGGCGGCCTTACAATGGCCCTTTACCTTTTTCCGACAGTGACCGCGTCAAGGATCGTTAGTGCCACGTCAAGGCTCGTCAGTGCCGCGTCACATGCACGTCACGCCGCGTCAAAATAGCTACGCCCTGTTATCCGCAGTGGTACAGACTACTCGGTTTATGAGCAAGCCGGACTGACCGAGTCCGTTGGACAAGGAAGTGAGCCAGTGTATTTCGACCGTGAATTCTTTCCTTGCTATTTCCTCTGGCTGCATCTATAAACCTTCTCTCATCAGTCTTTGGTGCCGTTATGATCGTGTTCACATTCCAAACTTTGCAGATCGTGAACATCATTTTCCTTACCGTCGAGCCCGTCATTCTCCTGATGTTGGTCTACTTCGAGCATATCATCAGGGTCACGTCTCGTATTCATTCTGGATACTATCGCACTGCAAATGGTGATACACACCGCGAGAGCTTTGTGGCGCGTGCATCGGCGAAAATAACACATTTCCTCAAAGGCTTTTGGGTCTGGTCCAAATTCTGGATTGCTTCATTGCTCGGTGTTGGTTTCCAGACATGTTTAGTGGTAGGATATGCGAAGCTGAATCCATTTGCGAGTGTTTAGTTTCTCACTCTCCGCACTCACTCACACATCAATTGTCAGGTCATTCACAATCATCCTTGGCTTGTGCTTATGTCTGCATTATCACTGGCTTATCTCACAACAGTTCTCGCTCTCACCTTCCCACTGACGAAGCATGACGTCGTCCCTGCTCCAGAACAGCAAAAGCTGTCTATCCTTCTCCATCAGTATGTTCTCACATGGGTACCGCTCGTATACACAACATCAGCCGTCGCACTTGGGGGAACATATTTCATAACTACTTGGAACGCGGTGGTTCTCCTTGGTGCCATCCTTGCGTGGGTGGAAGACATGGCTGGCGCTCGGGGATATGAAGACAAGGAAGAAATTGGAAGGCAAAGGCGTCAGGTGCGAGGTGTGCACTATGATGCCGTGGACACTGCCGAGAACGGCCACCATGACTTTGAGAATGGCGACCAGTGCGTAGGCATCATTGAGGAAACTGAGCCGACAGAGATTACACCTCTCATCGCTCAGCATGGCCAACCCACACCATCAGGTGAAGAGCAGAGCGCTAGATTTCCCAGCTTTTAGTTGTTCCGCTGCCCGTTATCCTAATGTCTCATATCGCGTCATTTTGCTCCTTGCGATGAATCAGACGCTCACAGATGGAGCCAGTCCTTCTGGTGGTGAGTGCCCAACGGATTTCGTGTTGCATTGGTCTAGTGAACTGACGTGCCGTGCAGTTTATGCAGCGGTCTCGATGCTGGCGTTACTCATTGTCCTTCCCCTTGCACCATTCAGTATGAACATGCATCGCTGGCTGAATGGTATTATTCTCATCATCTTCATCCTACGCGACCCACACTGTGTGGCCTTTGTGTCATTCGCGCATCGGCCCCGTGCAGCAGGTAGTGCCTTCTACGACTACACTTCTCCATATGGCGCAGTCAGACAAGAAGACTGTATCACCCTTCGAGAAAGTATGTTTGGAGAGTACGACTTTCCGAACGTCCAGCCGAAAGGTGGAAAGGTGAAGACTCCCGTTGAAATTGCACAAAACGAAGTAAAGAAGGGCATCTTTGAGGACCTAACCTCGAGACTAGGTCTTTCCTCCCTGTTGGATCTACCTTTTAATAGCTTCATCAAATGGCCAGACGCATCAAGCATGCATCGTGAAGGCTATTTTGTCTGAACCAGAGCTCCTCATACCTGACGAATCTTTAAGTGAGTGATTGAACTTAAATATGACGAGCATGAAGTATGATGGCTGTACTTTGTCCAGTCCGCCTTGATGTCAATACTCGCCCAATGTTGCTGAATGTCCTTCGGTCACTGCATGAGTCTCTCAGTCCACGCATCATCATGGGTCTCAGGATCCAGGACCCTGTTCTTGACTGGATCTCGCACATTGCTCTAGTGACGGGCGAAACTATCCTGACAGGTGTCAAATATGAAATCATGTCCAAGGATGCGGAACATCACACAAACGCAAAGGAAGCTGAGCATAAAATGGCAAGCACCACTCAGTCATATCTGCAGTCTGGCCTTGGTCATGGAAAGCCAGTAGTTGACATGAAGAACGTAAATGTATCATACAGCCCATGCAAGGTAACTATTATTCACTGTTTCCGTGTCAATAACGATGTTTCGATCCAGGTGCTCAAAAATATCAATTGGACCATCCACGCTGGCACCTTCTGGCGCGAATGGTGCATCAAC
Source organism: Suillus fuscotomentosus (assembly GCF_016647785.1). NCBI lineage: Eukaryota > Fungi > Basidiomycota > Agaricomycetes > Boletales > Suillaceae > Suillus > Suillus fuscotomentosus. The sequence goes on from NW_024539536.1 coordinate 671,393, forward strand.
ATTTGCACGAAACCGATGCTTTAGGATTTTGATCCGCTATTACAGGTTCCGGGAAAACTACACTTTCGCTTCTGACTGGTGACCATCCCCAGTCTTACACTCAGTGAGGTGATTCTATTCTGGAGTTGTTCTATCGGCCTCGGCAGCGTATCCCTACACTCTTACGTTCGCTCATTGCCATAGTTTCACCCCTTCATAGCTACGGCACCGTTTATGCCAGGGCCCAGGGACTCGCATCAGAAAAGGTGCGACACCTCCAACCTTCATGTTGAACAACTGCAGGTGAGCATCCCAAAAATCCTCCGGAACAGCACACCATAGGAAAACAAACGGGTATCCATATCCAGCATGCAACTTCGAGGTAGACGATTAACCGGATGAACCAAACACCGGACGTCAGGCCAGCGATCACGAGTGGTGGGAAATGCAATCTGTCAGTGGGCTACGCAGAGGGACCGAGGGTCTCACCGGCCATGAGACAGAAAATGGAGACGACGAGGAAAAGACTGGGACTCGCTATAATCACGAGCATACAACATACATGGAAGTGAGTAGAGGTGAGGACCTGCACAATGAAGTGTTAGTTTCCTGCCGAGTCAACATGAATCATCACTAACCTTCAAAGTCCACTCTCATTCATACACGGCGATAACAGTGAGATCACAAGCAAACACTAACCATAGCATTCGACGCATCTAACTTATCACAAACCATATTTCAATGTTTCTCCCACTCTTCCTCGTAATTCTTGGAAAGCCAACAGTGAACACCGAGGGAGGGACGAGTGATCAAGATGAGGCGAAGTACACGAAATGCAAGTATTTTGATGCTCGATAGCAAAGTACCATCGTCCTCCGGAACCTTCCAGTGCTTCGGCATATCTGAAGGTCCCTGTGGAGCCTGTGAAGAAGATTGAGAAGTGGTGGGTGAAACACTCATCGTGAAGTTGAGGGCGGAGGGGATGTGCGGGTAAATGGATCTAAGAATCTAAGAAGTAAAGTACGACGGTTTTCGGGACCTCTCGCGCGCTCGCATGGCTTTCACTAAAGGCCACATGGGAGCGCTTAGCTCGCTTAAACCTGTTTTTGGAAATCTCGCGTGGAAATCTCGCGTGGCTTTCAAGCGCCGACTCACTTGCCCATTAGAGCAGCGCACTACACAACACAAGTATTTTCCTTATTGTAATGTAATTGTTTATGTTACATACATACAGTAAATAATAAAATTGAAAATGGAACAACATGATAATTTTGCAGACAGTGGGATAACAAATATATGTGGTGACAGGAAATCAATGACAAAGAGTTGTGAAAAAATAAATAAAAAGGAAACAGAGACTCAAAAATTGGAGAACAGGAGATGAGAGGACAGGAAATTGGGAATGGGAAACAGGGAGAATGGGAGAACAGGAGATGGCAGGATGGAAAAATGGGAAATGGGAAACAGGGAGAATGGGAGATGGGAGAACAGGAGATGGTGGGATAGAAAAATGGGAAACAGGGAGATGGGGAGGACAGGAGACTCAAACTGGAGAATGGGAGATGGGAGACGGGAGACGGGAGATGGCAGGATGGAAAAATGGGAAATGGGAAACAGGGAGAATGGGAGATGGGAGAACAGGAGATGGTGGGATAGAAAAATGGGAAACAGGGAGATGGGGAGGACAGGAGACTCAAACTGGAGAATGGGAGATGGGAGATGGGAGACGGGAGATGGCAGGATGGAAAAATGGGAAATGGGAAACAGGGAGAATGGGAGATGGGAGAACAGGAGATGGTGGGATAGAAAAATGGGAAACAGGGAGATGGGGAGGACAGGAGACTCAAACTGGAGAATGGGAGACGGGAGACGGGAGACGGGAGACGGGAGACGGGAGACGGGAGACGGGAGACGGGAGACGGGAGACGGGAGACGGGAGACGGGAGACGGGAGACGGGAGACGGGAGACGGGAGACGGGAGACGGGAGACGGGAGACGGGAGACGGGAGACGGGAGACGGGAGACGGGAGACGGGAGACGGGAGACGGGAGACGGGAGATGGGAGACGGGAGCAGGGATTAGCATGGGTATACCCCATGGTAACACTTTTTCCAATCACATATATTACCATTTGAAGGCAAATGTACAACTTCAAAATTTTATACCTATCCATCACTCCTATGGTAATCAATTTGGGGATATATTCCCTGGGGTACAGGGGTCTTTAGATCCAAACCCCTACCCCTACCCTCAAGTTTCCCATACCCCTGCTGATCCCTAGATGGGAGGCAGGGAAAAATGGGAAAATAAATACATTCAATGATACTGTTACATATTTTGTATTTTTTACATTGGTCAAAATCCTGCTCAAAGAACATAGCACTGACTGATCTTATGTACTATTGTACTTTTGAGTTCTTTGAAAAGCTGCTCATAAATATATTTCAAAATCATTCAAAATGCACAATTTATTAGGATGCAGCCTGAGGCCAGGAAGCCAAAGGAACAACACTCATTTTCCTCCCCTGAAGGAGCGCGTAGCGCTCCTTCGATTTGTGCCGAAGGCACAACGGGCGTGAGCTCGTTCCCATTATATAGGACGGCATTATTTCACAAAACATTCTTATTAGCGTTCATATTGACATATTACTTATCGGCGTTATGTAATAAATGTGCACGCGCCATGTGTATTGACTTTCCTAAAACACCTCGCGATCTATTGGAGGGTATCCCTACTATCAGCATCAGCCTCGGCGAGGGTAGCGCGGCTTTATTGTCATCGTAAGCTCTGCAGTTAGGGTGCCATTGCAGTCCACATAAGCAGTATTACTAAAGCAAAGTAGTCCAAGTTAGCCCGAGGTTGGATTAAGGAAGAATACTTACGCGTGCATTGGCCAATCACTCAATTGCCAGGAAACTGCGGGTGTGGTGTCGGGCCCAGTCATGTAATGTTTACATACTCTGTGTATTGGCCAGATCAAGTAAAGAGTAGCCATGTATGAATAATAGGAAACTTTAGTATGCCTTTAAATGAGTGAGAATGATAGACCTACCCCCCAGGTAAAAGAATGTGCGATGTACGCATATAGAGGTGTAGAGGTTGCATAATATCGGAGCCAGGTGACAGTTTGTTGGCCTGAATGTCAAGTACAGCATTTGGGCGCACTGCCGAGCTATCCCGAGAAATACCAAGCTCAACAAACCAATCCCCTGTCAGCATATTCATACCAAAGCGTAACATCCATATACGTCCTTGAGAGAATCAGGTGTTGGTATCAGTGCGAGGAACAAACCAAAATCTTGTACTACATACCCTGGGCAACAAATTCTACTTCCAATTTCCGTGCAGTACGCAGACGCTTCTGGAACATCCTGAAGACAAAATGGACAAAGAAGATGTTACTTCCCACGTTCAGGGTATCCCCTTCACGGACTTGAATATCATCTAGCGGACAACCCAACATGCGTCTCAAAGACCTATCCTTGGCTAATGGTACGCAGTGAGTTACTTTTAGGACATCATGTATCTGCACGTACAATCAACATCATTGTCTCCCAAATGCAGTAGCATAAATGAATCATGGTCGTTCGCTGCCATACATGCAAGACGCAAGTCGGCAGAACAAGCACGTGAGAATTTTGGAATGAATTTAACAAACTCCAGAAGGGCTTCTCGCCGGTTGTTTACAATCGCCCAATACAGCGCCGTGTGGTTCTCGATATTGCGTTTTTGGAGCAGCTTTGAGAACTTTGCCGCTGGGAGAGCAGCAGCGCAGGATTTGATAATCGGGGCGACAGAGGCAACACCGAAACCAGGAGAAGAGACAATTTGATGGATGAGAGATAGAACAGAAGCTTTGTGCTTGGATTGTATGAATGAAAATACGGATTGTTTAGACCGGATGGAATCTTTTGACACGGACACATCATACGATGGAGGTGGGTCGGAGCTGTCATTGAAGGCTATGGTGGCCATCGTAAAGGAGACAAGTTATTCGACAAAATAGGGGCTGGCGCTGGGTCGTCATACCATTCTCTCGGCTCTATCCGTTTCTGCGTCATGCTGTGTTGAGAGAATGGCACCTACGCCTTCGCAATTCGTAACTCCATGAACACAGAATGAGGCCTCGAGGGCCGGCAGCCGACCGAAGGCGAGTCCATGTAAATGATCCATGCTGATTCCAGTCAGAGCGCTGTATAATCTTGCAATGGATACAATGAGATTACATTCAAAGAGCAAGTTGACATGTAGCGCATGTAACGCGCGTGTTCAGTGATTGTCGTTGATCCTGATAGTTGTAGTAAAGGATATCAGGTTTGAAAATCCATGATCATTATAATGTAAAAAGTACTGCTTGCGAGTCAGTTATAAAGTTCTATCTTAGGGATAAGAAATAGCGACGGACTCTATCTCGCCTGGATGCTGATACCTATATGATCTATGGTATGTGTTGCCCAGAAATGGTAAGCCACCCTCGTTCTATTTTATGGTGATGCGAGAGTCATCGATGCTTCCTGTATCTTCGCCTCCTCCTGCGCCCATGAAGGCACAGGGACCCTGTATGTATCTCCGACCCGGGCATATGAAATATCGCCCACACGCGCGACTGGCTTGAACTTTGTGAGGTCGACGGCACCCCTGCCTGTGAGCATGTCTTTGCGCACATGGAAGTACTTGACGTGCGCGAGGATGAGCGTGCTTCTGTGCTCGCCTGTGACTGGGTGGGTGATATCGATTTGTAGAGCTACTGAGAGGCGAGGATGTCAGCGAACAAGCGGGCTCGGTGTGAAATGAATTTACCTCGCATTCCATGCTAAAAGCGCTTTCCTTGACGCGCGAGGCTCTTATTTGCACCTGAACGCGTGATTGTTAGTCCACATCGTATGATGAAGGTGCACGCATACGCATTTCTCCTTTGTCAGACCGCTGAGAGCCTACTCGTCGAAGTCGGGAGGAGCGTCTACGGCAGTCGCATTTGCATTCTCGACGAATGCCTCGCTGCTTGATGTTCACAGAGAATCCTTGGCCGTTCTTCAGGTTCGCGGTCGTGTCTTTGAGGCTGCCCGTAGCATCGTGGTTGATCGCGAATGAGATGACGGGCGGGTAGTTCGTGACATATGGGACGAAGTTATTAGACCATTAAAGGGACGTGTTGTGTGTGGCATCGCTCACTGTGTTGAACCAACTGGTGGATGCAAGCCAGGTAGTAAGCATGCAGAATATGTTATATTATGGAAGTGTGTCTTACCTGAAGGGTGGCAGTGCCAGGTTCTCCACCCCATCCTCGCTGATCGTGGATACCAGTGACATGGGATGTGGTAGAATGCCTGAATTCAAGAGCTTGTTGAGATTGCTGTCGATCACGGTCACGATCACGGATGATAAACATGTGGAGGAGCACGTACGTCTTGTCCATTTCTGCTGTGCTGTAGACTTTCCACTGGAAAGCAGAAGCTCGAGAATTTTCAACACATGTTTTGGGAGGTAAAGCGGAGGGTAAAGCTTTAAAGCCACAATGTACTCGGACAGAGAACTTTGGTTTCGTGAGATATTTCAGAATGTCAGAGATCTGGCCAGTATGGGACAAAGTATGGGACATCGGCACCTCCGAATATTTCATCCTCTACCAATCGGGAAGGACATTCTAATAATCACCAACGTTCAAGTTGCCTGTGTACCTTTTGCGAGGAAGTTCACCCAGTTCACGGTTACCTTTACTAAATAACGTCTACACAGAGGCTTTTATGGATGTTCGGATCTGAAGTGTCACCTCATACTGGAATTGAACAAGGCTCCAAGTTGGAACAGGGCACCGTTAGGTGTGTGAGACTCTGATGAGTCAGTATAAGGCTGTCACGAGCGCTGCACAGCCCGGCGCTTGCACGTGATCAACCGAATCAAAATGTTGCTAAACTCCTGGTGGTCATCATGCCTCAGGCCAGCCCATTATTTTCCTAGCAACGTATCACACCTGCTGCTGTTCAAGCCTCTGGATCTTATTCGATAGTTCTGTCGTCTGCGCGTCATGCACAGCGCTCAGCACTGCATTTCAAGTGATTTGAGATGAATCTTTCTGCCAAACGCTCATACACTGGAACGCGTGTATGTCCACCATGCGGTGCTACCTTACATAGTAACAGAAGCACGTCCATGAGATAGGGTTCCGCGGCATGCTCAGATGTTTGCATGATGGCACGGTTCGCGGGTACTGGCAGCGCTCATTTATGGTTTGATGCAGGTTCGTTGAATTCCCCACTGTCATGGCCAGGTTACCACAGCACTTTCGATTGAAGTGGACTGAATATTCTATCTCCACGGCGTAACAGTTTTGGAGTCGGAGGGAGAGAAATGGTATCGCCGGTTCTTGACACTTGTGAATTCATACTTCAACTATTACGTCGGACCCACATCAGTACTGGCAGTCACTTGTCGGGTCTGGCCTCGTCGGTCTAACCCTGGTCCGATTGATACATATCTCGGTATCACTATGATTACAGGTCGCCAGCTTCTTACTGAACTCAGGTCCCTCCACCATCCCGATTACTTCGGTGCACTTGGCCCCTTCGAGACGTCATAACACGCATACGCGAGACAAGATATGAATACCATGCCAGTCGCGTGGCTGCGCTGATCACATCCCCAATACGGATCAAAAAATTGAGTTACCCGGTGCCACGAAGGCTTTCCCGGACCCTCGTGACATAGTTCACCCCATCCAACATGAAGTCGATTTGGTAACCCGGTCTCTTGTGTTGATCCGCTCTGGGTAACATTGGCATACTCACCAGTATCATTCATTCAACTTGCTTGTTTGAAGGTTGCAACGGCACAGCGCGTAACCAATGTATCTCTTCCACCATCATTGTAACGAAATTTCACAAACCTGAGAGCTTAGTGGAAATCTGGCGATCCAAGCCAACGCTCGTGCCTCTTGTCGCGCTGCGGTGGGAACAGCGCCATAGAGCAGGCAAGTCAAAAGTCATAAAGGTAACTCATTCTGCAGAACCCAGAAGACACATCAACCAACTCCACGTAAACCAACTCCTCTTTGATCCAATATGAACCCAGTTCGGTTCGTGATAACATTCTCTACCTTTTCTTTGGCTCACTGTCATTTATTTCAGTTCGTCCGACAAGTCCATGGTCCAAGATATGCTCCTGGAATTCAATGGGGTGAATCCCATCCTGATCGCTCGGGATGCTCTGCATGAACATGATACCGAGGTCAGAGTGCACCCGTGTGACTGGAAGGGGGGCTGCAGGATGCACATTCCTGTGGAGCTCAAGCAGGTTTCTAAACATCTCAAGCAACATCATGGTATCAACACCAGTGCCACCAGCGGGGACACGCAAAAAATTACCTGTCTTTGGACCGGTTGTCTCGATACCCATACGAAACCAGGGAATCTCTCACGTCATGTCCTGACGCAGCATCTTGGGGTACGATGGATTTGCTCGAAGTGTGGGTCTTCACTCTCGCGGGAGGATGCTTTTCGACGACATTCGCTCGAAAGTTTGAGCTGCCAGTCTGCGGAAGTCGTTGTTGACTACGGAGACGAATCACGGGTGATTGACCTAGTGTACATTGATGGAGGTTGGTCGGCTAGCCAGAACGTCATATTGATATAGTCCTCGGTGTTACCTTACAGTGACATCCCTATTGTTTTGTATTCCAACCTCGTATGTATCTATAGCTCCTGTCAGTCTCTTACAGTATACTCCTACTAAGTTGATCTAACCTATTTGTACTGGAAATTATGTATTTTTTCCTTGGATTTCGTTGTGGTGTCGACCATTAAGTTGTTTGATTCTCTGCAGATCAAGGTACTAAAATTTCAGTGCCATCCAACCGCCTTCCAAGGCCTGAATTTGACCCCTACAACTTGAGTCATTATGCTTGCTTCTAGATGGCAGTGCGTCGGAGGGATAGAAGTTGATACAAGTCTAACCGAGCAAATGTCTTTCCACAACTACCGCATTCCGTTTTGTTGTCCAAATGAACCACAACGATGTGCCGTGGTATGCTCTCCTTCATTTTCTTCCCGCAGCCCTCCCATCGGCATGAAGTCCTATCTTTGTCGCCGCCAGGTTTTACACCGTGGTGTAGTCGGAGGTGTTGCGCCACTTCGGACTTGTCAACAGTCAGAGCTGAGAAGCAGGACCCACCATCCCAGCCGCAGAAGCTTGAGGTGTCATTCATATCGTCCATCAATAATGTACAGTCACTCTTTCTCTCCTCCGGCCACGATGGTGTAGGTGAATGAAGATCAACTCCGCTGCCAAAACTAGATAGATAATCATCGCCGAAGTTCTGCGCGTGAGCATTGAATGATGGTTCGATATGACAATCGTTGGCGTGCCCATTCGCCCACTGGCATGCAATCGCAAGACAAACTCCTGTTAGAAGACGACGTGGCGGCAGGCGACTGCGGAAGAGCATGGTGACTCCACGTTTAGGATGAAGCGTCATCCATAGAGGGGGTCATGGAAAGCTCTGGAGGGAAGCTGTTGGGAAACTCAGGAAAAGGTTCCGGGTTGAATAAATATTCAGGCCCGCTAAGATAAGGTGTGTCCATTCCAAGAGGTGTGTGGATCCATTCTGTTGTCTGGATCAAGAGCGGCGTGTGGACGGCTCATAGAGGACCGGACCCGAACCGAGCTGCGGGCCTGCGGCAGCTTTAGTTGTTACTGTGATCAAGTCGAACAGTGGCGTGGCTCATAAATTTTTAAGTTGCGTCGCCTGCAGGCTGCTAAGCCTCGCTTTGTTGAATTCATCGTCATCGGCACGCAGGTTTCAAACCCCCAGCCTTGCCTTCGGCTGAAGAAGATTTCCATTAAACAGTGACGCCAGCTCGAATTTGGAAAGGCACGCTTCAAGTTCATTCATCATACACAGGTTAGTATCGGGGCCGGGAACTATCACTGATATGTCAGTAGGGCATCTTATCACACAATCAGAGTTCGATTTAACGCCATGTAGTAGATATGGGGTAATCGGTAGGAGATTGATACCTACTACCGGTGACTGTGCTAACACTGCTGCTAGCGCTTCGCTGAGCCCCCTAGATATGCAGCTATACCTCTTTGGGCCTCTCTATACAAAATGTATTTAATGGGACGGTGAGTCGGTGACCCACCCTCCATACTTACAACTCGGACCCACCCATCTTTCTCATTCTATTGAACTCGAAGATTCATCACAATTTTCCTCCAAGACTTTGAGTGTTACTGTGAGTTGCAATACTTCATCCTTCGACGCTGAACCCGAATCTAACTCTTCAAAATGTATTGACAGGAATAAGTCTTGTGCGAACTCTAGTGCAACCTTCATTTTTTGAATTCCAGTGACACATGTGGGTGTTGGGACCGCAATCTTCTTGAATGAATGCTACTAAAGTTCTTATCTTCTGCAGTACAGCAGCACATGAATTGGGTTTTAGTAATCATAGACAACAGTGCCGGCGCCAAGCTGTGGTTCAGCGATGGCCAGCCCATCGGAGCAATCCGTGGCGGGTGCGAGTCGAGTCACAGGCTGATCATTGACAAACAAGGTTTCATCGATATCACTGTACCCTACTCAGTACTTCCGTCTATCGTCGATCTGAACAATACGGTCGCCATCTGCCCAGAAGATTCGGTGAACATTAACCTCACAATCCCTGGGGATGGTTCTTTCTCATTCTCAATCACTCCATCTACGTCTGTTCACAGATCTGTCCTGACGGGGACGTTAAAGCCACTGCCGGAGGTGTCGGATGTTGATGTATCATTTTTCGACAAGATGATGGACTTGCACTATGTGCCATACCAAGACGTACCAGACGCGCCAGGCAGGGACGTAGAGGAGATTAAAGCTTTAGGGTTACTCCACTTTCCGTTCTCGCCACACAGCTTTCAGCTGGCAATGGCGGTCTATGACTGGACGACTGCATCATTTGCGCGCATGGTGCTGATGAAAATATTTGAGTACACTAGTATCTCAGCCACGCCGTATCCTCTTGACTCTCCAAATATTGCAACCGCGATCTGGAAGTCAAACTGGGGCTCGTACGTTCCAGGCAACAAGGCCTACATGAATTCTTTTATGATGAAGCCCGCATCCACGTTGCAAGACGTTCAGGATCAGCTTCGCGACATCAAGGCTCTCCTGCAGAAGTTTAGTGCCGTTCAAAACCGGTTACTCAGTGCTGCTTTTGCGGCGATGCCTCGCACATCCGTCTTTTATGCGCCTCAATTATTCAGCGGGCAGCTTGACATATCCCAGCTCAGCCTCGATTACTTCGGCATCGAGATGCTAGAGTGCCCCCTCAACGCCGGGCCGACTAGCGAATCGCTCGTGGTGTCTTTGGAGGCAGCGATGGCAACTTTCGTCAAGGTGGGCAGCACTATCACAACCAAGATGGTCTGGAGCTTTGCGGATTCGATCGACATCGCAAAACATTACCAAAATGGCCTTATAGTGGTGGTCAACCCTCTCGACAACGACTCGTGGGTCTGGGATGCGGCAAGCTATATCACGCCGCTCTCGGATGATCCTGAGAAGAATGAGTACACATTCGCTCCAGGGACGTCATTCGTTGTGGAGTCACTAGACGTACGGGATATTGATGAGGATGAGAGGAACAAGTCCGTTCAGTTTCTGACTCTGAAGTTGCATGCTCCTGGCTCCATTCTCGATGATCGAACCACGCAACCTCCGAGTCGGCCTCCACTCGATAACATTCCTGCGCGCCGTTCTAGTGGCCCCAAGTTCAATCACCATCTGCACGAATAAGACGGGTGGAAGACGATGTCATTGTGTTGATGATGCTGAAAGGTATGCGACAATGTTTATTGGTTACGGTTTCTGCTAACAAGTTTGGACCACAAGAACGAAAGGTCAGGATAAGTAGGATGTGCGCTTGAGGCTTTGAAGTACCAATCCAATGCGAAGTATCGTATATGTAGTTTTATCTTGTGCACAAGTGATGTACTTCGACCAGCTGGATCCCTCCACGCCACGTGGCCAGCCCTCGAGTCGATGTCACCAACAATTCCATTTCTGCAGGTGGCGTTTTTTCCCGGAACCCACCCGTTCCTTGTTGATTCTGCATGAGAGATACGAGCACCAGATGTTGAACAAGCAATGTGCGAATTTAAGGATGTACACCAATGTCCCGGTCATTGGTCATATTTCCGACACACCCTCATTTCGAAGCCTTGATATTGTTCGTCTTCGGTGTAACTCGACGGTTTACGAACTACCATTTAAAACCCTGGAAGATGGTTGCCTCGAGCTCCAGATCCCTGCCGCAGGATACAGGCAATTCGTTTATGAGTATTCGTAGGTTATACTTACTACAATAGCAACTTTTCCAGCATGTATACTGCACATACAGTAGCAGTAACGATTCCACTTCTGCTTCTGGAGAGGAATACTTGAATGCTGTAACCCCCGACGGCATATACCTGATTTTCCGAAGTGACATCGGGAGCAGCTCTGGCTCTGGCTTCGATTTTGTCAACCGTTCTTGTTTTCCATGCATGCTACATTTTACTAAGCAAGAAGTTACTGAATCATGTCTTCCCAGGAAGCGCCTTTACTCAGTGTTCGACATGAGGAATTCTAGAGCTCTCGGGTTTGCCGAGACTGCGTACACCAATGGCATGTAACTGCGGACCTCTGAAAGATGAAGGTTTTACCCTTCTTGATATCTGATGTTACATAAATCTCTCAAGTGCCTCTGTTTTTGACGATCCCTTCACCAGTACCTGGCAATCTGCATACGAGAACGAGGGATTTCCTCTTCAACTTTGTGTTGGTTGTGCCCATGTCACGTACGTGTTTCCACGACTGAGCTGACATCGAATCACTGGCGGATGTATATGTCTAGTAGTTATTCAAGGTCCTTGTAAGTACTTTGATGACAAAGTTCAAGCAGAACAAGGAATTGTGAGGTGAGGTGAGGGCGCTAACGTATTGATACAAATGCACCGGTACTCTAGCAGAAGCTTGGTGACGTATTCTGAATTGGTTTGGGAAGTGTTCTTGCATAGATTTGCAATATCGACGCCTTAAGGCTTCACTTTCATGTGTTCAGACGCGTCCAGTACAAAAGCTCAGACAATCGGTGAACAAATATTGTCGATTTCTTATATACATCCACTAGCGTTCGATGGCCTCGCAGATACCAGAGGTTGGTCATTCAGTAGATTCGCTAGCAGGACTGACATCAATGTTACTGTGCAGCATGCTCAAATCCTTGTCGTCGGTGGAGGTCCCTCTGGCAGTTATACTGCCTCGGCCCTTGCCAGGGAAGGCCTCAACGTCGTTTTATTGGAGGCTGCCCAGTTCCCTCGGTAACAGACTTGTCAAAAGTGTTCAGGCATCCCCCTTGACGATTATCATGTAGGTATCACATTGGGGAAAGCCTAATTCCTTCAGTTCGTCATTACCTGAGGTTCATTGATGCGGAGCAGAAATTGGTCGAGATGGGTTTCAAGCACAAGGTACGATCAAAGTGTTCTCGGATAATAGGGCCCAAATGATATATTGTCATTAATAGCCCGGAGCTGCGATAAAGTTTAATCAATTTAAACGGGAAGGATGTGAGTGATAGCAGCAATAGGCCCAAGAGAGTCACACTCACCTGCTTCCAGACACGGACTTCATTGTGCTTGGGCATACTAACAGTTCATGGAACGTAGTATGTACTTGACATCTTTTCCTTCCTTGAAAATCAACGCTCCATTTAGGTGCGCTCGACATTCGACAAGATGTTGCTTGACCACGCAACATCCTGCGGAACAAAGGTGTTTGAACAAACGAGTGTGAAATCCTTCCGCTTCTCCCCAACCGAGTCTTCCAGGCCTGTGGCTGCTGAATGGTTACGTGCTGCAGATGGAAAAACCGGAGTGATTTCATTCGACTATCTTGTTGATGCATCCGGGCGCTCAGGATTGATGTCAACCAAATACTTACACAACCGTCATTTTAACGCATCATTAAAAAACATTGCACTGTGGGGTTATTGGGTGGGAGTCAATACATATGGCACGAATACCCAAAGAGAGGGTGCCCCTTGGTTTGAGACACTGAGAGGTACGCATCGTGTTGTCAATAGTGAGAATGCGTTGATTGAGCCAATGCACACCAGATGAATCCGGCTGGGCTTGGTTTATTCCTCTACACGATGGAACAACTTCCATTGGCGTCGTTATGAATCAAGACATTCATAACGAGAAAGTCCGTGCCTTGAAAGGCAAATCTCTGGAATATCGCTATCGGCTTTCCATAACCCTAGCTCCAACACTAGTCAAGCTCATCGGAACTGGAAAGATGGTACAAAAGGAGACTGCCGGGGGACAACCTGGGCAGCTTGACCTATTGGTAAGATCAGCGTCTGACTTCAGCTACTCCGCTTCGAGCTACGGGGGACCTGGCTTTCGTTTGGTCGGGGACGCTGGTGGTACGAATTTGCATATCTCCCTTGTCTATATGACGAAGCTGATACACGAGTCTTCAGCGTTCATAGATCCATTCTTCTCCTCCGGGATACACCTCGCAATGACCTCCGCATTATCTGCAGCAGTATCTATATGCGCCGCAGTCCGAGGAGATTGTTTAGAAGTCGAAGCAGCTGCATGGCACACGAAGAGGTTTTCTTTGAGTTACACAAGGTCCGTCCATAAGTAGATGGATTTACTCTTGCTGATCAGATTTCCATGTGCAACGTAACCTGTATAGATTCCAGATAGTGGTGATGAGCGCCTATCAACAGATACGAACGACGGATCTTGATATCCTGAGCGATATTGACGAAGATAATTATGATCGAGCATTCGCTGCCATTCGACCAGGTACCACTATCATTGCATGATACGGCCAATATCAAAGATGCTGACTTTTATTGCCACACAGTAATCCAGGGTGCATCGGAGATGGGGAGCCGGTTGAGTGAGAAGGAGCTTCAGAGTGCACTGGAGTTCTGCGGCAAGTGCTTCAATCCCACGTCGCCTGGGCACCTTGCACCCGCTTCGAAAGAAGCTCTTCCAAAATATATGTTCGATGTTACAGCTCCACTCATGGATCCGCACGTTATTGAAAGCATTATCTCGAAGACATTCGACCATACGAATCCGACAGGTGACCAGGACTTCTGTGGACCTGAGGAAGACCTGAAACTCGCTCTGGACCAAATCAACAGCCGAAGAGTTGTGCATCGAGAGTATGCTATCAATAATCTCGAGGCTGAGGACGTGAATGGATTTGTGGTGAGGTTACAAAGAGGACATCTTGGATTGATGCGCACGTAGTTGATTCGGAGGATGATTGGTCAGGTTTGTTGTCAACAGAGTACACGGTGTACATAATTCAAGGTCACGGTGTACCGCAAGTTAAACCACAATAATTGAAAAAGTTCTTGACTCGATCATCATGCATCATGGACTGAAATACGATTCGGCTCATGTCAAGCTCATGTTGAACCTGTTCTGGCAGCACTACAATAAGCCACCTACTGCTAGAAGGCCCAACACAAACCAGCCGTCTATTACGCCCAGTTGAACTGCGTGTCAGTGCAAAGTTCAAACGAACATCCACTGCCAGCATCCCGTTATGTGCTGTCTTATTATCTGCCATATGATCTGCCTGGGGGGAGACTGGTTCAACCAAGCTTTGAAGTTCGTAGCGAGTACGTTGCCAATTTCCGAATCTCCTCAAGGCTTGGCAAAATGGAAATCCATAATGATGATCCCAAGATTTTCCGAGTCGTGATAATGCCACACCAAGCTTTGAAAATCAAAGCATAGCCATAACTTGGGTGGAATTGAACGTGTCCAACATTCTCACCTCTCGTCATCTGGTTGTCCAGATTTGTCGGGCGTCAATGTGCCAGGAGTCTTCAAGTTGCAACACTTTAGGATCTTGGTCTGGGCATGAATGACTCTGACTCTGACAGTCCTCGGTACGGTTTTGATTTATAGCGTGCTTCGTCGTTGACTCGGAGCTGATTCATTTCTTCAAGCTGGATACAGGCCAAGGACTGCCATGCCATGCCAGAAGCGTTCAAGTTCACGCGTTCTATGCTATATCCATCTCATAGGGCGAAATGTTTCCCTGGTTCGCGTTGCCATTGGAATCATGTTTTATTTCATGCCAGAACTCAATACGGTAGGCAATCTACTTGATTGTGACGCTATTTAACATGTCCTGGTGATCATCCAGATATCCAGGTAAATCATTTAAACGACCACCATGCGGCTGTCGGCGCGAGGCCCTTGGCTTTTTGGCTCGGCGATTTTGATAGCGACGAATCATCCTCTGATGACGTACAGCGATCACAGCAACCCAGGATAGAACATCCAAGAAGTTCACCCCTGCGTCTCGCGAGATTTAGAACCTAGCTTGCGAATGTCACATGGTCAATTGAATTGGGAGCCAACTCATATAAAGCATTTTGATGATTGAAGAGCTGATCTTATCTCTCACTTGGCCTTCGAACAGCTGTTCCAAATGATGTTCCCTTCCAAGGCTTTCCTGTCGATCTTCTTTGTCGTGCTGTCCTCTGCCGACGCATCTCCTTTACGCCCTGACGCTGGCAAGGCAACCCTCAGCTTTGCCACCAGGGTGAACGTCAGGGGTGCTGTTAATATCGCTGCCGCCGACAGGGCTCGCGTTCAGGCGATGAAGCAAGCTGGTTCCATGGGCAAGCGTGCTGGCAAGTCCTCTTTCAGCATAGCCAACGCTATCGTTACGTACACTGCCCAAGTTGGTGTCGGTAGCCCTGCCACTGAGTGTAAGATCGACCGTCAGCTAGCTCAGATAACTTCTGATTAGACAGTTTATCAGACACACTCATTATTGATACGGGCAGCTCCAACACCTGGTTAGGTGCAGCCACCTCATACAGTCCCACTAGTACTAGTGCGGATACTGGCAGCACTGTTGTATGCTGTTTCTCATACTCTGTTCATGAAAAGGTGTTTATGACAACACTGTAGTCCGTGTCTTATGGTTCCGGTAGTTTCTCCGGAGAGGAATACACGGACACCGTTCATTTGAGCACTGGTCTGGTCATTGACGAACAATCCATCGGAGTTGCGAGCTACTCGCAAGGCTTCGATGGCGTGGATGGAATTCTTGGAGTCGGACCAGCTGACTTGACGGAGGGTACCGTTTCCAACGTCAACGTTGTCCCCACTGTCACAGACAACCTCTACAGCCAGGGTGTCATCGGCACCAAGGCACTCGGAATCTACTTTGTTCCTGCTGCTGCCTCTGACAGTGTTGGCGAGCTCACCTTTGGCGGGCACGATAGCTCAAAGATAACGAGCCCGGTGACTTACGTGTCTCTCACGACTACGTCACCTGCTAGCGATTACTGGGGCATCGACCAGTCTATTTCCTATGGAGGTTCCACCATTTTGTCTGAGACTGCTGGTATTGTCGACACCGGCACGACTCTCGTTTTCATCGCCTCCAGTAGGACAAGTCATTCATAAATGGGACGTCCCATACTGACTTGGAGAATATTAGATGCGTTCAGCACGTACCAGACTGCCACTGGTGGCGTATTGGATGAGACCACCGGTCTCCTGAAGATAACCTCTAGTCAGTATGCTAAGCTGCAAAGCCTGACCTTCAAGATTGGTGACAGAGCCTACGATCTGACCCCCAACGCCCAAATTTGGCCGCGTTCCCTCAACACGTACCTAGGCGGAAGCAGTGGTGACATCTACCTTATCGTTGCTGATATCGGCAGCGACTCTGGTTCTGGATTGGATTTCATCAACGGTTACGCATTCCTGTTAGTGTTTAAGTAGCTTTGGCTGGTATGAGACTGACGACCTATCACACAGTCAACGCCACTACTCTGTCTTCGACACCACCAACAACCAAGTCGGCTTTGCAACCACCATATACACTGATGATACGAGCAACTGAAATACCTATTTGCTGAATTGATACTCATAACGCACGTGTGTACGTATGTTTTATAGTTGTAGGTGGTTGTTCGAGGTCGATGGGAGCTTTGCGAGTACTGGGGGTGACGTCGAGCATATCGTTCGTTGTAAAAATATAACTTTTCAATGCGCTAAAACTCCAAGTTGCCAGATCAACTGCACAGCTTCTAGTTTGGACTTGGTTTGAACCGTACTTGAGTCATCATGTGACCGGTAATTCCCAAAAGAAACATGAAACGTAATGTTATGCCGCTTCAACAAGCTGCCTACTCCCGATACGCAAGAAAATAAAGGTGAACAGTACTTACTGATCCAATCGATCATGCGTATGAGTGTAATGCTGGGCTCGTTCCGTCATGATGATACGTGCAGCAGTAAATTTTCATCCTTTCAACTTTCAAGACCTGTATTGCATCGAGCGCTGACAGGCCATACTAAATCTAGTATCGTCATACATGCAGTGCAGAGAACTGACCACGGAATCTTCATGTATGGACATGTTTGGTGTGATCTGAATCAATATCCTGTACACCGTCTCTACAACAAGCATAGGATTTCTCTTCTCTTCTCTCTCTTATCCTCCCTTCGCAGGGCTTATCCAAATTCCATCAGATCCCTCAAATCGAATTCCAAGCTTGAATAATCGATCTAGCAATGAGCCGCCAGCCGATCTCGCGTCACACCTTCACCGCGCTTAATAGCACTTTCATCGTCGACGGCGAGTACCAGTTCGTCAAGGAGCTTGGTCAGGGCGCGTACGGTTGTGTCGTTGCTGCCCGTCACCGCCGATCAGGCGAGGGATGCGCGATCAAGAAGATCACGAACATTAATACCAAAGTGCTTATTTCTGCTTGTTCACTGCGCACCAGGCTAAACAGGCGCTGTATCATAGAGGATCCTCACCAAGCGGTGCTTGAGAGAGATTAGGTGCGTTGTGCAGTCAAGTACATCCCGAGTATGACGCTGATCATAGCATGAATCAGATTGTTACATCATTTCAGGGGACACAAGAACGTACGCCAACCATATGTGCATTAGGCCTACATTTCACACATTCCTTTACAGATAACATGTCTATACGACATGGATATCGTCTTTCAATCTAGCGGGAATTTTGACGAAGTCTATCTCTATGTCTGTTCGCCTCATTATTCGCCTCTGGTCCCACTGATCCCTACATTAGGAAGAATTGATGGAGGCTGATCTTCATGCCATCGTGCGTCCTTTCCCACTCTTGACTGATCTGACACTCAAAACCCGACGGCGCTTGCATACAGATCCGGTCTGGACAACCGCTCACCGACGCACACTTCCAGTCCTTCCTTTACCAGACGCTCTGCGGGCTTAAATACATTCACAGTGCCAACGTACTCCACCGCGATCTCAAGCCCGGAAATCTTCTTGTCAATGCAGATTGTGAGCTCAAAATATGCGACTTTGGCTTGGCTAGAGGGTGCGCGTGCTCCTCGCTAGTATATTTGCACTCCAGAGACTAAATTAACGTTGTATTTAGCTTTACCCCCGGTGGTGGCACGAGCAAGAGCGCCGGAAACCAGGGTTTCATGACTGAGTACGTCGCAACGCGATGGTACCGTGCGCCAGAAATTATGCTTAGCTTCGCGAATTATGTGTGTGCCACTTTCCTTTCTTGTCTATCACTTCGGCATTCTTTCTTGTAGCCGGTTTTACACTAGCTAACCTCAATGTCTATAGACAACGGCCATTGATGTCTGGTCTGTCGGCTGCATTCTTGCCGAGCTCTTGGGTGGCAAGCCGATTTTCAAAGGACGAGAGTAGGTTCATTCCTACTCCATTACGGGCAATTTGCGCATGCATCGAATCGATGAATTGATACTGACCATCGATCATTTGCATAGCTATGTTGACCAACTGAACCAAATTCTTCACTACCTCGGCACGCCCTCTGAGGACACCCTTCGCCGTGTCGGATCTCCAAGGGTATGTGCTCTGTCAAGTCATCAATATACCTAACTCACTCGAATCACAGGCTCAAGATTACATCCGCTCTCTCCCCATCAAGCCACGCGTACCTTTCCAGACACTCTACCCGCACGCCAACCCACTCGCCATCGATCTCTTGCAGCAGATGCTCTGCTTCGACCCTGCCAAGCGCATCAGCTGCGAGGCTGCGCTCAACCACCCGTATCTGCAGGTGTGGCACGATCCCGCCGATGAGCCGGTCTGCGATGCCGTAAGTTTAATTTCTCGTTTCGAAGGACCAGGATGCTCAAACTAGGTTGACGCACTCAGAAATTTGACTTCTCGTTTGAGGAGGAGGACTCTATCGAGGGGATGAAGAGGCTCATTGTCGAGGAGGTCCAATCGTTCCGTGCTGAGGTACGCGCCCAGGCGAGGGCCACGGGCCAGATCAAGAGACAAGACAGGTCAGCATCATCCTGGCGCTTCTTTTATCTCCCTCGTTACGAACCTGATCATTAAACCATCTTAGCCTGCCCATTCCCTCTCGGGACGAGATTATCAGCTCGCCGGTCCAGGAGTACGGCCCTGTACACGGTGCAACGTCTGGCTACACGGCGCCGTCCCAGCGCGCGCCGTCGCCTATCATGGATGACCCTAGCGATGCGCTTGAGAAGGAGCTTGCGGGAACGCATATTGGGAGGCGATGATTATTCACCGGCACCAGCCAGTTGGTTTGAACATGATTCTTACTTCACGTGTGTTCTTGAACGTTGTGATTGTTTGTTAGAACTCGTAATGATGTACTACGGAAATGGAGGAAGTAATTTGGAAAATGCAGGGGTGCTATATACATACATACATACCGTACTGGTGTTTGAATCGTTTGTTGTACTGAGACCAAGATAGAGTTTGTCCCGTAAAGTTGCACCGGACAAACAACCCCGCACTTCTAAATCCCCGACTCGGCCGACAAAGTTATTCAGTACTCAGTGAGTATTGGTTTCCCTTTCTTTGTTGACACCGTACTCGGGCTTCTTTTGACAATACCACTCGAATCCTGGCTTCTCATGCCTTCTGATCCGCTCGCCTAGCCTGAGCGTCACCGGTGTCACCAAACACTTTGTTTGACAAGCCGTCTGAGGTCAGGACGAAGCAAGAGCTGATATGATCACTACAGAGTGCGAATGAGGTAATAAGTTCTCGCGCTTGCAGATTCTCTTGTAGGTGCCTAGACGTTTTCATCTGACATAACCCTCTCTCTACCGGGGATAGAGTCTGTCCCTTAATTTTGTGTAAAGTTGCACCGGACAAACAACCCCGCACTTCTAAGCTGAAATAAACTTGGATCACGCAGTCGACAATCACTGGGGCCTTGAGCTTGAGCTCGAGATCTGAGAGCTGGCAAGTATTGGCAGTGTCGCGGATCGAACCGGCTAGAGATCCATGTGCTCGCCTGTGTGTAAATTTGGGTGTGTCTCCTTCCGCCCAAAGCCCTAGATTGTTGCCAAAGTCTCCGGCTTGGCTTAATTGCTGCTCATATATAGGTACAGACACTGCAGGTGGCCATCTTTGTTCATTATAACTTATATCCTCATTCGCCCCATTACCAAGTGATTGAAACTGGTGGGTGCCCAGTGCTTCTGGTCACTGCGCATACTGACGTGTTCAAAGAACATCATGTCGCTTTTCCTCTGTGTTGACTGTGGTGGATCCAAGACGTCTGCTGTCATTACAGACAGATCTGGCACGATACTCGGGCGCGCCCTGGGAGGCCCATCTAACTTTGCGTACATGTCTGCGTCGGCATTTACAGATGCTGTTCGCGTGGCAGTATCTAATGCATTGAAGACCTGCGTCTCTCCACCATCTATCGACCCTATTCCCCTCCCTCCCAACACTGAGATGTTCGCATCCGCATGGTTCGGTATATCCGGCGTTGATTCCCTAGCTGCAGTCGCCAATGCCTCAACAGCGCTCTCCGCTCTCCTCGGGATACCCCTGGGTCCGCGGTTGGTCGTAGCCAATGATACACATCTCCTTGCTGCCCCGCTTCGGCTTCATCCTGATATCAAGCATGCTGTTGCTGCGATAGGCGGCACAGGATCCTGCGTCGTTTCATTTCAGCACCAGCCCTCGGGCATGCTGAGTGAACTTGCGCGGACTGGCGGGTGGGGATGGATTCTAGGAGATGAAGGGGGAGGATTTCACGTGGGCCGCGAGACCATGCGTCAGATGATGTACGATACTGCGCGTTCGTCGCTGGGGATGGAGCCAGTTACCCCCTAGTAGCCTCAAAGCGAAGGTGCTTGAAAGCTTTGGGATCCACGGGGTAGAGAATGCCCCAGAGGTGCTGCCGGTGGTGCACTTGCCCGAGCCGAGTACAGCAGAGGCAGCTGCCACTGTTCCATCGTACCTCCTCGTTGCGCGCGAGAAACGGTTAAGCCAGCTTGCGCCACTCGTTTTTGAGGCTGCGTTCAAGGACAAGGACCCCTTCGCGTTGAATGTGTTGAAGGTCTGTGCTGAGGGACTTGCGGATCAGATCGCCATGCTTTGCCGTGAGCCTGGAGAGGGTCCGAATTTGAAACCAAGAGCAGTGGAAGCAAATAAGGCCGTGTTATGTTTTGGAGGGAGTTTAGTTGGCATTGAGGATTATAGGGCGTTGGTACGTGAGGCATTGGCGAAGAAGGGACATGTCTTTAGATATGTGGAGTTCGTTGACGACGCTGCGGCTGTAGGAGCGGTAGGGCTAGCGTCTTTGGGGAGGACATGAGTCTCTGTCTGCTCGCTAGCTATGGAATTTGTTACTCGAGTGTAGTTGAGTCGAAGGTAATACCTGCCCTAAATATTTCCACGGTCCCCATACAAAAACCACCTTGAGTTTTCTCTTTTTCTCCTTTGTGCGGCGACACGGCCAGACCTTCCCCATGTTGCTCATAGCTGCCCATAATCCACGCGGCTGTTTGAGTGTCAGGCCGTGTCCTGAATAATTGGACGTCTTAGTACCCATTATCGCGTCATCCGACTTTTCTGGAGAAGCGACGGGTCGGTGGTTCATACATATCCATGTTTGTATATCATCTATTATGGAAGCATAGCAGTGCCCATGTGCCGAAACCTTACCAGTGAGCACTATCAGCTAGTTTTTCGGAGTCGAGATATAGATCATAGGGTGACTATCCGTATGCTCGATCATTGGAATAGACAGCAGTTAAGGAAGCTTTGTTGTGCTACGATGTCATGATAACTAGGTGGATAACTCAATTTGAACTCCCACCACCAACACGCGTTTTTCATTGATTCATCACATGGTATTGACAATGAGCCCTTCTTATTATAGTGTTCCGCGAGGTAACTCAATTCATTTCTGATAGGAACTCAGCACGGTTGTGGGACACGCTGAGAGTAATACTATTGGTTATAACTTATCACAACTTCGGACGGCCGCTGGTGTGAATATCTCACTCAACTCTACTTCAAATCATATTCTACTTGACCACATCATTGTATATGTACACTTGTGATACTAGGGGTCGGCGTTGCCGACGTGGACCTTGCTCACATTCCGTCTTTTTCTAGCTCTATCGTGCTCGTTTAGTCTGGCTTCGTCCCAGGATTTCTTCTGACATCACTATATAGCTACTACTGCATTGTTTCTTTCAGTGTACTGCACTATGGTACCTTGTTTTCTGTCAGACTGTCTGTCCTCGAGAAACGCTTTTTCGTTTCCTCCGCGAGTCGCTCAATCCTGTTATCTTCTATCCGAAGGTCTTCGTTTGGATGTTGAAGGAATAGATCATTGTCGAAGTCTCTGAGAAGACGTATGCATTCTCGGCCGTGACTTCTGGATAGTGCGACGTATGCATTGAAGGGAGATAGGCGAAAACATGTCGTTCTTCCAATGTCCACTAAATCGTGATCAATCGTCTGTCCTTGTGCTTTAAAGTCGGTAAATGCGTAAGCTGGTGTTACAGGGAGTTGACGCCGCGTGGTTCTTGTAGAAGGACCTGTGCCCATGGAAAATTTAATTTCGCAAGGTAACACTGGTATGTGCTGAGGCAGAAGTCCGTGCAATGGCGGTAAATCGCAGAAGTCGAGGTGAATGATAACAAATGCAGGGGGATAATGCAAGAATGCTCTCTTTGCTTCCACAGCGTTGCTCCCAATCTTTGGCTCTCTGGGATCCAGAACGATATCAGTAATTCTCAGTCTATACTCACTGAAAATGAAAGCACATTGATTGTCTGACATCAGTAAATCAACCCTAAGTTGATATGACCGGGTAGTGCTGACAAATAGAACTCATTATGATGCATCTAGATTTAGAATTGCACATTATTATCCTTGTGCAACATATATACGAGAGAATATATGACTTTGCTAGGAAGATTTCATTTTGACACACCTCTTATAAGTATGCAACATATGTATGAAAGACTGCATGACTATGCTAGGTAAATCTCATTTTGTTATGCATTTTATAAGTAGATATCAATGTGACAAGTGACCAGGCAGAGCTGACAAATTGGACTCATTATGATGCATCTAGATCTAGAATTGCAAGTCATTATCTTTGTGCAACATATATACGAGGGAATATATGACTTTGCTAGGAAGATTTCATTTTGACACACATCTTATAAGTATGCAACATATGTATGAAAGAATACATGACTATGCTATGTATATCTCATTTTGATATATATCTTATAAGTAGATATCAATGTGACTAGTAACCTCCATAGACTGCAATCAGCTGGCTGTAGATCATCAAATTTATAGCATGTCGCAACACTTTGTTCAGGTTAGCTATATGCCTGCGAAAACCGCAATTGTGACGATGAATTGACAATGTCTTATAATGCGATGGCCAGGCGCCATCAGAAATCAACGAGGATATAATTTTCATATGTAATGACAATTTTACGACAATTAAAATACAGTATGACAATAAATTGCACTTGGTGATTGAGATTTAAGTGGTAGCACCTAGTATCGAACGCAACTGGTTGAGACCGCAGTGATGTGCAAATTACCTTGGAAATAAGCTGGCGTGCAGGGCGACCGATCACATAGTACTAGATCACCTCAATCTTGATATGAAGGCTGAAAGTTTCGATACTATTTCATGATGGGTACTGCCGAGCGAATGGTAATTGACTATCAGAGACATAGAGAAGTAGCACAATTGACATAGATCCAATCTGACGTACAACTAGCTTAAATAGAAAAATATCGATACAACGTTAAAGAAATGTCCCAAACTACGATCAGGGAGGAGTCAGGGCTACAAACCGATAACACAACTACAATCGAGAAGATTACATCAGTAAAGAGACATTGGAAGAGGCATATGAAGATGAAAACCAATCATCAGACCAATCATTGTTATGTCCATACGTCACAGCACTCCCAGAAGAACCTGCAGAAATCTTAGTATGAGAACAGAAGCAAGGGCTGCACGCTCACCATCAGACTCGGTGCCCTCGGACTCAGCAATGCGTGATAGGGCTTCAGACAGCATATCCACTTCTGTCTGTGCGCGGTGCTTCTTCAGGTCCAGAATATGAATATCGGACCTAAGCTGGTCCAGACTTTTGGACTCTTTGGCTTTGAAGCCGTGCCTGTTATTGAGGTACGGGGGCTTGCTCTCTGCAAGAGACGCGTTCACATATGTACGATATGTGATGTGATCCACCCAAGCTTTCAGAAAACGTGGCAGGGAAAGAAATATATCTTTGGACTACATAGCATCAGAATACAAGGTCCCGTAGCATAGTGATAGCACTCACGATCGGGGAGTATTCGATTTCTAGAGTCTGTGGAAAATCAATTTTGCGGCTGACATTAGATTCAACTTTCGTAGTAGTGTCTTGGAAAGACGACGACGCGAGGAGCCATGCTTTGCACTTTTCTGTGATGTGACTCGAAGGCTGGAAGCAGCCCAATCTAACCAAGCTAGGCGCCGAGCGTGCTCCCGCGTTCTCGACAGCGTTCACTGTGACCGGCTGCTTTAGACCAACTAAAAACAAAATTAAGTGTTGTCACTATCCTTTGAACAGTTTTACTTACGTGTGTGAGCGTCTGGGTGAGACCTAGTCTCCAGCTCTTCGCACGCATTAGAAATAGCATTGCTAAACAACGAGACT
The DNA here is from genome assembly GCF_016647785.1 of Suillus fuscotomentosus. Classification (NCBI taxonomy): domain Eukaryota; kingdom Fungi; phylum Basidiomycota; class Agaricomycetes; order Boletales; family Suillaceae; genus Suillus; species Suillus fuscotomentosus. The sequence continues at coordinate 696,404 of NW_024539536.1, forward strand.
TCCATCTGGGCTCGGAGCATTCTGTCCTGCATCAGACATCGTCCTCCTCCCGCAAATAATATTATATGCTCTTCTTGCTGGAGTATCTCCTGCATCGCGACCTCCTTAAGGCTCACATCAAGGAAAGCCATAAGATCGTGGGAGTCGACCCAACCAAACAGCACTGAAGCTGTGACAAGGAGGGAGTCTGGAAGCTGGAGGAAAAGTCAGAAAAAATATAAGAAGGTTGTGAGCGTACTAACGTCGGCACGTCCCTGTTTCTGGAGCCATGCCACGAGGGCCGCCTCGCTCTGGTCATTTCCAAGAAAGTGACATTTCGGATGTCTATCCCATGTAGAAAGAAAACGTGAACAAATATCGAACATATTGAAGTGGAAGAAAAGAGACTCGCAGGGCGTTCTCACGATTGTTCGATACTTGCACAACCTATACAGAAGATTGGGAAAGGATGGCCACTGATGGCC